>NW_004567106.1:50934513-50954712 GCF_000260355.1 Condylura cristata | reverse complement strand
ATGTTGAAGAGCAGTGGCGATAATGGACACCCTTGTCTTGTTCCTGATCTCAAAGGAAAGGCTTTCAGCTTTTCTCCGTTGAGGATAATATCGGCTGTGGGTTTATCATATATGGCTTTTATCTCTAGAAGTCTTTTTTTAATAAATGTTTAAGCTTTAAGAAGTTAGATAAACTTTTTAAGAAGAATTTTAAGAAATTTTACTGAAACTAACTCCATTAACAAATACAGTTACAACCTATAGGAAACAATTGCATAGCATGAAAAGTTTTTAAGAAACTGTGGTGTAACTAGCTATATATTGCAATATAGCAATCTTTTTTTTTTTTAAAGACTTATTATTCATACAGAACCGGGGTATAGGCCAGAGGAGCAGGGGTGGTGAGAGGATTCATCAGAGGCAGAGTTGGAAGCAGAACAGGCAAATTGATGAAGTACACTGCTGAGGGGAGTAGCGGGCGGGTCAAGAGAGGTCTGCCGCACCATGTGGTGACCTCCTGGGCAAGCAGGGATCAAACTCATGCGGAAGTGGCTTTAACTTCTTAGTGCTGTGCTTCAACCCACTGCTGCGCCACCAGGGAGGGCCTGCAATATAACAATCTTAAATATAGACATAAGCACAAGGTATAAATATGTCTAATAATATCAAAGTGTAATGTTACACCTGTATAAGTCTTTATTATTAACAGAAGAATACATATTTTATTCACTCATTTTGATTGCTGAATTTAAAGCAATTTCTTATTTCATTATTTAAGAGATGACATATGTACAATATAATTTTTAATTTTTGGTATGTATATTATATGTTAATATTTATAAAATTTGAAAATTATGATTAAATATTGTAATGACACTTGATAATTGATTTTTGGGGCTCAGTTTTAGCTTAAGATTGAGATTAAAAATAAAATAATTGCAAAGCATGTGATATATATAGTCCTTTCTACAGTCCTATCAACAACAAAAAAGAGGTATAAAATCTATTACCCAAAACCTAGCATGAGATGTTTAAAAATTTTCAGCATTTCAGGTTTTGAAAAAATACATATTTTTTGATATCCCCTCCAGAGAGAACTGAGACAGCATTCCATAATCAAGCACGGTAATATATCTGCAGCAATGCATATGGATATCTGTGAGTGGACAAAAGAGTATTAATAACCTTACTTCATGTCAGATCTAAGTAAACTTTAGAAGAATAACATCTGATTTTTCTAAGCTTTTGGATTTTGGAACAGCATTTAAGAGATTGAAGACTGATAACACGAGAGCTATAATGCAGTTAAACTAAGAAAATATGGCTTTATTTATATAAAAAAAATGAAAGCATAGTTTTAGAAATAGGGCAGTATAATAATTATTTAATCAAGGAGGTTTTACCTGACAGTGCAACACAAATAGACTTCAATTTTTTTTTTCAAAATATGAAAAAAAAACAAAAACAGTGAACCTGGTCAGAAAATAGTATTTCAACTTAGAACAGATTTCTCGTTGTGTAGACTTTGGAAGTCTACTTCCAGATTGATTTAGGCTCTCTCATCTGCTAAGTCTGTACATTTTCCAGTAATCATCTTAGCAGTTACCACCTAAGTAGCAATGTTTTACAAATTTTATATAGTCTTTACTTCTAAGTTATTTAACTATCTAGGTGGTTATCTAGTTCTCTACTTCACATACCTTCTCAGCCACATACAAAATACCATCATCAGTGTGTTCAAAACCAAACTTATAAAGAGCTCTACAACCCCAACCATCTAACCCCAGTTTTCTTTTAAGGTAATCAGTATCCATTCATCACTTAAATTAGAAACTCAAGTGTCATTTCTTAATCCATTTGTAAACTCTTTGGATATCTGGCCTTGGTTCCTAATTACCATCTCATCCTCAACATCTGATCCGAATTCAGCAGTCATTTTTGCCTCCTGAACTCATTATATCCTAGAAAATTCATCCAATTGAATTATTAGTGCTTTCGTTATAATTGTTTTTCTAAAGATTTATTTTATTTTATTTATTTATGCATATGAGAACTGGGGTATGAGCCAGAGGTGCAAGGGGTTGAAAGGATTCACCAGAGACAGAGTGGGGAGCAGAACAGGCAAATCTACTCAAATACACTGTTAGGGGAGCATTAGGACAGTAATTAAGACAGTAGAGGTCTGCTGCACCGTGTAGGTTAACTCTTGCTGGGGATCGAACTTGTGCAGCAGTGGCTGCTGATAGTTTCATAGTGCTGAGACTTAACCCTCTGCATCACTAGGGAGGACCACTTTCCTTATCATTAAGGAAATAAGACACTTTAATGATGCATGGGCTAGACCTACTGGCCAACACAGCCTCATAGCTTAGCACATGACAATCTCATTGCTCTGTCTCTGTCCTCTCCATCATCATGCTGCTCCCTGGAATACCTTTTCTAAACTGTTCCTCTGGATTGGTTTTTGCTCTAGATCCAGTTCTGTCATCCCTATCTCAGGTAAATTGTCCCTCCCTAGAGGGTATCTAGAGTATCTGTTTTTATATAGTCATAGACTTTTGCTCATTATCATGTGTATCTCTCACCTTCCACCACTGTCATTTGTGTGATTGGTAAAAATGTGTCTCTTTCATTTATCCATACACTACATACAAGAGATCTTGTTTGATTTTTTTTCCACTATTGTTACCCATATAAAAGGCTTATGTATGAGGCACACACATATCTATAAAATGTATAAGTCAATGAAGTTATTTGCAGAAGTTGTCATTTGAATACTTTTCCCCATTTTATCTAAGCCTTTCTACTTGCTTTTGTGACTTTCACTTTCATAGGGCTTACCACATCGTGTTATGTGTTCAGTTACCTACCTCTCCTAACACACTGTGAAGACTTTGAATTCTGTTTTGTCATTATTATATCTCCAGAGTTTATTACAGTAATTTAAAGCCTGATATGTTGTAAGCAACATATTCTACATTATTTTGACTTATATTGTCTGCATGTTCCATAGCAATTTGTTTTGATTATTAATTATGTTGGAAGTTGGTATTAGTGTAAGCTTGACTATTATGTAGTTTTTGAAACCAATATGAGGTGGTCAGTCTCTGATGTGATGTTTAATAGATGTTTATGGCTTGAAAATTCCAAATATTCATGCTCTTTAAAATAAATCATATTAAATAAAATCATTGCAATTAGTACCTAATTCTAATTCTTAAATGGTATGCAATGGTAATTTTACTAAAAAAATGAAAACAGTAAAGATGGAGGAAGGACTCATTGTAAGAGAAAGATAGATCTTAAAGTGTAAACATGAGTGCTCATGAGATGCATACATTTTTACTGTTAGAATTTAATTTAATTAAGAAAAGTGTTTAATAATATTTGTCCATCTTTGAGGTGTGAATCTCTCCTCAAAGACGGACCATTGGAATGATCCAAATTCAAATGATTGGAACTGAAGGAATATGTTAACAATTTTACACATTATCCATTAAATTGCTTTAGATTATATAATACTCTGCTGAAATATGCTGACAGTTATTCAAAAACCTAAGTAAAACTTTTGATGAACTGGGTCTTGCTTTGTTCAGTATTTATATCTCAATCAGACAAGCTCAACTGTATAATTTTAGGTTTAGTCAAGATGAGATTTATGGGTATATCATAGCCAAGACTGCTTTGAAGAAAGTAAGATTTGAAGAAATGAGTTATTAATCTTTACTACAGAACATTAAAAAATGTCATGTGGCTTTTATGACTAGGTACCTAGGAGGTAAGAGATTCATAAGCCCCCCAAAATAGATTTCCTCTTATACACTTCTGATATTAGATGAGTATAATTAATAGTTACCTATTACTCACTTGTGAAGCCAAGTTTTTTACTTCATTTATTAAATTCAAGCGTAGTACAAAATTAACAAAATTAAATAAGACTGTCATGTTATAGTGAATTGATTGCCAATCTTGCCTATGGATGTGTGTGTGTGTGTACCTACATATGTGTGCATGTATTTTGTGATAGTGGTATGTTTGTATTTATTATCACCAGGTCATATATATTTAGAATGTCTATTTTTGGCTGAATGTGCTTCTATTTATGTTGTGAAGATAGCCTTAATATTCTAGTAGGTAGGTGCCTGATTGTTTTTCTGGTTGTGTTAATGATGTTGAAAAGTATTGTTATTCAGCTAATTTCTTGTGTGATATTTGCCACCACTGTTTTGACTTTCAAAAGGCAAGAACTAAGAAGGTACTTCATCTCTTCCGGGTTCTTTGCCCTTGGTTTAGATAAATGGTCTCCAGGTAGATGAAAATAATGGGTCATAGACATGCTTTCTGTGACTTTCCCTTGGGATTGACTTTAACAATGAGCAAACTCTCATTAAATATTTGTTGAGTGAATGTTTAAAGATTAGCTAAGGGCTTTTCCTTTATCTTAGGCTTTCTCTATAAAAAGAATGTTTTAAAAGAAACTGAAAATATGATGCATAGCAAGCTTTAAGGAGATATGATAGTGAAGAGAATTACTATCTTAGTGAAGCACTTCAAAATTTTTTCATTGTTTTTGTTTTGGTAAAACTAACTATTTGTTGTTCAATTTTGCTTGTGGATCTGAAACCCATAAAAGAACAAGATCAAAAGAATACCAGTTTATTTTACTGAAACATAAATCAGGGGGAATTAATCCACATATCTAGGAACATAGTATGAAAGCCACTGTGTGAAAATGAGACTATCTGAATGTGGCAACGCAGAGTCCTTCTAGCCAATACTATATAACTGGCCCACAGTATTCCATAGCTTTTCTAGATGCTAGATTTTAAATCCCCCTGCAAATATGGTCCCTTAATAACATATTGCTGGCCTTCATTAATTTCTAACAAAATATTTGCTAATTTATAGAGTTGAACACTCCTAAAACTGATCAAAATTCTGAGATTAGGAAAAAAAAATTCAGATAAGAGATACTCTAAACCATCTTTTGTTGTTTCATCTGCTACTATGAGAGCCTAATATTTTTTGTTGTTGTTTTAAGTCATTAGGCTGCTTTCTTACAGATTTTTACCTGTTTTCTCAACAGCCAAGATTTCTACATCTATGCCAGTCTAAAAAAAGAAGTAGCAACAGAAAAAGAGTCACAAATACATACATTTTACATTTATTATTGTGTTTTCAATTGTTTTGTGCAACCAGGAATTAAGTTTTCTTCTTGAACAATACCTCCCTTTAGTTCATTGTACTTGCAGGAGGTTGTATGATTCAGATTATCCATTAAGCACACTGCCTAGTTCTCTTTTTTGTGGATTTAAGCATTTAATTATCATTCACCAACACATGTTTTTCATTTCTTGAAAGTCCCACATTCACTTATTAGACTGTGGGAATCTTTTTGCACATTGAAATGCATTTTTTAAAAAACATAATAGACATTTTAAATAAAGTTTTTCAAAATTGTAACTCAAAATACTGGAATATTTTTCTTTATTTATTTATTCTATCTAAAATGTAGTTTGAGACAATTGATATGAGGTAATAATGTAACCAGGTGATCTTTTGGGTTAGTGTATTGGAAGTTGGACACTGCAGTGTGAAGCACTTTAGAAAGCACTACACTCAGTGCTGTAGGTCCTGTATAAGGGGCAAGTCAGAGCAGAAAAAGTTACACCTCTGGGTTTTTAGCATGGAGGACTGATTTGCAGGATGCTTTGGGCCTTTCTTCCCTCCATTTGTTGTTGCTTGCCTCACCCTGTTATGCCTCTGGTTCTGAAGTACTCCTCAACTCCAGTTAACCTCCCACTGACAAATTTGAGTATGTTTACTTGTCTAACCCAATTTAATACAATAGATACCTTTAAAATATGGGCATGCAAATAAATTCATTGCACAGTTACATAGTTGTTATTGGAATTTTGTTCGTGAATTTGTTCTGGTTACAAAATCTCAGATATTAATCTTAAAAATATTTGTCTTCCATCAGAATGGTATGAGTTAAATACTTAAGAAGAAATACACTTTAGTTAGAACCATGTGGAAGTGATATTTTGTAAATCAAAAAATATCAGATAATATGCAATTTCACAAGGTTTTAACTAGTAATTTCTCTCAATTTTATTTTTACTTACCTGCCAGGATGCCCATAGGTAAATTTTGTACTTAGCTGCAATGCTGCACTTTAATTTACATTTCTGGTATGAATATCTTTTACCACATTCACACTTCCCATTTGTTAATGGAAAATAGATGACTCTAAGTAAGTTATTATAAGTGAAATAAAACAGATTTTTGAACATAGACAAATCTTTGGACTTAAGCTGACCACTGTAATGTTTTAGTTTTCAAGAGCTGCTCATTGGGATGATAAGATTCAAAGATAATTTTGAGTTCTGGAGGTAGGTTTTACTTATTGTTAGTAATAGCAAAATCTCTTTAAATTTTAATTGTCTTAATATCTCTAACAGTTCAATTAACCAAATCACAATCTGTAGCTGTTTCATTCTTCTAGATTAAGCTCTGGGTATTCTGATTATGGTTTATCCACTTTTGTTGTTGATTCTTAAATTTCTCTGTAGTCATAATAATGATTCACATACTGTACTTTAATGACTCATTCACATTTTCATTCACTGACCACATACATACACATTTTAAAGTATCTCCTTCATGTCATATGTAGGAAGTCCACAGTACAGCAGTAAGCAGGATAAACCATGTCTTGTTCTGGACAACTCATATTTTTCCTTCCTATTCATCCCTGATTAGATTACAAGCTATTTGAAGACATCTTTTGTTTAAATTTCCTTCTACTTTCAGCACACCACTTACGCACATATATCCTTGGTCCTTTAAAAGTAGTTCTTAAATAAGTGAGTAAATGAAGAGTAGCAATCTGTAAATTCATTTACTTACCCACAAAATACTGTAAACTTCAGTAAATGAAATACATTGTTTTAGTGGTATCTTAAGATGCCTGCAATTTAAAAGTTGGTAAATTGATGTCATTTAATTGCTTTCATTTAACTGATGTTTTACAGTGTTGTCCCATTTTTGATACCTACCCATCAGTGGAAATGACAGATTTGGGCCCTCCCTGGTGGCTCAACTGGTTAGGGCTCAGCACTGCAAGCTAGCCGTAGCCTTCAGTGCGAGTTCGACCCCTAAATCCCTAGGTGACCCACATGGCACAGCAGACCTCTTTTATTTGACCCACTGCTCCCTTCAGCAGTGTACTTTGTCTGTCAATCTGCCTGTTCTGCTCCCCACTCTGTCTCTGGTGAATCCTCTCACTGCCCCTGCACCTCTGGCCTGTACCCTGGTTCTTCAAATATACATAAATTAAAAATATATATATTTAAACTCAAAAAAGAAAGAAAAGACAGATTTGGAAGGCATCATTTAATCACATTCTATTGACTCCCCCTGCTCCATTATGCCTTTAGATCCATACAGTTTCTTTAATGACGTTGCTAAATAGAGGCCAAACAGTACTCACTTTTGCCTTCTAAACCATTGTAATTTTCTAATGAAAGAACAGTAATTTAGGCAGAATTAGAATTAGTTCCAGTTTATGTTTTATTTTGTCTCTGTATTGAATAGTTTAAAGAGGAGATGAAAAATTTTTATCAAAGTTAATATTTGTAATTTCTTGTCTTATTTCATCTTGATTCTTTACATTTGGATTTTCATTCATTTTGTTTTCTGTGTAGGACCATCTCTTTCCATAACCTGTTTTATAGGTACTAAATCTGTCTAGTTATCAAAAAGCACCCTCATATATACATACATACATACATACATATAAACATATATATATATATATAGAGAGAGAGAGAGAGAGAACACTGAATTTTTGTATTCCATTCATTTCCTCTGGAGTCAAAATTATATGGTGTTTAGGAAACATACTCTATTACAGCTCTATCTCTTACTAGTAAAATGATAGTAGACATGCCATTCATCCTCTTTTAGTCTTGGAGGCCTCATCTATGTAGTCATTGGGGTGCTAATGATACTTATCTTCTACAATTGAAATGGTGACCAAATGAAATCAAGTATAAATTTAAATAAAACAAATTAAATAATAAATTTATTGATAAAATGCCCGGTAACTGTTGCACATTGTAAAGTTATTTTTTTTTTTTTGCTGATTATATTTGACTTTATATGAATACTGACAAACTGGATTGTAAATTCCTAGATTCCAGGTATCACATCTATGACTTTTTTACTCTTAATGTAACACTAAATATAATAAGCACTCCATTGAATACTTTAGAGTTAATAAAAGATACGTATAAAATGAATGTTGTAATTTCTAAGCCAACATACGATTCTCAGAAGAGGAGAGATTTTTTACTTAGAGGTACACAATGTTTTTTACCACTCAATTTCATAGTATTCAGATCTGTGGATTTGATAATACTATTTATAATGTATGTTTTGTAAATGTACACAGTTTAAGGAGGATTAATGTAGGAAAATCTAAATAGCTACCCTGAAAAAGATCACCACAGGCATTTTAATGAAATGTTATTTTACAACTTTAAAGCTTACAGCAATATAATTAGTAATATGTGTAATCTTTATTACCAATCTTAATCTTTTTATATGGCTGAAAAATTATTTTATGGTAGTACAATTAAAATAATGCTAAAAATGTCAGCATAACAGAATTAAACTAAAGTAACTACTACAATATTGTACCCCAAACCAGCTAATTTAAATGCAAAATACTTTGTAAAGGCTATTTATCTGAGCTAATGTATGTTAAGGGATTTAAGGAGTAGTTTGTATAAGTGAAATAAAAGGAAAAATAAGCACTGTACAGCAATCTTTACTATTGTTTAACATGAGGGAAATATTAAGTAGGTTTATATATAGGCCACTTGAGGAAAATGTATTAGAAGCCACATTACAGCATAGTAAATATAAAGAGGACTGGCAGGCAATACTTCTTTCAGAGTTTTAAAGGGAAAGCTTGAAATGCTATAAAGTGTTTTTAGACAAATAATGGTATATCATTAACTATGATAACCAGACTGAAGACGCTCAGAGCTTTAAGTCTATATTATAAAAGGACATTTGGAACTATTGAATACTTGTTTAGTCGGCAAATAACACTGATTACATTTTTTCTGAATGTTTCTGTCAACTTGTAATGAATCTTCCAAATTATTTTTATTATTAGGTGACAATAAAGAAATATTTTAAAATAAGATTTTTTAAGACATAAAAATCAATTCACTATAGAAATTTTGGAAAATATAGAAAAGTTTAAAAGAATCACCTAGACTTTTACCACTCAGAAAGTGTCACACTTGCTAGTTTAGTAAATATAGTTTCTGCTCCTTCATGCATAATTAAAAAAAATAATAATTCATGATGATAGTCCATGGAATATTTGTATGTTATAAAAAGCAATGAAGAAGTTTATTATATAAAATCACTAAGATTAGTGAATCAGCTGATTTCCTTGTTTTATTTTAAACTTTCTAGATCCTTAGAAATTATCACTGTTTTATATTTTTACTACAAATTTTGTTTCATTTGGATGTTATCTTAAGAACTATTCTTAAAAACTATTAGTATTAAAAGTATTTTAGTGAAATTTAAGCTACCTCTTAAGAGCTACAATCCATGAAGATCTTATGTAAATATGGCAGAAGCCTAGACTCTAAATATCAGAAAAACTAGATGAGTTGTGTGCTTATTGTCATAACTGAGTTGTGGAAAGTGGAACTCTGATTTACCAGATGAAACTGCACATTGAATTTGTTTCATTTCTATTACATAGGCCCCAGCAAACCTGGAACATCCTGCAAGGACACAGCTACAAAAGGTCCCAAGACAACCCTTCATGACCCTTGACCACCAGATAGTCACTCAGACTCTTAAACAGCCACGCCCTCCAACCTCTGAGCTTCTGATACAGCACAGACACCCACCTCCAGAAAGTGAGGCTGGCCTCTCTGGGGATGCATTCACCAAGTTGCTAACCCTTAGGAAAGAAGATGACAATGAAGAGTGGCATGTATGTCCAATGGCTGAAAATATATAATCAGTTTCTGTGATTAAAAATACACTGTTGTAGAAATCAAAGTGAACATTTTTAGAGTAAACATTGCAAATGCAAATTCACAGAGGTGTATTTCAGTTCATTAGTTTTTATTAATTTTGTTAATCATGCATGATAAAATACAATTCATTTTTAATACTCATTTCGATTACATATCTATATGAGTCAAAATAAAGTCTAACAGTAATATGTATTAAGATGACTTCCCTTTAATGGTAAAGATTTTCTGATACCATTAGCTAAAATATCCACTGAAGTATAGCAGGCAGACGTTGTTTAAATAGCAGTAAATATATTATTGAGAAATAATGGTCATTAGGATAAGTCCAATAATCATCCTAAACTTAAACTTTTTTTTAATTACATTTGGAATTTTTACTGTGGGTTAGTATTCAGTCCCTTCTATTTTCTACTTCTCTGTCATTCACTAAAAAAACAGGAATTTGGGGTACTATGGATAAAAGTGCATAAGACTATCATATTGGATATGATTATTGTGACTTGATTATAAGTACAGCTTTTAAAATATGGAAGAATGTATAGAACTGAGAAACAACTAGACCTAGAAGAAAGAATTTTTTACTGTCTTAGTGTAGAACTATACTTGGTAATTTATAGTTTCTACAATGTAGAAAAGCTATATCTGAACTTTATTTTTTCTCTTTTTCCATTTGATTTGTTAGATAAATTGATAGAAATTGATCTCCCAGGTTTAATCTCCTAATCTATATTTTTAGTGATTATTACTGATTTCAGGACTCTACTTTTTGTCCACTAAGCTTATAACTTCTGGGCATAAAAGAATACTGCTAAATATCCCATTATTTCAATTCCAAATCATAGTGGGAGATTTTTTGCAGTATATCTGTTAAACTGGAAATAAAAAAAAAAAAATGACCTGCTGATTGTTTAATCAAATAACAACCAACACAAAACAGGACCCTCTGAAATCCAAACTGAATATAAATATCTCCATGTATATTTACTTAAGATTTTTCAATAGTGAGTATACAAAAAATTTTCAAAAAAAAAAGAATGTAGGTTCTTTATTCATTTTCTGAAGATCATAAAAATATGTGTAGGGTAAAATCATCTGTATGGTAAATATTAGAACTATACCCAATACAATTTGTCTTACAACTACACTCTTCCAAAGTTCATTTGCTTGTGTGGGAGATTGATTTCCAAAGGAAAGATCAAATCCCAAAGCATATGTGTAGGCTAATCAATTTAGACAAAACCCAAAAGAGGATCTTATTATGTTTCTTATGAAATACATTTTCTAAAAAATAAGAAAGCATAAGTAACATTCAGCCTTGATTTTCCTTAATTAATATAATAATGTTTTTTTCCCTTACACATTCAATGCACTTTTATTTTTTTATTAATGTTTATACATTATAAGGGAAATTTGTATGATCTGGTTGGTCCTTTGGATGATATCACTCAAAGGAAATTGCATGCCTAGAAAGGGTTGAAAGTACCAATAGTTGAAGTGGTCTAGGGACTACATGTACATTGGCTATAAGAAAAAATTCTCTATTTTTTAAAGCATTGTACTGTGTGTGTGTCTTCCATCAATGTTGTCAATTTACTAATAATTGTAGTCAGTCTTTCATGGTTTCAATCAGTGTGTATTCTCTTTGAACTTTAATTAAGTGTATATTTTTATGTACCCCCATTACTCTCAGTGTTAATATCTAGTAATATTTAAAGTGTTGTTGAAATTTCTTAAATATTTTATTTGGTGCCAGGAGAAAAAGTCAGACAGCAGGAATTGTAGTCTTTGCATTCAAACAAGATAGGTTTAGAACTACCACTTACTAGCTATAGTCAGATAGGTTTAGAACTACCACTTACTAGCGGTTAATCCTTAACTGCTCTCACTCACATTTTTCATCTTGAAGCATTTTGATGCCTACATTTATAAAGCTCCTAGTACAAGCTCAGGGGTGGGCAGGGGAGAGTGCTCAAAAGATGGTGACTATTGCCATTATTTGGGTTTCTTTTTCCTAAGCTGGACCTTTTGTGACATCAAAGGAACATTTTAAAATTTCACTGAAAAGTCCAGAAGCTAATCATAACTACTAAACTACCACCACAGAACTCTGTAAGAGCACCCTTAGATTCCAGATTTAGGGGGTAGAAACTGGATCTCATTTGGTGATTGAAGTTCTACAAGACAATGGAATATAAAATCAAATTAAACCTTTTGTAGCATGGCTCTTTGGAGGATAAAAATCCAAATTTGTACTCCTGTCACACAAAATCCTTCCACACTAAAGCCATGCTTTGAACACAGACTTACTCTCTAGTAGGCCCAATGGCAATTTGTACTTCAGCTATAAACATTCATTAGTGATCCTCAGAATAATCACTTGTCAAAGTAATTCCATCTCTTCAAAATTACTTCAGGTCTCTTCTCTAAACTGCTTTTCTTGGTGGTGCTCTGTTTATGTTGAACCCCTATTCTTTTAAAGTTTCATCATATCTATATCATCTGGATAAAAACTGTACAAATCATAATTTTTGACAAGTTTATAAATGAGTGCTATTTTTTCACTCTATTGTTGGTGCAGTGTAATCTCGTATAGCAGATAGAGTAATGGCATGATATGAGAAAGGCCATAAAAAAAGAGAAGTCAAAGTACTCTAGAAATCTGAGGAAAGAGATGGTATCCTACAGGATCAATACATGAACCAAACGCTGAGAAACATGTGTAGCTCATCATCAGGGGTGGTAAGAGATGATATTTTAAGAGGAAAGGATACTATAAACTAAGCATAGAAAGGCAAGGAGTGTGTCTGAGGTTATACATTTTGGTGCACAGAAGAGACTAGACTTGTAAAGGAACATTGGGGAATGAGGATCTCAAATGTAAATTTAAAAAACTCCCCAGAATTAGGTCATCTCAGGCTGATACAAGTTTCTCTGTAATGTCAGTAGATCAAGTACCTTCTCTGTATTTTCTTCTACTGTACAGCTTTTGTTCCATACATATCTCTTGGTGATAAGGAGGAAATCTATATGACAAAAGGCAGATTTTCATAGAATTTATAATAGAATTATGATTTATTGTCAAAACTGTGCCACACAGTCACACCCAGCTGATGGCAGCTGAGGAAAAATAAATTTCTAGGCATATTGCTTCCCCAAAGGATGTCTGTGCTCTTAAGTAAGGAAAAAAGAAGAAATTGACAGTAGGTGATTCTCAGTGTGTCTGCAACAGGAATAGAGTAAGTTTCTGAATTCAAAAATATCATAATCAAAACTAAGTTGTGCTACAGGGATAGTTAAAATGGCAGCTGAATGGAAAATTCTGAGGTGAAAAAGGTTGATGCCAAGTAGACTGACGAGAGAATATTACAATGAAGTGTAATGATAACCTGAATCAAGGAAGAATAATGGAAATGATCAGAGAAGGGAGTATTGATGATCTCAGTGTCATAGGTGTATGTGGAGGAAAAATGAGTTTGGTATGATTTTGAGATTTTAGAGCTTTATTTTATGAATAATGCAAATGAAGTCACTGTTAACACAAGTATGGAAGTCAGAAGAGGTGGAGAGGTTGACACAGAAATGGTGATGAGTTTAACTAGGAAGCCATCCAGGAGAGGAAGCTCAACAAAAAAAAACAAATGCTGAAAGTAAAATGAAATTTCTCAGAAAATAATTTAGGACTGTAAGAATTTCTAGCCTCTATTGGGCAGATTTTTTAAGATAATATAATAATTTATTTTTACATCATTTTGTACATTTTTTCATCTCAGTTGTAATCCCCGTGGACAGATTGGTTTTTAATCTCTTTTTTTGTGACTTCTGGTATTTCTTGAAACATAGTTTTATTTTTCAAGATTTACTATTTTGTATTTATACATATAAGAACTGGGATGTATGCGAGAGGTGTGGGAGTGAGAGAATTTACCAGAGATAGAGTGGGTAGCAGAACACACAGGGTGACTAAAATACACTGCTGAAGGAAGTGGCGGGTGAGAAAGGAGAGGTCTGCTGTGCCAAGTGGGTCAGCTGCCTTGCCAGGGGTCAAACTCATGCTGCAGTGGCTGGTCACAGCTTGATAGTGATGGTACTTTAACCCCTATGCCATGCACTCAAGTAAAAATTTATTATTGTTTCATCTATCTTTCTGTATTGATATTTATAAAATTTATACATATATAAACAAATGCACACAGACATATGTGAATTTACACATACATATGTATATAAATGCCTATGTGTATAAATTCTATAAATATTTATATAATTTTTTTTTAAAATATTTATTTATTTGTGCATACAGAACTGGGGTACAGGCCAGTGGCTCAGGGGCGGCGAGAGGCTTCACCAGAGACAGAGTGGGGAGCAGACAGGCAGATGGACGAAGTACACTGCTGAGGGGAGCAGCGGGCGGGTCAGGAGAGGTCTGCCACGCCATGTGGTCACCTCCGGGGCAGGCGGGAATCGAATTCATGCGGAAGCGGCTTTAGATTCTCAGTGCAGTGCTTTAACCCGCTGCGCCACCAGGGAGGGCCCTATATAATTTTTATTTAGACCACAGAATTTAATTTTCTTATATTTTTATTGATTTCATAGTTTAGTCATCTTCTGACAGTACTTTCTGAAAGGATATTTTCCAAAGGACTTTTGCTTTAAAACTGAGTTTTTATGCCTAAGAAATATTTTCTCACATACATAGAGGATCTATATAATAGGTTACAATGTCTAGGTTCAAAGTTCTTTAGCTTTGGTATTTTATTATATCATTGTTTTCTTGCTCCAGTGTTTTTAAGAAGTTTTATTCTTGGTCTTTACTTTTAAATCTCTTAAATCTTATAAATATTGTCCTTGTCTTTGTACCTTTGTTCCTTGCCTATTATCTGCATTTTTTAGTCAAAATAATTTGTCCTTTCTTTGTCTATAATTGTCCCTTTTAAAATACTTTGAGTAAACTTATTCTGCTGATTTGTGATTCTTCCATAGATTTTAACATTCTCTTTTAACTAACATAAAATGCTGTATTTGTTGCCTTTTTAAAAAATAACTGGGTTTTAGATGATTAATTATGAAGTTTCCTGAATGCTATGAAGCAAGGTTTTTGGATAGGTAATAGATATAAAACTAAATTTAGGATAATGGGAACACCAGTAGCTTCAACACATTATGACAAAAGACAGTCATGTATGTGTGTTACAAAATGAGAAGCAGAGGCATCAAAGAAAGGAGAATCTCAAGAAGGATGGCTTTTCACACATAGAAAAGAAGGGCTTCCTTCTGAAACACAAACATGTTTATAGGCAAAAGGGAAAAATGAAAGATTCAATAGATTAATCATTTATGATATAAGACAGGAAGAATGTCTTATCTGTAACTTTTACTAAAGTTGTTAGGAGTGTCCCCAAAGAAATACATTTATTCTAAATTGTTTTTAGCACACTTTATCATAAATGTTCATTATAATTTTGTCCATCAAATGGCAGAATGTGAATGTGAGAAATACTATGAAATTAAAATTTGATTTTACTAACAACTAAGAATGCATTTTAAAAAACACTAGATTGAACTCAATAAACACACTACACCCATTTATTTTCCTAGTTAAAGATCTTTCAGTGCATGTCAAATATCAACTAAAATCTGCACCAAAATCTAGAGTTGCACTCTCAAATACAGTACCTTGCAGCCATATATGCCTCTTTAATTTTAAGTTAATTCAAGGTCAGTGAATCTTTAAAAATTAAATAAGGTTAAAATGTCTGTGATTACTGCTGTTATTGTTGTTATTGCTACTATTTATATTATAGGTCATTAGGGAAGAAGGGAAAATATTCTTTCATGTAGTTAGTTTGTAATTCATATGAACTAACTGAATAAAGTTTGACCACCAATATTTGGCTATACACCTATAAGATGTAATCAGAACATTTGAAATAAAATGAAGTTTGTAGAAATTCACCCCTGTATATGTTAAATACAGCTTGAGGTATTATTTCATGATAACCCCTCTATTTATGTAGATACTAATTTCCAAGAGGCTGGACTGTGGTGATTTCCTCAGATATCAGCTGCCAGTTGCTGGAAGCAAATGCAAAGAAAAGAAGCACAAGTGAAAGAGTGTCAGGATTACTAACATTCTAGGTTCTAAAATGTTCTGTATTTAATATATATTTAATGTTAATTCAAATATTCTAAAAAAATGTGTCTCTGATATCAAGCTACAGTAAAACTTGTGTCTTTATGCACATATTCTAATTATGTTATCTGTTGCTAGATGGAGGATGTTATTGAGGATATAATCGGTATGGAATCAAGTTTTAAAGAGGAAGGAACAGACTCTCCTCTGCTAATGCAAAGAACAGTAAGTGTTTCCAGACCTAGGAGGTCAATGAATAATAATAGCTTCTGATTATGAAAAAGAAATTTCATTTGATTAGTAAATGTCATTTTCTTTTTCTTGTGAAAAAGATATAGCAGGTGAATATCAGAAAATGTTTATTTGTGCAGCAAAATTGTATAATGTTATTGTGGGAAAGAATGGGGCTTGTACTGCCTTATGCAACTATCTGTCTACATATTTATCAATCTATCTCTACATATCAAATTATATATTTAATCTGCTGTTTTTCCAGGAGTGATTAAATCTGCAGATTTCCTGTTAAAGCACATATATATAGCATATAATCACATATCTTTATAAGGTCATAATTAAATTTTGACTGTTTTTTCCATGACTAATAACTGTCAGATTCAGAGGCTCTACACAGCTTGCACCTTGTATAGAAAAGAAAAAGATTATAGCACTAAAAAAATATAACATTGCTTCTGAGTCTATAATGAGAGATTAAATATAAACTAAGGGAAGGTAAAAGAGACCTCACCCTGCTATAAGTCATGCAGATGACTTCTATGTTGAAATCAGCACAAATTCCTGGAATTACATGCAATGAAGAAATGGTATCTTATCTCTTATTTGGTTGTTGTTGCCTTCTCATTGCTCATTCACCAGCCACTAACAATGTAATCTGTAAACTATGTTAATGTATGTAAGCTATTTCCTCATATTTTGAAGGGTCATTGTTTGTTTATGACTCTTAACCTTTTATAAACCTTTCCTATAAAATTAGGAAAGATTATGATTGAAATTTTTTAAAGATTTACTTTTTTATATTTACAGAACTGGAATATAGCCAGAGATGCAGGGGTGATGAAAGGCTTCACCAGAGATAAAGCCAGGAACAGTAAAGGCAAATCAATGAAATATGCTACTGAGGGGAACAATGGGCAAGACAAAAGAGGTCTGCCTTGCCATGTGGGTCACCTTCTGGGCCAGGAATCGAACTCGCACTGAAGTGGTTGTGGCCAGCTTGCAGTGCTGTGTCCTACCCCATTGCACCACCAGGGTGGGCCCCGTTAAGGTTTTTTTCTATTTAAGTTCTTTTAAAGAAAGTGAATTCTGCCTATACATATTGTGGACACTGTTCATTAGTAGGTTAGTGGGCTGAGTGCTTTAAATGTTAGGTATTATAGGAAAACAACATTGAGAATGAACTTTGTATCTGTTCCCAACTAGATTATCTAAAGAAAGAAGTATTGCTTTTTTCCTTTTCTATGACATACAGGGTTTTGCTTGTTTATCTAATTGTTTTTCTTTTGGGATGGGGTGACAAAGACTATTCTTTCTTCCTTTTCTTGCTTTAGACTTCAAGCAACATAGTTACTTGACAGTTCTGTAGATAATTACTTTATTAAAGCCAATTCTATCCTGTCTAATTTTATAGCATGAAGATTCTATTTCCTTAACTAATATTAAACTTCTGTATATAAGGAAATGAGATTGATTCCCTGTAATCATCTCTTTCTTTCTTGTGGTACTTGACATAGTATACTGAAATATACAACAAATTACCTTGCTTTGTAGAGGTTGCTTAAAATGATTTCCTCAATGTGGAGAAAGAGGCACTTTTCTGAACTGCTGGTGGGAAAGCAAACTAGTACAACTACTATGGGAAACTGGAGGTTTCTCAAACTGCTAAAAATGGAGCTTCCATATGACCTAGCAATCCCACTCCTAAGTATCTACCCAAACGACACAAAAACACTGATCCAAAAAGACAGTTGCACCCACATATTTATTGTTGCATTATTTACAATAGGAAAGATATGGAATCAACCCAAATGCCCAAAAGTAGAAGACTGGACTAAAAAAAATGTGGTACATATGCAACAATGGAATATTTCTTAGCAATCAAAAAAGATAAACTCATGCCTTCTGTAGAAACATGGATGGAGCTGGAAAAGACGATGCTTAGTGAAATAAGTCAGAAAGTGTTGCTAACCCACTGAGGGGTGCACTTACTACTATGTTCCCAAGAATGTAGGAGACTTGGAGCCGTGAGAGAATGTTTATTAGGACCGCCCACGGGTATATGTAGGGTCTGTTCCTGCAGGGAAAAACAGGAAATGTGCCTGATGCAGGGGGTGGTGTGCATGTTTGTACCAGGTCTGGGGCTTCTTGCTGTTTCTACTTGAAAAAAAGTAGTGGGCTGCAGCTATTTGCAGGACAGAGTGAACTGTGCTCTGCTGACTTGTTTGTTGGCCTTACTGGGGAGTATGCTCACCCATGCACAACATTAGCCAAGGTGGACAGGTGCACTTGAGGTCCTGTCGAGTTAGCCACAAGAAAGAAAAATAAAAATATTAAAGACCAGGGGAAAAATAATAATAATGAGCAACTACATACCAGAGACATTTTACAGGGGTGGAATGAGGATTGGAATCAAAAAATGGGGGGGAGGGATGTGCACTGGTCTATGGTGATGGCACATGGGTGATTTAGTGATGGGAAGCCCATGGGGGTTACAACTGATATGGAAAAAGGCACAAAATGATGTAAAAATAAGCTATTATATTATTAAAAAAATATTTCCTCAGTACAAGTTGATGGTAGTAAATGTTGAGAAAGTGCTTTTGATATTAAACAGGTATACTTTTAGAAAGAGAGATACTGTGGCTTTTTATATTTATGTAAAGAAAAATCTTCTGTTAACCAATCAACTCTTGTTGATAAATCTAGCTACTTACATAAGGCCACAAGTTCTGTTAACTTGATACCAATATGCAATAGCTACTATGCACAAAGTCTAATGCACATAGGAATAGAAAGTGGAGACCCAATGACCATGTCAGGAGTTCACATTATGGAGGGATCAGCAGAAAGGAACACTTGAGGAGGAAAGAGTGTTAAAGCTCTATTCTATTCTAGACATACTGCCTAGAGTCACATAACCTCTTTTTACTTTGTTTTCTTCTGTATAAGAATAATCTAAGGCTATTTGTATCTAAAATCTTTATATAACATATATGCATATTTTAAATATTAGAGAGTTGCTGTGGTGTTCAATTCAAGGAGAAAACATGCTAAATGGAGATTTTGGGGAAATGATTTAGGAAAATAAAGTATCTGAAATATAGTTATGATCATTGTTAAGATTTTAAGAGGTGGCTATAAAAGCTGAAAAGTAGCACATTAAGAGAACAACATAGGATAAGGGTAAAACATAAGATAAAATGTGTAAGAATAGCTGGTAGAACAGAGATAGGAAACTGAAGGATTTTTATAGTTCATGTGAATAAAATAATGATTTGTATGATTCAGAGGAATTCTTCAAGTATTTTGGTGAGTGAACTTTGGTTGCAGGTGGTAGAGCCTGGCTCCTACAGGCTTTTGCATGAAAAGAATTTGGTATCTGTGTCATTTAAAGGTTTCTAAGTTATGTTGTTTGTGGTTATCCCTTCATAAATTTGTTTTTGTTTTCTTCTATATTGGCTTTCTTCTCAGCAATTGAGCAGATATTACCATAACCTTTTTCTAGCTATGTAGGATAATTCTTCCTAGCTACACCAGTTTTCGTAATGGAGAGAAAAATTATGATTTATTCAAGTAAATCCTAGTGGCCCCATTTCCTTTGCCAGAAATTGTATTAAAAATAGTATTTTGCAGCCCTCTCTGTTGGTGCAGTGGGTTAAAGCATAGCATTAAGAAGCTAAAACATGAGTTCGAATCCCGCCTGCCCCGGAGGTGACCACATGGCGTGGCAGACCTCTCCTGACCCGCCCGCTGCTCCCCTCAGCAGTGTACTTCGTC
>NW_004567106.1:50708251-50934413 GCF_000260355.1 Condylura cristata | reverse complement strand
CTCTGTCTCTGGTGAAGCCTCTCGCCGACCCTGAGCCTCTGGCCTGTACCCCAGTTCTGTATGTACAAATAAATAAATCTTTTAAAAAAAATAGTATTTTGCTATAATCCTGGCATGGGAGCAGATTACTTGGGCTTTCTAGGAATTTTTATTCTGTTTTTAACAGGCACCCAAGAGAAAGAAAGGTTTTTTCCTCTTTGTGATCTTGTAGGACAGTATGACTTATGAAGTCATTTTATTGCCAAAATATATAGTCATTTTATTGGCAAAAATGAAACGAAAGGAAAAACAAACCCAAAAAAAATGTAAACAAAAAACAAACAAAACAAAAAGCACATTGTTATATTCCCTGGAGAATTATTTACTTATGGATTTCATGTTATATAAATTTTTTCTTGGATCCTCCCTGGTGGCGCAGCAGGCTAAAGTGCAGCAAGCTGGCTGGAGCTGCTTTAGTAGGAGTTGGATCCCCCACCACGGAGGTGACCCACATGGCATGGCAGACCTCTTCTGACTGCCCACTTCTCCCCTCTACACTTCACTGATCTGCCTGTCCTGCTCTCCACTCTGTATCTGATGAATCCTCTCACCTTTCCTCCACCTCTGGCCTGTACTCCAGTTCTGTATGCATAAATAAATAAAGCTTAAAAATTATTTTTTGCTTTATTTTGAAGTTAATTGCCAGGGTTTTCTGATCATCAGGGCCAAATGAATTCTGATGAATGCTTGCAGGCTGGCTTGGCATCCTAAGAGAAGAACTTCTTTAAGTCCACATGGGCCCTTGGGGTCATTCTTTTTGGAGGAACTTCTATCCCTAAACCAATGTCTCTGGGTCTTGGGCCCAACCCAGAGCTGAGGATTGAGCAGGGGCACACACAAATTATTGAAATGAAAAACAAGAGTCAGAAGAGGATTTGTTATTGAAATAAATGTGTATGAATTCTAGTGAGGCTAAACCAACAGCTGTCCACTATGGTAAGCTTCAAAATTGAGGTTATTTATCAACTTTAATTATTATTAAGTTCTCACTCAGTGGCAGGCACTTTCCTCAGCAGATACGTTTCTCTGGTATTCATTGACAATGCAATGTCTCAGAGGCAAACTATCCAGTATGGGTTTCTCTGGAAACCTTGGATTTCACTTCACTAGATTTACCCAATGGCTCTGCAGAGGCATAGAAAAAAGTTATTGTAACTTCTCTTTGTGGTAAACTTGAAAACTCCTGATTTGTGGCTTGTACCAGTTGAGATGTTTCTCCAAATATTTCCTTGTTGAATGAAGTAGTTAAAGGTTTTCAAAGATTGGTTGAGTCCTGGTATTTATGTCTAAGAGAAGAATGTTGAGTGATTAGTGATGAAATTCAGTATGAATAAGTAGAAGTTACTTCTCAATTCCTACTTGCTCAAAAGAGCATTCCTGTTAGCTCTTACTGCACAGCTATGTAATTTTGCTGACAAGGACCAAATTGCAAGAAACATCTAGCCAAATCAATGGTGTTTTCAGCATCTTATCCTCTCAGTTTTTCACTCTCAGTAGTATGTTTCTCTTCCCACTTAGCCATCCTGAAATCCTAGATCTCTTTCTTACCAGTTGTTCTGCCCTGTAACATTTCTATTTCACATTTCTTTAACACTATGATCTATGTTTTTATTGCAACAGCTCTGGTGTTCCTACATTACCAGCTTTTAAGCTTGTAGAGACTTCAAATTAATTGTATTCAGCAGCTATTATTTCTTCTTTTGATATTTGAAAATGTCCTTCTTATCTGTCTAGAGCCCATGGTTCAGCACTTTGCCTAGTTCTTTAACAAACTCCTAACATGCCTCCACGTTCTTCTACTGGCAAATCCCAACCCAGCTTACTCAAGTATTACCTTACACACCGATCCCCAAATATCTGTCAGTATATCCTTCTAATCAGCATTCACAATTTCCTAAATCACAGTGCTTCTTATCAGTTTCTGTCGTAAAACATTTCCCAGGTTACCATCTCTTATTTCAACTTTGAAAACATTTCAATCTAACTTCCTTGCCACTTTTGCCCCACTACAATATTCAGACAGAAGTCATAAAGGAATTCACAAATCAAAAATCAGATCTCATTTATCCTTACTTACCATTCTATTACTTCCTAAAATCTCTGGAATATCATCTCCATATTTTACCATAGTCAGCACTTAATGTTATTTTTTTTTAAAGATTTATTTATTTGTGCATACAAAACTGGGGTACAGGCCAGAGGCTTAGGGGCGGTGAGAGGCTTCACCAGAGACAGAGTGGGGAACAGAACAGGCAGATCGACGAAGCACACTGCTGAGGGGAGCAGCAGTCAGGAGAGGTCTGCCTCGCCATGTGGATCTCCTCCGGGGCAGGCGGGAATTGAACTTATGGGGAAGCGGCTTTCGATTCTCAGTGCTGTGCTTTAACCTGCTGCGCCACCAGGGAGGGCCACTTAATGTTATTTTTTAAAAGATTTGTTTATTTATGCATACAGAACTGGGGTACAGGTCAGAGGTGTAATGGGTGAAAGGATTCACCAGGGACAGCATGGGGAGCAGAACAGACCAACTGACAAAGTACACTGCTTAGGAGAGCAGTGGGCAGGTCAGGAGAGGTCTGCTGCACCATGTGGATCACCTCTGGGGCAGGGGATCGAACTCATGCTGAAATGGCTTTAGTTTCTTAGTGCTGTACTTAACCCACTGTGCCACCAGGGAGGGATCCACTTAATGTTATTTTTTAAGGTCTGGTTTTGGTAGTCTTTTTTCATGTTCTCCTTGAACATGATATGCATATTATCAACTCAGAATCATTGAACTTACCTTTTTTTTTTTTTCCTTGAAATAATTTGTCCCAGTCTTTTCATGATTTTTTCTTTATGTTTCAGATCAGTATCATCTGATCAGAGAACCCATCCCATCATTCCCTGAAGTTTAATTCCCTCTTACATTACTGACTAAAGTACATAAATTATCTTCTTTACCTATTTATTGTAAACTCCTTGAATTGAAAACAGTGAATTTTTTCTGTCTTGTTCACCATTGTGTCCCTAACCTCCCAAATGGTGACCGGTTGATTACTTTATTCTCAGCTGCCAGCAGAGTGCCTAGTACATTATAGGTGCTTAGCAGACATATTAAAAATACTTTACAATTCACACACTATTGAAAATATTGGCCCAATTATATCTTATTATTTAGAATTTTTTTAATGGCAACCAAAAAGCAGCAACAAGGATTACAACAACAATAATAAATTTTCTGCCTTGGGTATTTATGACAAGAATTGTACAAAATACTTTTCATAAAGAGACTATTATTATCTATTATCATTCTACAAATGAAGAAAATGCTTTAGAGATTCCCTCAAATTCTTAAAGCTAATGAAAGGCAGGGTAGGGATTTGAATGTACTTTAGTATGAACCCAAATGTAACAATCCCATCTACTTGGCTGTGCCAGTAGCCTTAAGAAGGAAATAGTTTCATGGACCTGTAGAATCTTAAGATCTGAAGAAACTTAGACTGATGTGACTCTGTCACACTCCATATGAGTTACTGTGTAACCTCTAACTTTAATTAAATCTGCTTCCCTATAATTTCCAACTTGTCTTCATTTCACTTCTTTTCAGTACATAGTAACTCATTTATTTTATTATACATTTATATATTTCAATTATTTGTCTGTGAATACTGGTGCCATTTGGCAATCTCAGTGAACTGCTATAGTTGGAGACCATTCCAGAGATGAGGAATGAGTAAACATTAACAATCCCCTGTGCTTGGTTGGAACTTGAAAGGACTGCATAACATCAACAAGCAAGGCTTTGTCAATCACAATCTAGACCAGATTAGTCTTAAAGTCCAAGGAAGAACCAAAGTTCACCTTAGTGAGAGGTTTCTGCATAGCTCTCCTGGTTATTGTTTGCAACTTTAAGGAAAAGAAAATGATGAAGGAGAAAGAGAAAAATATTGCTATGGTGAAGGTTATAGACACTTCAGAATTAAAACTGGTGAGCAAGTGATTTTGGAATTCTTTCAATACTTGGAGATGAAACCACGTTAAATATTGAATTTAAACTTTATACACTAATAGCCAATAAAATAAGGTATGTGGAAATTGAGATTTGAAATGTGTAATTTATATAGTCTGCTACATTCACAAGCTTGTTTACTTACAAGATAGTTTTTAGTATTTTGGCTACAGTAAAAATATATTTAAAGCTTATTTAGTGAAAACTTGAAAAATAAGATTTTTTGTTACCTTTTATCAAAAATGAGAATTCCATTAATTATTTGTTGCAGTGTTTGAATTAACTTAATGCTGTTTTTATTAACATAATCTTAAATAGATCTGATGCATATAAAGTGTATGATGTAGAGTATTACAGATTGCCATTCTCTGTTTTGCTTTTCATATTTTTTTTAACTCAGGTTAAAAGCCAACTGTTTAAAGATGAGGAATCTCCAATTCCCACCCAACACATTATTTTTATTCACTCATAATAGAACAAGATAATAAAATAATAATAATAATAACTCAGTGGGATTTTCCTGTTTAATGTTATACATTCTTATAGCCCTGCCTTCGCAAATGAAATAGAGAAAGATCCACAGTGCATATCCTCAAACTTGAAAATCTAGCATACAATATCTAAATGAATAAATACCAAAAGGAAAGAAAATAATCTTTTAAATGTCAGGTTTTCATGTGTGCTTACATTGTGTAGAATGTGATCTCCTACAGTGCTCCCTCTTTATGCCTGAAGTTCATCTTCATTTTATGTCTACAATTACTCAATTTAATAGTTTTGAGCTCACTTTTAGGTTCACAATGAATATCTTCACAGTAAAGTGATATAAAGAATTCAGATAACTCAAAATTTGTCCTCAGTTTCTAAAATAGCTGATATTAGTATGTTATAATACAGATACATGAATATTACACACACACAAATAAATAAGTGTTTAGGGATTTTTTTGTTTTAATATTTACAATGAGTAATTATCTAGAAACATATGTAATATGTGTGATTTTCTTTTTTTTGTAATTACAATGAGATTGCCTGGGCTATATATACATTATGCATCTGCTGTACACTTATATTTAATATAGTCATACATGCTACATATGTTTTATGTTATATATTTATGTGATTTTATACATGCATATATGATTAGAAAATTCTCAGGGTTTTCGTTAATTAATTTTCAACAGCATAGTGATTATTACTGTGGTGTCCTCTCTCTTGCTGATACATAAATGAAGTGTAAATATATAAATATAGATTATTAAATTTATGACTGAGCTTATTTTCCTATAGTGTTTGGTAAAGAGAAAATAAACTAGGCTTCTATGAAGAAGTATATTGGAGAGGGTTTGGAGCTAACGTTGAGCCTTAGGTATAGATTAATTTTTGATACTTAAGGATTGAGGATAGTTGAGAAAAATAGCAGTGAGAAAAATACAATCTAATAATTGTTTTCAGATGTGTAATATATAACTTGCTATACTGACAAACTTGTTTACTTATAATTTTTAGTACTCCAACTGAAGTAAAAATATAGTTTATTGAACACTTGTCAAAAAATAACCTTTCATTGTGACTTTTTGTCAAAAAGTGAGAATTCTGCTTATTATATATTTTGTGTGTGTGTGTGTGTGTGTGTGTGAGTGTGTACAGAATACCCTTAAAAAGTAGTAGGTTAAGAACCATCCACAACAGGATAGGAAGTAAAGAATCCAACCTTTATGTCAACACCCTACTGAGTGTAAGAAAATATTTGTATATCATGTCTGATTAGAAGTTAATATCCAAGATCTACAAAGAACCCATACAATTTTTCAACAAGAACACAAATAATCCAATCAAAAAGTGAGCAAAACTAAATAGAAGACTTCACAGGCACATGAAATACTGTTCATCATTATTTATCAGCAAGACCATGTAAGATACCATCCCACACATATGAGAATGACCTTTAGCAAAAAGAACAGAAAAAAGTGTTGCAAGGGTATTGAGAAAAAGGAGCCACAGTATGGGATGTTGAGTGGTCCACTCCCTATGGGAAATTCTATGAAGGTTTCTCAAAAGATTATAAATAGATCTACCATATGGACAGCAATCCTATTCCTAGGTAACTACTTGAAAATGCAAAAACACAAAATAAAGCAAAGGGATTTGCTTATGCCTATATTCATTATAGCACTGTTTACCATAGCCAAAGTACAGAATAACCTAAGTGCCTTAGAAAAGATGTGTAAATAAGGAAGACATAGCATATGTAAATAATGAAATAATGTATTTCTTTTTTAAAAAATATTTATGCATACAGAACTCGGGTACAGGCCAGAGGTGCAGGGGAGGTAGAGGATTCACCAGAGACAGAGTAGGGTGCAAAACAGGCAGATCTACAAAGTACACTGCTGAGGGGAGCAGTGGTTGGTTCAGGAGAGGTCTCCTGCACCATGTTAGTCACCTTTAGGGCCAGGGATCCAACTCATACTGAAATGGTTGTGACTTGCTTGCAATGCTGAGCTTTAACCTGTTGTGCCACCAGGGAGGGGCCCTGTTACTTTTACTTTTTAAGTTGAAGTCTTGCTATTTATAAGATAAATGCAGTTGGGGTTATTTTGCTTAGTGAAATAAGTTAGAACTAGAAAGAAAAATAGCAGATTATTATATATTATATGGAATATAGAGAAATGAAACAAAGAAACTGATAAAACTAAACCAAAAGTAGCCCTAGAAATTTGCAGAATTTAAGCAACTGGAGAAAGATGAAGAGAAGTGGGAAGCAAAACGTGGAAGGAGTGGAGTTGATTGTGATGGAGGACTGTAGATACCTTGGTGGAGTATGGCAGCATACAACTGAAGAGGGGTGAACCTGTTCATCTGAATCATACATAGTGTAGACCAATATCACCTCAATAAGAAGTAATGCAATAAAATAAAAAAATATTTTTTTCACTTTAAGCACTATTGGGATTATGTTATATATACAGTTTTTTATTCTGCTGTTCCTTGCTCTTATGTTTTCAATGCTACTTAATACTCCCTTGTTTTGGCCACTCAAATGTCTTGACAGTTTTATTGATTATAAGTTTTGCCACACTAAATAACTTTGTATATAAAATATAATTATGAAATAGAAAATCATTTATTTAGTCATCATTCTTTTTAAATCTGTCTTGCCAGAATCTTATCGCTATTGTTGACTTTCAATAATCAACTCCTGCCCTAAGTATCTATTCTTATATTGGTATTTTGTTGTTCACTGGTTCATATCATTATTTTATCTGTTCTATTTTCCTTGGATTTGTTTAGTTAATTCTTAAACTATTTGATAAAGTTAATTAATTTATTACATTTATTTTTTCCCCATATTATTGCTTAAAAGTATAAATTTCCTTTAGGGCATTACTTTGTTATGTCCCATAACTTTCTATATGTGTATTTTTAGTATCTTTGTTTTTAAATTCAAAAATGATTTTTGTCTTTACATTAAAATTATTTTAAAATATTTCAACAATTTCATTTTATATAGGTATTTAATTAAAAAATAACATTAGTCTGGACCCTCCCTGGTGGTGCCAGGGGTTAAAGCACAACACTAAGAAGGGAAAGCCACTTCAGCATGCGTTTGATCCCCGACCCAGAGGTGACCCACATGGCAAGGATGACCTCTCCTGACCCACCTGCTGCTCCCTTCAGCAGTGTACTTTGTCAGTTGGTCTGCTCTGCCCCTCTCTCTGTCTCTGCTGAATCTTCTCATCATTTCTGCACCTCTGGCCTGTACCCCAGTTCTGTATGCATAAATAAGTTTTTAACAAAAATAATATTAGTCTGTGGTCAAACCTTAAGCTTTTGAAGTCATATTTTATTATGACTTCATATGTGAATGACATTTGCAGTTGATATAAAACTCTGCTTTAAATTCTTTCAACATTTTAAAATTTTGCTTTCCTTTCTTCCTTCATTCAACTTTATTGATAAATTTTATTTCGATCAGATTCTTGTCCCTTTGTATATGATTTTTAAAGTTTTTCAGAATTTTGTCATTACATATTCTTAAATTATAGTATAATGTCTTTTATTATTATCTTGTTTTACATTCAATAAGAATCTTAATTTTTTTTTAAAGATTTATTTATTTATACATACCAAACAGGGGTACAACCATAGGTACAGGGGTGGTCAGAGGATTCACCAGAGACAGAGTAGGATGAAGAACAGGCAGATTGATGAAGTACACTCCTGAGGGGAGCAGCAGGTGGGTCAGGAGAGGTCTGCCATGCCATATTGGTCAGTTCCCTGGCAGGGGATTGAACTCGTGAAGTAGCTGTGACTAGCTTTGTAGAGCTGTGCTTTAACCCATTGCATCACCGAGAGGGCCCCAGAAATTTTAGTTTTTAAGTCAAAATAAAGCACTATAGTAAGATGAAAAAAAAGAAGATTTTAGTCTTTTTTTAACATTCTCACAGATGTATTTCTGTTATCTCAAATATTTTCTCTTTTAGTTTTCTTTTTCTCTCCCTCTGAGATGCCTAGCATCTATTTAGTTATGATAATTTCATTGTTCATAGACTGGTTAGATTTTCTGGCATATCTTAAATTTCTAGTCCTTTACCAAGGACTTGAGATACTAATTTAGCTTTCTAATTTTGTTATACTTCTAGGTGTATCCATTGTGATTTTCTTTTATCTTAGCTTTCTTCTTTTCAAATATTATATTTTGATATCTCCTATTTCTGCTTAATAACTGTAGTGATTTTAAGTTAACTTACAAACTATTACAAATAGTTTCCTTTACTTCTTTTATAGAATGTATTAAACTAATTTAAGGAACTTTGTTCCATGTGGTATTTCTTTTTTATTTAGGTTTCAAACTATTTTGTGTGTGTGTGCACAGAACTGGGGTACCGGCCAGAGGCTCAGGGAAGGTGAGAAGCTTCACCAGAGACAGAGTGGGAAACAGAACAGGCAGATCTAGGAAGACACTGCTGAGGGGAGCAGCTGGCCGGTCAGGAGAGGTCTGCCGCGCCATCTGGATCTCCTCCGGGGTAGGCGGAAATCGAATTCATGCGGAAGTAGCTTTAGATTCTCAGTGCTGTGCTTTAACCCGCTGCTCCACCAGGGAGAGCCAGGTTTCAAACTTTTGCTTTTGATGCTATGTCTGATATTCCATTCCACCTTACTTTTGAAATAGTTTCCTCAAATGTTTTCATAGTTTGACCTATGAGTTTATTTTCCTCAGAAGATAGTGGGCACTTTAAATGCCAGTATCTATGTGAGGAGGTTGGGTGCTGGTCCACTTCATTCTCTTGATCTCAGTAATGGAGATGTGACTACAACTCGGGGTGGAGAACCTGAGCAACAGGTTAGGTTCTGTCAGTGGCTCCAGTTCTCAGAGCAAATTTTCAGATCAATAGTTCACATTTTCTATCAGAAAGAAGTATTATCTTGAGAATGTTCTACTTAATTGGAAAGGTTTTATGATAAATTATTTATTATGTATCTTTAAAAACTGCGATTAGGCCCTCCCTGGTGGCACAGCGGGTTAAAGCACAGCACTGAGAAGCTTAAGCCACTCCCACCTGAGTTTGATTCCCACCTACCCCGGAGGTGACCACATGGCGATTCCCACCTACCCCGGAGGTGACCACATGGCATGGCAGACCTCTCCTGACCCGCCCGCTGTTCCCCTCAGCAGTGTACTTCGTCATCTGCCTATTCTGCTCCCCTCTCTATCTCTGGTGAATCCTCTCACGCTCCGCATCTCTGGCCTGTACCCCAGCTCTATATGAATAAATAAATAAATCTTTAAAAAAAAAACAAAACTGTGTTTAAAAGTATGTTTAAAATTTTAAAATATGTGATAATATGCCCCCCTATTCAAAGATTTAACTTTACAAACATACCATCTGGCTTTTAACCAGAATATTTAAAATGTCTTTCTATTTGCCTACTAATCTAGAAACTAAAGTGAAGAATAACATTTTAATACCAAAGTAACTAATCCCTTTGACAAGAGCAGATACACTTTTGCTTTCTGATGTGTATGTAACTTAATCTTCACCAATACTGTAGACATATCTTTAGTGGAGAAAAGACACTTTAGATTGTGTGAAGTATATTACATTTTTTGAAATTGAAACCAATTGTCTAATGATATTTAAAAAGTGATTAGCCATTTATATGAAATGGAGCAATACCTACAGCATAAAATTAAATAGGATATTAATCATTGTGCCTTAGGACATAAATTAAACAATAACCATGGTCAGGAAAAGATATACTATCACTATAGTTGAGCAGGATTGTATCCACTATCAGTATTCAAGCCTAATTTTTAAGAAAAAATGCATTTGGTATAGTTTGATTAGGTAAAATGGACCCAGAAATATGCTCTAGTTAAGGGCTTATCATTATATTGTTGCAGTATATATGTAATATAGCTACTTTTTTTTCCTAAATATTTCTGTAGTTTGCCATCGCTGTACTGAAATTCCTCAGAATTCAAGCTGTACAGAAAAAGTGCCCTTTCCCTTGTTCCTTCCCCCTCACTCCCCATCTTTTTGTTCAGCACATCCATATGTTTCTCAAAAGCACAGTGGAAATGTACAGTTCAGACCATTGATGCCTCCATTTATAACCAACAGGGTTTTCAAAATGATCTTGGACATTATTAATGGGATAAATCACTTGATAGGGAATTAACTGCTTCTAGGATTTTTCATAATTGTATTTTTGATACAAACATTTCCCAGTTTGATCAACTTTGTCCCTGTGTTTCAGATAATGAAATTGAAAAAGAAAAAGAAATGAAATTGAAATAGAAAACATAACCAATTTATGTACCTCTCTTATAAGATCCATGGAGTAAAAATGCATTTAAAAACCATGAATTTATATAAAATAATTAACAAAAGCCAACATAAGAAAATGTTCATCAGACTACCATATGTAGTTTATAATGCCATTGATATACCATAAACCTATATATTAATCTAATTTTCACTGTATTTTCAAAGTTTCCCTGAGAATTAATCAATGTGATTATAAATATCTTAGTGGGATATTATGTAAAATTAATATTACTGTTCAGATGTCCTTTTTCACATTTATTTCCACTTTACTGTATAAGTATTAAAAAAAAACCTTAGTTTGTATTGGAATTTTTAAAAAATGTGGTAATAAGGAATTAAAAACCATGGTATAGCTTTCTGATTACTTGCAGTGTTTTTACTCTTAAGGGCAGAATAAAAAATATTAATAATGTAATAGTCTTAGTTTACTGACTGGACATAAAATAGAAATGGAAATATTTTAAAGTAGCTTGTTCTAGAAAACTGAATATTTGCTTAAATTATAAATTTTACTTAGGTTTAATTTTCTTGGGCAATCAAATCAATAAGTGCATTTTAAACAATATATTAGTACTATTTGGGATCATGTTTAAAGCATCTTAACTTTCTGAAAAAATGTATCCAAAAATCACTTTAAGAATTGTAATTTGCTATAATTAGGTATGCCCTATATCTACTAGAGGCAAAAGTATTTATACTACTTTGGTTACCAGCTGGGATATTTATGATATTCTAGAACATTAAATGTACAATAAGGAAAAGTGTGTTCCAGGAAAGAAAGTTTCTCACATAACAGTGTAAAATACTTCTTGACAATGAGTTGCTGATAGTAATAATGGTATAAAAGCTTCCAAAATGTTCAACCATTATATCTAATTTATGGTATGCAATGAACGTTTCAGCTTTGCTAATACATTTATTGATTTTGTCCAAAATGATACTTTCAATCTTATTCACTTATAACCAGGACATGTACTGAATCAAACTTTCATAATTTTGTAAATACCAATCAGAATGCTCTTTCATGAGGGAACAGATTTCTCTTTTTGCTAAATGCAAAGAATTTTTTCAACATACATAGTCCACAAATATTATATAATTATTTTTAAGTTAATAAAGTCACTTATTTGAAAATATTATATAGTATGAATTATTATAAATTAAGCAGCAAATTTAGAATGGAGATCTTAAAACATATACCTATATATATTAATGTATATAGAATGTTTGATCTTTTCTTCCCTTATCTTCTAAAGTTATCTGGAAGTATTTTGGATGTGTATAGTGGTGACCAAGGAATTTCACCAGTTAAAATGGGACTTACAAGTGCTTCTTGTCCAAGTAGTCTACCAATGAAAAGAGAAATTACAGGTATTGTTGCTTTTATAGTTTTATACATTTTTATAACCAATGACTTGAGATATGTATCATAATATATTATCAAGCTAAGTAGAATTTCTAAATATTATCAAAATGGTTTAAATGAGAGACATTTAGAGAGAGTAAATCAATCATTTTTCTGTGATAACCAAAAAGTAAGCTGTAACTCACATTTCAACTGAATTGTCTCATTATTTTAGAAATTGTAAAATATGTGTATATGCTTTACCCACATATGTCTGAGAACTTGACTAAATTCTTCATTTAATATAGGTTTATTTTGGTATTGAATAGAAACAGTAAATTAACATGGTTAAGAAATAATGGATTCATAGTTAAAGGAAAATTAATCTTATTTGGTATAGAATTTAATGGAATACAAAACAAGTATATTTTTCCTTTTTAGGTTTTATTAATTTCATAATAAACTCACTTTTAACTTTCTCAAGTGAGTAAAACCCCCTAAATTTTCAATAATACATTTCAAAATTATTGCATTTCAAAAGAGTTATAGTGACACTGTCAATTTCTTCCATATATATGTTACAAAATCAGGGTTGGAGGAGTTTTATTCACACTGTAATATAGGTGATCAGATGCAAAGGTACATCAAAGTAAGGATTTCCTGACTTACAAGTTCAGTATTAGTTCTCTCATAAGAATAATGTAAAACTCAGTTGAAATTTCTTTAACGTTTTCAGTTTGAAGATTGAAATAAAAAGGTCTTTAATCATTTTTACACAATATTGACATTTAAGTAAAGATAGTATGTCAATTTTGATGTCAATTCAGTATTTATAAAATGTCTATGCTTTCAAATTATTTAGGCTAAAGTTAATGGAATAATTTTAACTACATAATTTTAAATAAATGCATTCCTATTAGTTCTTTTTAAATTGGAATTACCTAAAGAACACTATATACTATCTATTACTATCAAACAAACTACTCCTACACTTAAGAGATTTAAATAATAAGGACCTAATATTTCATATAATCTCTATGGGCCAGAAATCTATGGATGGCTTAGAAAATTGATTTTGGCTTAAAATCTTTCATGAGCATACATTCAAGATGTTGGCCAGAGATACAGACCTTTGAGACTTACCAGAATAGAGGATGCATTTTCAAGGGGGTGCAGTTACAGGACTTGCATGTTATTGATGCTCATTGGCAAGTGGCCTTGGTCATATAGACCTCTCCATAGCCTGCTCAAATGTATTTAGGATATGACAGCTGGCAACCCAAAACACAAAGTAAAAATTAGAAGGCTTTTATGACCTAGTCTTCAAAGCCATTCTAGTCATTTCCACAATATTCTGTTGGTTTCAGGGTCAGTCCGATTCCATGTGAGGGAACTACAAAGTTGTGAGTATCGTGAGTAAAAATAACAATGAGCCACTCTGGAGGCTGACCACCAAAAAGCACATAAAGTGCTATGTCATAAAGTTACTTAATAGAAGAATGTGATAAAGATAGATAGTTTTAACTCTTTATTTATACAAGAGTTCACAATTTATAAAAATGTATGTTATGAAAATTTAGGTCTGTATACTTTTTATAATTCTGAAAATAATAACCATGATCAAGCTCTTCAATTTTAGCTGTGTACTATAATTTTTTTAAATATCAGTTAGATGTCATAGCAGTTTTACAGATGTGGAGCTAGAGAGATAGATAATCTACTAATAGATAATATTCCCATGGTTAATAAAGGGAGGCGCAGAACACCATTTAGACTTTTCTACTTCGCAGCCTAAATGTTTTGCTGTCTCTTACTAAAGGAGGCTTTACTCTAACTTTCCAAATATTTTTATAAAAGTATCATACAACTAGGAGCAACTGTTTTCTTCTACTAGTTCTGATTTATGTTGACTAGCTATAAGGTATCAATAAGCTTTCTTTTGATCAGAAACAGATACTCGAGCTTTGGCAAAAGAGAGACAAAAGAAGGACAACCACAACCTCAGTGAGTATATTTTCCTTTTCTTCCTAACAAAATTAATTGATGAGCAAAGCTAAAATGTGTGGTCTTTCATTGTCACTTCATAAGTATTTTGAGGTGAGTGACCAAAATTGAAGTGCTACTTAGGGAAATTTAAACAATGTCCAAAATGCTACATATTTTTATGAAGCAAAACATCTCAAATTCTCTCCTTGATCACTGTCTCTCAAAAAGGCTGCATATGACAGTGAGTCATTTGGTTACATTTGATCTCTGTTGCGACTCTTTGACTCAAAGGAGATAAAGATAACATTAGAAGATGTACACTAACTTCAGCTTCTCATCTTTCTGTATCATATGCTTCTCACTTCCTAATGACAAGTTGCTAAATTCCACCTCGGGGGGTGGGGGGGTGGGGAAGACCCTGATATAGATCACATGAAATGGAGAAATGAAGGCAACAGAAGTTTAGTGGCCCCTTTGAGCCATTAATTGAGTTGACTAATTGAGTGGGTAGCCTTTTTGTTATAGGAGCCAAATCAAAAAAAGAGAAATGAGGAAATAGAATTAAAAAAAAAATAAACCTTTACACAAACCAGTAGTAGTTTTCTTACAGGTACTCAGTTGAAATAGATTTTATATGTACCTGTAATGTCTTCCTCTGTTAATTATGCATCTGTATGCATCAAAGAGTGATCAATGTTTGCTGCCTACATGACTGTGAGAAAAGAGTTAGCACTTGGTTATAACAGTTCTTAAGCTTGTTGTGGAAAGGAAAATGATTCCCATAGTCGTTAGTGGAAGCTTGCTTTGGTACAGATTATGAGCCACATAGAACATGAGTAGGAAGCTAATCATTGATAGAGGCATTAATATGTCACAGAACCATGGGTTTCTTTCTCAGTTTTAAACCTATTAACTGTTATTGTCTTTGTTTCTTCCTTTATGTTTATACCTTAAACTAGTAACTTAATACAGATCATGATAGGTGTCTGATATGCCCACTATCAAAGTGTTTTTTAATTTGGATTACCTTTGCTGAATGATCTTACTTTTTTAGAGACAGTGATGTTAAGAATAATATACATTTTAAATAGTATGAATGTAATACAACCACCACCACCATCAGCAACCTTCCTCCCTCTCCCTCCCCCCCCCCCCCCACACACATTTCTCAGGATTATAGCAGGGAGGCAAAGGAATTCCTATTTATCAGATTGGGGAAAGTGCTAAATTAAGTTATAATTTAAGAAAGTTATAACTTGAGGAAGTACCAAATTAAGTGTATTCTATCTCCCTAAATATTTCGGTAAGGCCAGAGGTGAATTTAAAATTCTCAGCTCCTCAGAGTACAGAGTGGGAATATCAGAGAGGGGAAATGCCAACCCACAGCCAAAAGTCTATCTCACTTTTCTCCCCATTTCTGTTCAATCCTGTGATGCAGGTAGCTTCAGGTGTGAGTATGAACCCTTCGTTTTGTACATTATAGGCAGTATGTGTTCATGTAAATAACTGCCCTTTTTTCACATCTTGGATTTAAAAGCTAGCACAGTCGTGTCATGGTACTGTGTCAGGAGACGGACTTTGGAAGTGGCCTTCACAGTCTCTGGAAATACGTTCACAGCATTTGAAGTATTTTCTTGGTGTGAATTATCTACTACATAGTTTAGAATGGGTTCCTTTGATTCTATGGCTGCTTTGCTCACTGAGAAGGGTTGTAGTGAGAGAAAATAAAAGTGACTCCTCTTAAATATGGGCCCCAGTGGCAAGACTATCTTGCCTGTCTCTAAGAACAGTTATGAAAATATATCAGAAACATGAATATATTGTGAAGAGTAAGACTATAGATAGCATGATATAATTTAGCAATTTTTTAAAACTTGACTCACTTATAAATAGTTTTAAGAAACATGATTCTCATTTTAAATAGTAAAAAAATTATTGAATATAATCTAATAGTAGAGTAGGAAATTCTGACATTTTATTTAAGTGCATTTAAATAATAGGTTTTGAAGAAACATTGTAGGTCTAAACCACATTTCTAATTTGATATGAAACTGAGACTTCTTCAAAGCTAGTCCTTATCTATAGTTATAAAAATGTTTTATAATATCATTAATATAGTTTTAACATACTCTCATTATGTATGCATTTATATAATTTTATCTTTATTTTCCTTTCAGTTTTTAAATGTTTTAATCACATACACAGGGATATCAAGATTGGTAAGGATTTAAAATAAAAGCAGGACAAAATTATATTCTAATTTTAGAGAATTCCAATGTTTTACTCCTAAAGATGACATCCATTGATGCTAAATTACTTTGTGAGGTAGGTAGGGTCATTAAAATGATTGATACTCTTTCATGACTCACCTTATTTTCAACAGCATAATATTCAAACATGTAATATTTAAATATATGTGTAGTATTCTCTATGATACTTTTTTCATTTCCTTGGAAAGCTTAAAAAATACTGTCTATAAAAAAGTTACATATATGTTGTAGTTCTTGATACTAAGAATACAGAGGGAAATATAAGACAAAATAAACAGATTAATTTAGCAAAATGAGTTATTTGTAAATCTTACATTTATTGAACATTCACTAGATGCACAACATTTTCATAAGAAATGAATGCAGGGAAATGCAACCAGAAAATTCATATCTGAATAAGAACCTGTATCAGTAGTTCTCAAAGTGTGAGCTCTAGACAAACAGCATGTGAATCCTAAGAATTTGTTAGAAATGCAAATTCTTGGGCCCAATGCAAAACTGTGAAATTCAGAATATTTTTGTATTGGGGTACAAGCCTATCTTAAAAAATCTCTCCAAGTACGTCTGGTATGCCACAAAGTTTAAAACTATTGCTTTATGTATTTCTGAAATTTTGAATTGGAAAAATCTGCATACAGTCTGATCAATATACATTTATTTAATACATCTTATATATCAAGCTCTCTAGAGATAAAAATAGTAAGAAAATGTCCCTGCATTGAAGAAGGTCAAGTCTAGGTGAGCAAAATTACCCAAGGTGTGCCAAACTTTGTGTAGGGCTTCTTGGAAGTACATGAGAAGAGTAAAATTCAGTGCAGAACTAAAAAAAAAAATTACAATCCTGATAGACTCACAAAATGCAATCATGTGGAATAGTAATCAAATTAGAGATGAATAAATATATAAATATAGTTATCCCCTATTTGAACTATATTTAAAATGAAACATTTATTTCAGTATGAATAAGTACATAACCATTCAAAGAAAGAAAATGTATTTTTGAGACAAAACTGTAAAACATTGTAATAGAATCAAAATTCTAATATTATTGTCACTTTTATAAAATATTTGAATTTTTATTTCACTCTTGACTAAATGGAAATATTTTTGCTCATTGTTTTAAGGTTCTTAAAAAAGTTTACAACTGGCCATAGTGAATTGTGCTTTAATGAAAATAATATTTCTTTTTAATAGTTGAAAGAAGAAGAAGGTATAATATTAATTACCGAATCAAGGAGCTTGGCACTCTTATTCCAAAGTCTAACGATCCGTGAGTTTAACAATTAGTTCTATATGTTATGGTTAACCCCTAAAATGGATGGGAGGGAAGAAGGGAACTAATCAGTTAATGGATAACAGCAAGTGGATAAAGCTACTGCTGTTTTTTTCTTTTTTTAACATATCTCTTCATGGCTGATATTATCAAGTTTCCAGGTTATTAGCAATAGTTAATCTTTTGAGTTTCAATTCAAATTATAATAATTTATAAGTAAATTATTTCTTTGTTCAGAGTGGTTCTTTCTGTATGTCACTAGTATTAGTAACTTTAGTGACAGTGTCAAATGCTGTCTATGAACCTGGCCAGTTTACTCAAATTATATTTACAGCAGTTCTTCCAACTTAAGATTTATGTATACACGAAAAGTAACTTGTTAGATTTTCATAGGTTCCAAAATTCTGGAGTCCTGCAAGTAAGAAATGAAATTGTAAAAACATGCTAACTGACGCCAACCAAAAGTAGATTAGTGTAATATAATTCCATCTGCTTTTGGTATAATTTACACACAATGTCAATTAAACAAATAATGTGTGAGATTGTGTCTCAAGGAAGTATTGATTAACCAAAGTATCAGCTAAAGATATTGAGATATTGAGTGTTTCATCAAAAGCATAAAAAAATATGGTCAGTAGACTGAAAAGTGGTTCATTCACATTGAGAACTGTCCTCTCCAAATACTGTCAATCATCCATTATTTCATAACAATGATGTTTGACAAAGTGATATTGGTGAAACTTCTTTCCTAAATCCAAATGTGCCCACTCAGACAATTTAATAATTTATAATGAAAGGGAATGTGATGTTTATCCTCCTGGGCATACTGTGTAGTGAAGGCATCTAGAGAAGAATAACAAAAAGGATCCCTGGGGCAGTCTCAGAGCTGTCTTAGTAGACACTATCAATACCTCTTCAAAACTTTTGAAATCTTGAAGCTTGCAACTTTTTTTTTAATAGATGAAGAGAACATTTGTTTTCTTGAAAGACTTTTTAACACTTAAAAATCTAAATATATATTGATTCACCAAATGTTTTATTTGAATATGTGTTTTGATTTGTTTTCACCAATCAGCAGCACTAAAATATATAATCTAATCTTTTAAAAATAAAACAAGACTTAGATGGCCAAAATATATATTTTTAAAAATGTTTTCACCTTGATTCATTACAACATTTTATGAAGTTAATTTTCACTGACATTTAAATTCAGTTTCCAGAGCTTTTAATATAATTTTCCTAAAAATAATGTTTATAAATGTTCTTTCTGTTTTTTCACTCATATTTTATTAGCTAATGTACATATTACTTAATTATATTATCATAATAAGTGCTGTGGGCATTAACTTAATTGGCTTTAAGTAAACACATGTTGCCACAAGAAGAACCAAAACACCTAGGTGTTATCAAAAGGTAGCCTTGTAGCTTCTAACATCTACTTTGTTCTGACAACAATCAGTGGTTGTCACTAAGGGAATGAAAGACATGAATTAATCCTGATAGTGACTAGATAAAGGTGAGTTAAAAGAGCTTCTCTTATAAATTGAAGAGCTAATCCATAGTGCCCAGGGCACATAGGATTGGACCCTGAAGCTGAATTGAACATTTTCAGATATCACCATATATATGGCAACCAGTTATATAACTAGGTTATTATAAAAATGCAATCAAATAATGTGCATGGCAATAGTTTACAAAATATAAAGTTTACATAAGGGATTATTATTACCTTACATATTTATGAATACTTTGGTTATAAGCATAGCTATGTCCAATGAAACTTAATTAACAATAAATAGACTGTGGTGTAGTTTCTCTATCTCTGATTCATAACATGGAAAACCAATTTATAACAGAATCATATTTGAAAACGAACATTACTTGAAAAACTTCATTGCAAGCATTTTTAAAATGCCTATCTCTTCTACATGGGCCCCAACAAGGTTAGTTATTATTTGTAATCTGTTATGTAATATGTAGATGAATTTTACTTATTTGGTTTTAATTGAAACACAAAAATTAATCAAACATTGATTATGTCATAATCAGATCTGTCTACACAACACAAGCACAAAGGGACACTTCGCTGTCAACTGTAGGATCCCAAACATCTCAATACTAATTTTGTTTAAATAAATTCCATCGCTTAGCTTCCTGTGTCTTCACCTGTTACACTAACGTCCCTCTGGTGAAATCTATAACATAACCACTTAAAAGGTCACAATAGAAAACATTTTTTTTTCCTCATGGAATATGCATTTGAAAGTATGTAAAAGCCACAGATTTGTAGGAAGAGTACTGAACTGATGGAGGAGAACTGTTGTTCTGTCTTTTAAAAATACTGTCTGCTCTGGGGTAAAGTTTAGAAACTGTGAAGTAGTAGATCTCTGATGATCTTTTCAGTTATAATTGGAGTAACTTTAGGTAATGGTTTGTAACTTAGAACTTCTTTTTCTAATGCTTTTATGCACACACCCTTCTAATGTGGCAACAGAAAGGGCCATTTTCCAAAGTTCAGCATGTTGACACTCCTACTTTAATGTACACATTTCTCTTACCTACTTTAGCCCTAAAGCTTTTTTACAAAATTTTTTAAAAGATTTATTTATTTATGCATACAGAACTGGGGTACAGGCCAGGGGTCCAGGGGCGGTGAAAGGATTTACCAGAAACAGAGTGGGGAACAGAACAGGCAGATCAATGAAGTACAATGCTGAGGGGAGCAGTGGAAGAGACAGGAGATGTCTGCCGCTCACCTCCAGAGCAGGGTATCCAACTCATGCAGAAACTGCTGTGCTAGCATGTAGGGCTGCGCTTTAATCAGTTGAGCCACCAGAGGCAGCCACATTCAAACTTTTACGTCCACAAAAGTTTTAAGTTTTTCAGATAAAATTATTTTATATAAAGCAAAAAGCTAGCATCAGCTTTCATTCCTTAAGCATGACTTTAGTAACATGTTAGTATTTATACAATACTTTTAGTTCCTAGACTGGGTCAGAATATTCCCTTGAGAATCTGGAAAACTTAAGATATTTTTAAAATAATTATTATATATTAAAATTAACTTCTAACATGTTACTGCAAATGATGTCAGGTACAATTAAAGGAGACAGTCATGTATACTCTGCCACCTTTTAAAAGTTTTCAGATTTTAGATCTGAATAAACAGTATCTTAAACTTCCAAGTTCATTATGGTTATTCTTTTCATTTAATTCATTTCATCCTTCAAGTTTTCTTCCCAAAGGAAATGAAACAAACTAGGGGCACAAGCCTCCTGTTACCATTTAGAGTTTTAATTAAGAGGTCACTACCTTTTTTAGTTATAGAGACCTTGTAGGTTTAATGATAACTATAGTCTCTTTTTCTATAACCTCCCATCACCAGATAAGACACAGTGAGTGGACTAAGGCCAAGAGCTATTATGGCCCTAGGGAACTGATGAAGCATTTTCGAACTTGAGTTAGACACTGACATGATTTGGTACATTCCTATAGAAGGCTACTTATCCTAATCAGCATTTTCCCCTGCTGGTAGAAAAACATATCTCCCTACAGCTAGTGAAATTCTCATCTAATCTGGCATTCCAAGAAGGCATATACAAGTCATTTTTTTAAGTATCTTTTCACACTTTTGATCACTTAATACATATCTACATAAACTTTAGTATATTTCACAAAATAATGTAAACTATAATACATGCAGTATAATCTTTTAATTTTCCTTTGTATTCAATATTAAAAAATCATATGACTCAAGATTGAAAAATTACTAAGGCTCTGCAATAGCTCTGATTAGCTTTTATTAATTAGTTTGGACTCATTATCCACACATATTATCAATTCTCATTTAGTATTAAATTCATTAACATATGTTTTCAGATATTAAAATTAATAGTTTATTCCAGATTTATCATATCCCTGTTTTAAACAAATGTTTTAATAGGGGTGTTTTTTTTTAATGCAGTAGCCTTGAAATTTTATCTGGTAATATTTAACTATATTTACCTATCTTAAACTTATTAAAATATTTATCCATGCTTTTAAAAATTATTAATTGCTTTTATGCAAAAAATTTACTAAATGGTTCTAGAAAGTTTTGTCCTATTGCATAAATTCATGTTGCCAAACTCTTGATTTGTTTCACAATCATTCAGGATCACCATTCAGGAGGAAATACATTTTTTTTCCTCTTAGAAGCATAAAAGCAACCTTATTAGAATGTAGGTTAAAAGATTGGTACATTTGAAATGATCTTAAAAAATTTAGGCTTAAGTCTTCAGTAATGTACATTTCCTAGTTCATTAATGCAGAAATACCGCACATAGATTTTAATCTCGGAGTTAATAATAAAAGCAATTTTCACTAAAAATATAAAAACTGTAATGGTAGAATCATGATATTGCATTTAGCTCTCCCACAAAAAGTCACTTTATTACTTTCTTTTGACACTTATTTTCATTCTGGGATTAATTTTACTATATAAGGGCTTCTTAACTATTCTATTAAAATTTCTATTCAGAAGCAATAATATCTAAGAGTGAATAATAGTCATGTAAATCATTATTTTATATTAATGTAAAAGATTTTGTAAGTTCTTATGAATTCTGCTGACATGCACAATTGTGAAAAGGTTATCTCTCCGTTCTACAGTGATATGCGCTGGAACAAAGGAACCATTCTAAAAGCATCAGTGGAGTACATCAAGTGGCTCCAAAAAGAACAACAGAGAGCCCGGGAATTAGAACACAGACAGAAGAGATTAGAGCAAGCTAACAAGCGGCTTCTACTCCGGATTCAGGTTTTTCTACCAATGTTGCTATAAACTACAAAGCTCACAAGCGACTTACTCATCATCAATTCCATTCATTAATTTACTTTTTTTATTTTTAACAACTCTTTTTCTTGCAAAGAATTTTGTTACCTTTTAACAAGTCACAAATTTGATGGTTTCATTAGTTTCTGATTAGAAATCCACAATCAAGATGACTTTAAAAAATGTATGTGTAATGAAAGAACAAATCGTAAAATGCAGAAAACTGAACCAGCTTTATAAAAACACATTATTACCTGAGATAGAAAAAAAAAAAAGTAGAGCATTTGTTTCTCTATATATTGGACACTAAATTCTCCTCTCCCTGCTTTTTCCTTTAATATCATCGCTGTGGATTTCATTGCCTCAAGACATATTGTGCCAATTTATATTAAGTCACTCTTCATCTGTTCATATGACACAAAATATCAAAATATGGGTTTTCATAACTCTCAAATGTTTTTATGTGAACATGTTTATTGCCAGGTAATACACTCACTCTGTTTCTCTGAAATGGTCCCATAGTGAGAAATTAATCATTAAGAATAAATGGAAAATTTCCACTATCTCTAAGTGGCGATATTGTAGTCTGAGTCATGATGGGACCATCATTTGTTATAAATTCCTTTAAAGACCAATAGGAATATTTTTTTAATCTTTTTCATCTCAGGGTTATATTTTAGGTAGTAGCAATATATCAGATTCCATTATTTATGAAGAATATTTGTAAATTATGTTATGTTCAATTTGAATGCTTGTTAATATTTTGGTTTTATTTTTAGTCTGTTTTATACAATTATGTCTACTTTCAGTGTCACTATTTAATTATTCTTCTTTGAAATTGCAGGAACTAGAAATACAGGCTCGTGCTCATGGCCTGCCAACTTTGGCTTCAATTGGCTCAGTTGATTTAGGTGCTGATGTCACCAAACAGCAGACCCATCTTGAGCAAAATTCAGTGGATTATTGCCAGCAATTGACTCTGGCTCGGGTGACAAGCCCTGAGCTCTGTGATCAAGCTATGGCCTTCTCAGATCCGTTGTCACACTTTACAGACTTATCATTCAGTGCTGCTTTGAAAGAGGAACAGAGATTGGATGGCATTCTACTGGATGATACAATATCTCCATTTGGAACAGATCCTCTGCTTTCTGCCACTTCCCCTGCAGTTTCTAAAGAGAGCAGTAGGAGAAGTAGTTTCAGCTCAGATGATGGTGATGAATTATAAAAACAAAAACAAAAACAGGCTCAATTAATCAACAGGGATGCAACTCCAGGCTGGTGCTATGTTATGGTCTGTTTTGTTTTTTTTTTTCATATATTGCTTTGACTTAATTCTGAAAGGAATAAATTCATGAACAAACTGATTAATTAAAAACAACAGAAGAATTCACAGAAAGAAGAGGCATAGTGTTGAAGAATTATTAAGGGCTAAAGAAGAGATTTTCTTTTTCCTCTTTGACTACAGAATCCAAATCTACTTAATTTTATTTTCCTGGAAAGAGATACAACGTAAAAAATATCTCTCTATTGATATGTTAAAAGTAGCAATTTTCTGATGTGCTACTAGAATAACAAACTGAAAAGAGTGAAACTATTGGAATAGGTAGACCTTTTCTTAGTTTTTCATTTCCATCCACTTCCTATTTAATTTTTACACCATTCATTTTCAAGAATTGAGCTCAACATCTGGTGGTTCATTGCCTTTCTCCACTGTCTAGTAGACATGTTTAAAGTTTAAGACTTATAAGGGAAATCATTAAAAGACAGATTATCTGTCACTTGTAATTTTAAAATGAATCTATAATAAACATTGGAATTTAGTACAATAAAATCAGAAAGTGTATAAAACTTTGGTTTCTAAAATTAGACCCTGGTTCCTTTAATCAGTTTAATCACACTAATTCTAATAGCATCTTTGTTTATTTACAGAGACATATTCTGTTTAGACAATATATATATATATATATATATATATATTATAAATTAAGGAACACACTGGATAATATCTTCAAGGATATAGGCTAGAATTTTATCTCTTCAAACAAACATAAACCCTTACACTGGCACAAATTTTGTTTTTAATATATATTTATTGATGCATACAGAAGTAGGTTACAGTCCAGAGGTACAGGGCAGTGAGAGGATTTAACAGAGTCAGAGTGGGGAACAGAATAGGCTAATTGACAAAGTACACTGCTGACTGCAGCAGCAGACAAGACAAGAGAGGTCTGCCTCACCATGTGGATCACCTCCCTGTCAGGGGATCTAACTCAATGGTGAAGCAGCTGAAGTGGCTAGCTTCACAGTGCTGTGCTTTAACCCATTGAGCCACCAGTGAGGGCCTGGGCGTGTTTTTTTTTTTTTTTAATCTTCATTTAAGTCTACGGATTATCTAATCAACATCAGAAATCACATTCCAGACCCTCTTTTCTTTATCAAAAAGAAATATTGAATAATCAACTTCAGTAAATCAAGCAAGAAAAAAATTCTCCCCTACAGAAACACTTTGTCAGGCATTAAAGTTTATCACTGTCTCTAAAATTGGAGATATAGTTCTCCACCAAATTGACAAAATAATGAGCTGATAAATTAATCAGCAATTCAGGACTTATATTACATTTAGGTTAGTGTTTGATACAGTGCTATTCTCATAAGCAATTTAGAGTGCCCAGTGATTTTTGTTAGCTTTGTTAGCATGTATTATGCATATTTATATCTATGATGATTTACTCAAAATTTTCTCTCTTGAGTTTGTTTTAGGATTGAGAATTGACTTATCAACTATGTTGCTGGATCTCTTCCTGTGAACATCTGATTAATGAGTACTCAGGGACAGAGTCAAAACTGCAATGGGTCCTATCAAAATGTAGAAAAGATGAATGAGATGTGGTCTTATTCTTCAGGGAGTTAACAAGACTACATAAGAAAAAAAGATAGAAGACATAGAGAATTAAAGTCTACAAATAACAGAAGTTCAGAGAAAATGAAAAGGAATTAAGGTTGGAAAATCAGATATATCATAAATTGGGTGAGCGAGGCGAATAGAGAAATAATAAAAAAATTATAAAAGTGAGAATAATTTTGGAATCTGTCTTCATTTGGCATTCATTACAAAGATCTAGCTATCCAAAAGATAGATACTTGTTAAGATTTCTGGAAAATAAGGTTGGCAACAGGCTGTGGAAGCCCTTCAGAGCTAGTAGGAAGTTGTGTAAATTACTTGTGTAAAATATGCCTAAAATTTTAAATATACTGAGATACAATCTTTCAGGTATATTAACTTTAAGAGCATTTTTGAAAAGACAACTTAGGTAATACTCATGGTGGAAATTGTCATTAGAAAGTCTTCTAATACTGATTTAAAAAATACACAAATGTTAAAACTCTAGTGATAGTGATCTCAGGCTTACGCCAAAGGTTTAGCTCTGAGTTTGGAGAATTAAAGTAAGTTTAACATGGAAATAATAATTGTTAACTTTTAGAACTAGTCAATAAGACTAGATATATAAATTCATCTGAAATATGCTATGTGAAAATCAGTAAGATATACTTTCTCAATAATTTTCAATAAGATACTATGTACCTTGAAGTTTATGACAAAATTCTACTTTGTTATCTCAGTTGCTAATTTCATTCAACATTGCAAACCATAGGAAGAAATGTATTTTGGAATCCAGAGAAACTCACCACCTAGAGAGAAGCTAATTTCTGTTCTCATTTTATCCATTATTGTTATTTATTCATATTCTGAGACTGACACTGATGATGCCATTATTCTGTCATCATTATCTATTCAGTTGAAATACTGCTACTCAGCTCTGAAAACCATTACCCAAAATATTAGCTAAAGTACGGGCCCTACACAAGATGTTAGAATCTGCACAGAGGTCCTGGAAAGGTTATTAATATTTGCTGCTACCTTCAAATTAAAATAGCTATCAGGCTAATGAATGATCAAATTTCAAAAGATAGATTTAAAAACTACCAGTCATTCTTAACTTTTTTTTTTAAGATTTATTTATTTATTCATATGGAACTGGGGTGCAGGCCAGAGATGTGGATGGTGAGAGGATTCACCAGAGACAGAGAGGGGAGCAAAACAGGCAGATCAATGAAGTACACTGCTGAGGGGAGCAGCGGGCAGGTCAGGAGAGGTCTGCCTCGCCATGTGGATCACCTCCAGGGCAGGCGGGAATCGAATTCATGCAGAAGTGGCTTTAGCTTCTTAGTGCTGTGCTTTAACCCGCTGCGCCACCAGGGAGGGCCATTCTTAACTTTTTAAGGCATGCCTAGAGAATCTAAGGAAGACTGTAGAGTCCCCCAGAAACATACACATTTGTATAGACAAAAAAAAAAAATTGAATGCACCGATAGTTTCTAGGAACATTCTGAATGTTTCTCTGGATTCTTGGTGAAAAATCCTACATCAATCCTATCCATTTTAATAAATATTGTTGCTATGTGTCTATAAAGAGCTAAATACATAGTTAACAGCATATATAATGACAGAGAAGGAAACCCTAATTATCTGAATATCATTACCCCAAACCTATAGCAATGAGGTTGCATAAGAAACTGAAGTGTAGCAAACTACCCTATTCATTGAGGAAGTTGTTCACTTAAAAAGTAATCACCTCTTAGGCATCCTGAATACAAAATGTCTCTGGTTTTATATTTGTTATATATTTATCAGTCACTTTGTCTATGACTATTTGACATTGTAAACATCTTCTTAATGCTAAAAATGAAGTAAAATAAAGTAAAAATATTATAAACTCAAAAGCAAATTGCCCATGTATTTAATAGTCAAGTGACATCCTTTGAGGAAGTGATGAATAGCTAGAATATGTTTTCAAAAGTAAGATATCTCATAACATCAGATGCATATTGTTTGTCAAATAATGTTGTACAAAATATATCAGCTATTATGAGACTATTATATAATTAACTGGTTTGTTCATTCAAAGGATTAATGCATATTTACAGTTGTAATAAAAACTTTCTTAAATATGATAAAATAAGTTTTCCTTACTTTAGTTACCTTTTCAAAATAGTATGTCATATATTTTTTGTAATTACTATAAACTATTGGTTTCCTTTTCATGGATTTACATTAGGTAAACTTTCTAACTCTCAATTATCTTAAAATAACAAGAGACTCCTGAGTAGATATAGGTCTTCATAATTTTTTTCTTTTATTGTCTTTTTTCTCGAACTTTTCCCATTAATACATACAATACACACTCATACATACATATGCAAACTATATTTTCTCAATTTACAGATATAATATCGGTGACTATATTTTTCTTAGCAAGTGGGTACAAAAGCTCTAAATAATAGCCAGATGAGCAAGAGACAAAAAGAAATAACCTCCTTTCTTTTCCTTTTGAATTCATTTTCCCACTTACATGATTGTAAGTAAAATATTTAATAGCATTTATTTTAAAAAATTAGCCTCAAGTTTCTCAATTTTATATACTCCTTTACCTTTATGTCAGCAGAGAAGTTAGATTTTACAATATAAACAAAAATATATTTTTTTCTTTTGCTTTGATAGATTAAGTCATATTGGAATTTCCTTTAAGGTATCATGAAAATACCTTTTTGCTGTTTTGATTTTGTGGAATTTTTGATACTTAAATAAATAAATGTCATACTTAAGTGTCTCAAGGATTTTATAGACTTTCTAAGTAGCTATTTACTAACATTATATCCAAGATAAACGTGAAAACTGGAATCAATTAATCATCATTTTGCATGTTATCAGCTCTAGATTAACCGTCTGGGTTTCTTGAAAACCTGAAGGATTGAATTTTGCTTCAGTATTGATAATGGCGCAGTCTGTATATGCTACGTGGAATTACATCATTTGCCCCCTCCAATGCCCTGCATTTTGATAAGTATATGAAGTCAACCTAAGTTAGTATAATTACATATACAAAGATTTCATTACTTTTACTTAATAAATACTAGACACATTTAGAGTATTTATATATGTATTTCTACCTTCCAAAATGATCTCTGTTTTGTTTTCCACTGTTGTAATCCTCAGTAAATTGTGTTTCCTGCCCCTACATCTATCTGTCGGCTTCAAGAATAAAACTAAAGACTTTTGTCTTCAATGCTACCTCTCCCACTAAGGTGTTCCCAATTTATTTTAAAAATTCTGTGGCTCCAGTTTTACTTTATTCCCAGAAATAAATTTTATTTGTATATTACTTAATGGCTGGCAGTTATATATAACAAACAAAAGTAGAAAATATACAAAAGAAGAAGATACTTTTATTTTTCTGAAAAAGGTTAATCAAGAAGTTACAAGTTTTGCTATTTTTAATCATGACTACTTAAAAGCTAACTAAATTCAAAGATCATATCTAATAGCATTGCAGTTGACTATGACATATAAGGCTAAATTAATTCAGCTATTTAATCTTAATAGTAACAATGCAGTCAAAATTCTTTCACTTTAATAGCATTATATATGTAAATTATATATATGTAAATTATATATATGCAAAGTAATATTCCTACAATTTTAATCTAACATTGGTTAGATCAAGAAAACATTGTTAGTGTAATAAGGCTGTAAAATTTGTAATCATTGACTTTTTCATTTTTTATAAAAAGGTAATGTGTCTTATTTTCTAATAAAATGAAGAACACTAGTATATTTTAATACATACATGAATTGTTGTACACATTTGAAAGATCTACCAGTATATTCTCTGAATGCATTAATATACTCTTTGTTCTGCCTTTGTATACAGACGATACTGGAAAATACAGAATATGGGTTAATCATCTGAAAAGATACTTAACAATTACTACACTTCAAAACTGACAACTGCTCACTACATAGTCCTTGCTGAAAATGATGATCCAATATTTCCTTATTAATGAAAATAATTGTTACATCCTTTAATATAGTCTCCTGCCATCTGTTTCTCCATGCTGTTATGGTTTTGATTTATGGAAAATATTTATCAAAATGTAGCAAATTTGCTAACAGGCATAACTGTAGCAGGGAAATTACTAAGAAACTCTACAAAATCTTTTAATATGTTAGACAGTCCCCAGACAATCTAGTACAAACAGAATACTGTATTTTAATATGTAAAACACTTTAAAGCTGCTAATTGGTATTGACTAGATCTATCCCTTGATAATGAAATTAATATGAATTTCAGTTAAATGTTAAGACTTTCTAATATTTAATATCATGTTTGTGGATATTTTTCTACATACCTGCTTCAAAAAACAGGATATCTCTGAATTTACTATTGAAAATGACATTGTATGTTCGAATGTAATTTCATTTCCTTTTTTAAAAATTACACCACGTGAATATTTTTCTTAAAGCATTATTATGCCAAAAAATACGATAACTTTAATATATCTATAAAGAACATAATAACATAGTGTGATATAGGCTAAAAAAGTCAGGATGATTTTTGATACTATATAGACTGAAAAAGTTAATAACCAAATGGACTTAATATTTGACTTATATGTGTGTACTTGTTTGGTGCATTTGAGTTTAGATAAATTTGTGCCCATATGGGAACCTATAAAATATTTTTCTAATCTACTGATAGAAATGAATAGACATGTAAGTATGTTATTTTTATTTTTATTCTATATCTAAGCAACATTTGAAGATTTCCACAAATATTTTCTATTAGGAAAGCATACACACACATATATATCTTAATCTGAATCTAAACACTTGAAAAGGAAGAAATCTGTAACAGACTTTAGTAATTTTGTTAGAATACATGGTATGGGCAATATAAATTACATGGATATAACACAAGGATTGGTATTAATGACCATCAAAAAGAATGTTAAAATCCATGTGAAAGGTTGTTGCTACTATTATTGTTATAGCTGCAAATTCTACTTATGGGGTGGATAAAATATAATAAAGCTTATTGTTTAAATAATGGACACCTATCATATAAAATATGTATCAGTTACATTAATTGGCAAACATAAGACAAGTGTACAACATTCTAGATGGTGATAATTTTGATAGGACCGACCACATTGTGGTTAAGTATATGATTCACGTAATAAGAAAACGGTGCCTGCAGGCTATTGTTCCTAGCATGGATTAAAATTTACATATTGCTTCTCCTTATGTCAAAACATCTGGTGTCTGCAAATGCTAACATTTTGTTAAAAAGTTTCACAAGCCAGGAAAAGTGGATTGGAAACATTGCATGTGAATCATTCAAGCATTATAATAGAATAAGAACCATGTTCAGAAAAAAATTGCTGCAAACAATACTATAGTCAAGATTATAATTTATTTGCTTACACAAGTGAAAGGTGATTCCACATGTATCTGTGAGGAAAAATAAAATAGTATGTGAGTTATATGTTTATACTTCAAAAATAATTCCTATAATTACATGGAGCAATTAGTTTTCTAATCCTTCAAGATGTTACAAGTACTCTAAAATTGTTAGAACAAGTATGTAGTTGTATAAAACTTGTTCTGGCATTCCTAAGGACATCAAGAAGGAGATACCTAAGACTGTTCATTCCAGCAATCAACTTCTGTTTATTGCTTGGTAAATATAAAAGTATACTCAGCAACACATGAATCACCTTTCCTATGCAGGTCCCCAAATTGGTAAAGATAGCCCTTTCAGCTTCCTTCCGAATCTGACTATCTATTCACTAATCTGAAAAGGCCACTTCCAGATTTTTCCAAACTTTTAAGGCTTTTTCTCATGACATCAATAAACAGTAATCATCATTATGGTTCATGCTGGCCACACCAACTAGCTACTATGTGTTACCGTTTATTTAGACATGCACAAATTTCATCCCTCACTAGATGGATGGTCATTTGGAAGCAAAAAATTATGTCTTCGCTTTCTCAGTTGCCCAAATTACTTAACACAATATCATGATTAACACGCTTTGTCCTAAAGAAATGATGGTTGATTATAGGTAAGGGAAGTGTGCAAATGTCAAAAACCCTTCAAATAATGAAATAGTGCTTACAAGTATTCTCCAAAGAACAATGGTTATTACTGAAGGGGATATAAAAAATGAAAGACTGAGATCTTTCAGTAAAGTTAGTAAGTGATATGTTGGAAAAATTAAGAGTGTCGTGCAATCTGAAATATTGATGTATTGGAATATATAATATTCCATCTAGAAACCAAGACCTGAAGTCAGAATGGGGACCAGGTTACTGCAAGTGAGGATGCAAGAGAGAGAGAGAAATTGAGAAGGGGGAAATTTCTTTTAGAAAAAGCAATTAATTCAAGGGACTTATCAGTGTTTTCAATACCTGTAATGTAATATTTTGGAGTCAGAAAACTTAGATGTACAGGTAAGTTCTGCTTTTCAAAAGTTTGAAAAGTTTGTATTATATCACTTTACTTTTGTGAAAGGTCCATATTAGTGTTTTCATTAATGAAAAGAAATTCAAAGAGGATTTTCACTTTTATGACAAAGGTGATAGCAAAAAGTCACATTTAGCATTTGTTTTGCAGCAGTTGTTCTCGAGGCAGTGAACACCTCAGCAGAGAGAACGGCACCTTCCCTGGAAACTACCAAATACAGGCTAAGTATGTATCACTTCATTCCTGCTATCATTCGTTGTTAGTGTTATTTTAAGTTTCATGTGTTATTTGAAAATACTCTATAGGTTACTTTGGGAGTCTAGGAAGGCTAACATCTTTTAACATAAATTAATGGTTATTGATTCTTTATACTGTTTTGTCTTGTGAAAATTTTGATAGGAAGGCTCAATTTTGATGAGCAGGAAAAAAAAATTAGATGTTCTCACTTGTCATACAGGACCCAGGTTATTCAGACACTGGGTCATTGGATTTTTGGACACATCTCCTAGGTTCAGAGTAAGAAAGCAGAATTTTTTCTCTCTCTCTCTCCCAGAAAAGGACATGTATTGATGTGGTAAACCTGGGTATACTGTGATTAAATAGTTTTGCCACTACTCACCTTTCCTTGTCAGAGACTGAATTAAAGGAATTATAGTTTTTTTTTATTAGTATTAAGCACATAGTAAACCCTAGGCTGACATATTCCTTCCTCCACACTATGAATTCACAATAGTATACAATAATAGCTTCCCTCTTTTCATTAATATTTTAATTATATAATTTAAGAAAACCATTGTGAAAGGAAGACTATGCAATGGTGAAAAAGGTCTGCTATATCCTTAGTAGGAAGAATCAAGGTAATAAAGATTTCAAGTGTCTCTAAATTAATTTATAAATTTTATCAACATAAATAAGTTTTCATAAACAATAAAAGTTTATATAAAACATATATAAAATTTGGTATTTGAACAACTTTTTACTAGTAATATCTGGTATAGAATTGTATGTACAGAATATTGTTTCAGGTAATAAAGAAAGTACTATGTATTTAAATTTGCTCTCTATATAAAACCAAACAGTAAAAGGATAGTTCATGACCTAATAAGTATGTTAGAGGAGAAGTAGATATGGGTATATTTTCATTCATTTAAAAATTTTTCTGAAGCATTAAATTATTTTTATTTTAAGAAAATATTAAGATGTATGTTATGTTTCTATTGTAGTAATGATTTATCGCTCCTTCTATTTCTGTTTCCAATCTCTTCCTTTACCTGATGGACCAATACCTAGGATTAGATATTCATTTCAAATGGCCCCACACCAATGTTGCCCAGAATATTGGAACACTGTCTAGCTGCTCAGAATGTAGGACCACCACTCTCTAGCTACAGAAGTGTTCATACAGTGCTTGCAATGCAATTATCTATTTAATAAATATTTACTGATTGAATAGGCCTTAGAATTTGTCAATAGATGACTACACAGAAGACTACACAGTGAAGAATTAGCTCAACATTTTGCACTGAAAGATGAGGAAAATCATATAAATTGAGATTTTAAAAGCATGTGGTTTGGATGATATGCATAGGTTATTGGAGGGTAAAGTGAAATTCAGGTAGCATATGTAGATCACTGAAGAGTGTCAAGGACATGGCAAGACGTGGATGCTCACAGTAGATTTGGTATTCATGAGAATGAATGGGTTCTCAGAAAGGGCAAAACAATAAAAGGGGATAAAGAATGAAAGAAAACAGAATGGAAAAAAGAGAAAAGGAGGACAAAGAAGAAAGAGGAGGAGACAGAATAGGATAAAGGAGAGGAGGAGATGAAAATGAAATAAGCATTTTTAAAAAGATGTCTTTATTTATGCATACAAAACTGGGGTATAGGCCAGAGGTGTAGGGGTGGTGAAAGGATTCACCAGAGACAGAGTGGGAACAGAACAGGCAGATCAACAAAGTACAATTATGAGGGAGCAGTGGGTGACACAGGAGAGGCCTGATATGCCATGTGGGTCAACTCTGGGGCAGGGATCGAACTCATGCAGAAGTGGCTTTAGCTTCTTAGTGCTATGCTTTAACCCACTGCACCACTAAGGAGGGCCCAAAATAAGCATTTTTTTGAAAAGTGTCTCATAAAAGGAACGTAGGGAAGTTGAGGCTTTGGATGAGATTTTGCTTTTCAAATTGCATTCTCCACTTTAGATCTAGTTGTGGGTATCTGGGTAACTGGAGCACCCCTGCTCACTTTAGACAGGCTTCTGGAGAGATCACATTCATTCAGCAAATAAGGAAAAAACAAATGTGTTTTGAAAACTTACTGCTTTAATTCTGCAATGTAATACTTGAAATTTTTGTTATATTTGAGGGCCCACAATCCTTATAGTTAAATAAAATTGTCTCAGGTACCTGCTCTGAAATTTTAGGGCTGTGTGACTTTGAGAATTCACTTAATTTTTCTTCATGTATAAAATGAGAACAAATAATAACCACCATATGTTAGTAGGAAATAAAGGAGAGAAAATGCATAAGCATTAGCATAATCCCTTAAATACATTTAATTATCTCCCTGTAACTAATATTGATAGTAGTTATGAGCTAGTGTTACTTTCTAACATTTTGCTTATTTAGCTTTAAACTTAGTTACTTTCAACATAGTATAATCATAACTTCTATTACACATCTTAGCATTTCTTCCTGTGTATCTATCCATCCACTAAGCAAACAACTTGCTTATTTATTATAAGAATTTTATATTTGCATAGAATTTCACAATTATTGATACATTTACATATCAAAATAGCTACATAAAAGTGATGAATGACAGTTTTAGATCATATAATCGAGATCACAGCTTCGCATTCATTTTGTTTTTAAGATTCATTTATTTATGCATACAGAACTGGGGTACAAGCCAGAGGTGCAGGGGCAGTGAGAGGATTCACCAGAGACAGAGTGGGGAGCAGAACAGGCCGACTGACAAAGTGTACTGCCAAAAGGAGCAGCGGGAGGGTCAGGAGGTCTGCCGCGCCATGTGGGTCACCTCCGGGGTCAGGGAGCAAACTTGCTCTGAAGCAGCTGTGGTCAGCTTGTGGGACTGCGTCCTAAACCGTTGTGCCACCAGGGAAGGTCAGCTTCTGATTCTCATGTCTAATTTTTGCCACAAAAGATGATGCTTTTACTTTGTTAGACATTATTATATACACAGTGTGTATTTTTTAAACAGGGAATATTGGCAATTATTAAATGAAAAAATAGTAAATATGTAATACTCTGAAATACTATTAGTCCTCTGAAGAAAACAAAGTTGAATAAGATAACAGACAGTGATGAGAATGGTGGTAATTGCTTTGAACATATGATCAGTAAAAGCACCGCAGATTAGGTGACATTTGAAAAGTGATAACATTTGAAAAGACACAAGTGTACAAACTGCAAAGGACCAAGCCAAGGAGATGAGAGATTAAATGTTAAAAAGTCTTTGCTAGCTTTTTTGAAGAATAATAAGGCCAGTGAAATATATTATGGAGAATGAATCAAAATGTGTTAGGGAGATATGGGGACAGAAACAAGTGATGTCTTCGTCTCCTGTAGGTGTAACTTGCATACCTTCTCAAGGCAACTTACTCTCCCAGTTCATTATATAATAGGACTTGTCTGTTTGGATTTACCCATTGGCTAGGATTATGGCCAAATTTGCCTGCAATATTAAGCTATTTATTCCCAATTTTCCCATGACTGTACTATTACCAGTTAGGGTGTAGGCAAGTTATTTATCATTACTTTTTTTTTTTTAATGATTCTCATTGAAATAGTGTAGCTAGCATTTTGGCAACAAAAGGCAGTCATTTGTATTGAATGTGGCTGTTGGTAAAATATTTTGCTAGAACATAACAAAAATGAAAACCCCAAATGAAATGCAAACTTTAAAAGCCTTAAGCAACTCATTGATGGAAAAGAGGAACATTTTACCCAAAGCTCACATAAATCTTTATAACCCAAACTGATAGGGATTAATGATCAGTAGATTCTCTATTCAGTTCTTTGCTGAAAACACTTTTGTCATTTAACTAATTGGTCATAAGGTAATTTTGTCATAAAAAAAGGTACTATCACAAACACAAAAAGATGTTCATTAAAAAGAACAAAATACACTTATAAACTTATTATTATTTATGATATTAAAAAACTACTGCAAATCACTAGGAAGTTCCCTAGGAATAAATGCACAGGCAAGAGATGATTTCTGTTATTTTTAGTATATATGTAATATATATGTGGATATATGTATTTATAACTGTATATATATTATATAACTGTGGTCCGTATTTGGACAAGACTTAAATATCCCATCACATCCACAGTCCTTGTATTCCACTAAAGCATCTAAATCAGATTATGTATTAAATACTAATATTCTGTCTGTACCACTCTCTTCACTATCAAATAACTGAAATTTTTCAACTAATTGAAGAAAACTAATACTATCAAAAATCATGTAACCATTGGGGAGAGGGCATAAGAATAGCTTTATTCTACTTTTGTCCAGCTACTTCTAGTATTTTGGTGATCAATTTGGTAAAGATGGCATTAGAAAACAAGCTGTTGTGTCTAAATTAGCTTAAAAATGTAGCTAATGCTCTAGATTGTTGTGAATTACTACCTCTTGTATATTTATCGTACTTGGTAAACTTTGGTTTTGACAGGTAGAAGGGATGACTGTGTTCATTAAAATATTCGCAAACTTATATTATGATTTTCCCTGTAAGTTTTATTGTCCTACTGTCTATCAAGTTGATACATGCACTCGTTATCAACCACTTTAAGATTACCATATACACTTATAACTCTGTAGACCATTATGAGGGCTGAGATCTATATAACAAAAAAAGGAAGTCTTATATTGGTTAAAACCAAACTGTCAGCCAGTTATTTTGTCTTTTAGGACAAAACTGACTATGGTTAATTAGTTTACATTCTGTGGCAAAAGTGTTTGAGGCAAAGAACTTAAGGCTAAAGTACCTAGAAGCCATCAGGGTCAAGAAAACATTCCTGAAGGTAGTGTTTCTGCTCTCATTTTGTGGTAAGTGACCCTTTTCCAAGTCATTAGGATTTTAATTTTTTGTTAAATATTTACTTTGATTTTAAAAGGAAAATTAATAGTTTTTTGTAAAGGAATGATTGACAGCAAAATAGTCTAAGCAGATAAAATAAGGCATATGATATATTAAAAATAAAATAACAATTATATACAATATTTCAAACTTCTAAATAGCAAATATATGATTTATCAGAATATATGTATCATGAACAATCATATTCCAACCATATAAAGATTTCTGCCAAAATTTTAATATTTTGTGTCCATTGATGTATTTCTATATGTGTGACTGTACAACCAATGTATATAAAAATTGTAAGATATTTTGGGCAAAACTAAGATCATATTATATAGTTTATTTTGCTTACTTGTGTTAGGGATATATTCTTGTCCTGAGTATTATTCTACATTGTTATGATGGCTTTATAAAACTACATTATAAAGATATGTGATCTGATTTAAACCTTCCCTATCAATGCACTTCAGCTTTTCATTTTTACAATAAATCATTTTGCATGTATGTGTCTCCTAGTATACTTGTAGAATTTTTTTCTCTAAAGCAGAAAAATAAATAGCTGGAATATGGAATAATGTCCCATAAAATAGGAATATTACTTAATATCCCAAATTGAAGCCTATGTGCATTCCCAGTAGATAAATGTTACTTTTACCACATTTTACATTTAGGGAACTACTAGTGAAAATATTTTTAAACTATTTTTGACCTTTTGATTTCTTTTGTGAGAATTCTCTATCATTTATATATTCTATTGTTTTTTTGTCTGAAACTGTTTTTTTTTTATAATTTTTTTTAAAGATTTATTTATTTGTGCATACAGAACTGGGGTACAGGCCAGAGATGCGGAGGGTGAGAGGATTCACCAGAGACAGAGTGGGGAGCAGAACAGGCAGATCAACGAAGTACACTGCTGAGGGGAGCAGCGGGCGGGTCAGGAGAGGTCTGCCACGCCATGTGGTCACCTCCGGGGCAGGCGGGGATCGAACTCATGCGGAAGTGGCTTTAGTTTCTCAGTGCTGTGCTTTAACCCGCTGCGCCACCAGGGAGGGCCTGAAACTGTTTTTAAACTGTTTATAAGGATTCAAAATATATTTTGGGTTCTGATTCTTTTTTGATTATACCATTGGGCATTTGTTTTGCTTGTCTGTGACTTTTTCATGTATCTTTGATGATACCTTTTTGAACATAAATTTTAATTTTTGATATAGTTAAATTTTTCAATAATCCTTAATTGTATTTATCTTATCTAGAACATAACTTGCATCCTTGTTGATTGAGATATTTCATACATTACTTTATAATAAATTTTGAATTTTATTCATTTTACTAAAATTCCTCTGAAATTTATTTTTGTATACATTATAACATAATAATCAATAGTCTTAATCCAAACATATTCTGATTTTATTTATTAAATGATATGTCCTTTCTAAATTGATTGCAATTTACATTTAGTATGTACTGTTAGAAACATTTGTGTGTTGATCTCTGATCTCTGAAACTTTTTTCTTTTGATATTATTTTGCCAGTTCTTCTTTGCTTTAATACTGCAATTTTGCATAAGTATACATGAGGAAGTGTTCCTCCTTCCTTATTGAGAATAATCTTTGCTATTGACCAGTTTACATATGAATATGAAAAAGATTTCTAGTTTTATGAATGAGATACTTATTTTTATTAAAATTGTCTTTATTTTAAAAGATATTTTAGGGATATTTATATTTTTAATGCATCAAACCTTTCCTTCTATGGCAAATTGCTTTATTTTCTTTTTCAGTTGGGGTAATTTTACAACACTGTGTGTTCTTAAGTATGTAGATTCATAATTCTTCAGAGGTTTATTACCATATCTCACCCACCACCAAAGTACCATTAATTCCCCATAATAGTTCATTGTGCTTCTGACCCACTTAACTCCTTCTCTCTAACTTCACCATTTGGTGACATAAATTCTGCAGTTAGATTTTTAGGATTTGTTTGGGCTTCATTTTTCATCTCTTTTGTTTTGTTTTTTGTAATCCTGTATGAGTAAAATCACCCAGTATTTGTTTTCAAAAATTTTGGATTGGTTGAGAAGAGACTTCAGACAAAAACTTGCAGGGTAGGATCTTTGTAAAAATCAGTGATGATCTCTGTTTCTTTCCAAATTACCAATAAGGAGAGAAAAAAGACAGTTTTTGTAGTAACCAGTAAGGAGAATATTGTAATTTGGTGTTCTCTTATTGTTAAGGAATTGATTCAGGGTGCTTATATTTACCCAGTAGTGTCAACATGTCAGTTGGAGACAGGATTGACTTTCTTTTACTCAAAACAGATTCTTCAAATATATATTTTTATTATATATATGGATATGTATGTGTTATGTGTGAATATGGGTATTGTGCGCATTTAGGATGAGTGTACTTCAGTGCCCAACCAATTCAAATTTCATGCTAACATTTGTTTGAACAGTTTCAACTGCTCTTTTTACTTGCTTTCACATTTAATCTTTGTACGTAGAACTGCTCCACAAAGGTGGAATAGTTGCTTCTAGAACTATTCACAAAAGTCGGTGGAAAATAATTTATAATGATATACTTATTACTGAAGGAATAGTTGCCTTTGGAAATAAATGAATATAGTTTATTAAGTAGTTGATCCCTGTTCTGAAAGGATACGATTAGAATACATTTGTTTCTGCAGCAAAGAAATTATGGGAGCAACAAACCTAACATGAGAAGACATGATTCTGAGGTGATAATCCTGAGAGTCACTCTGGAATGACCCAGTTGATTCTTGGCCAACTAGGAATAAGTTTGTGAGTTGATGGCCATTGCTTGTCAATGCCAGTGAGAGAAAGGCAGGAGGTGCCCAAGTCTTAACCTATTTTAGAATTTTGCTTGGATAACCTTAAGCATGAAAAGACCTACCTCGAATATTTTTAAAATTATTTGCGATACCACACTGTTACTTTAATTTCCTCAGGAAAAAGATTAAATATCAGATGGAAGAACTGTCTGGCATCAATCCAGTCCATCTGGTTTAGTTATAAGAACCTTTTACTTATAATAACAGAAGATACAGCTAAGGACCTAGACAAGGAGAATTTATCTTTGCCATCAAAGATTACTCAGAACAATTAAAGCCCTCCCATAGTTGTTTTATTTTTCCAAAATATGAACTTGTAAATCAGATTATTTAATAATTTTAGAATGACTTTATATTTACCAAAAAACAGTCAATTCAGTAGGAAAAAATATATAATGCTAATTTTAATTTTCTTCCAAGAGCACTATTATATTGATTGATCTTTTTACACTATTCAACTAAATTTTAGAGCTTCACACTGTCATAGTGATTTTGGTAGTATTTCTTTAATTGTGTATTCCTTTAATTGAGCCTTATGAAGTTTACTGGTAGGCTATATGTATATACTATGCTGTGCTTCTAGCAATCGGGTTATATATGACCTGTCAAAATATGTGCTATTATAGCCTGCTCTCAGGGTACCCCGTGCTTTCTCCAGAATGACATGTATACTACAACCTTGGATTTCTTGCTTTATCCAAAAACATCTCATCTTGCATAAAAATCAAAGAGCCCTGTAAATACCAAGGGAAATGATATTTCCATATACATGTTTTGTATGCTTTATTCCCAACTACAATTACTAATACCTATATGCAGTACATAATTCTAATGATATAATCCAGTCTTAGTGTTTTACTGCCATTCATAAACTGCTTCAGCAGAACTACTTGTGATTTACAACATCAATAGAAACCTTTCAATTATATCCTATATTATGTAGTAGGGCATATATTGCCCTATGGTCTCTCGTGCAATGTCAGAGGCAGGGGGAAACTCAAAATGCAGAATTGTGATTTCATTGTAAATCAAAAGCTAAGTGTTTATGAGCACTGGGGATATAGCATATGATATCAATTCACTTTTTTCCCCTTACAAGTTAACTTGATAATGGACAAAATTAATTTAATTAAGGATTATTTATACTTTAATGTTTTGGGCATCAATAAGTGAAAGCAGGTACTGATCATATAATTTATTTTGCTAAAAATAATGTTTTATTTTAAAAATTGACTAGATTTTTGCTATAAAGGTAGAAATAATATTTAATGATATACATGGTTATTCTAACACTACAGATACATGGTAGGTGCTTTTTTTTTTTTTAAAGATTTATTTATTTGTGCATACAGAACTGGGGTACAGGCCAGAGGCTCAGGGGCGGTGAGAGGCTTCACCAGAGACAGAGCAGGGAGCAGAACAGGCAGACAGACGAAGTACACTGCTGAGGGGAGCAGCGGGCGGGTCAGGAGAGGTCTGCCACGCCATGTGGTCACCTCCGGGGCAGGCAGGGATCGAACTCATGCGGAAGAGGCTTTAGCTTCTCAGTGCTGTGCTTTAACCCGCTGCGCCACCAGGGAGGGCCAAGGTAGATGCTTTTTAACACTGGTTTTCCATTAATTTTGAGAATAAAATTCCCAAATTAAATTAATGTATTAACTTGTATTTAATTAACAAAATAAAATGATGAAAGTATAAACCATCTACTGTCAGCAATCAATTTTTTAATTTGGTTCCTATGTTTAAAAAAATGAAGTATATTTTTGGTCTTGTAGTCATTACTAACCCCTAGCACACACATAGGGAGATATGTCTTCTTCCAAATGAATATTATATCTTGTCTTTTCCATTTGTGATATGAATAAACAATTTTTTTCATAAGTAGCAATTCTGTGAAATATCTATCAACAAATATATGAACATATACAGATGAAAAGAAAGTATTAAAAAAGTAGATTCTCAAGCTCATTTGGATTCAGTTAAACTCTAAATAGGCTGCTTAAGAAATAAAAAATATGAAAAGGTTATTCCTACATTCTATTTGTCTAATGTTTACCTACAGCCATATATGAAATAACAAATAACTGTGACTACTTAAAATTTACAGATTTGAATTGAACTTATACAGGGAGCAGTTGATCTTAAACTGACATAAACCAGATAGTCTCTTAATGTTACTCTAAGGAATTTTGAACTGACTCTGTTAAAGCTAAGGTTATTTGCCTTGGGGATGCCTAATGGAAGGGTTATTATAACACTGTCCACAAATAGAGGCCTTGAGAGTCAGGCCATAACATTCCATTGACAGCTAATACTTTGGGCCATGCCAAGTCACAGGGATCTCCAAGGTCAAAGGTCATATCCTTCCCTTAATATTTAAATAAAGATACTTGACAAGAACGGAAAACACCTACTTGCCAGTGATGGCTGCTGCTCAATTTATAAAAACCTTTACAAAGTCATGCTAATTCTCGGCCTCCTTAGAATGCATGGTAACCTTTCATAAATCCATCTTTTCCAGATGTCCTTGGAAATGACAGTTATAAAACTACAAATGATTTGTAATGCAAATGGGACTGACAGACTTGAAGATTAAGGCACTATGTACTAAAATGATGAAGATTATAGCTAACAAAAGGGATAAAATGCATCAATAAACAGCTGCCAATGTAGCTCACAATTATTTTAAACATCCTTGGTAAATGCCAGTACAACAACCTAAAAAAAACTTATGCTTATAATATTACAAGTAGCACTTTACTTCATAAAGATCAGAGAATAGAATTTCTCTGCTGTGCATCAGCTGGAAGACAGCTAGCAAGCCAGCTATGCTTTTATCCTCCCCTCCGCCCAGGCAGTAGAATTCTTTTCTCTGACGTCATTTTTTATATGTAAACATATGAACTTGATTTTTAAAATTCTTTAAGTTGAACTTAATTATATATTCATTATTCCTTATTTTTTTGAAAATAAAATCAAATGCCTTATCCTATTTAACATATCTAAGATGAAGCACAAATTAAAACCTAATAAGAAACAATTTGCACATTTAATTTTACTGCTAGTTGACTTACATTACAGGATAAGTTGGGGCTGTGTATTTAAGAAATACATACCAACAGATGTTTTCAAATACTGCCTGTTTTCAGTGAAACTGAAAATCAGGAAGTAATATGAGGCAATAACAGAATGCTATAATAAGATCTTTTAAATACTCAAAGAAGTGACTAAAAACTGCATTTTTGGTATAATTTTGAATAACCTACCTGTGGCACTTTCAAAAAGCAAGGGCCAGATTTGTCTCCACAGCAATCAGGTTTTTCCTCAGAACAGAATGACCCAACATGCCCTTCAGCTTATAGATGATCCATCTTCAATATGTTGGTTCTCTTTACTTTCTATCCTTTTTTTCTCCATACACCTTCTACTTGAATTTCTTTCTTTCTTTTTTAAATTTAGGTAGCATTGTTTACAATAATGTTTACGTTTTAGGAGCACAGCTTCCAGCTTTTCAAATATGTATGTTACCAAACCACCAAAGTTCTCATAAACCTCCACTGACAATTTTATCCTGTTTATTCTCATTTCTCCTCTTCCTAACTGCTACTCAATAAAAATGAGTTCAAGCCCCTGGCAGTGATTCTGCTGGGGGGAAAAAAACCCAACAACTTACAATCAATTCAAACCTACAGATTTCAATCCTTTATTTGCATTCTAAGAGCTTGAAAATGAACCATTAACCTTTTAACATTAGTGATCTAGAACTACAATTATAATAAAGACTTTTTTGTACAGGAGTCAATACATCTTTGAAACAGGAAATAATACATTTTCAAGGAATCTCTAAGTTTTTCTGTGAATAGTTGCTTTCATTAGATCAAATTTACTCTAAATGGAAAGTCCATTTATGAGCTTTTGTGAAAATTGCATGTATGCTAGGTTTAGTTAACTATAAAAAATATTTGACCAAAGAATAGAGGATGAATCATTTTCCTTTCTTGATTACTTTTCTAGTACCATAAAATATGCTATTATATTTACAGTATGTCAGAGTGATATCATATGTAGAACAGGAAAACAATGCCGTTTTCAGTTTGTGTGTAAAAAAAAAGTAACAGAACTTACCAGGAACTCTAAAACTAAAACTCTATATCGACTAGATAGACTAATTTACTTATTCCCTATAGCCAAGAAAGCCAGCTTTTTTGGTTGATAATTTGAACTCTAATATTCAGTTCACTCATTCATTTATATAGTCAACATTTATTGTCTTCTATAGACCAGCAATTCTTCTAGGCAATACAGGGGATAAAGATAAACTAAACTATACTTCCTTCTTTAAAGTTCTGATAATCATCTTGGCATTATACTCTCATCAAATGATTGACCTTCCTCTTCATTTTGAATCTCATCTTCATATTAACTGATTCACTGACAAAGATAATTGCTTTTGTCTTTTTTGCCTCACTAAGCTGTAGATTTCTATAGAGATAATAAAATTTTATTGAACAAATGAATGAATGAGTGAATTAACAGGATATGTAGCAGTGCAATTATAATTGTTATCCAATCATATCTTGCTGGTCTTCAACCTGACATAAACACACTTGTGACACAATATTTTTAGTCATCTTAAACCTGTTTTATCCCAAACATTGGGAAAATTGAGGAGGAAAAGGCAAAAGAGGAAGTTGTGACTAATATAGGGGAGAGAAAATAAATTCAAAGTGACATAGAACTTTCTACATCTATCATCAATAAAGATGTGTCACATTGAATTTGAGACCAATTAATGTTTTGCTTAAATAAATTAATAACTTTTACACAATGTTTACCTGATATGATGTATTTTTTAATCTTAATTAACATGCATACCAAAAAATGATTTCCTTATAGTATTTATAATACTTCTTCAATGCACAGAAGAGGCCATCATCACCCCAAACCCCTACCCCATCAGTCTTCTGGTGGCAACACAGAAGCTTTTTGAGTAACATATTATTCTTTTTTCTCTTTTTAATTCTAATCCAGCCTGGCAGGCACAGTGCTATGTGTAGACTGGATTGAATCAAAGCAGCATTCTCCTGCTTTCCCTGTGTATAGGAAGTGATACTAACAAGAATCAGATTTTCCTGGACCCATAACAGAGGAAACAACTTCTGGCACAGTAATTCTTTGAACTGGAACCATGAGGGCAAGTACTAACGTATCCTTCTATTGCATGCAATGCCTTATGCACAAAGTAGTTTTTTAGCTGTTGAAATGGACTGAATCAGATTTGTGGTACTAAATTTTTGAAGGTATGTGAATATTTTGATTTATTTTGAAAGTTTCTGTGTTCACAATTCATCTGGTCATATCAGGAGTTTCCATTTTGATTCCATGTAATTTACTTATGGAATGGATTTAAGACAGATGTTTAGCTTTCTAAGTTATATGTATATGTTACATGTATATGTATATTTTTATATAATATTATCAGAGTAAGAAACAAGACAACTAATAATGCAACATTACTAGTAATCATTAATTTTACCAATAATATAACCACAATGGTTTATTGCTGGATAAGTATTGGTATTTGTGAAGCACCCATGGGAGTTGGATTAAGATACCTGGAGCCCATGATCTGCCATTGCTTGATTAGTTGAGTGACACAAAACAAAATAATTAACCTCTGTGAAACTCACTTTCCTTCTCTGAAAAATGGATCTAGTTCTGTGAATCTCACATGGTAGTTAAAATTCAAAGGGTATCGTGGAAGTAAATACACTTTTAAGGCTGTGCAGTTACTAAAATTACATAATATTTCTATTTAACTGTGAGCTCTTTTAGGAATAGGATTATGTTGTTTTCACCTTAATAAAATTTTTCACACTTAATAATATTCTGTACATAGCAGGCACTCAATAAATGTGGAATGAGTGCATGATCAATAAACTCAGGATACTAAAGTTCCCAACATTTAATATGTTCCTTGCCCTCAAAATACTCATAATTTAGCAGAAAAGATGAATGAATGTATACAATGTATTATCATAAAATTAAAAATTACACCTGCACAACCTCAGCAGCCTTATGTTAATCATCTAACTAGCTGATGATTTCCCTGTTCCTCCTTTTCTGAGTGAAAACTTCTGCAGAACAACATGCAAATACAAGTTCAATCTCATAATATTTATTTATTTCTGCACACAGAACTGGCATACAGGCCAGAGATGCACGGGCAGTGAGAGGATTCACCAGAGACAAAGCAGGGAGCAGAACAGGCAGATCAACGAAATACACTGCTGAGGGGAGCATCGGGCAGGTCAGGAGAGTCTGTGCCGCCACGTGGCCATGTTCTTCACCCCCTTGGCAGGTAGAGATCGAACTCATGCGGTAGTGGCTGTAGCTTCTTATTGCTGTGCTTAACCGGCTGTGCGATCAGGGAGGGCCAAAATATGCTACTTTAAAATTCAAGGAATTTACTATATCAACCAAGAAAAATAATAAAATCAAAGTTTCTAAGAATTGAAAGGTAAGCCCTCCTTAGTTAGGATGCAGCACTCACTGCAAGTTAACTGCAGCCACTTCAGTGCGAGTTCCATCCCGGCCCTGGAGGTGACCCAATTGGCGTGGCAGACCTCTCCTGACCCTCCCGCTGTTCCCCTCAGCAGTGTACTTTGTTGATCTACCTGTTCTGCTCCCCACTCTGTCTCTGGTGAAGCCTTTCACCGCCCCTGCATCTTTGGCCAGTGCCCCAGTTCTTTATGCATTAATAACTACAATGTTTAAAAAAAAACAAGAATTGGAAGGTATATTTTACCATCTAGCGAAGTTGTTACCATTTAGTGAAGTGGCTAAGCCCATGTCATACAAATGTTCTTTTACAGTAACCAACCCCATCCTCTCTGCCCATATTCACTGTAGCCCAAATATCTTTCAGAAAATCCATGCTGACTGTACTTCATGAGAAAGGGAAAGTAAGCCTAATGTTTAACTCTAATGAAGCAATCTTTAATTGATTAAATAAATAACTTGCATCACAATATTTCCCACCAGAAATATATTTATTGACAAACCAGACAAAGTTACACTCGCCTAGTAAGTGCTCAAATCATTGCCGTTGTATGAATTAATCATGTGACTTCATAGGTTCATCTTCCATCTTAAATTTTTGAGGGTGGCAGGCCTAGGCAATCAGGGGTTTGACACCATTAGCCCTCGTTGGTGTAGTTGCATCTGGTCCCTGAAAACACTTACTTCCTAGAAGATGGTGTTGAACACTAATTGGTCACAGCTACTTTATTGGCAAAGGGAAGGAAACACTAAGTCAATTTTAAGTTCAATTTAGTCTCACCCTCAATTCAGTGTCGCAGTTGTCTGATTATGGTAAGGTTCCAAAGCAATGGACACGGGATCTAAGTTATAGGGATTATAAATCTAGTCATCAAGCAGAGGAATTGTGTTAACAGGACACTTTAGCAGCTGTCTTCATTTTCAGTTGGATGTTACTTTCGTCTTTGTATCTGTTTTAAGCCTTTATCTTTACAGCAACATTTGGGCCAGGAAACAGTGAGAGATAAAGGTGTAGATAAAGGTAACCAAACCGTGTTGGAGCTACAAGCTACTAAAGTGACCTGCTCGCTGGCAGAGCAGAGAGTGACCTAGTGCTGCAAAAATGAGAGTGCTTATGTGAACTAAGCACTGTCCCAGTGGTGTTTCTTTGTTGCTACATTGCACTAGCACAGTTTAGCCTATTCGGTGGTACATACCGTTAGAATGGGGATAAGGGTGCAGGTGATACTGGAAATGATAAAAATTGAGCTAATTTCAGTTGCAGACTCAAAGTAGAGTTCATAAAAATCAAGTCCCAAAGGAAAAGACAAAGTAAAAAAAGTAACATATATATATATATATATATATATATATATATATACATACACACACACACACACACACACAGTGTAGAATGAACTTTGATTCTTCTTCTTCCTGTCCCCCTTCACCCCATTATTTGCACCCAAAAGAGAAACAAAAGGGCAACAGTAAGTGCACAAGTGTTAATGATTAATATGGTTCTGCAAAATACCTAAAATAAGAATGAAATTGTGTTTCTTATTGTTTGTGTATGAGAGACAGAGAGAGAAAGAGAATGAGGCCCCCCAGCAAAGGACAGCATGGTGAATGGGGAGCCTTTCCCTTTTCAGTTTCTTGGCCAGACTGAATTGCAATTTTTCTTTCCAAAATGAGAATTTTTGCAAACTGAAAACTTTTTACCTTCTCTTTATTACATCATATGGTAATGTGGGAGTGAGTTTCTTGTGGAGCAGGAATGGTGAAACCTATTAAAATCAGGGACGAGTACACGAAAACCATTCCAGAGTCACACATGCCACAGGGACAAGGTTGTTAAGGTTGAGAGAAATAGTGACACAGTGGCATACGCATTTTTACTTTAAAAACCTAAGGCATCTGAGAAATGTGATTCATTTTCTTACAAAGAATGAAGAATCAGAAAGGAGATCAAATAAATTTGTTACTTTATACTTTTCTATGATTTTTTTTCTTGAGCCATGATAATTATTTTTCAATATAAACAAAAACCTCATGCAATACCTACAATTTCTGAAGTTACCTTTCTTTCTCTGTCAAAGGTTCATCCTACCTAGGAACAAAGTCAGGGACATAAAATTTGTATGACACTCTCCAGCAGCCCTTCCCCACAAACCCCAATATACACACACATGCCACTACCAATTCTCATTTAACTGACGGCCAAACCACAGCCCAAATTTGAAGAGATTCATGAGCCACGTTTCCTGGGAATTATGATGTCCTCTTTTATGAGATGTTCAGACTTTGGTAAGAATGGGAAGATAGATCCTTTTCAGTATTAACTGAGATATATTAGTATGAGGAATAGAGGGACTATGAATAATCTGCCTTGCAAATAGCCTCTAAAATTTCATTGTCCCAAGGAGAAGTGAAGAGTTTTATTAAAGACAATGGGCAGAATTAAAAATGAATACGAAAGCTACAGAATGACACTGAAAATAAAAATAGTCTCATGAAATACACTCCGAAATTTGGAGGAATGTGTGAACAGTAGTAAAAGCTATTTGAATATTTTAAGTATATGTAGCAATTGTCATTATTATAGTAGAGAATTTCAGAAAATTTTACTGTAAGCAACTGGTCCCCACAGCTGTATCACTTTTCTTAAAAATTATGACCATATTTCAACACTGAGTTAATACGACACCTTTCTATTATCAACCTCTTTCACTTTCTTTCTTAAACCTGGAGTGCTTTCTTAAATTATGTAGCTCTGGGTCACTGCATTTCTCTGAACTAAAGTTGATGTTCTAATTTAAAATAGAATAATTTAAAATAGAAGTTTTACTACTACCTCATTACTAAACACAGTGAGTAGATTCAGATGGTAAACACATTGAGTAGACTCAGATTTCTCTGGGATTTAATGCTACATTTGTAACTAGAAAACATATCCTAATTTTCATATTTATTGTGAACATTGAAGTATAAAATTCTAGTAAGTAGTTAAAATTATTTATACATCAGAAGATGAATTAAGTGCAATTGTAGAGAGAACAGAGGAAGAATAATCTTTAAATTAAGGAGCATTAGTCGAATGAGGTTGTAATTCAGAGGCTCCGACTTTCTTTAAACAAACTGTCCTAGATTGCCTTGTTATTTTTCATATCACTTGTGCATTTGTATTAATATTTTCCTTAAAAGTAAATTTGAGTTAATATTTTAATTTTTTATTATTAAATGTCATGTTCTTTTAAAATGCCCCTAATAGTCTTACCTTATCCTCCACACTTAGAAAAGTGCTTTGATATTTTTATGCCCAAATATTAAAGTATTGTAGGTCACACAAGTTAGGCTATGTTCCCTAGATTAGGCAGTACCTCCAGATTCTGATGGTTTTTTCCAAATCTTCTTGTCTTTCTCCTTGGATACCTGTAACTTGTTTGCCCAAATCTAGTTTGTAAGTTGTCTCTCTCAAGCACTTCGTTGACTCTCCTCTTAAAATAATTATTTTCTTGAACAATAGCCTGTATTAAGAATGAAAGAGAAATCTAATTTGCTACTTTGTGGATGCTGCCTTAAACAGCATTTTCAAGTTCTGTCTTTCAAAGAAAGCATAAACAATAAAACCCCTTTTGAAGGCACTTACAATTTTTCCCACTAGAGGTCTCTCTCGTAACAGCTTTTCTTTTGTTAGGTTCATTAATTATTTTACTCAAAGGAACAATTCCACCTTTTAGATTGGAATGCTGCACTTAACATGTTATGCTAGAAAAAGATATAATACCTCCTTAGCTTGTTCTCCTCCTTGATGAGTAGATATTAGGTTGACTGAATGAATCATCTTGGGTATTTTATTACACAATAGCTACGCTTTAGTAAAGAAGTTTGAACTTTCACCTACCCTTCGAAAAGTCTCAAAATTTGACCAGTTAAAGTGATATGCCATAATAAATATGCCTGATCAACGGACATTAAATAGTCAAGCTTTGAATTCTCCTGAGAACAGCCAAGATCTGTTCTCCAACCTAGATCATATAATTGCCACCTTGAACCATTTTACATTAATTTCCCCACTTTTACAGAAGAACTTATTTTCTCATTTGAAAATGGCATTTAGTTTTTGCTATTTCCTTGTATATTGCTTCTATAGAAAAACAAACTATTAACCTCAACCAAATCTATATGATAGCATTGAGATTTTTGTTTTTAATATATGTTTTCTGGGAAAATAATACTTAGAACTTTGTTATTTGATCCAAAAAAATCCTACAATTATGAAAAGACCAGTTAAATTTCAAGAATGTTAAAACAGAAATAATTCCAAATGAAAGTAAGCACTGAAAACCCTCAAAGAATAATATAAATTGCAATGAATAAAGTACTATCGAAAGCAATGCACTGACATCAGTCACAAAGCCATTTTAATATTCAGAAAATCTGAGTGTTCAGGTTTCTGAGGACAGAAGTAGAAAGACAGTGTTGTTCTCCTGACACAAAAAAATTCAATGGGAAGATGTGAAATGTGAAGAAGCAAGCGAGCGCCTAGCAAATCAATTTTAGTGTTATACTGAAGGTGGGTATGTCTGTATGAACAGATACAGTGGCTAAGCACAGAGAAGTACTGTATAATGAAAAAGGGCAAGAGGAAAATTGACAAGCTGAAAAATGTACTATCACCTGGCCAGGAGAACACAGATTGCCAGACAACAGTTTCAAGAATCAGAAACTACACCACAACAGAAGCAAAAAATAGATGATGAAAAAAAAAAAAATAGATGATGTATAAGTTATTGAAATTTTACTCTGCAACCTAAAGAGTTTGCCCAGTTCTTTGTCTTTTAACTGTAATATATTTAGTAAAGTTCATGTTTTCTTTTAACACTAACTTATTTCTTTTAACATTGGTATATTTGGCAACAGAAGCTAAATCTATATATGTAACTACCTCAATTGCTTTTATTGAATTACTGGTCAGTTAACAAGACCCATTCATGAAATTAAATATGAGGTTAGCACATTTTTTTTTTTAATTCAAGCATCTAAATCAGACATCTGATATTTTTACTGTTTTAGACTCTTTGTATTAATGGCAGCTTCCATCCCACCTTTGCCTTCTACTGCCACCAGTAAAAGCACACACAGGTGATCTGTTTGAGCTGTTCCTATGACTAGAAATGATAGCCCGTGTGTGATAGACTGCTGGGATTATAGTTCAGGAAGGTTAGAGACCAATTTTTTCTCTTTACAGTTGAAGAGACTATTCAAAGGGTTAAGTGACCATTGTAAAACCCCTAAGGAAGAGTTATTCTGGGAGATGGGAAATGGACTGATTGTTTAAAAACAAACAAAAACAGCAAGTAGGCATCAATCATAAACTGATATATATATCACAGAGATATGTAGATTCTAAAATATTTGAGAGTTGAGTCCATCTTTATGATGACTCATTATGGAAAGCTTTTGTTTATTAATTAGCTCATTTTCCTGGAATGCAAAATAAGTGCTCTCTTTTTTTATTTAATTTAGGCATGAAAACTGGGATATAATCCAGAGGTGCAGGGAGTGAGAGTATTCACCAGAGAAAGAGTGGGGGACAGAACAGGCTGATCGACTGCAATAATTGCTGAAGGGAGAAGCTGTGGAAACTAAAGGTCTGCTGCAAACCAAGTGGGTTTGCTGTCTTGCTAGGGATTGAACTCATACTAGAGTGTCTGGTAATAGTTGGATGGTGCTGAGACTTTAACCCCTGCACCATCAGGGAGACGCCAAGCTAAGTGCTCTTTTTAAGAAAGGTGGTTTTGCAGCATTGGTGTTCAGTGTAGGAGGGTTTCTGTCTATCAGAGCACACTATGCCTCTAAAAATGTTTTCCTCACGGCTATATTCCTAACTTATGAACTATTTTCTCTGGCTTCTATGCCAGTATCAACAGACAGTTTTTCTTGCATTTTATTTATTTCAGAATATTATAATGAATAAGAGGATAGTTTGATACAATCAACCACACCCAATCTGACTGACCAGAAATTTATCCAGACTAGAGCAAGGAAAAAAGATTTCTTATACAGGGTAGTTTTTCTTTTCTGAAGTAACTTTTCACTGAAATTAGTACATAGTCAGATTTGTGCAATCAAGCAGTTTTGAAAAGGGGATGTAAAAAAAATAGTCATAAAAATACAGAAGCTGAAAATCTCTAAAAATTAGAAGTGAAAGAATACAGTTATTTTTTTCTTGACACTAATGTGATATTGCAGCTTTATTAGATTTTTTTCTACATATCTACATGAGCAGGATAGTTGCAAATTACATTTCTGTTTTTGTGAAATCACATATTTAGATAAATTACTGACATTCTGATTTTGAATTTAATGTTAAGAAAAGTATTATAAGCAATTTGCATACTTAAAAAAACGCTTTTTTTTTATTCTCAGAAACGCTTTAGGTAAAAAATATAATAAGTGTTTATTCTGTTAGTTACCAGGGAATTATAAAGAATGCAATTAGTTTGAGTCAGACTGGTTCAGACTTTAGTGCAGTCTTAAATAATTAGAAGGCTTTACTTTTAATATGTTTTGGAGTGAAGGAAAAACAACCTAGAACCCTCCAAAAGCTTTTCCCCATTTCTTCCCCTTTTCATTATTTCTCCCTCTATCTTTTAATCCTTTTTTAATCCCTTTCTCCTTTATTCTCCTATGACATTTCAGAAAGTTATTTGCTTAACTTTTGTTCTCACTTCCATTTTAAATCCTGGATGAGTCTCATGAAGTCAATGAAAACCATTGGAAGGCAATGTAAACTCATTTTAATGATTTATAAAGGATTTTTAAAAATTATATGTTTATAAACATAGTTTTCTTTCTTTCTTTTTTCCACTGTGGTACTAGAATTATTCTCAGAATTAAAGTATAGATTGTAATAATCGCTGGGTGAAGACAAAGTGCCAAGAAGATAGCAATCAACTGTGTGTTCTCCCTCCTCTGAAGAAATTTGGTTTATTGCCTAAGCAATAAGCTAAACTTCATCTTCCTGTGTGGCCAGTCAGGGCGTCGGCTCAATTTATGAGACAAACCCAGAAAGAGGTTTTTTTTTTGTTTTGTTTTGGGAAATTTGCTTTTTTTTTTTTCTCCCTGAACATTAAGCTTTTAACAAGTGTTTCCCCTGATGGAGTGATTTACAGCTGGTTGTCACGGTAAAACTGCATGCCCTCCTGCCTACGCACAGGCTGGCTGTTGATTAGATCATGCAGAAGTTGGTGCATCAAAGGGCAACAGGCACCTGGACTTTAGCTCTGGCTTGGGTGAATGTAAAGATCTAGGCTTTTCTTCTTATAAGTGATTTATTTCTTAATGCAGGTAATTATTTTTTAAAGCAAATGTTCAAACCATCTTGTTGACAGTTTTTTTTATATATATATATATTTTTTTTCTTTTCCAGGAGGGTGGTAATTAAAATAGGGATTTTAGTGGGGTAGTATTGACTTTATTTTACTTTAAAAGGGCCTATTTATTTTCATAAGACTTTGACATATTTATGTGATTGTTTTCCCTATAAAGTGCAAGTGAGCAGTTTTTAAAACCTCTTTGTCAGTAGACATCTGTTATATCATTTCAATCACTTTGTTTATAATAAAATTTTGACATAAATAAATATGAATATTGAAGCTTTACTAATGCCTTGAGCAGTCAGCATTGTGGGTTATATATCAGCTGTCATCGTGAGTTGAAACATCTACATATGGAGTAGCATGTTGGGTGTGCCTAATCAGAACAGTATGTAATCTGTGTGTACACAGGAGGACTTGCCAAGCCAGAATTATATATGAGTTGTGTCCTGGAAAGTTTCATAAGTGAAGAAAAAAATATTTGAGAAAAATAGTGGAAAATAATATGGTGGTTTCAAATACATCAATTAAAAAAATCTTGAAATTCAAAAGTGAGCATGTTTTCCATAATTGTTAAAAAAGCGTCAGTATGATAGCTCAATTTTGAAAAAAAAATAATTAAAATTACTTGTTTTTATATTTTTATACTTCTGGTTCCCTGGGGATCTGGTGTCAGAAAAGTAAGTTTTTGCCTAATCTTCTCTTTTCCAGTTCTTTTTTTTTTAAGATTTATTTATTTGTTCATACAGAACTGGGGTATAGGCCAGAGGCTCAAGGGCAGCGAGAGGCTTCACTGGAGACAGAGGGGGGAGCAGAACAAGCAGATCTACGAAGTACACTGACGAGGGGAGCAGCGGGCGGGTCAGGAGAGGTCTGCCACACCATGTGGTCAACTCCGGGGCAGGCGGGAATCGAACTCATGCAGAAGTGGCTTCGGCTTCTCAGTGCTGTGCTTTAACCCACTGTGTCACCAGGGAGGGCCTCTTTTCCAGTTCTTAACCTAAAATGTAAAAGCATGATTAATTGTGTGATGGAATTACTCGTGCGAGATAGATATCTGGAATTGTACATTCTGTTTATGTTGAAATAAGTCATGTCTGTTGAAGATAAACCAACAGGTACATCATCAAAAAAGGTATACATTATTGAAGAAGAAAGTAGATAGTAAGTCTGATAGAATTTGCAATGAACCAGCTTAGTTTCAAGGATCTTAGATTCCTCGTCTATACCCTTCTTTCAAATACTTTCTTTCTCAACACAAATTCCCCCATTACACTTCTACCCTGTTCTCAAAACATTATAATTTTAATCACCATTGAATTAAAAACCAAAATGAGACAAAGATGTGTCTTAGGAAAATGTTTACCTACCTTATGTCACAAATCCATACTACAGATTATCAACATTTACATTAACCTGGCCTTTAGCTCATTTGGCATAAATTTATGAACAGAGTTTTTTCTAAATCAAAAGCTAGATATCTTTTTGAACAATTCGGTCCTATGTTTCTTAAATAATTATTAACAATAATAAATAGTATGGTATGTTTAAAAATGTAATTTTGAAAGAAAAATCTGGCTAATAACAGACATTGCCTACTTAGATTCCAATCACTTGTTATTCTTATTGTTTAGATGTAGCTGGCATGCTTAGTATCAAAGAGTTGAAGTTTATTTTTAAGACAAATGTTCTATCATTGAACATCCCAAGTTTGAAACATATTTCGAATGACTTCTCTTCTTGGTTGTGGTATGATACTTAGTTTGTCTGAGTCATTTATTTTCTCTTTTGCTCCTGTGATAAATTATACACAGAGACACCACTAGATAGGTAAGGGGACAATGAGTGTATTTTGTGGTAATAGAGTTCATTTCCATATGTATGATATTTTATTTTTATCTTGAACAGCAAATCTAAAATAATTTTCCTTTAAAAGACTTTCTTTGAGTCCTACCTACATAATTGTCATTACCTAAAAATAGTAAATAGGTCTTTGTAAACTTTAAGGTCACTTTTACAATTAGCTCTTTAATCCTGATTTTTTTAATGTGTTAAGTAAGTTAATGCCATAAAGTTATCATTAGAACTTAGCTTGAAAATATGGCCTTAATTAAACCTGATAAGAAATTCTAATAAATTTTTGTTCACAAGAATATTAGCTACCAAGGATATTTAAGTAACATTTAAACAAAGATTTAGCATTGATACGAATGCGGGACAAATGAAGCAGTCGGAGATTAATTTATAGTAGTGGGGGGATCAACATTCAATAGTGATGCTCTTTTTAGGAAATTAAAAGAGAATGCTATATCTGAATGGTATTTGATATTGGTGGAAAAGTCTAGATAGATAATTACAAATTGTAAGATGGTACTCACTTCACAAGAAATAAATTGAATATGGGAATGATTTTGATTTAGTTTTGTTTTGTTTACATTGTTACTTTTGTAATAGTAATTGATCATATTCCATTTTTTCATAGTAAAAATGGATGATTGTATCCAGCAGCTGCTTATTTTATGCCACTAAAAATGCCTGAGATTTAAATTTTATAAGTAAGGGCTACTATTTAAGGATATAAATGTATAATTAGTAGATATAATTTTTCATTATTCAATGTTTTTCAATAAGGAATCTAGTATATTAGTTTTTGTTTCCAAATACTGTTAATAATTTATAACTTTCTTACAGTAAGTGCTGATCCTCTAAAACATAAAGGAAAACTTTGTCTTGAAAATGTCTCTTTTCCAGAAAATATGTGAAGCTATCTATGGAATCAGAAATTTTGTGACTTACTTAAAGACCTTATTTAAGGAACTTAGAAAATATAAATCTGTCCAATAAAAGGAAATTGCTAAATGTATATTCCTAATTGAAATATATAAGAATAAATTAAAAATAAGTAGTATAAGAGTAGTTACTCTTTTTGGGGAATGGGTATATTTCTTGCCACAGTCTTTTCCATAAGAAATTATTTAGTGGTCACTGAGACTATGAATTGTTAGTCTTTCTTAACCAAGGACTTGTTAAATCTGTGAGACTTTTCATATATGAGACTCTTAGCCTTGACACCAAAATAAGAAAACTATTTTGAATGTGGTTGGAAAGCATTCTTCAGGCAGAAGTAAATCAACTGCTCTAGCAGGATTTAAAAAAAAAAATGAATTGTCCTGTATTGTGTTTCAATCTGTTTTCCAGGTAGGCATCTTAAAGTACTTCTGTGTGCTCTGGAACAGCCTTTGCCTCCGGTCTGGTGTTGGAGATGCTTTCCATCTTCACACCCATCACAAGGTAACTCTTACAAAGCCAAATGAGCCATGGTAACAATTACATGAACCATGGCAGGCTGCAGCCTTAGCCTGTGCAATTTAGAGAATAGAGAGATGGGAACTTATTTAGAAGAAACCCTCTGATACTGTGATGTTCCACAAAACTGTAATTTTTTTTCTTCTTCATTGTTACTGATGGGCAAACATTTCACCTTATGTTTAAAATATTTATGTCCAATTATATAAAATATTTCCTATTGCATGTTAAATTAGCATTCATATCAGTAAAATAAACATAACAAACCCAGTGATATCTCTATGCTAATAATTTACCAAAATGTGATTTTAAGTTTGCAGGTGTGCACTTATCTGATGAATGATAATTCCATAATCACTAGTAAGGCTGATAACTGAACAAAATAAAGACAGGAAGCAAGGAAAGAGGTTATTTCATTTGCAAATACCACTAACCGATATTTTCACCTTTGAACTACATATTTTATATTGCATAAGCACAGTTTAGATGTACTTTATGAACTATAAACTTAGTTTATCATTTATTAATATTATGTGAGATTTAAACTAGGTGATTTTTCAGCTGCAGTGAAACATATTAATTTTATATTTGAAAGAAAATTTACAGTTTTAAAAGATCTTTAAATAAACTATGACTTTCTAAATAATCCAGTCATATGCATATGTAATGAATCCTATTTTATATACATGGAAATCAGAGCTTATAGAGATGAAGTGGACTTTCCAAGGCCAAGTTGCTATTTAAAAAAAATACAACTAGGATTAGACATTTGGATATCTTGGACCAATACCTTTTTCTGTCACCAGCACTGCCTCTTACATTAGAAGACATGTTTCAATTGCCTTCATTTAAATATACATATACTTAAAATTAAACCATTAAAAATAATTAAACTCTGCACTTTTAGGAAAAGAGGGAGTATAAAGTATGTTGGCTCCTAGCAGAAGGTGACCCCAAGTGGATGAGCAATCAGGGGCAACACGCTCAGAAACATCATCAAGTATTTGTAAAATTGGTCACTGGAAAAACATTACTTGATTCAAATACTTTATCATACCTAGTCCAGAACTCACTCTTACAAAACAAAAACTAAAGGATAAAGGTAAAAGGTATCTGGCTGAAATGCCTTTAGGGGAACTGTATTACTTCCAAGAAATATACATTTGATTCCTTTAGAAGGTTGAGTTCAAAGTTTATGAAACACATTAGTTAATAATACCACATAGATAGTTGCTTCAATCACTTAGAAATATTCATTAAAAATCTGGAAATTTCAAAAATAAAGGTGAAAATCTCAAAATATTCTTCCGAATTTTGAATACTAACAACTAAGAAATGATATAACTTAAGAATATAAAAATATATCCCAGTAGTGATCGGTCTTCAATATTGTTTTTAGAGACTCCTAGTTTCTATTATAGTATTTGCCTTGTCTAAAAAATATGGTGAGATTTTGGTTTCCATAGTGACACAACTCTTTTTTTCATACATATTTATCATTGAAATTCCAGAAACCCACCCCTTTCTATCAAAGAATACTACTTTAGCACTTAATAATTGAAGTTAAAGCTGATTTATTTTTTATGTCAGAGTGTTTTAAACAGATACCTCTATCACTAAAAACTGAGAAAGCATTACAGTCATTTTCTCATAAGCAGTTTATTTCATACATGACTTCTGAAAAATATTTCTGGTTTTTAAAAACTGAAGAAGACTTTGCTTCCTTTTTTCCTTCAGTCAGCACCACAGGGATTCCCAGCTAAGCTTTCAAAATGTTGCAGAACATACTTTGGGTAAAATACACAACCTTCAATTTCATTAACACAGTATTCAAAAAAAGAATGTTCACACTTTGCCTTTGCCAATAATCAGAGAACAATGACGTTATTACCTATTACTAAATTAATATTTTGGAAAGTAAAATGCTTAACTTTCACCCCAATTTAATATCCTTTAAAAGTTGTCTAATTTTCCCTGAGGTCTGAAAAGAATTTCATTTTTCTTCTACCATGGTCCTTTTTCTTAAAAATAGAACTCAATATTTGTTCTATACTTACATCATCTTAAGTAGTTCCCCAATTGTTACTGTACATATATCTGTATCTATATCTATAGATACATCTCTCTATAGAGATATCTCTGTTAATTAATACTACTTGCATTTTGAGGTCTAAGCTATCATGACTAGCTGTTATTTAGCTCATTTTACATGTTAAAACCACCCAAAAAGTAAAGAAATATATTTAAGACAGTTAAATTGTTTACCTGTCTTTGTTGAACAACTACAGTAATATATCAATAACTGAATGAAAAATAGTGAGTTTTAAAAGGTTCATTCACACATCAGACCTGTTTAAAAGTCTTTAGAGTATATCTAATACTTATAAAAATGTATTAGAAATGCAATGAAAAAATTGAATAAAAAGTAATAGTCTAAGGTGTCACTTAAAAAAAAAAGATAGGAGTACAGTCTTTGAATACATCTATCCACTATTAGGGTATAATATTCAATTGTATTTATTTCTCTTCCCAGAAAGAGAAATAAGATGTTTCGGTCACTTTATTGCATCTATTCATGGGAATGCAAACACAACTGTGAAAACAATTTAGCAAATTATGATTTTTGCTTTACTCAGATAAGCCTTCTTTATGATTAAAATATCAAGAATGTGGAGGAGGAATTACAAAAATTGTGCTTGTGTAAGAGACTGCCCTATTCCAGTTTACATTGTTCTCCCATTTCCACACCCTTTGGAGAACGTTTTCATCTTGACAAAAACAACAATTTTCTTTGAGAAAAGTAAATTTGCTGATAGAGATGATTATAAATATGAAAAGTTTGTAGTATCCAGTATACATTCTATAATAGTACAGAGACATTGTGGTTGTCAACAATGTTCCCAGGGTTAAGTGAGTAAAAGGAATGTTACAGAAAATTTAAAAGACATTGAAAAAATAATATGTTTAAAAGCACACTTATTACAAAAGAACATGTTTATTTTATATATGTTAGAAAATATGTTAAAATTTGAATGAAGTGATGGGAAAATCTTGAAGTTGATATGTTAGAAAATAGTGACTAGAAATGTAGCACATTGTATCTTAAACTATCTTATAAGTACAATCTGGGGTGAATTCCATATGATGTAGTAGTTTTTCAATTAATAATATTAAGTCCACACACACAAAAAAAGAGAGCATTAGTAAAGATAAATATTTAACTTTAAAAGACAGTATAAGTACATGTTTGTTCTTTTAATTAACTTGACAAAAAACACATACTACTTTTTTTAAAATAATATGTTTATTTTTCCATCATGTTGTGCCTTTTTCCATTTCAGTTGTAATCCCCGTGGCTTCCCATCACCAAATCATCTGTGTGCCATCAGCATAGTCCAATGCACTTCCCTCCTTCTACTGTTTGTGATCCCATTTCCCATTCCACCTTAGTAAAATGTCTCTGCTATATAGTTGCTCATTATTATTATTATTTTCTCCCCTGGTCTTTTAAACTCCTGTTATGGTATTTTTCTTTTTCTTTCTAGCTTATTTCACTAAGCATGATCTTTTCCAGCTCCATCCATGTTGCTGCAAAAGGCATGTGTTTATTTTTTTTTGGTTGCTGAGTAATATTCCATTTTGTATATGTACCACATCTTTTTAATCCAGTCATCTACTTTTGGACATTTGGGTTGTTTCCATATCTTTCCAATTATAAATAAAGCAGCAATAAACATGGGGGTGCAGATGTCTTTTTGAATCAGAAACACATACATACTTTTAACAGTGAATGTAAAGCAAACAGAATTGCAATATATTTAATAAAAGTAGTTCAAAAAAGTTAGTAGGAGCAAAGTTATATTGGAATGAGAAAGTGATACCAAATGATAACATGAATCCATAGAAATGAAGAGAACCAGAAAGGCAAAATACCACAAATACATATATACTCTATTTTCTTATCTCAGCTTTTTCTTTTATACATAAAAATGTATAAATGAATAAATATCTCAATAGTTATTTGGAATAAATGTAAAATGTATAAATGATAACAGAATCTCAAAAATAACTGAAAACATATGGTTAAAATTTATTAAAATGTGACAAGAAATTATACAATTAATGCAAAAGAAGATTGGGAAAAGATGAACAGAGGAACAAACAGATATGCAATGTATAGGGAACATATGACAAAATTCCAGGAAAAAAATCCAACCATATCAATAATAGCTTGAAATATATTTAAGTCATTCAACTGTCAGACATTGTCTTACAGGATTTTTAAAAAAGATTCAATCACAGATGTCTACAGGTGGTGCTTTAGATTCAAGAAAACAAAGGGGACATGAATGGATGAATATATAGATCATGAAACCTCAGCCATAATAGAGAAACTATTTTAATATTAAACAAAATAGGCTTCAAAAAGAAAAAAGTTACTATAGATAAATAAGAACACTTTATAATGATTAGAGGTCAACCTAAGAAAAACCTGTAGTAGATACAGACACACACACACATATGTGTGTGCGTGTGTGTATATATATATATGTATATCTGTTTGTTCCTCTGTTCATCTTTTTCCAATCTTCATTTGCATTAATTGTATAATTTCTTGTCACATTTTAATAAATTTTAACCATGTTTTCAGTTATTTTTGAGATTCTGCTATAATTTATACATTTTGCATTTATTCCAAATATTACATATATATATATATATATATATATATATATATACATACACACACACACACACACTTCATGATAAAGTCCCAAAGTACATAAAGTACATTAAGCAAAATCTGACAAAACTGAGGAAGATGCAACTTAACAAGATCTGTTGGTAATTTTAATACTCCACTTTTAGTCATAATTAGAACAAATATATAGAACATTTCAATAAAAAACTGAAGGCTTAACAAACATTACCAATCTACTAGACATGAAAGATACCTGAACACTCTGTTTGAACACAGCAAAATAAACATTGCTCTAAAATTCACATAAGCCATTCTCGAGAGTGAGCCATACATTGGGTTATATGTGAACCTAAGTAACTTGGAAAGAATTAAAATAAAAGTAAGCTAAAAAAAAAATTATGTTCTCAGAAGACAGTGGAATTAAATAAGAAATCAATAACACAGGGCAAAATGGGCCATTTCACATGTGCGGAAATTAAAGAACACGTTCCTGTATCATCAACAGGACAAAGAAATCCAAAGAGAAATTAGAAGACACTGACTTAAGTGAAAAGAAAACAGATCATACCAAAACATATAGGTTTCAGTGAAAACCATGCTTAGAAAGAAATTTTAAAATGGTAAAATCTGTTTGTGTTAAAGAAAAAGATATGAAATAAAAGGCAATAATCTTAAAAAAAAAAAAGTAAAGAACAAATTGAACTTCAAGCAAGTGAAAGTAAAGAAATAATAAATAGGAGAGCATAAGTAAATACTCGAGAAAAAATAGGAAAATAAGAATTACTTAACAGGTATTGTAGTTGAAGTAATGCCTTAGAAGTTCTCAGAAAGAAAATCCAGGTCTAGAGGGCTTTCTTTCAATTATATCATAGACTTAAAAAAATCACTACTAATCATTTCATAAACTTTTCTAAAATAGAAGGGACTTAAATCATTCTAGACCATATTTCTCTGATGAAATAATACAAGGACATCAGAAGAAAATAAAACTGCCGACCAATATATCTTATGATTATGGATTAAAATGTTTCCAACATATTGCAACTTGAATCTAGCATGGTATATAACAAATAGAATTACATGCCTTGACATTGTAGAATTTGTCCCAGAAATGCATGATTGGCTTAATATCCAGAAGTAAATTTATGTAATTCACCATATTAATATAATAAAGGAGGAAATAAAAAGATATGATCTCAATAGACATAGATAAAGGTTTTGGCAAAAGCCAACACCTTTTCAATGATAAAAATATTCAACAAATTAGAAATGACAGGACTCTTCTTCAACCTGATAAAAAGCCACCTCTAAAACCCCATTTGTTAATGGTAAAGACAGAATACTGTCTGTTCTCACCAATACTGTACAAAACTGTACCAATTGTATTAGCCAGAACAATTTGGCAAGTAATTTTTTTTTTGATTGTAAAGGAAGAAGAGTATTCATTGTTCTCATTTTTACTTTGTTAAATTTGCTGCTTTCTTTTTTTTCTTTTCCCCTGACTCCTTGAATTGGTGGTGGGATATCCACAGGGACTACAACTGAGATGAAAAAATGTACAAAATGAAGAAAGATGTAAAAGTAAATAAATAAATTCTTAAAAAAAGAAAATCTCAATAAAAGGAAGAAGGGTCATACATTTGCTGATGATATGGCCTTGTACATAAAACAAGCATGCAAAAAACCTAAACAAGCTACACACATACTCACAAAATTCCTATTAAGTGGTAAGCTGAAGTTTGTTGAACGTCATACCAATATATAAAAATCAATTGTAAATGTAAAACTGGCAATGAACAATCAAAAGTGAAACTAAGAAAACAAATTCATTAATAATAGTATCAAAGAGAATATAATACTTTGGAATAAATTTAACAAGTGTCTAACAGATGCGTACTGAAAATTATAAAATATTGTTGAAAGAAGTTAAAGATTGAAATACTGGAATTATAATCATGTTCAATGAATTGAAGATTTAAAATGATTAAGATGGTTAATTGTTGCCCAAATAGATCTACAAATTTAACACAAGCACTATTAAAATCATAAGTAGCTTTTTGGTTGGATACTAATCTTAAATGCAGGAAATTTACTAAATCCAAAAGAATCTTGAAAAGAATAACATAACTAGAGGAGTTATACATCCTTATCTCAAACTTAATACAAGCTTACAGTAATTATGGCAGGATAGAAATATTCCAAGGATAGCCATACAGATCAATAGAATAGATTTAAGGGTCCAGAAATAAACTAGGACGTTCATGGTCAACTGATATTTGACAAATGTGCCAAGCCAGTAAGGTGTGGGGGGAAAATCTTTCAACAAATTGTGTTGGTACAATTGGATATCACCTATTTATTTAATTAATTTATTTTTTGTGGGGAGTAACATTGAGTTACAGCACTGTATATAATTTAGGGGTGTAAATGCATACATCTTCAGATGTACGCTATTTCCAACACAGAAGAATAGTGATTAGTGATTACCTTTTAAATATATTGAATCAAAATTATTTAAACAGTACTTTCAAATAGATAGCTATTAAAATAGATTTTTTATTCATATTTGATAGGTCATTCACATTTCAATTACAGAAAAGAGCCTTAGATCACAAATAATATATGAAACATATACATATAAAAAGATAATGATAAATCATTACAGTGTTATATGACAAGTACCTCATAAAATTTATTTAAAAAGTAGTTGATAGTGCCTTGCTTAATTCTATTATGTTTTTTTATCTTTAGAATTTATATATTTACATTTCAGATTAGCCCAAAGTTTACTATAAGCATATATTATTGTAAGTTTATATGTTATTTTTAAAACTAACTCATGGATAGCAATTCTCCTGTTTTTGTTTTGTTTTCCATTTGTAAATTTGTAATTTTTAACTTATACTTTTTAGCACAATTCTCCTGTTTTCCTTAGCTTTGATTTTATTTAAGAAAACACTTGGGAAACAAATGTTCATTTTGTTTTATTTTTTCTTGATAATTGAAGTTTTAAAGTGAAAAATTTGCCTTTACTCATGTTATTGGCCATGTATGTTTTAGTTTGCAATGCTATAATTTCTTCTTTTCTGAATATGATATAATGAAGTTTTAATTTTTTTCTGTACAGGAGTTGTTTTGCAGTTCCCTCTCCCCTTTCATGTTAGAGGTAGTTTTGAATTTATTAAATGCTGTTTTTTAGAACATTTTGAATGCAACTTTATGCCTAATAAATGGTCCCTTTAATAAATACTCTCTGAGAGTGTAAAAACTTAATTTATTAAAATTAAACTATAACTTCACATTCTTTATTTTTACTTTCAAGAAGATTTTACACTTTAATTTCTATGTTATAAGCAAGTGTTTGACACACTATCCCCCACCCTTGTATTTACGACTACCATGGTCTCATTGATTTATTCTGTTCATCTTAGTTGCCTTTGGCTAGTGAATAATTGATATCAGGGTCTGTGTGTGGCAAGCTTTCTGAGTCCTTACATATTATGTGCTCTTTTTATTGACTTCATACACTTAGGCTGGATTTATAGTTTTTAATTCATAAACTTTCTCTGAAAGTTTTGTACATATTATTTCTTCAGTGTTATTATTGGATATTTTACAGCAAGGAAGTTGTCTGTCTTTTTATGGAAACTAATATTTATTTCTTTGGAGGGTATTTTTTGCTTGAGGTTGGGTGTTAATAAGTTTATGTATCTGTATATTCAAACATGTCATCAGGAAAATTTACCTGAACCTATGGAATAGACCTTGTATTCTAGTCTCTCAGGTCTAGTTTTCTGAATTCTTTGGATTTTTTGTTTGTTTACCCCCCTCAACCTAGTTATAATTATTGCTTCTCTTTCACTTAGATATATTTTTATTCAATACATAAAATCAAAATATTTATTATCTCTTGACTTTCATGCCTACTACATTATCTCATTGTCTTGGTCTTTTACAGTTTCAGGAAATCTTCTCAAGTTTGTCAGTAACCTCCCAGTTTAGCTTTCTGAATGTATATTTGAATCTTTACCAAATTTAATTAAAATTTTAACTTTGCAATCTTAATTTCCTTTACTATCTTTATTCAGCCTGTTATTTTTTTCCTCCTGGCTTCTTTCAGTCGCTATGGCCAAGGCCATATTTCTAATATTTAGGCTTCTATCATACAAAACAATTTGCTTTACCTAGCTTAAAATGAAATAGACATATTACAGATGTATGTCCTTGTGTTACAGGTGCAGAATTGACAGAAGTCTGAAGAAACAAATTGTAGGTTGAGATTTCAGAAATGATTCCTCAGTCGTACTGCAAAACTTGGTCACTCTGAGAGGTGATATTTCCTCTAGGACCAGAATTTTGTCTTCTGAAGTAGAACACAGATGCTGCAGACTTCAAAACCATACTGTTACTAAAACGCACCAGGAATCACTGTGATCCATCAGTAAAGCACTAGCATCAGGAAACGGTCTTGATATCAGCTCCAGGCCAAAGGTATGTTTGTGTGTGTGTGTGCATGTACATACACATCTATGTACATATTTTATATGTATATATATATATATATATATGTATGTAAGTATGTATATATCTTGCTCTAAAGTAGAACAGAAATCACACAATCTACTTTGACATCCCTCAATTCGGTTCTACTCAGTGTAATCTAATGCATAAGGCAATGGGACCTCTGCTGATAGTGCAACAGAAAAGGAAGGTCTTTGGCTATGATAGCCAGTAAAAACAGAATATCTTTTATCTCATTCTTAACTTCCAAAACTTGCAAGTGTTTGAATGGAGCAATCTTATAGATATACAGAACTCAGCTATGTGGGGTCTCGTTTTTTTGCTTTTCTAACATCTAAATTATCAGAAGCCATCTTGAAATGTGTTTAGAAGAATGTTGATTACCAAGCTACCATCATCTCTATCAATCAACTACTTTGGGTACTTGGCTTTATATAAACTCAATCTCAGCCTTTCATATTACAGCAAAAGAACAGTAGAACATATCCTGCAGTAATGCAACTTTAAATGTATAAACTAGGCCCTCCCTGATGGCACAACGGGTTAGGATGCAACACTGAAAGCTAGCTTCCATGAAAGTTCATTTCCAGCCCTGGAGGTGATCCACTTGGTTAATCAGACCTCCCCTGACCTGCCTGCTGCACACCTCAGCAGTGTCTGCCTGTTCTGCTCCCCACTCTCTCTCTGGTGAAGTCTCTCATTGCCCCTGAACCTCTGATTTGTACCCCAGTTCTGTATGTACAAATAAATAAATCTTTTTAAAAATATAAATAAGGCCCTCCCTGGTGGTGCAGAGGGTTAAAGCACAGCACGAAGAAATTTAAGCCACTTTCGCATGAGTTCGATCCCCACTTGCCCCAGAGGAGATCCACATGGCGCGGCAGACCTCTCCTGACCCGCCCGCTGCTCCCCTCAGCAGTGTACTTCATTGATCTGCCTGTTCTGCTCCCCACTCTGTCTCTGGTGAATCCTCTCACCCTCCGCATCTCTGGCCTGTACCCCAGTTCTGTATGAATGAATAAATAAATCTTTAAAAAAATATATAAATAAAAATAAAAAATATATAAATAAAAATAAAAATAAAAATGTGTAAATTAAAAGAAGGTCTAAAATCCCATTAGTCACCACATCCATAAGTCAGAGCTATTTTCTTTTTCTCCTTATGTTCAATTATATTCCCAATTTGACATTTTTTAAAAGATTTATTTATTTATGCATACAGAGCTGGAGTACAGGCCAGAGTTCAGGGCCAGTGAGAGGATTCACCAGAGACAGAGTGGGAAGTAGAACAGGTAGACTGAGGAAGTACACTGCTGAGGGGCGCAGCGGGTGGGTCAGGAGAGGTCTGCCCCACCACCGCCACCGCCACCGGGAGGAGATCAAACATGCTGAAGTGGCTTTAACTTCTCAGTGCTGTGCTTTAACCCACGGTGCCACCAGGGGGGCCCGCCAATTTGAAATTTTTTAACTTTAGCAGCAATGTATCATGTATAAAATGACAGGAGATAGTGGCAAAGTAAATAAAATTGTTTTTAAAAATACTATAGGTACTACAAATAGACAATGAAGACAGTATGAGTAGCTGCTTTATTCATTTCTGCTATTAATTACAGGATTATAAACTTTATTTATAACATCTTTCCTTCTAAAACCCCTTCCCAGGTGTCTTAACTCTCAGTATCATTGTCCACTGAGCTAGAATTTTACCTGGTAGAATGACCCAAATTTTAACACCTATCATTTCTGACTCTTGATTTATCTTTCATGTTCTTCCACTGATTAATAGTTGAGCATGGCAAAGCCAGGATGTGTTCTAGAGGAACTTGATTTGTAGAAATATTTCTACCTGCTCCACATTATTGCAAATACGTTTCCATTTGATAATCACAATCAATCAACCCATAAAACATAATAATTCCCTTTCTGTTTGCTGGCTCAATACAGAAACATAGCAGTTCGATTGTTCAATTCAAAGAACCATTGTTGTATTCTTAGTGGAACTGGAAGAAGCAAGGTCACATAAATTGTAGATCTAAGATGCACTAAAGCAGAAAACCTTTGAAACTTTTACTCCTTAGTGCCTAGACCACTGTATTCCAAGTAATAGGAAAAAGATCTGATACCCATCATTCTCTGGGTGAAAGCATATATCATGCTATAGGGAAATATTCTATCCTAGCAAGATAATGACTTATAGTTTTGATTAGTCTAGTCTATCTTTACAAACGGAACACTGTTTCTGAGTACAGGCTAAGAATACCAAATCCCTTGAGATTCAGCTCATTTTCTCTCCTATTTCCTGTATATAAACTTAAAAGTTAATTATGGTTTTGTGTATGATAATATCATGATAAAACTATCAATAAGTCTAAAAATGTAGTATTAAGTAGGCAATGAAGGTAAATCCACATACATTCAGTGCTCAGTTCAATCATTTCCTATTTCATGTGGACAGAGGAGAGGGACCGATATTATTGATGTGTCCCAACTAATGACTGGGCTGCTCTGGTAATAATACTATAGGTAGCTGGGTACCCCCAGCCAGCGATAAGGGATCTTATTTTCCCATGATGATGACAATGGCTTGGTGTATCTACCTGCAAAAGCTAACAAGGTCATTGCTTCCTTTAAATCCAACTACTTCATGAAGTCAATCACTTATTATTTTCTGAATGTTTCTTATACCAGTGACTGCATCCATCATCATACAGAGAATGGAATAGCTACCCAGTTTAGTCAGAGCCAAAGGTATTTACCACAGAACTGTAGGAAACCCTGTATCCACCCTCAGAACTGTAGGAAGCCCTGAGAGGCATCTACCTTTCAACATCCACAAAAATATTTCCATAAACACTACAATGCCTTTTACAGTTCCTGCTTTTTAAAATAACTATGTCTAGTATGGACTTCCTACAGTAGTATTGAGACAATTGCCATATTTTTGCCTTTAAATTTTACCCAGTGCCATTCAATCATTTACTGAAACACAAATGTTCCTAGGTATCCTGTCTTTTTTGTTACTATCCATCCCCCATGGAATTCCTGTATATTATGGAGGACCCAAGATAACTGGTAGCACTGCTGACTTTCAAAGAGACAATGTGGAATCCTATTCTCAGGTTGCTTGAGTATACACCTGATTTCCTTATTTGACTTTGGATGAGTTGCTGAAGATTTCTGTGCTTTATTTTACTTACATATGAAATTAGTCTAATAAGTGCACTTACTCCCAAAGTCAAGGGAATATTAAGTATGAGAATTCAAGTTAAGAATTTAGAAAAGTATGTGGCATATACAAAAACTCTAAATTATAAGTATTATCATTATTTCTGTTAGAAAAACAAGAAAATGCTGGGCTTTCACAAAACAATTGGTTGGAAATCTTTTCATCTAAAACAGTAAAAATGATCCCAACTTAAACTTAACATCTGCCCCACAGATTTTCTTGCATCCAGTGTTCATGCTTCCAATTAAAAAGGTGTCAGGGGCCTGCCAGCCCAACCTCTGATTGCTTCTTGAACATCTGAACCACTTTCCTCTAGAGGGGTGTTTTGAACCAGACTTTGGTGTCTTGTCATTTCATCTGCACTGAATTTCACAGAAATACATTGCTATTTCTGACAATGGAAATGATTCTTCTCTGGTCCTTTAACTGATGCAGATTAGTGTCTATTTTTATATTCCTTTGGTCATTTCAGGAGACATGTAACAGGATGGAAATTAGACGCTTGAACTCAAGTTATCAGCTTTCTCAGTATTCCAGAACATAGCAGAATCTTCATTTTGTTTTAATCACTTGACTATATTGATACTTAATAACTAGTATGGTACTTAAAATTCAGAGAGGCAATAGTGGAAAAAGGTCTTTCAATATGAGCTTCATTGACAGGCTCACCTCTGTGTTGTTTATGAATTTTAGCTCAAATCTTCTCACTAGTTCTCTATATGTTAATATATGAAATTCCCTCATTCTGAAGTTAATGTAATACAGATCTAATCCTCATGCAATGATGCTAGCCTAGGCTTCTTTCCAGTCCTCTGGAGTTATTTATATGCAATTTTCAAACAGAGATGATCTTTCCTATATGCACTGATAATATTTACATTTTTAAATGGAACACAGACTCAAAGTTGAGGTAAAAGGTTATGAGGTCAAAGAAACATAGAGATTAGATCTTTAACCATGGCAGACTGTTAATATTGAAAATAGCAATATTATATTTTCCCAAATTTCATGCTCTCCTTGAAGATATAGATGCCTAATAGAAGAATTTCTATTTACAAAGAACAACTGTGATCATCACTAGTTGCATATATGAAGATCAGTAGTTATTAGGATAAAAAAAACCAGAATATTTCCAAACAAAATAATTCATGAAAAAGGATGGAAATATGAGTGCTTATATTTGAAAATATCAGTGAGTTGCTATTTACAGGAAAGTTAAATGCTAAGAAATTTTAATGGCACTATATATGATTCCTGATGAACTAAGAAACAATCATGGGATGAATGCAGAACCAAAGCAAGGCCCAAAATGAAAAAAAAAAAAAAAAACAAAGAAAGAAAAAAATCCAGGCTAGCTTAGATATGTTCTTACTTTTCATTGATTTTCTAGACACTATCCTCCAGGGAACGATGGCTCCATAAAAAGCAGTTTATAGATACCCCATTAGTTTGTACAAGCTTTGTTGCTATTTTTTCATTAGAATAAGGTACTTGGTATAATGGGTGGCACTAAATTCTATTCTATGAAGTTAGACTTTTTGTGGAGATGCTGAGTAATTCCATCTAACAGAAAGTGTCTAACAGAAAGTTTCTTATAGGATATCTCCAGTGATGGAGGTTTACAGCATGGATATTGAGCATTTCGAGATGCAATGTTCCTTTCTTTTTACATATTGGCCCAAATTCCTGAGCCAGAGTGCCTGTTTATGTAAAAATAAAATGTAATTATAATTTGTCCTTAGAAAATGTGATAGCTAACACTTTCAACTTCTAATAATAGTTAATCAATATATGTACTAAATCAGAGATCTACAAGCATAATTCTTTAAATAGACATATGGTAAATATTTGAGAATTTGCAGACCACATGGTCTTTGTTGCAACTTCTTAATTCTGCTATTGTAATGGAAGAAAAAGTCATAAGCAGTGTATGAACAAATGGGTATTGTGTTTCAATACTGCATTTTACAAAAAAAAATGTAATAAATAGGCTGGGCTTAGTTTGCCAACTGAAATAGTAGATAACACCATTATATATAATAAGTAGTAGCTTGCTCTTTTTTTTTTTTTTTGCTTTAAAATGTTAAGTAAGGGTTCTTTATTTTGGTCTTTATTTCTCTAAATTAAATATATTGACTAAAGTAATTTCTATATTTTCATTACTCGTGTATTACTTATTGTTGCTTATATAAACTAAATTATATTTAAACTTTATGAATGAAAGGATGTATTTTATAGATATACGCTTTCCAACATAACTATTTTAACTCAAGGAGCTTGTATTTGCACCTCTTTTATTTTTATTGAATTTACATTAGTAAACAGCCCAAAGGGAAGCACAAGCCTCCTTTTTTTAACCTAAAAAGGAGTAGTGTAGTAGGAAGCCTAAAAAACAGCCCTGGTGTGAGAAAAAAAAACAACAAAAGTTGTGAATTAGAATTACTTTGATAGATACCATCCAATACAGTTTAAGCAACATCCTGGTTAAAGCATTAAGAAATACCTGCAGAAGAGTAATGAAGAATATAAAACTTTCTAAAATTAGGATAGTCTGATTCCATACATCTGTCATGTGAATAAGTTCCACTTGAAACCTTCAATAGAAGTACTGTATGTTAAAGAACAATAGAGGCAGCTTCATACTGTTTTTCATAATTTTTCTAACTCATTGTTTTAATGGAACAGAAGTTTTGTGGAACTAAAGGAGGAAAAAGAAGCCCTCTTTGATGAGCTCTGCATTTGCAAATAGTACCTGCCACCTGAATAATGTACAGTACTTTGAATGATGGTGATATTGTCAATGATGCATTTTAAATCAATGTAACTCTAAAAGAAGGCAAGATCTTTTCTTCATTTCACATCACCATATTTACCTTTTTTTTCTGGTCTTTTTCTAAGTAATAAATGATAAAAGAACTTGGAAAAGATGACAATGGAAGAAATTCTGAATCCAGTTTTATTAATGACTATTATTTTTTAGCTATAACAAACATTTAACAGAAATCATAGTACTTCTATAAAAATTAATAAACATTCAAATGTATAAATATCACTTCTGCATTTGCTTCATTCAATAAATGGAATGAATCAGGGCAAAATGATCCCCCCCAATTATTCACTTTTTAGATATTAGTTCCTTACAAATTTCAAAGAAGCTTCCTATACATGAAATGTATAGTTTTGAATTTGGAAAAAATATATTTTAGATCATTTTTACACTATAAACATTGGAAAAGATATCTGGGTCATTCTGTAGCCTCTTTTGTCAGAAAATACCAGTGGAAAGCTTCTAAACATGAGCGTGAAAGCTGACTATACCACATAATTTTTAGCCACATGACCAGGACAACTAAATCACAATATATAAAAAGAGTAAAATAAGACAAAGAGAGCACCTTTGTGTCAGGAAAGACTGTATTACCAAGAGTCTAAGCTTGAATTGTGAGGATCAGGAAAAAAGAGCAGAGTGAAGAAGACAGCAAGTGTAATGATTTTCTCCACTGCAATAAGTTCTCGCCCTTAGACCTCTACTGTCACATCAGTTGAGCCAAGTCATTGTGAACCTATGTTTGGCATTCTAATAATTAAAAGAGGCCAAAAAGTATCACTTACCCTAGATTCACTCACTGCTCTGTTACAGATATAGAAAAACAAGCGTTGGGGGGAGCTCAGTGTATTTTCTGATGAGCCAGAAACCACATTAGGATTTTGATACTCAATTTAGCCCTAGGTTAAGTCAAGGAGTACAGTGCCTCAAAATTAGAATACAATAAAATAACTCACTAAAGACATGTTATAACCAAAAGCATTTAGTTTTATTTAGGTAGGTAACACTTTGAAAGAAGGTGATAGTAAATAATTTGTCCATAGTATCAAAAAATACATTGGAATTTATGCATAATATACCATTATTTACGGGAAATGGGTTCCATCTATGTGGAGAAAGTAGTAAAGACTCTATTTTTGCTATACAATCTAGAAGATTTGTTTACTTATCAAAAAGTCTGTCACTGATGCTCAGTATTTGCAACAAAATGCATCTTATGGATAACAGACTCTCTAATTTATTGACATATTAGTTGAACAATTTGGAGCTTTATTTAAGTAGTCCACTGTTTAACATAAAAAAAAAGTTTTAAAGACTATTAAAAATATATTATGCATTTACCATATGCATATATGCCATATAAAAACAGTGTTCCTGGTTATGGGTGTAAGCGATCAATTTTATCTGATTTAAGAGAAAAAAATCTTGAAGGGATGAATCACAAAATATTTGAGACAATCAGAGAAGTAGATGTGGATCTTAATGTAGTCAGGGACAAAACTGAAATTACCTTGCAAAGGCTATATATGAAGATATCATTGTCATTACCCTTGGGCTTGGACAAGATAGTTTTCAGCACTGACACTACCAAAGCTGAACCCAGGGTACTATTGTTAGCAGTGCCACCGACTACCTCTGGAGAGTGAATATGTCCTTTGATGGTTCTGCCATTCTCACTCAAAGTGCATCCTCTGACTAGGGCTTTTCATGGTAGTGGGTCTGAATAAAATCTGGAGTACAGTCTAGATTGGGTCCTAATGTCGGAAGTACAAGGGAAAATGGGAAGTGACGATTTGGAAACTTTGATTTTGAAATATAGGTCTCAGGGTCCCTAAGAGGAAGAATACCTATATAGAAAGGGAACTGAACTATTGCATAGTGAAAAAGAAAGAAAGGATTTACTGCATCACAGAATTTAAAACCCAATAAATGAGTAGTTCTATTTTGGTATTTTATTACCCAGTGATATCATTAACCTAGATTCTTCCCATCTTTTGTCTCCACCATCCACAGTAAGTTGATTTTTGGTTTTTGTTTGTCATTTTATAGTAAATAAAGTGGCAAACAAACAAAAAAAATATAGCTACAAATATCACATATTCATGCAATAACATCCAAAGGTTGTAAAGGAAAGAGAGTGTATGCCTCTCCTTTTGTCTCTCTGTTTAAAAACTTAGAAATTCCACCCTACTGGTCACAGATTCATCACATTCTCATTTTTAAACCTATCATTGATGATAGGAGTGAATTTACAATGATTGCTTAAGGATTATCAATATATTTCTCTCCCTGAGAACTGAGAACACAACCTCCAGTGAACCATATGCCCTCCATTTCTGAACTAATCAGGGTTCTATTAACAGGATACAGAAGGTTATATCTTTTGAAAAAAACCACTGTATCTGGCAGAACAGGTAAAGTTTGAGCTGTGCAAATACATGATGTGAAAATGAAAAACATGTTGCATATATACAGAAAGTTGTTACATGGAAAGAAAGAAATATTCATAAAGCTAGTAAACTAACTCATAGCAAAACTAGAAAGAAAATTGCGTACAATGCTAAAATGTTGAGCACACTATTAAAAAGTTATACACATATGAGATTGAGAAAGAATAATACTAATTTCAAATCCTAATATAACTTTAACATAAAGGGCTCTATTAATAATTTGCATTTTGCTAAGAGAGAGTGCTATTAGGGACTAGATTCTCAAGACTTGTTTTTTTTTGTTTGTTTGTTTGTTTCACATTCCCCAGATGTGAAAGAATATTTTACTCTATAATTTCCATCTTATTTTCTTATTACCTTTATATATGCCTTTAAGTCATTATATAGTTTTTATATGTGCCCAGAAAATTGAGATTTCCCTTTAAATTTAGAAAATAGCCTATGTTTTATTGGGTGCAATATATTGCAAATTTCATGATGCTAGGGGAACCAGAGATGGGGTAGGTAAAAGTAATAGAGTATTGATGAAGCACAAAATGCCTTTAAAGGGGTGATACCAAATGGCTCTGGTTATTTGCCATATTTCAAACACATCATGGTCATATTTTGTATCTTTCTTTTCTCTTGAGTGTGACTAAAAGAACCAGAATCTCTGATTCTTTATTGTTGAAATCTTTATTGTCATTCAGCATATGTCCATATTTGTCCTAAAGCAGCTGCAGAATTTCCAAATTCCAGACCCTGATACACACAAACACACACACACACTGTCAGGGCTTAAAGGAATGACGTTTTCAAAAATAGGTAGCCTGTAGCATCAAGAGGGACTTTTGATATACTTGAAAGTTATTCACTTAAAAGTGTCAGCCTTGGGAGTGAGAAGTACTTATAATCTCCCTGGATCAAATTGTGCTTCTCTTACTACCACTTGTATCCCAGGGGAACAATACCAGGAAGCGATGAAGAAACCCTTAGGACTACTTAGTGATATGAAGAAAATCTTAAAAAGGGCCCTGATCAAAAGAAAGATGGGAAAAGGGATCAATAATTTCATCTTCTCTTACCACTACCTACACAATTAACCTATAGGGCTCCAATATGTACTACACCCAAACTATCTAAACCCACTCCAACATGCTAATATTATAATACTATCCTTTTGAGTGTTAAAAAACTTTCTATTATAACACAAGAATATTTTCTCATTTAGAACTCTTTTAGTTGTAAATAAAAGAAAGTTTCATACAACTGGCTTGAAAGGAAAATTTATTACAGATCTTTGTGGAAATGTGTATAGGAGAATGGTCTCTAGTCACCACACAACACATGGACATTAGGATACCACCAGATCCCAGGCTGCCTAGGCCCACTTCTTCTGTATCGACTTATTCTGTATGTGTATAGGAGAATGGTCTCTAGTCACCACACAACACATGGACATTAGGATACCACCAGATCCCAGGCTGCCTAGGCCCACTTCTTCTGTATCGACTATAACCTTAGAAAGGCCTCTGATAGTTACAGTATATCGAAGGCAGCTCTGGATTGCACATCCTCATAACTCAGAGGCTGATAAAAGAAAAGTAAATATTTCTAGGTACTCCAGCAAACTCTCATGGATTTTGAGATGGTCATTATCCACTCCTAAACCTTTCAGTGCTCCAACTACTGCTCTGACAGGTCATGTAGTTGCTCCTGAAGCACAGAGGAGAATCAACGCTTACAGAAGCCCAGGTACTAAGACAGGATGAAAGGATATTCCCTCAAAGGAAAATTTCCAAAAACGATGAATGAATGCTGGAGACAAAAATAATCAGCTGTCAACTAATACTTTATCAAATAATTTGATCTCTAGCCAAAGGTGGAGATTAGAAAGACAGCAGTTATTCAGTGGAGAAGGAAACCAGGAAGGAAGAAGTGGATGCTGAGGGAACTGGGTCAGAACATAAAGGTAGACCAAATTGGCCCACAGTAATAAAAGGAGAGAAACTTATGGACATTTCTGCCGGCTTAGAAGCCTACAGAAATAAGATTTTGTTTTAAGGATATCTATGATACTATTTTTCCTTACATATAAAGTTGGAACAGTTACTGGAATTTGGGAGATTTATTATTTACATTTGTTAACATTGAATATTTCATTTATTAAGAACATACCATGTGCCAGTTTCTATGCTAAATATTTTTCATGAATCTGTATTTTATGGTTAGGAAGGCAGGTCCTGAAATGTGAGTATTTATATTTTAGTACTCACTTGATAATTTACTAACTTATGATTTTGGCAGATAACTGTAAATTCTATATATTTTTAAAATCTATAAAGTGGAAGGAGAGAGTATGAAATTCATAGGCTTATTATGAGGATTAAATAATTTAATATATTTAGAGTATTGCATAATATGTAGTAACTGCTGAGTAAATAATATTGTAAGTATTATGGACTGTTGTTATTATTAAGTGAAAAATTCTTGAAGCATTACAATCTTTGAGGTAGGTACCTTTATTAAGTACAAGGAAAATTATAGAAAAGGAAATGAACGTTTAAGCTATATAGCTAGCAGATTATTGTGCTGGAATTTGAATCCAGGCCTCTCTATTCTACAACCTGTGCTGTAGACCACAAATGAAATGATTTTAGGACTATTGACCTTCTGCCCAGGTTTAGGAAACCCTGGATATAGAGAAGTGATGTGTTTGGGGGGTAGGGAGGGTGGTTGACTGTCTACCTTTTACACTTCACTATATCTCATGATTCATGGTCTTCAGAAGCAGTATAGACCATGTACATTAAGTAATATAGATTGTACTCTGGAGAATAATTAGTCTCATGTAGGCAAGAAACAATCCACGTTCTCATTTCTAATTCAAATTAGGTCATAGCCTGAAAATAATAGTAACTAGAAATTCCACTTGAAAATGTAATAGATCAATCAACCAGGTAGCCTGCATACCATTAAAGACTTAATTTGCTGGGACCAGGAGTCCACCTTTTTCAGTTAAAATAAGACTAATGCTTAGCATATCAATATTTAAGCTGAATCTATTTTTATTAATTAGGATTTGAAGGTTGTCAGAAACTTACTGCAAATCGTCAATTACCTTGTACCTGGGATGTCCCTTATAAGAGTATCACATTATAAAGCCATAAAAAATTCAGAAATAAAGTAGAATGTGCAGGAAAATCTTCATTTAAAATTGAAAGAATGAAAATTAACTCTTATTCTTTAAAAGGACTTATATTTAACTTTGTGCCTTTCTGGGTATTAAAGCTATTAGATATCAGTTCTTTTTGTTCTTCCTAATCCAGTTGAATATACTTTAAATAGCCATAATTGGTGATTTTCCAGATCAAAGGTCTTCCTCAGATCAATGAGCAGAGCTTGTCTATATTGATTACTAGCCATGCCTATGAAAATATCATTCGTTACCTCGGGAATGATAGTGGAATGAAGAGGCTAACGCCAAATTGGAAGAAGATCAATGAGTTTCATGTTGATAAAAATAAGCATGTTACCTGAGGAGAGAACATCAATTTTTTATGGACCCTGGACCAAACAGCAAAGGGAAAATTTATCTAGTAGGTCAGTCTTCTGAATGCTCAGGCTGTCTAATTCATAGTGGATCTTCTAACCTAGCAGAATTTCATCAAAGAGAAGAGGGAACAGGGTTGAGAATTCTTAATTTTTATTGATTGCTGTAAATCTATCCCTACCTTTTGTTTTTAAAGCTTAAGCTTCACATTCTCTACATATTTGTAAAAAAAAAATCAAAATATTTTATTTTATGCATAACTTAGTCTCACACAGCTATTTCATATCCTGACAGCTATAGCTCCTGCCACTATTAAAATAGTATGAATGATAGAATTATTACTTTGGAATAGTTAAAAATAAGAATTTAAAGGAAATACTAGTGTAAAAGATAACTAAGATTTTTGAGAGAATTTTATTTTACTAATTGCCATTAGTAGTTTAAGTAATGTCTAAATATAGTCATCTACATTTTAATACATCAAAGATCAGATTACCCAAAAATATTTGACCAAGTGTGAGTTGATATGAAGGGAAAAAGTGATGTGCATTTAGGTACTACAGTTACATAGTCAGAAGCAGTGAGTGAAGTTTAGACTTTATCAAGCAACCAAAGGTAAAAGCTGTCTTTTTAACTATGTATGACTAGGCAGAGGCTGCTCATAAAAGAAAAAATGATGAACAAGTTTTATCAAAAAGAGATAAAATAGAAAATATGTCCAAACCACAGGTTAAAATTAATGCAGAAAAATTCTAATCCAAAGTGGATTGACTTAAATATAAGAGTCTTACCACTTCAGATCAGTTGAAAAGCCATGGCAGTGTGATTCCTAGGCAGTGGCAAGAATTTTCAATGTTATGTCACTCAGTGAGTCACAACACAGAGAAGTCCATTCAAACTACATGAAGACTTTCAATGATAGGTTCCAAATCCAAAACATAAAGAAAACTGTAAGGAAAAATTCTGAGGCCCACTAGGTAGCTGGAATGCAATAAGAACAAGGTCAGGAGGACCAGCCATTCTTGATCCTGGACCAGAAGGAAGAATACAGCCAATATCATACTTAGATGTTTTAGTTCAGATCTCTCTCATGAAGGGAAATAACTACAAGGGTTAGAGTGGATACCCAGCAATGAAAGGGAATAATTCGAGCTTCAAGTGGCAAGTCTTCATTGCTAAAAGCTAAGGCAGAACCCTGGCATGTAAGAGTGGAAGCTGATGACATCCAACACTGTTTAGAGATCTTGATGCTGCATTTACTTAGCAGAACAGGAGCTGGACCAGCATTTCTCTCAGTCAAGCAAACAGGAGCGAACTAGAGATATACTTTATTATTCACAGACTAGTCACTAGTGCTGATGTTAGATGGGCTTGCATGAGATTATTTTTTCTTTATTCATGTTGGTGTGTCCTAAAATATCTGCTGTGAATATTTATTATTACTGTAATAAGAAGATCAGATTTCAAAGTATGCATGTTTTGAAAGAGTACCTTTATTATACTCACTGAATGACAAATGAGTAAGTGAATTAACTGGTGATGTGTTCAAAATGTAAATGATATACATCTTTTTTTCATATTTCAGTTTTCCATATTGGCCATTTTGACTAGAGAGCATGTCAGATAAACTCTTATAAACAGTATGTGTATCACACTTAACTAATCTACTGTTAGTTTAAATTTACTCATTGAATTAACATATAGGAATAAGACAAATATAAATATGATTGTTCAACATGGAGCTAAAGCAACATTCACAGAATAAAGAAATGTTAGAAAATTAACTGCTTAAAACTTAATTTTAGGGCTCTCCCTGGTGGCCCAATGGGTTAGAACAGCACGCTGCAAGCTGGCTACTGCCACTTCAGTGAGAGTTTGATCCCCACCCTGGGGGTGATCCACATGGCGTGGCAGACCTCTCCTGACCCGCCCACTGCTCCCCTCAGCAGTGTACTTAGTAGGTCTGCCTGTCCTGCTCCCCACTTTCTTTGTCTCTGGTGAGTCCTCTCACCACCCCTGCTCCTCTGGCTTGCACCCTAGTTCTGTATACATAAATAAATATTTTTTTAAAACCTTAATTTTAAAAGCAAAAAAAAAAATGAAATTATAAGGAGCTGTAGATGTTTCTATTACTTTATTGCAGCTATCCTATAACATTAAGAAAAACCAAGAACACATACAGAAATTCAAGTAAGTAATTATTAGCAGCAGTATCACATAAATTGACGATTTAAATAATGTTCTGATTAATGATGTTTCCAATTTTTTCATGTCTCGTGCCAATTTTAATCTTTACTCCCTTAGATATTGCTTTAGAAAGCACTTGAGAAACTGTATCAAAAATTTAACTTGGTGTCTCCTACACACAAACTCTAAAATTTTGTCAAATTATTAAGTAAGATATAAAGTCAGGCAAGTTCTGGTTGTCATCCCTAACAATTCATTCACTTTCTGACTCATATTTTTCATATTTTCAAAGTATATGTTATCCCTTTAATAAACTATTGACCAAAGCCTATTGGCCTACACTAGACCCCTTGACCAGCTAATGGCTGTCTAGTAGTTTCCAGCTCTTGCTTAACTACTATTTATTCAGAAAAGTGGTTTTTTTTGTTGTTGTTGTCATTGCCTTATTCCACTTTCTCCTCTGTGATTACATATACTTTTACTAATAATGTAGTTGCTAGCATTTAATCCTTTAAAGAAAATTTTAATTATGTTATGCAAAAGAACAAGCTACTAAAATTGTTGATGAGGATGTTTATTGGGAAAAGATTTATTGGCAAGGTATTATAGCAATTTCTGTCCAATTTTTAAATATCCTTTTTTTACAATGTGGGATTTCTACTTCCAGCAATTTATACTACAAATGTAAATATTTGTTTGTAAAATTACATATTTAAAAGATTGTCATTCTTTAATTTTAGTTGTGTTGTCATTTGTAAGAGCAAGATATTAGGAACAGCTTACATAAGTTATTTCCAAAATACAATGTTGAATAAAAGAGTAAGTTACAAATTAATATGCATAGAATGTGAATATTTTAAGTTGGTAAAATATACATACATACTCATTCAATTATATATAAAGTATCTCTGGAATGATATCTGAAATACTGATATTTCAGCCAGATTAACTTCTGGTTGCAAAATTTTAGGACTGGAAACTAGGTAAGAAGCAGATGGGACAAGGAGAGATTTTGTACCCCATATTTTGATACCTTTTGAATATTGAGTATAAGAATGTGTTGCCTGAGTATAAGAAGTAGGCACATATTTAACAAAATTTGAAGAATCCCATCTTGGCAATAATAGGAAGCAAAGATAATTCTTGGATAATTCAATGATTGGGAGGAAGAATGCTCTGTGAATACCTGAATATAAGAAAAGATTCTTAGGTCTCCATTATCTTTTAAAAGAAGACAATTAGTTGATTTACAATTGAACTTTTACAAAATATTTCATGCTTTAGGTGCCTAGGTGTTCTCCCAATTATCTTATTTTGAACATCCATGCTGTGTTTGGCAAATTGCTTTATTAGTGTTAAGATGAGTGCTAACTGTGTATGACCTTGGGGGTTAACTGATGGGATTGTTACAAAATCAGGAAATGGAATTCATCAGAATTCTATTTCTCAATAGGTGTTGGATTTGGTTTAAAAAATACATTGTACTTTATGATTTGGAGATCAAAACAATAATGATATTAAGATCATGGGTTCTTAACCCTTGGGCTATATCTTCCAGGAACAATTTACATAAAAATAAAAAGCACTGTACTAAATCATAGGTGAATATAACAGTTATATTCTCTGGGAAAATTTGTTTAAATAACTTTAAACAGTTTCTATAATGCTGGCCAAGAAAGTGAGATATAAGCTGTATGTGAAGAATGGAATACAAATGTTCATGAAATTAGAGCAGAAAATGCAATATTCATAAATACTCCATTATTTTATATAATATAAATTTTTAAATATGTGTAAGTAAGCTAAGCTAATTATTTTAAATATTATAAGTAGACATTTGACTGCCTCACCTGCATCCCTAATTATCTGTATAGTCAAATTGACAGAGAAAACTCTTTAACTGGATCTTCTTACTGGAAAAGGAGGAAGTTAGGTAACTTTTACACAGTCACTTTATATTTGATATTAAAAGATTTAACCTTTCCCAAGTAAATTATATTCAATGTTTTTTCCAAAACAAAGCAATATTTCATTGAACCATATACCTTTTTAATGTATTGTTTAGTAAGCCTTCAAATTCAGGCAACTTTTATTCCATAGCAGGGGAAAGTATCTCCTAACTGCATAGATGGCATAAAAACATGTAAAATTGCCTTTGAATCACATTATATTAGAGGCATTACAACCCAAGGAGTAGACATAATCCAAAACTAAAATCATTTTAATAAAAGCTTAGGTCTCTTTGAGATTTTATTTCCTGCAGTGTCAGGAAGACTACAGAATAAAAGCCTTTCTGTTTCATTAGTAAAGACCACAGTATCATCATAGAATTTGCAAATTATCCACAGCTACTTCAAATAAATATTCACTATAGTGCAGTACTTTTAAAATATTTTGGGTAGTTGAAACAAATCAAATGAACTCATGCACCCTCAGGAAAAAAAAATGCATGGAAGTTGAAAACACAAACACTACTGTGGCTTATGGAATTTGTAGTTTAATGTAAACAGGGTGCCTGAAATGCTAATCTTTTATTTATTTAAAACATAGAGGAAGGTCATAAAAATAATTCACCATACTGACTCTGGCATGTAAGGGAAAGTGAAAGCCCGTCAGTAAAGAAAGGAATGTTAATACAAAATTAGTGTGCAGGATCCAACTTACACTGTTTACTGTAGTTTTGACTGTGAGATCACTCTTTCTGACTAAGGTTAAAAAGTGGTTTGTAAGCTTTGTTTTATGAGTGATGCCTATACAGAGGATAAGGATTTAATAAAATTTGTAAACCTAATATTAAAATTCATGATGAGTTAAAACCATAAATCTTAATGAATATGTTTTTAAAGGACCCATTTTACCTGTATATTACAAGATAGTCATTTAGATGTAAATAAAAATTAAATTGACTCATTCATTAATTTGATTAGGAATTTCCAACAAAATGTCCTCATTACTTTGGTGCTGTTCTCATATTTAAGGTTTTCAAGTGAAGGTCACATGAGCAATCTTGTTTTGTCAGGTGGATGGTCTGTGGTATACAGAGACTTGATAGAAACCAGCTGTAATGACCTGACTTTGGTGAAGGCTGAAAAATCAGACAGTGCAAACAAATACCATATCTTGGCTCAAAATCCTTGCCACATCTGCCAGCAATTAGTTCTATATCAGGCCTAGAAAGGGGCGCTGAGAAACAGGATCAGATTTCAGGGAAAGCAAATAAACAAGAGGTCTGCATCATTAGTCATCAAGTGGATGCAGAGGTACCTAACTTCTAGAACTGAAACTTGTCCATCCTATGGTTCAGCAAAAAGTGTTAGCTAAATGGATTTCAGGGACTTTGCAAGTTGATAGTTTAATCAGGTCACTGACTTATAGGTGCCACCCAACAACTGTTTATTATTCCAGACGGCCAAAACCATCAAGAGCAGTTAGAGCACTAACCTTCAGATAGGGATGATTTTAAAAGCACTTGGATGTCACCTACTGACTTTTCTGGTCAAGATTTATGACACAGTTTAAGGTGGCAATAGATAAGAAAGAAAAGAAAATTACAATTTGGCCTGCTATATCTTCTTTCCCCCAGAAATTTTCTTTTCTAACTTTTAGTCTTCTTTCAACTTGTTTGAGACAATAGGGCCATTCAGGAGGATTTCTGACTTCTTGGTCTTAAAATGTGGATTATGTCTGATATCACGGTTCATTGGCTTTTTGCATTACTTTCTAATCTGAGATATGTCTGTTTGCTCTATCTCTTGCATAGCTTCTTTTATGCAGATGGGTTGACTTTCAAGCAGTTATAGACCAACTGGGCCAGCAATACTCCATGATCCAGCAATACTCCATGCCTCTCTCAGTTTGGCTGTACCTGTTGGCTTTCCATGCTTTAGCATGTCAGCTGGTAGATGCTGATCCAAATGTGAATTTTAGGCTCTGAACCAGAATCAACACCTTTGCCCCTTTGTGATAGATACCCATCTTAGGAAGCTGACCTGTAGGAGATGTTCCAATCTTCCTACCTAGAGAAGTGGGCCTTTCCCCAAAAAACTTCTCGCATCACTCTGTTCCTTCTAGTAAACCTATTTCCTTTCCCTGACTTTTGATTAGTCACTTCTGGGGTATTAATCAACATATTGACTGTTAATGTTAATTCTTGTGTTTCTCTTCTTTCCTAAACTTTCACAGTTTTATCACTCCTAGTTCTTTTGTTTAGCTGTGTATGAAAAATACCTAAAAATCCAGGGCAGTTATATACATATATAAACATATAGATAAATAGATAGATAGATGCAGGATATGTGTGTGTGTGTACAGAGAGAGAGAAAGAGTAATATGTTGAATTACATTATCTTCAAAATGTGGGTAATTGGATGGGGGAAAGATTTATTAAACAAATAATTCTTTTAGACCCAATCAACATTTATTCAAGAGCATTATTTTAAATATTCATTAGTAATAAAGCAGAAAAGTTTGGCTATAGAGTCTCTTCAATATGAAAAGAAGATGGACTTTTCTACTCCCATATTCCACTTGAAAGAATAATTTAATTAAAAGGCAAAGCCGGCAGGAACTTTATAATCTGCATGCAATGCAGGATATTATATAATGACCTTCATTTAAAACCCAAATCATTAAAACTAGTAAGTCTAACTGGTGACAAGGGAGATTTCAACATCAGGCCCAACAGCTTAAAAATATGAATAAAAATCATAGCTTAAATGAATCAGTCCATTGAGAACTTATCGCAAAGTAAAATGAGAGAAGAAAAAAGTTACCTAGGCAATGAATCCTTCTGCTGCATTATTTCATCTTTTGACATGTGCTTTTTTCTTCTCTTTCTTTCCCCCAGAATTTTTTTCCTCTGTATAAGACAAACCCAAATCTATTTCCTAGGGGAAAAAAATAGACAATTTTGATGCAGCAGAGAAAATAATCTTTCTATGTGGCTAAATCATTTCTTGTCCACCCAAACTCATTTGCCACATAATCTCCAGAGAAGTGAGCACTTGAAATAAAGTGGGGAGTTCTGTAGTTCTTAGAGGAGCAGAGAGAATTGACTGCTCACTAATAACAATTTCTGGATATTTTTCAGCAATAAAACACTACCTACAAACTGTTGTTTCCCTAATACATCTTTGTTTTGGTGTCAGCTTCTTTATATGACAGTCACACTTAACAGAAATAGGATTAGACAAACATTTAAATGGTAGTAAAATTCTCCTTTTCTTGCTGAAATTTTTCTAAGTCGGAGTAAGTTAATATAACTAAGTGAATTTATTATTCAGATTATAATACTTTACATTTACCAAATGTGCTTCTCTTACTTTTCTCTCAACTCTTTTCTTCTGTTCTTTGTTTACTTTTTTCATGTGTGTTGTTTTACTTTTCCCTCAGTCTTCTCTAGCTTTGAGTTCCGGGTGGCAAAAACATCATATTTCCTTTATCATGATTGCTACCAGACGTGAGCAAAGAAAATTCAGTTATATTGTCTTCTTTGGAAACATAGTCCAGAACTAAGAGAAAAATTAAACCAAAGAGGTCATCTAATGTAACATAAAAAAAAATCACTTTCAGTTTATCACAAACATGATAGTTAATTATGCTCTCACTCAAAAGCTGAATCTGTACCATCTCCAAATTAGAAATAAAATATTTTCTTAAGCTGAGGATTTGTTTATTTATAAACAATTTGACTAGTTATTTTAACATGTATTTACTAGCCACTCTTACCAACCAATAATTTAGAATTAGTCCAATAAATTACCTAAGCAACTTTGACAAAAATCAATTTATAGACACATATGTACATTAACATGTAACCTAAGTAACCTTAGAAAGGAAAACAAGAAGATAGATCTTTCATTTAGGATAGAGTGAACAGCTTTCTCAAACCATTGTTTTATCATTCATTGTTTAAAATAGGCAGACTTTAATTGTAGTAAAGAAAGTATTCACTGGACTAAGAATCTAAATACTAATCCTTAGTACTACTTGATGCTAGTCCATCCTCCTACTTGATGATTTTGGACAAAATATGAGTGTGATTTCTAGTTCACTTGTTTTTTGTCATAAAATCATTAGAATAGGTAGGTGGTATTTTTCTCATTATAATTAGATGTGATGTTAGATCTATAATAATTGTCTCAAAGGACAATACAAATATGATGCTATATAGGTCTTTAAGTCACTAAATTTCAATGAATATTTATTACCAATTAATGGCATTGTTATTAGCAATTCATAATGCAGCTAAAAACTGAATATGCTTGTAGCTTGATGAAATATGAAATGATTAACAAAACTACATTTGATACTATACAGAACACTAATGGTATATTGCTAAAAGTAATCTTTATGAGGTGTTTTAATTAATTTTAGTAATTGCTTGAATTTTTCAGTGACCCTGACCTATCAAAAATTATTAAAATTTAAATGAAGCTTATAACAATAAACTTAAGAGATGCATAAAACAACAAACAGAAATATTTGTATTAGTTGGCATTAAGTTTAACATTTGGGTTATTTTAGATTTTACTTTATAGTATATTAAAAGGTACTTATGATAGCTTTTATATTATTGAAAAAATGATGAAATACATTGCTCAATAAATAAATTTCAGATAATTTTTGGAAACTAATATTTGGACATTGTTTAATTTGTCAGAATGGTGAAAAGTGATTTTAATTTGATACAGTGGTGAAATGACTTTTAAAGAATATCATTGTGCATACTATCCTAATAATTAGCTTTGTAAAAATTGGCAAAGATACACCTGACACCTTGTATTGATTTACTGAATTGATCAATTCACCATTTATTGAAGAAATAAAATAGTGTATAGGACAAATCTTGGATTTTGGAGATTAATATACATCTCTACCATTTTTAGTAGAACATAGGTGGGTGGATTCTATCAGTTTTTAACCCAATAATTTCACTTGACTTCATGTTTCTCTATTTTTATAATTCCTAACTCTTCAATATGATTGTTGTAGTGATTGAGAGGATTAGCATAGTGAAGCTCTCAACAAAATCAGGTTTTGTTGAACTAAGTTGTTCTTTTTCCTACAATAAGGCAAAAACACAGAGAGTTCATTCACATATGAAGCACTAATCCTGTCCTTAATAAATCTCAATGTCCAACATAAGAGTCTATTTATTTTGGGCAGTGGAGCAAACAGGTCAGTAGAGTGATATTAGTAAACTAATAATTACTTTGGAAATCCAGGGACTGCACAAGTGCATTAATTGTGGAGATGAAGAGGTACATTTTGACGAAGATATCAACAATACTCATATCAGTAGAAAGGAAGAGGGATTATATACAGCAATAAAGAACAGTATATGAAAGGTACAGAAAGTTGGGAGAAGGGCTGAATAATCAGGGAGGGAAGGAGTGAGAGATTCAGAATGACATTGCACATGTAACAAAATTATATGAGATGGCACAGAAGATGAATTGTGGGCCTATTGCAAAGACTTTATATGATCTAAAAACTTCTAAAATTTATCCTGTAGGTTGGTTCAAAATTCTTAAAACAAACAAACAAACAAGTTAAAAACAGGATTTGGCCTCCCTGGTGGCACAATATAATGGTTAGGACTCAGCAGTGCAACTTAGATCCCCTCCCCAGCGGTGATCCACATGGCACAGCTAACCTCTCCTGACTAGCCTGCTACTCCTCTCAGCAGTGTACTTCATCTATCTGCCTATTCTGCTCCCCCTCTGTCTCTGGTAAATCCTCTCGTGGTCCCTGCACTTCTGGCTCGTACCCCAGCAATGTATGCATGAATAAATAAATAAATAAACAGGAGCAGTTTTGCCTTAAAGGAATGTTAACTATACAGTAGAATGGAAGATGAGTTTGAGTGTGAGAATCATATAACCAATGTCTGAAAAAAGAAATTTTATGTCTAGACATGAGATATTGGTATACACAAAGAATTTTAGAACCCATGTGAATCACTGGTTTAGTCTTGGGAATAGGTAGAATGGTACTGGAAAAGGATAAAATATAGTATACTATAGATAAACAATTCTTAGGTGCAAAAAGAGATAGAGATCCATGATAGAGATGGATGATACCAAATGCCATCTTCCTCTGAGGTAGGCAGAGCATATAAGCAACATCTGACTCAAAACACATTTCTTTGCTAGACACTGTGTTTATTTATTGATTATTAAATCACTGACCTGATTTAATAATTGTCACACTGGGGACATAGCATATGAGATTCGATTGCTTAATGAGAAACTAGAATTCAAAAAATCTTCAAAACATTGTCTGAAGTCACACAACTGTGAAGGGACAGAGGTGAAACCGGAAGGCATAGCAGCAGGAGGACGATAAGTTGAGTCAGTTCTCATCATGACTTTCCCTACAAAGACTGAAACATCAGAAACAAAATTAAAGAATAGGGTATAGGCTGTCTATAAAGTGTAAAAGTTTTTATTTTCAAGCAAAAGTAAAAAAATTGCTGGATCTTGTGGAGATGGGACACTAAGTTCAACTGTACTGGTAATTTTTATAACTGGTTTTCTGAAGTGATGTTTGGCATTGTAGCATCAAGAGGAGAAAATACGTTCATGGAGGTTATGGCTGAACTTTATTGGTTTTGCTCTGTTGGGTAGTTTTCATGTATCTAGACACTTTCGGTCAAGTAAAATAAAAAAAAAAAGATGTTTATAGAAGTTTGTTAAGTAACTAAATTGGAGATACTTTGTTAGTTGGCTGCCTGGCGGGGAGAGGAGACTATGAAGACCTAGAGATTTAAATGGGGTGCAAATAATTGGAATCTGCACATTATTGCCAAGAGTAGTCACAGTCCAGTTAGCATATCTTCAAATTTTCAAGTGTTTTTGAAACGCAGATTTCAGTATAAAGTCTTATTTTAAAATATTGCCTCCTTACCAAAGAACCAACAGCATTGCACTTAATAAACAATCTATAACCCTAAGTTGCAACTTGTGATTTAAGTGATTCCCCTGTAAATTTGCAAAAAGTCTATCTAATTGTATGAGCATCAACAATAATTTTTCATTCCATATACTGCATTTATATGTTAGTCCTATCAGAATAAACTTTTGCCCAAAAGTTGGAGGCTATCCCCCCTCCCAAATTAAAAATTTGTTTGATGAATTAGCTGTAACAAAAGTGGAGCCCAAAGTGTACTAGGAGGTTTGAATATCATCCGACTTCCTGTTATGTTTCCTTTGTCCTGGTAAATCACAGGTAAATGGAAATACATAATTATCCAAGCTTTCTCATACTCTGCACAGTGACAGACTTCTGAGAGGCCTAGGGAAAATATATATTTTTAAATGATTGAAATTTTAGCTTGACATTTCTCAAAACTTTTTTCTCTATGGAAAATAAAAAGCTACTTTGTGAATGTTGTATAAAACAACAACAAAAGATTAATAAAATGTTTTTCTCACCTTCTATGTACATGCCATATGCTATATACTGGAAACACAGGGGTTCACATTACAATCATCTTTTCCTAGTACTTAAAATAGTAGAAAAAGCACAGATCAAAATGGAACATTCTTTGAGCCTTGTCACTTGCATACAAATGTATTCAGATGACATAGCACTACTTAGAGTAAATCTGGAGCAGAAATAACTCTGGCTTCTGACTGATTTCAGTTTCACTTGTTCCTGGTTTAGAGATAATAGATTAGTATTAAATGGAAATAAGTCAAGGTCATGGTTTTTTGGTCATAAGTGAAATTCATCAGCCTCAGCCTTTTTTCTTATATCTCCTCTGACTTCTGCTGAAACTTTTCCTATTCAGATGACTTATGTGGAGAATTTGAGTAGTATTTCTGTAGTAGACTTCAATATGATATTCACGGTCTTTTGTAAGAAAATTACACTACCTGTCAAATTGATGTTCAAATGCTACCATGCCTTTATGGGACAGCTTTCCTCTCCCTTGATATTATATGTTTCCAATAGAGCAGACAGATTTGTTTCAAGTTGAGATGAGACATTCATTATTAACTCAAAAGGGTTTTATTGGCTGATTAGTTTGCTCTGTAGTCAAATTCTGAACATTCACATTTCTTTTAACTATTTTTGATCCACTAATAATTTCTTTTCTAATAGCCTCAATTTTTCCATCTTTCTATGTCTGGAAAGCATTTATTATTTCCTTATTTAGCAGAGAGAAAATAGCAGTCTCTGACCTTCATCTTTCCTTTATCTATGTGGTAATAACAATTACATAGTGAGGAGTTTTGTTTTGTTCTATGATATATAGGTTTTTGGCCAGCCACCATTTATGCTAGGAATGAAATGTGACTATGGATTCCTTTCCCATAATCTAGAGAAAGACCATGATATAGATGGTGCGAAGAGGTGTTATAATGCAATTCCATGCTGTTCAAGCATGCTGTGGTAGCTGGTATGATACTCATGTCTGGCAGCCAGGTGTGGTCATCTAAATCACTCTTAGAGATATGAGGCCCCAGGACACAGCATTTAGAACCTCAAGTATTATATATAGATGTGAAGCACCAGGAATCGCTGAGATAAGCACTCTGGCTGACAGGATTCCCTCTGCTCTTGATGGCTGAATGACCTTTGGGTATTATTGATATTCTGTGACTCAGTTTCCCAATTTGTATAATGGTAATTATTTCTCACATAAAGTCATTTTAAGTGAAATGGACAGAAGCAAAAAACTATTTAATTTCACAGATATCTACAGATACTGTTATCTGTTGTGGAGACATATTTTCTTCTTTAAAAAATGTTTTCCCATTTTTTTATCATTTTTTTTAAAGTATCACCTCAGGCATGTGTGGAAAAAGTAGGATCTATAAGTGGAGCCAAGAATGTTGGAGTGCTCTGTATAATAAAGTATAAACTGATAAATTTCTTGGAATGAGAGAGGAAATGGGACCAGGGTCATGAAGAACCAACTCAGCAACTGGGATGTAGGTAGGTAGTCTGTGAAATATTAATTAATGAAAATAAAGATGGAGAATAAAATAATATGTGCTCAGATGCAGGTTCTGACTCCAGACTGTCTCATTTTTACTTTTTACTAGACTGTGACCTTTGGTAAAGTTTATGTGCTATTCTATATGTCAGTTTTCTCATCTGTAAAATGGGAATTATAGCAGAACCTATCTCATACAATTTGTAGGGAGATTTAAATGATCTGATTAAAGGATTGAGACCTATGCCTGGCACATAGTGTTAGATGTGTCATGTATTATATTTCCTCAAAGTTCATTAAATTTGCAATGAAATTATGGTGATTGGGCAAGGGCAAGGGGATGGTTGTGTGGTAGCATCCAAGGAACAGTTACAGCAAGACAGTCCAGGTGAGATTTGATCACACCTGGTTGGGGTAAATCAGAACCCTATGGCATTCCTAATCATTTGCCAGGTAGTAATTATATCAAACCACAGATACGCATATACCAGTGACAAAAACTAATTGTCAAAGACAATATAGATTAAGTCTTGATTAACAGTGTCTAATGGAAACATAATTTGAGCCACAAATATAATTTTAATTTTTTGAAAGCTGCAATTAAAAAAAAAAGTAAAAAGAAATGGCTTCTAACAACTTATTCAACCCAGTATAGCTAAGATTTGTAATTCCACCATGCAATCAATATTAAAATTATTGTTGGTATAATCTTTTTTATATATGAGAACTACAAAATCTAATGTGTATTTTTACACTTATAACACTTCTCCAATTCAGGCTAGGCATATTTCAAGAGAGTAAAAGCTATTGACTACTGTATTTGAATAGCACAGAGATATTAAGGAAGGGAAATATACATGGGTATCTTTAAATACATGAAAGGTCTGCTACTGGTAAATTCTTTCCAGGCAACAGAGCTTTCACATACTTTTCATCTGGTCACTAAAAGGGACTCTTTGAAATAACCAGTTTTCTCTCTGAAAGTCTGAAAAAGCCCTCTACTCCATTCTATTTTTCTTACAGTTAAATTTACATATGGCTGAGTATATACTTACTTGAACTCACGTGAAGCCTCCTAGACACACACGTGTTATACACAAATAGAGATATGATCATCTCAAAATATTCTGGCACTTATCCAAAATGGTGATGTAACAGTACTTCAGTCTTTGTAAATCTAATTCCCTAAACTTAAAACACTTCAAGAAATAATTAGAAAAATGCCACATTGCCTTCAGAAATTCACCATGTGGGAGAAGTGGATTCAACAAAAGTCTGTCAATTACCTTAAGTAAAAATACCAATAAACTATTTAATCCAACTAAGGAGAACATTCTTATTTTCTGCTGTGAGCTAAAATAAAAATAGTGTGTTCTAAGATATTTGCTTAAAAGAAATGAAGTTTGCCTATAACTCCATAACTATGTACTTGCTATTTTGATTTCTCTTTTAGTTGTACAAGCAGTATAGTTCCTGAGGAAATGCGCTTACTTAGATGAGACATTTGTGAAATGGTACATAACTCCTAAGTAACTGAATGAGTAGAATATTTTAGAACAGTTTAGGCAGAAATTATATTTTAAGAGAACATTGAATTACAAGCATTGGCTATACTGTTGAAAATTTGACAGCACCCCAATAGTTAATCAATCAAATGAGAAATAAGAATATGTAGTATGCCACATTATTTCAGAACTACAAGAGTCCTATCAGAAGAGATGTTGTAAGCCTAAAGGTTAGGCAACTGGATGAAACTCATACAGTTATCACCAGAATCAAGAATAAATGTCGATTTCTTGTCTAGTTTGTTTAGTTATTTTACCAGTACATTATTACAGCTCAAAATGGATTGACTAATTTTGGCAAAATTACCTCTGATTTATAACCCTATTGTAAATCAATGTTACCTAATAAATAAATATCAGGAAATGAAGGAATTAATCCTCTGAACATTTATGGAAATAGTTGTAAACAACTTCTGTTCAAAACAAACTTAACACTGTGGCCATTGATTGTATCTATTTATATCTGTTCTTATAAAAATTCCTATTAAATGAGATAATGTATATAAAGACTTAAGAATATGCCTAATATAAAGTTCATACTTGATAAATGGTTATTTTTATCATTGTTAGCATGTACTGGACTTTTCTACATCAGAGATGTGGAAATGATAATACGCACATGCATGGATCTTCAGTCTTGAAGGACAACAGCATATCTATTTGTGAAATAATCTGAAGCCCTATAATGGGTGTCATTAAATCTTGTCTACCTGAGGCAGTATAAATCATTCGGGTAAATGAACCAATTAAAAACCAATTACCAACACGGTCTGACGATGGAAGATTGAGGAATGGAAGTAAAGGCTGATGGAGTCTCCCTGAAGCTGGTAAGAAAGCTCTGCCCCTGAGGTTCCAGGGAATGGATTTGACAAGATGGTTAGATTGTGGCTGTTCTTCTCAGAGGCATTAACTCTTGCATTTCTTATAAAAATAGATGCTTGCTGGCTAGATACAAAAGTGAACTGAGCTGAGCAAACTATCTTTGTTTGGTATTTTATTCACTTGGTTTGAAGTTTACTTGAAACAATTTGTTTTCCTCAGAAAACTGCCTAGAATTAGATTTCTGATTTAAGATCCTTCAAAACAGTAGAAACTATATAATATCAATCTTTTTTTTTTTTTTTAAGGGAGAAAGTTTGGTTGAATTGGATGGACAGTTTTCTGCAGGAAAAGGGGAGTGGCATGATGGAACTAAAAAGGGAGAGAAATCTGGAAAGGAAACTGCAGAAGAATCACCATTTCAGTGACAAATTTATTTGATAGAGTTGACAGGAAATTGAACTAATATATCAGGTGGTTATTTTACAACTAATTGATTATTTTTTCAGGAATATGTTGGCTATTTGTAATGGCGTAAAGCATTCACATACCAGGAACAAATGTAGAAATTATCTTTATCATATTTAAGAAAACCAGGTCAATATTTTCCTTTCATTAAAAATGCTTTCTAGTCTATTTTATTAAAGACATGTAGCTTTACATTCCTAAGATTTTTATCTGCTTTTTCTCCATTTCCACACATTGTAATACAATAGTATTAGGAAAATACCATCTGAATTTGTCTCCTATGTGTTTCTTTACATTCTACACAATTGGATCCTTAATGGGCCTTTTTTTTTTTTTTAATTTTTTTAAAGATTTATTTATTTGTACATACAGAACTGGGGTACAGGCCAGAAGCTCAGGGGCGGCGAGAGGCTTCACCAGAGACAGAGTGGGGAACAAACAGGCAGATCGACGAAGTACACTGCTGAGGGGAGCAGCGGGCGGGTCAGGAGAGGTCTGCCACGCCATGTGGTCACCTCCAGGGCAGGCGGGAATCGAACTCATGCGGAAGCGGCTTTAGATTCTCAGTGCTGTGCTTTAACCCGCTGCGCCACCAGGGAGGGCCCTTAATGGGCCTTTTACCTCTCTAAATTGGGTTTTACTAATATTTAAACAATGACAACCATCTCTCTAAGGAAGTGACTCTCAAACTTTACCCTATATTAGATCACCTGGCTACTATATAAGGAAATTCCCTTACTCCCCCAAAAATTCTGGAGTCCAAAATGTCAACAGTCACTCTAAGTGATAAAGACGCAGATGCTAATAGCAACTTATTGAGAAATACTGCCCCTAAAGGATCCAAATTCTGACTTTTTTCATTAAATTAAGAAATCTAATAAGTACTTTCCCCTCTCTCTCTGATTTCACAGTTTAAACTATCACTCCTGTTTAAATTGACAACACCAATCATCCACTGGTATTATATAACCTCAGTGAAATGGACCTATTTGTTGAAAAGATGAGTTCTGATTGTTGAAAACATGAGTTCTATTGTTACACTGTACCTACCAGAACCCTTGTTTGCAAATATAAAAATCCTTATGAATGGCCCTCCCTGGTGGCGCAGCGGGTTAAAGCACAGCACTGAGAATCTAAAGCCGCTTCCTCATGAGTTCGATTCCCGCCTGCCCCGGAGGTGACCACATGGCGTGGCAGACCTCTCCTGACCCGCCCGCTGCTCCCCTCAGCAGTGTACTTCGTCGATCTGCCTGTTCTGCTCCCCACTCTGTCTCTGGTGAATCCTCTCACCCTCCGCATCTCTGGCCTGTACCCTGGTTCTGTATGAATAAATAAATAAATCTTTAAAAAAAAAAAAAAATCCTTATGAATAAGTGTGAATGCAACAATAAATTTATTAGCATAATATATCTTATCAAACCCAACCAAGGTGGATGGGTTAATTCCTAGGAACATTAGTCCACCATAGTCTTTGTTTTTCTGTTATGTTGGCTTTGTTTTCTTTTGGTGCAAATTGATTTTGGAATATGGGGATAAGCCACTCAGAGTTTCCTTTCTCTTATACTAAAAGTACTAACAAGCATTATCTCTGGTCCAAAGGAAATCGATTCAGAGACTGGGTATGAGTGTTATCTTGTGCCTTGTGTTCATTTCTGTTTTGGGAATGAGACCTGTAAAACCATGTTATCTTGTACCCCGAAGTAGAAGTGAATGTGTGACACATATTTGGCCAGAGAATATGGTCCAAAAAAGACTCTCTGACTCAATAAATAGTCATATTTCTTCAAGTTTTCCTACTTCAAATTCACTTTTCTGCTCTGTTATCCTAATTAATTCACACAACACAGTGAAAAAAGTCAACACAGTGAAAAAAATCAAAGTTTTTATTTGCATTTCTGACTGTCATTTTTACTCATTGCACCTTTAATATCCCTTTAAGTTTCTATGTTTTTGTCCAAGGAATAAAAGATGCAATACTTAAGATTTCCTTCAACTGCCACTCCCACACACCTAAACATGGAACAGATGTAACAAGTGACAATAGCACAAACAGAAATACTAAGTTCCACCATTCAACACAGTCCATGACAGTGTCTTTAGGGTTCTGTTGAAAATGGGGTTAACTTCTTCTAAAAAGAGGGTCTTATATAAGACAGGTCTTATATTTATGTTTTGACTCATTTCAAATCAATGTGGTGAACAATTTGAGATAAGTTTCCATTTTCACACTTTTCATGTGGGTATTCAGTTTATCTGACATCATGTACTGAAAAGATCACCTTTCTGCCATTGTGTAGCTTTGACTTTATCATTAAATATTAGTTGACTGTATATGTGTGAGTTTATTTCTGAGCTTTTAACTCTGTTCTGTTGGGCTATATGTCCTTGTTTATGCCAGTATCATGCTACTTTTTATATTTTTATAGCTTTGCAGTATAGTTGGAAATTAGAAAGTAAAATGCTGCCAGCACCATTGTTCTTTTTATATGCTTGATTATGTTCCTTACAGCTTCATTGAATCTGTTAACTAGTTCTAACAATTTTGGGGTAGAGATTTTAAGGTTTTTCTATGTATAATATTCTATCACTTACAAATAGAGAGAATTTCACTTAATTTAAATTTGGATTTATTTATTTTTTCTTGTGTGACTGCTCTGAATAAAGCTTCCAGTAGCATGTTGAATAGGGGTGATAAGAGTGAACATCCTTGCCTTGCTCCCAATGTTAGAAAGAAGCTATCAAATATTCACCATTAAGCAAGATATTAGCTGTGGGCTTGTCACATTGCCCTATATTTTGTTATAAAATGTTCTTTGTGTGTCTGCTGGTTTAGAGCTTTTATTTTGTGTGGATGTTGATTTTTTTCAAATTCTTTTTCTGCATCTATTGAAGTGATTATATGATTTTTATCTATCATTCTGCTATTTTATAAATTATAGTTTTGATCTGAATATATTGAATTGTCCCTGTATGCCAAGGATGAATTCCACTTGACACTGGGATACATTATTAAATGAAATCTGCTAGTATTTTGTGGAGAATTTTTGCATCTATATTAATTAATATGTTAATTAATAATTAATGTTAATTAATGTTGACCTATAGTTTTATTTTCTTGTAATGTCTCTGTTTGGCTTTGGTATCAGGGTGATTTTTGTCTTATAGGAAACTAAATGCCTCCTTAACTGGAATTCTATTCTTGCTCTGTGGCTTCCCAAGGATGTCATTTCTGAGTAAATGTAAATGTAGAGATAAGGGAGCACAATAACAGGATAGTGAAATGGTCAATTTTCTCTCATGAAGTGTTATATGGAAAGAAAACTTTGAAGTTTGTACAGACTATGATTCAAGGATTAGAAAATGAAGAGAAAAAACATATCCCTGTCTTTAAATATATGGGCTCTATTTCATAAGGTGGCTAGGCCACAGCATCTAGACAGATATTTTTCAATATTTCTAATAGTTTAATAATCAGTTGTAGGCCCTGATATTGTAGGTTTATTGAGTATTTAGATGTGGGCCTGGGATGGGCTAGATTGGGGGCTGTTGGTCAAATGCAATTTTATGCCTGAAATCTCTTGAAAGATGATGAGATAGAAAATCAAAAAGAGGATAAAAAGCACCATAAAGACCTATGTACTGGTTCTGCAACTCTTATGAAATCCTTCTTGAATAACTCATATTGTAAATTATGATTTGTGTGATTTTCATATGTCATAATTAATTAAACTAAATATAGACAGTGTTCATATGTTTGACTATTTATTGGTCACAGTGTTTTCATTTTAAGGATCCCATAATTCTACCTAAGATCATTTGAATCACTATTTTCTACTTTACAATATAGTTCACATTTTCTTTCTCAACATTTTTATTAGCAATTTCATTGCCTTCATTACTTCCCCCTTATTTAAATTTTTCTTCATTCTTTTTTAAAGACATTTTAAAAATGAGCTCAATATATCAGCTTTCTTAGTGTAGTAATTAATTCTTTGCTTCCTCTCATTTATTAGTGATGCTATTTTCCCTTCTGTTTCTGTCTTCCTTCTGATATATCTGTTGCATACTCTTTAAATCTTTCTCTTCTATAATGTATCAAATCAGTACCTTTATGTGTTTGTTACTGTTAGATTTATTGTATTCTTTCATTTATAACTATCTTTTCACTTGGAAAGGGGGAATGGAAATATATGGTATAATATATACTGAAATCTTAATTATTTTTTCTCTTATTTTTCAGTTTAATTCCTCCTATTATAGTTTTTTTTTCAATTCCCTTTATTTTGTGTTTTTTTCTCATAGATCCTCAAGATGACTCAATATGTCAATTAACCCTACCCATAACTATAGAAAAGAGATCCATTGATATATTGAGAAAATGTGAGTATCAGTTATATGTGTATGTTGTTTATTGTGAGTCTGCTTCCTCATTCCCACCCCATTATGAAACTTGTTCTTTATTTGTTAGATTTTTTCATTCAATATTAAGATTTACTTTGATAAAACAAAAATTTCCAATTATATAAAATAGCAGTAAGGAAGACAAAATGCTGTGAAATAGAGTTTTTTATCAGAACTTCTTTGATCATTTTAATTTAGTTCATACAGTCTTGGTTTATAGTAGACCTTTAACTGTAATTTATTCTTGTGAATAAATCACTAATTTTATGGAAGTTGGGGGGGGGGAATCATGATATCTGGAAAAAGTACCAAGTTTATTTAACTTCAAAGGATCCTGGATTCTAATCTTAATTAATTTAATTATTAATATCCTCTAGACCTTTTGAGTGTTTTTTTTTCTTCATCTATAAAGTGAGAGCCATTAACCACATAATCCAAAGGGACTCTCAAACTCAAAGTATCTATGTTTAATTTTCCTCTGCTTATAAGTAGTTTATGTGAAGGCTAAAAAATAAAATCAAATTTAAATTCACATTAGTAAGATTTAAATTAAATTAATAAAAATCCTTCCACCACTGCAGTTTTTGTCCTTTATGACTTGTATGTGGTAAGAGGAGTTCCATATCACAAAACCTTCCCCCTCAAAAGGGCTTGTTGTGCTTTGTGAAAGTGAGCTGACTGTGAACCAAGGAGGATTCAGAGAAGTGGCTCAATTCCAATATTGCAATACTAGGTGGCTATAAAAATAACCTTGAAAAATCTGTGCCTCAGCAGTGCCTCAGTTGTAAGTTATGCTGAGAGAGCAGTTGTGAACTCTGTTCTCCAAAGGGGCTTGCAAGCTGTTGGTAAGGCACACAGGGCACTGTCTAAAAGAGAAACCCATGGGAGACCCATCATTGTTAGTCAGTACAGTCAACAGGAGCAACTGATGGTGCTGACAGAAAGTGATCAAAGCCACTGTTGGGAACCATTGAGTGGAACTTCTTTGGGGAATTCCCTTTAATCAGAATTTTTAGAATGAGTTGTACTGGGGAAGCCCTGTCAAGGTCTCTGGTCTGCTCCACCATTCAAATGCATCCCTTTTGTGTGGACAGTATTTTTCGGAGAAAGCAACTCTATTTGATTTCTAACATAGAGGTGATGACCATATTTTCTACTAAATGAACTCATACCACTGATGTATAGCTGATTGGTTCAGGGCTTGACCATTAACCTCAATGAGAGGTGACCTACAGGATTCCTGGGTTTACATGGCCCCTTAAAATTTAGTCACTTCCAAAAAGATATTATTAATTGGTCAAATCAATGTAACTCCACTTCTTTGTAATGTGAACTAGAGCTATAGGGAAACATCAACTTGTAAGTAGCAGAAATTGAAGCTAAAAATAGACAATTGATGTTAGAAGTGAGAAGAAGTTATAGTTACAGATAAATTCTAACTTAGAATATGCTGTGAAGTCAGAGAAATCTTAACAGAGTAAAAGGCATTTAATAAGTAGATACAGAAGAAAAGATAGAAATCATATGAGAGGTTACATAGAGAAAGAATCACTAGTGATGTCACTTGAGCGGATAAGGTGGCAATTCAGTCACTAGTCAGACATTGGATTCTTTGTACTACCTTAAGTATCTTCTGATTTCAGAGACAACTAGCTTATGAAGACTGATCACATGGTTAAATTTTCTATTTGTGCATGACTGTATTACATAATCTCGTGAACTTTCTCTAAATAAATTTCCTGTCAATTGGGGTAAACACTGTAGTATGCAGTATGATAGTAAACTAATCTCATTAGCTGAGATAGATATTTATGTTTAGGAACTCTTTAGGGAGTTCCCTTAGGATCAACATGTGTTGGGAAGTGAAGAAATTAGCAAAGGGAAAGGCAGGAATTGATAAGTGATGCATTTCAAGAAAGGTCACATAAGATTCCAGGTGAGCTTAGGATCTGAGATGGCAATTCAAAAGCCTGAAATACCCTGGTGGTATTTCAGACAAGTGAATGTTAGTTAACAACCCCCACACCCACCAGTCATTTGAAGTAAGCTAATTTCTGGAAGGTAAAATAGCGAGGTATTTTAGCTGAGGGAAATTTCCAGACAGTTAATTGACAGACAAATGTCTATACTCTCACCACCTGGAGAAATGGGTATCACAGTCCTAGGAAGTTTTCTAGAAATAATTAATATATTAAGCATTTACTGTTGATTAACAAGATTCCTCAAATTTAAGTGACTTAAAGCAATGACAACATATAATTTCTCACATACTTTTATTTACAAATTGGGAATTTGTGCAGGAATCAGTATGAATAGCTCTTCTTTTCCACTCAGCATCAGTTGCAATAATTTGAAGTCTGGGGACAGAATTTATTTGAAGACCCGAAATTGGATTTTTAGCCCCTGTGTGATGCCTGGGCCTCCACACAACTTTATGACAGTGTCACTTGCTCTAATTTTTGAGACAATGACAAAAATCTTGTCTAGGTTAAAAATATATGAAACACACTCTGCCGCTTGAGGAGAAATCTTAGTTATGGGTTTTGACGTGGCGAGTAAATTTTTAGAAATTAGCACAGATGAACTCAGTAGTATGTGCATTGCCAAATGCTTAAGATATTGGTACACAGATACCCCTTTGCTTTCTATAATCACCCTCCTACTCTTTTTTAGGGACCAAATTATGACACTGGCAAAAGCAAGGTTCTTTTATTTATCAGCTTGGGATAGAGCTGGGATTGAATTTGAATTTCACCCTGATCAATATGCTTTTACCTCCTCTTTATAGCACATTCTGAAAACCACTTGTTGGCCTAAAAGATAAAAAAAAAAATCCAATTTTAGGTTTCAAGGTGTCAGTAATCTTACAACTAGTAATACACTTATTAACTAGAAGTGATTTTTTTTTCCTTGTTATTGTGAGTCAACTCTGAAGATTTGAGCTCTTACAGCATTTTTTCTTTTAAAAATATTTATTTATTTATGTATACAGAATTGGGGTAAAGGCCAATGGTTCAGGAGTGGTGGCCTCCCACCACCAGAGACAGAATGGAGAGCAGAACAGGCAGATTAACAAGGGGAGCAGCAGGTGAGACAGGAGAGGTCTGCTGTGCCACAAGGATGTGGGTCACATCCTTGGCAGGGATCGAATTTGTACTAAAGCAGCTGTGACCAGTTCATAGTGTTGTGCTCCAACCCACTATACCACCATGGAGGGCACACTTTTAGGAAATTCTTACTCTAAAATATGTCATAGAATTGTAATATTTTCAAATATAATACAATTGTGTTTTCAGTGCTATCATTTGATCTATTAACATTTCTTTTGTATCATGTGAATTGTATGGTAAATTAATGTTAAATATATTGAAGTGATATGTAAATAAAGATTGCTAGTTTTCCAAACTAAACATTAATAGTTTTCAAAAAATATATGAAGCACGGGCCCTCCCTGGTGGCGCAGTGGGTTAAAGCACAGCACTGAGAAGCTAAAGCCACTTCCTCATGAGTTCGATTCCTGCCTGCCTGGGAGGTGACCACATGGCGTGGCAGACCTCTCCTGACCTGCCCGCTGCTCCCCTCAGCAGTGTACTTCCTCTATCTGCCTGTTCTGCTCCCCACTCTGTCTCTGGTGAAGCCTCTCGCCGCCCCTGAGCCTCTGGCCTGTACCCCAGTTCTGTATGAACAAATAAATAAATCTTAAAAAAAAAAATATATATATATATATATATATATGAAGGTTAAGGTTACAGTTTCTAAAATTCTCTTTCTACATTGGCTAGACAGATTCTAGATTTGAGATTATGTGATTTAAAAATGCAAAGGTTGAGTCAATATTAAATAAAGATACAAGTGAAGTTTAGGTTATTTCTGTGATTGTTATAAAACATCTAACGATAATTTTAGCTCTAACAGAATATATTCTAATAATTTATTACTATTTTCCATTATTATTTTCAGAATAACCTATATACTTCTACCCCTAAAGTACTACATATTGATCTCAGTATATAGTTATTGTTTTATTAATTTATTTATATATATTTTACATAATTGTTCATTTTTATAAGAGACAGAGTGGGGAGGAGAACAGGCCAACTGATGAAATACATTGCTGAGGGGAGCCGCGGGTGGGTCAGGAGTCTGCCCTGCCATGTGGATCACCTATGGGGCGGAGATCAATCTCATGCTGAAGCTGGCTTTAGCTTCTTAGTGCTGTGCCTCCAGGGAGGGCCCAGTTGTTCGTTTTTTTTTTTAGTGTTTGATTTCTTTTCTCAGGTGTAATCCTCACAGAATTTCCACCACAAATTCTCCATGTCCCATCACCATTAGCAGGTCAGTGTTATTAGCGTGAGACTATATCATATTAATTTTATATTTGATTTAATTAATTCTTTCACCTACTTGTTTAGTTCTCATTCTGCAAAGGAATACATGGCATTATGATAGCATATAATTATTTTAAAACTTGCTTAAAAGATGAAAGTCATTAGAGAACTGTTACAACAAGTCTCTTCAGATATAACCTCTAAGATAGGGGTTGTAGATTTTGGTTTAATGTACCTGGGGTTGAAAACCCATGTATAATTTAGAGAAAGGCTCTAAACAATAAGAATCTAGATCTCTTGACTTCTGAAGCAAAATCACAATATCTTTAGCAGAAAATTATTTGCCACTCAAAAAAAAAAGAAATTAGTATCTAACATGTGGGACATAAATTCTCCATGTGGCTAGAACCTGACCATCATGAGGTGGGCTCTGTTATGATTCTCAAGTTATAGGGTTCAGTTGGTTCATCAATTTATTATTAAATAAATTGACATCTGATATCACTCAAAAACAGGGTAAAGGGCACCCCAACATCCACTACTGTTGTCCCTATGGCTCTTGTTCATATGTAGTGTTCATACCAACTTCAGAGTCTTTTATGACCAGATGATAGACAAGGGAAGAGGTCATGCTTAATTTATGAATAAACTGCTGTTCCACTGAGGACTGACCTTGAAGACAGTGGAGAGGAGAATTCTTCCCAATGGCAGAGTTTGAATGATGATGTTTCATTTTCACTTTGTATGAAAAGTGAAGTGACTTATTGATAAATGAGAATAGATAAAATCTCATAAGCTGTGCTGCTTATATTGGCTGGTTGCTGCAGAATCTGGAAAGTGGAAGACAAGGGAATCTGGGAGACAAGATAGGTAGAGAAACCTATGAAAATAGAAGTGTGAAATGGTTTCCAGAAAGTTTGAATGAGTTGTATATACTCGGTGTCTAGGTTTCCTCACTTTCCATGTTCCACTATCTATTCCACTACCTGTTCCACTACTGCTTAACTATCGAGGCCACCAGTGGTTCCCCTCTTATTGACTCCAAGGTTTATTCTTATTGTTTAATTAGTTGAGTTCAGTAACATTTGACATTGATGGTCTCTGCTCTTGAAATAAGTTTTTCCACACATTTTCTAGTTTTCCTGGAATTTCATAGAATGCATTCTTAATTTTCCTTGTATTTCATAGAATGTTAGCTTTTAGCCTCTTTTCAGGCTTTCCATCTGTTTTCTGTCTTTTAAGTGTTTAAGTGTCCCAGTGCTAAGTCTTTCACTCTCTTAATTATGTGTTCACTCATTAGCTGACATTGCATAATCCTGTGATTTTAGTTGTCATTTAAACTTTCCTCCAGCTTCCAGATTGTTAGATTTAACTGCTTATGTGCCAGATGCACTTTAAAAAATAATGCATATGCCTAACTTAAAATGTCTCAATCAAACTGTGAATATTCCTCTAGAAATCTGCTCCCTCATAGAGTCATCTTTGAGTTCTCTGCATCATATCACATCTGCTCCTTTAGCATTAGCTTTTATGCTGACATTCAAAGTACAGCATAAATTTGATATATTCTGATAATTTTAGTCAACTTCCTTAGGGTAAACCTACTAAATTATGTTAAAAGTTAACTTATCAGGCCCTCCCAGGTGGCGCAGCAGGTTTAAGCACAGCACTAAGGTAAAGCCACTTCAGCATGAATTCAATCCCACCTGGAGGTGACCCACATGGCAAGGCAGATCTCTCCTTACATGCCCACTGCTTGCCTTGGCAGTGTACTTTGTTGATCTGCCTGTTCTGCTCCCTACTCTGTCTCTGGTGAATCCTCTCACTGCCCCTGCACCTCTGGCCTGTACCCCAGTTCTGTATGCATAAATAAATAAATCTTTTAAAAATGTTGTCAATATATCACACTTCTCTTTTGATCTATTCTCAACTAAGCCATCCTTGTGAAATTTTTAATATATTTTAAAGATTTCTTTATGGATATAAGAACTGGAGTATAGGCCAGAGGTGTTGGAGGTGAGAGGATTCACTAGAGACAGAGTGGGAAACCAAACAGGCTGATCAACTGAAATACACTGCTGGGGGGAATAGCCAGCAAGACAGGAGAGGTTTGGTGCACCATGTGGGTCACTCCCTGGCCAAGTATTGAACTTGAGCTGCAGTGACTACTTATAGCTTCAAGCTTCATATTGCTGCACTTAAAACACTTGCACCTCCAGGGAGGACCCCTTATTTATAAAATGTCATATCACATTAAATAAAGTCACATCTTAATAGCCATGATTATTTCCACTCCATTCAGAAAAAAAAAAAAAAATTCTCATTATAGACAAAAAGGATCTACCAGATCAGATTTAACCTTTGCTGTGTCTCTTACTCCTTCCACTCATTTTATTCTTTTTGGCCAATTATCATTTATACCGTAGCTGGATCTACTGTGTTCATTCCAACTTTAAATATTGTTCTAGCTATTCTGTCTTAAAGAAATCCTTCTCCCCCCCCCCCATGTCCTTATGTGATTCTCTCACTTAATATATTCTAGTTTCTTGTTACTTAAAGATTTTTGCCCGAGAAAATTATTCAAAACACATAACTTTCCATCTTTTTAAGCTTCAAATATTTTCCTCAAGTACTTAAAACATTATTTTTTGCATGTGCTCGTTTTCTTGCTTTTCCTACAGAATGTAAACCATAAGAATAGAATCTGATTGTTGGGTTCACTGTTAATTTTCATTAGTACCTAGGACTGTAGCTGAAACACTAAACATTTTAGTAAATATTTGAATGAAATATCAGTTATGTATTACAGCATCTCACCAACTTTGGAACATAAATAATACTTAAGCCACCTCAGAGAAAAGAAACAATCATGTGGAAAGTTAAGTGTTAAAAATCATGCATTCCTATACAATGGTAAAGTGGGAAAGTTTTTTTGACTTTTCCACCAAGAGAAAAAAATCGTGTTTAGGGAATATAATAAAAATGAATTTTTAAAACATTTATGCTTCTTTCTTAAGTCTGTTTTTAGGAACCTATAGCCTATTTTCCCTTAAATCACTACATTTTTCTTTTTCATTTAGTAAATATACTTTGTTTCTTATTTCACATTTTCATAGTTTATCAATTTAAAACAATCTTACCTCATTCTGTTTATAGTCCAAATGTGCTTTATAGTAACACTTAAAATTCAGTTGAGCAAATATGGCAAATAAGATCAACTTCAACTCAGAATAACTCAGAATGAATAAACTATCAAGTGCACATTTGTTGCAGTTTTGTGAGAGAGTTAACAAGGTAAAATGATTTCTAAGAGTCTTCTAGAGGCTTTAGAGATCTATCCAGGAAAGAACTCAGGAAAAAAAAGAACAAATAATAGATGAGGGTGTACGTATTATTAATAATTCCACTAAAAAGGCTGATGTATTGAGCTCATTTTAAAAATCTCTCTTTAACAAGAAAAATGAAGAAGGTAACGTGGGCAATTAGCTACTGACATGACCACTGCACATCTAGGTAATGATCAAAGTGTGTGGGTGGTAGGACCAGGCGAACCTCGTGAAGGAGGATACACTCTCTCACACGAGGCACGAGCCTGGTGTTATTAACTATTTAACATTCATAGGGAATGCAGGTAAATTATTAATTTGTTTTAAGATTTTTATATTTAGTTTCCATTTAGTCAATTGATTTTTACAGTACTCTAATAGGCTTTAAGTTTACTATGAAATAGTTTAATTGAATATGAAAAATATCTCTGAATAGGTTTTTTTAAAGGAAGTAAATCACGTAGAAACAGCAGTGAAAATATACTGTCAAACTTTTCTTTGCCTTGGAAAGAATCTTTTTTATGAAAAAAAAAAAAGTTTCTCCAAGATCTTTAAAAGCAAAAATGAATCCATAGGCACATTTAATTATCATACTACCTGGTATTATCTTTTCTTATGTCAACATCACGTTACATTCTGTCACCTCATACTATATTGAGTTGTATTGTATTAGATATTTGGTTTTTATTTGTCTTAATGTCTCATAGAGGAATGCAAATATGACCAACTTCAACTCAGATTAAGAATGAATAAAGTACCAAGTGTATATTGGATGCCCCCCCTTTTATAATAAAATGTCTAGAATATAAAAGATTCTCAGTAAATATCTATTGATAAATGAATACTTGTTCAGCATTTACAGTATGATTAAAGAATTGTTTACAATAATTACTTCTTACAATGTTTAATGATTCTCCAGAGTTCTCACACATCTTTTTGTCTTATAAGCAGACATAACAATAATCTTAACAAGAAAACTTGTACACATCTCTATCTTGGAAGATAGAGATAATGAAGAAAATGACATACCCAACCTATATAATATTTCACTCAAAGACAAAAGTCAGGCAAGTTTGTTTATTTCCCATTTAAGATTAAGCTTGTTACACTCAGGGTTTCTTTTCTGTCACCCCTACAAATGTCCTTTGTCTCTGATCGAAGTATCTTGTTCTTTTGCCAGAGCCTATGAAATTGTGGCAGGTCAGCTTATTCCTTGCAAGTAAAGTGAAAACTTAGATCCTTTACTGTGCTTGACAATTCTATTTTCAGATTTTAAAAAAAGCTTTTTATGTAGCATTGTATCGATGAACAAAGATACACAGTAAGAAACATCCAGATGTAAAAACCTGTAATTCTGAAAATAAAACAAAACCCCTAAGGTGGGAAGAGAAATGTATAGGTTGTCCCAAAATGAATAAAAGAAGACAATTGGAAAGAGTCACCTGAAAATTGGATACATTTTTTTTAAAAGATTTATTTATTTATGCATACAGAATTGGGGTACAGGCCGGAGGTGCAGGGATGGTGAGAGGATTCACCAGAAATAGAATGGGGAGCAGAATAGACCGACTGATGAAGTACACTGCTGAGGGGAGCAGCAGGCGGGTCAGGAGAGGTCTGCCGCGCCGTATGGATCACCTCCAGGGCAGGGATCAAACTCATGCTGAAGTGGCTTTAGCTTCTTAGCGTTGTGCTTTAACTCACTGCACCACCAGGGAGGGTCCTGGATACATGTTTTTAAAGCAAGAAATATTTGTTTTTTATTTTTATAATAACAAAGACAGAAGATAGTAATTAACATTATCATTATATGGACATTTGGAAGATGAGTCTGATTCTAATCATAAACTGCACTGAACAGAAGTAGCCTCACCTTCCAGTCTGAAAGGGTTAGTTTGCCTTGTTTCATAATTCATTAGTAACTTCACTATGTATTACTACTTTTTATCCTGATGTTCTATCATGACTGTGCCCCACCATCTCCCATCTTCTAGCCAGCTGGGGAATATTTATATGAATTCTTCAATGGAGGAAACAACAGATTTTTATATTAGGCAGAATTTATCAGTAGGTTTCAAATTGAGTATGCTGATTAATTTAGCTACAAGTGAATCCTTAGTTGGTTAACTAAAAGTAGAGGTCCATGATGAATGACATCAGATATTATGTTCAAGCAGAAAACCAAATACATAGGGAAGTAGGGTTGTTGTAAGAAACATATCATGTATAGTCCACTCACTCACTCCTAACTATCCTCACATCCGTTATTTTAATGGGAGTTGTGAAAACCTCAAGATAGTATTTTACTGGCAGAGTCATTGATAGCAGAGTTACCATCATAAACATAATGTGAGAACAGTAGTGAAAAATGTTTTAGCCATGAGGTTCTTCACTAGTGGCTAATGGATCATGGTTTCTCTAAAATTAAAATAGACTAAAAGTACACTTCAGCACTCCTTGGTCTTTTAGTGAATGTGACTTTATGTCCAAGTGGGTTTGTAACACCATTCTGTGGTTACTTCTACACTTCTCAGTATAAGGTTAAAATGGCTAAACTTAGATATAAGAAGAACCACAGTTTGACTTTCTGATCTGTGGTGTCAGAATCATCATCACTGGACATAGAAGCTATTAGAGCTTGCTGAATGCTGAAATAGTAATCCAAAAACAATAGCATCCTTGGACAATTTAGAAATATTAGTACTTCTCTCAAAAACTTGAAATATACAGGGTGGTAATTTCTATCATTTATTTATCTGGCTAAATCATGGAGAATGACAATAAGTTACTGTAAACTATATTAGACGACAATTTCAAATTAGCAACTGTTTCACATATTGACTCTTTAGCAGAAGAAAGATTACTATTACCAATTTACAATGGGGTGTAACTAATAATTTTGACAGATAATGCATCTTTCTCGTTATCGATAAACACAGGTCATCAGAAGCATTTTACATGTACCTGATGGACTAATGTACATGAATGTACTAAAGTACATGCTCCTTATATCATTGTAGGGCTATACAAATTCTGTGACTCTCTTGCATTAGTTAATATACAGATGCTTTGTCATTCTAAGCTCACAACAAGGCATTAGGTTGCTCTTCTCTTGAAGTCACCATGGACATTCTACAAATTCAAGGCAGGAACCAATCCATAAGAAAGAATAAGAGTAATAAGAAAATATGTGAATATACATAAAATACTTTTTCCTTAATTTATTTTAATGTGGGAAAGTATATTAACTCTAAGTAAAATGTTAACAAGTATGGTGGGATTTATAACATAAGGAGAAATAAATACAGGAGAACAACAGCAAAAATAGCATGGGATATTACTAAGTTTTCTTATATTATATATTAATTAGTATTAATTAATTAAAACTAGTCTGCAATAAATTAAGGATGTGCATTATTACCCCCAGAAACTAAAAACAATCAGATATAGATATTGCTAAAATTTCAAAATTAGACATAAGTGAAATATTAAAACATCCTCAATAACAAAAGGAAATAGGAAAATATAAATGAAAAGATGGGGAAAATAGTATACAAAGTCAAACAGAAATAGTATTAGGAATAAAAGGAGAAAAAATATTACAAAAGAATATTTGGAAAATTTGACACATCATTCTTAGCAGTTTATACATTATATAGGGGGAAATGTCACTAAGGTTATAGACTTGAACAAATATATCTATAATCTTTACCAAATAATATTTGGAGAACACAACACACAACTTCAAAGTGCATATTTTCCTCAAGTGTTTGCAGAATAACCACCTAGATATACCATCTGCTAGCCACAAAAGAAGTCTAAATAAATTACCAAAAAAAAAAAAAGAAAGCAAAAACAAAAGAAAGCAGAAGAAATGAGTGCCACTGCTTATCACTTTTTGCTCTTGTTACCCTTTTGATATCATCGGACTCATTTCAATGCCTCTTTTGCTCATCCCTATCTCACACCCCAAAGAAAAATCACCTGCATATTTCTTTGGTATATATTCTCTGATTACCATGGAAATCTGATAGAAATCAGTAACAACAAGATATCTGAAAATACCTGAATACTTGTAAATTAAGCTGCATACATCTAAATATTCCAATATGTAAACCACTTCAAAAAATTGAAGGCAATTTGATAAATGAAAATAAACAATACAGCATATTAAAATGTGTGGAATGAGCTAAAGCAGTAAGAGAAAGCTTTGGAACTTTCAATATATGTGTTGGGAAAAGAATAAAGATTTGAAATCAGTGATCTAATATCCCAAATTGTTTATCTTATTTTAATAGGAATAATAATTTCACTATAAGAAATTAGAATTCTGTGTTAAAATTATAATGTTTCCTCAAGAAAAGGTTTTGTTCTGCAACATATATAAATCCATATTCACAGATAGTTAAGTATGCCTCTTTCTGACAGGTAGGTGAGGAATATTGGAAAACCTGGAATCTAAGAAAGGGTTGGTCATGGGTTTTATAGGTTATAGATTTTATAAACAAACACATTAGATATAATTTTGATGATTCTGGTTCCTAATCCTAGTAGATAGATTTATAAAAACAGAAAAATATTTTTTTAAAGATTCATTTATTTATGCATACAGAACTGGGGTACAGGGCAGAGGTGCAAGGGTGGTGACAGGATTCACCAGAGAGAGTAGGGAGCAGAACAGGCCAACTGATGTTAAGTACACTGCTGAGGGGAGCAGTAGGCAGGTCAGGAGAGGTCTGCCACGCCATGTGGGTCAACTCCAAGGCTGGGGATCAAACTCGTGTTGAAGTGGCTTTAGCTTCTTAGTGCTGCATTTACCCTCTGTGCCACCTGGAGGGCCCAGAAAAATATTTTTAATACATAAATATAAATTATAATTCTAAAGCTTTTACAAAATACATGACATTTATTCATAAGCCTTAGAATCCTTTGGTAGCATTATAAAGCCAAACAATAAGGATGTCTGTGTTTATTAATTAACACCGGTCTTAACTTCCATAAAAAATGATCAAGTATTGATAAAAGAAAATATAAAATTATTGATATTAATGCTTTGAAAGTGTGTATGGCCAAATCCACATTCAGTGACAGAGATCTGCTCATAATGAGGCCTTGGAAGAAAAACTAACCCTTGGTCCTGCTGCAATATATTTTTCTGAAGTCAGAAAAATATAAGCATTTTGCTCTTTAGATAACCAAAAGTAAAAGGCCCCACCCTTTTTACATCTAACCCCCAAAGTAAATGACCCATCAGCATTTCCTATATATTACTATCACCATAATGCAAACATTATCACTGACTGTTGTTAGAGGATGTTATTACATTTCTGTACACATGACAATGAGAAATATGATTCTTTTTACACCATGAATAAACTAAGGTAAAGTAACTAAGGTAAACTTGCTAACCTTGCTTTTTCTGCTTTTAATCTCTTTAAATACCTTCTCTGTGTGTGTGTGTGTTTTAATTTGGCAGTCAAACTTCCTTAAATCTGTACAAACCAATTACTTTTCTTTCCAAATTAATGTTGTCTCTAAATCTTCCCTTCACGAAAGTGCTCATATTACACTGATATTATTATTATCAGTGGTATAGTTGTAGTTGCCTTCAAAACACTAAAAGTAGGAAACACTTTGAAGGTAGTTGTAATTCATGTACAATAGAAATAATGGGTGAAAATAGACATAGTCATAGAATAGCTGATAGCTCTTAATACTAGTAGTTGAACACATTACTATCAATAGAAAAATATAAAAAACTGTATCAAAAAGCAAAAAGCCAGTTTTCACAATCATTGCAACAGTACTTCAATCAATAATTATATATTACATGGTGACCATAACTTAGCTATCATCATAATTTATTCAATAAATGATAATGTATTTGAATTCATTCTTTGTCAGTGAAATTCATACTTAAATGACATATTCTCATTGCTATGGTTTTTTTGAACTACAGGGGCTTTAAAGATGAATGCCTGCTTGAGCAGGTTATGTTAAACACCCACAAAAACTGCAATGAATTTAATCATTAGGAACCAGGCAATATTGAAAGACTTGAAGTAATCTGCTGTGTACCAAGCAATGCTAGGACATGTAGAGCATTGTGAAAACCAAAAGCCATAAATTCAAATCATTTAACCAAAGAACATGTTTTATCCATTAAATAGCATAATGTAGGTTTTTGAAACATTGCACAATCACCCTATTTGATATGATCTGTTAGAAATAAAAAAATGTGCCAATCGAAAAATATTGATACTAATTGGAGGCTCAGAAAAGTTCAGAGTTCTTCAAAAATATCATCGTTATTATATTAAATATTTTATTTGGGAGAAAGTACACTTTAAAATTTCCAACTTTTTATAAAGTATATAACAATGTGCAGAAGCAAAAGTAATTGAAACCAAGAATAGGTGACTGAGCAGAGTAAGATTATCTAATTAGCTCTCTGATGTAGACACAATCATCCTTCTTTTGACTTTAGGAGGCAGGATCTAACCTACACTGGTGTCAGGGTCTATGTGTAATTTTTAGGTGTCATTGAATATATCTTAGTGAAAATCATAGTGGTAGTGAAAAAAAGAGCCCTTTTTTCAACTTTGGGCAACATGCTAAAAAAAAAAAAAATCATAAGAGCTTGAAAAAGAGAGTGTTTTTCTTTCTAACCAAACTGACAATGATATAGAATTTTCTAATGTAAAAGATTTCGCTTTCATTTTTAGCTAGCTTATTTGATCCAGGGGTTAAGAATAGCTCTGTCTAATGATGTCAATCTGGAAAAAGAGAACGATTCTCTCAGAGGAAGTAGCTAGTCAGTTGCTGTCTGGGTAAAGCATAATATAAAGAGAGTGGGATCATCCAGAACCCTCCTCCTCTGTCTCCTGCTCCTTCCACCACTTTTTCCTCAAACTGTGACTTGAGACTAAGAAAAAAATAAATGGACCTGGCAGAATGTGACAAAAGCTCCATGGAAAAGTGCCTTTACTACAACACCGACTCTGTAGCTCACAGCTAATTAATCCCACAATAGAATATGAGTTGGCTAGTTGTATTTTGAATGCCCTCACGTGCCCTTCCTTGACGGAACTTGCCACCAAGGGTTTTAAGCTTTCACCCTATTTAATATTCATGTCTAAAGAAGCAAGGTACCTTGGGATATTAAGAATTTTTAAAAAATCGGTCCTTTAGGTTTATATTATAATGGAAAATTCAACGGCTATAGCTGCTGGAGACAAAAGGTGAACAATTCACATTCTGCTAGTAAACTGTCACCTATAGACTGAATAGGAAAACCCATAATTACTGGACAATGAAGTGACAGATTTTGCAGTTGTGTGGTATTGCAGTAAATGGTACCCATGAGAAGTTAGTATCCCACATGATATGATTCCTGAGAGCAAAGTTCTTTTCAGCTGGAACAATATTTCAATATTTCAATAAGAAATGTGCTTTGGATATATATATATATATATGGCACTCTACTTACTGAAGCAACAAACTGTGTATAACTCATTGTCTCTTATTCATTCAGTCCTTTGATATATAATTGACTTGAACTGTACATTTACTAGGTATTCTCCTCACTAAAATTACACATTCCTTCCAATACTTCCTAATATCCTGGCATATGTATACAGCATGAAATGGACACAAGTGAAGACAAATATTCTTAATGGTTGAATTCATAAAGTGCCCCATCACTGTGCTTCACTAGAGTGACCATTATGGAAAAACTCCCAAGTGGTGCTTAGTAAGAACCACTACAATTAGAAGTGAGAATAAGAAGATATTTACCAACTCTTGTTTTAGGGGGAAAAATAGATAACTTTTCTGTTATTTTCCTGTTGCACTTTCTAGTCACTTTTTTTTAAACCACAATCTTTATTTTAATTCTACAAATTTATTGCCCTTAATAATGCCCACTTATTCACACCCTTCAACTCTGTATATTGTTCCAGGTTATATATGATTCATATAATAAGTCAAATATTATTCCTTTCTAAAATTTACTGTAAGAGCAATGAGAGCAAACAGTTAAAAATACATTTGAGAGTTACTGATGTGAATGGCATTTTGGTTTTTTTTTTTGCAAATTCGTGCTTTTCAGTTTAGCAAGTTGCCTAAATTTCTTTTCTGATTACTAAGTAGGATTCCATCTTTTAAAATGCTAACTCCTTAGAAGTCTTCCTTTTAAGAGGAATCATAATTTCAGGATGACTCAATTCTGGGAGCAAACGTAGTTGCCTATACATTATAGAGGCCTTTATTATATTGGGAGTTTTACAAATTCTCTCCTATACCCAGACAAATGATAGTAATGAAATATATGACTCCTATTCCTTACATTTAGCAAATATAAATATCTAAATATACACTATTAAAATTAAAAATCTACTGGGAAATGCAGTATGCAAATGCCATATTAGGTATTAAAACTTTCAGCTGTGCTAATTTTTTGTGTAATTTTTCCATCATTTGGCAAATAGAAGACAAAGTATTCAACATATGGGGAAATTTCCTTTAAATTTTTAATGATTAAGTAATTATATAAAATGTCCAGAGACTAAAATGGTCCCAGGATTTGTGTAGGGTTTAGGAAATACAGAGAACCCTAGACATCATTGTGGCCCTTGGCATCTGAGAGAAGCTGCTAGATGTAAAAAAAAAAAAAAAAAAAAAAAAAAAAATAGGAGAAGAGAAGAATGGAGCTGGTGAAAGGGTACTAACTACAAATACTGAGGATTTTGTATGTTCTGAATGAACTGATATAGTCCATAAATTCAAATCAAATAGGTTCATGATGCAAAGAACCTTAGACCTTGAAGATGTTCTAATTTTCAACTCTACTGATACTGAAACTCAGTGGTATGAAGTAAAGCACAAGTATCCTATGATAATTTCTTTCACTGTGCAGAATCTTTTTAGTTTTATACAGCCTTGTTTTTATTTTGTTTTGTTTTATTTGTTATTCTTTTTTTGTTTTACCTGCTGTTAAAACTGGATAAAGGTATCACTGAAATCTATGTTTGGAATGTTTTACCTATATTTTGTTTTGTGTATTTTAATGGTTTCAGAGTTTACATTCAATTCTCTCATCTATTTTGAGTTGTTTTGTATGTGGTATGAGCTAGCTATCAAGTTTTTTATTCTTTCACAGGTAGCTATCAAGTTTTCTCAACACCATTTATTGAAGTGGTTTCATATAGCCAATGTATATTCAGGCACCTTTGAGTATAAGTGTGGTATACTTCTGAATTCAATACTATTCCTTTGGTTAGTATCTGTTTTTGTTCCAATATCATACTGTCTTGGTTATTATAGCTTTGTAGTATAATTTGAAGTCTGGCAGTCTGATACCCCCATTTCCCCCTTTTTTTGAAAGATTGCTTTGGCTACTAGGGCTATTTTGCCTTTCTGAGTTTTTATTTCTATGTCTTTGAGTTTCTTTATTATAGCAGTTCTGAATTCTATCTGACAGAGAGCTACAATCTGTCTTATTGTGTTTGGATTCTGGACAATTGTTCTCATGTTGAAATGTTATGCTCTCTTAAGGTCTTGTGTTTCCATGTATTATATTTCATGTATGCCTATTTTGCTATTCGAAGTCTTTATGTTTTATTACTTTTTTAATATCTTCACCAGTAGTTTAAGAAGTTAAACTATTATACTTGTCCCATAGGTGGAGCTGTGGATTTATTTGATTTTATTTTGGCCTTTGCTGGAATTTGTATATGCTAAGATCTGTTTTGTAGTTACTGAGTCAGTAAGGTGGAGGAGGGGCTTGGAATGGCCAGACATTAATAAAGATAAGTTAGGATGAGGCTGATCCCTGGTTGTATACCTCCTAGATCCCTCCTCTCTGGAGCTTAGGATGAGATACTTAACAATCCTTCTGTTCTCAGTATGCCTGGAAAAGGAAGCACCTTCCTAGAGGCAGGAAGGGAGCATACAGATATGACATTATCTCTCCTGAGAACCTAGCCTTTACGGAGCACTCCAGTTCTGCTGCAAGACTTTTCCTTTTCACAGAGGTGTGCCTCTATACAACCTTTGCTCTCTCCTCCCCAAATTCTCTGCCATGGCCTTGAACTATTGCCCTCTACTCCAGATTACAATCCCCAGGCTCCTCTCTCCACACAGCTCTATTCTTTGCATTACCCAATCTGTTGAATTCTGCACTGTTCTCTGCTCTGCAAAGGATAATCAATCTCTCTGCAATCCACAGGACTATCTTTCAGACCTGGGTCCTTCTGATTAACTATCCCAAAACCCACAACCAGTTGGGCCCAGTCCCTGTTGATCTCCAGCTGACAACTGGGTTCCTACAACTGGTGCTGAAAGCCAGATTTGGAGTCCCTCTGTTGGTAACTGGAGGCAGGGCTTCTGCTGCTAGTGACTGGATGTCAGGAATAAGGTCTTATTGTAGTGTTCAGCCTCTTAAGGCTGGTAGTTGACAGTTGGGAGTGGCCAGACAGACTACCAGGATCCTGGAGTCCCCAACAACTGGGCTTGGGCTCCCCTTTTATGAAAATTGCATTCAGTGTACCTTGTAACACTCTGTCTTATTTTCAGTATTGACTTTGTTCTGCTTGACTCTCCTACAAGGAGAGTGAACCTGTGTCTTCACTATGCCACCATCTTGCCTGAGACTGTAACTTTTGAAATACAGGTCTAAAGAAATCTTTGGGGACTTTCTGCTAGGAATCTAGGAAAAATCAATCATTGAGTAAGAAGTTCTCGAGTTTTCCATTATCCCCAAATATGGATAAGTTTGTCAAATAAGAAACAAAGCCAGACATAGTAAGGGAGGACTATTCAAAAGTATAACTGCAATGTTATGAAAGAGTGGCATGTTCTGAGAAAGATCAGAAAACATTTTTCCTTGAGATCAGCCTGTTCTCATGAGTTGTAAGCTGTCTTAGGATGAAGGTTGCACAAAATTTAAGGCCCTGAATGGCGAGAAACTTGACAAACATTTATCTGATTAATTTCTGTAGACAAACAGTTTAGCTATTCACTTAAGAGACTGGAAAAAAAAAAGGAATTTAAAATATTTGTGTCTGCCTTTGTTATAAGTATACTTGTCTGTCTCCAGAATACAGGAGTGAGAGGATTTCTAAACCTTCACTATCCAGGCATACAGGACATGAGTAAATTTCACAATGCCACATTGCAAATTGTTTTGTTTAGCTAGTTCTTAGACTTTATGACAACAACATTTGTGTTGTACCTCCTGGGTCTTTAGAACCTCTGCTGTTGTTTATTATAATAGTGGGTTACATAGAGGCTGGAGCAACAATAACAAGAACTGCAAGATTGGTAAAATGTGCCCCGTAATTACTGGCTTGACTACTATGTGGCAAATAGCATGGACCTTGTTTAGTACTTTCTACCTGGGAAATGCTACAGTGAATGCAAAGAACTGCTTTCTCTTCAAAACTGTCCTCTGACCTTTACAGGTTTGAGATATTTGGACATAGGGAGCTGAATCTTTCTTCACTTTGTTGCGAATTGAATATTCAGTTTGAATAGTTTTTTTATTTTTTTAACTGACTTTTAAATCCTTCTATAATTCTAATTAAGCTCATCTTCATCTCTGGAGCTTGGCTAGCTCTAAGGCAAGAAATAAAGGAAGCTTGCTCGCCAGGCCAGGCTTCCTAAGCTCTCACATCTCTACTTGAATTGATTTGCATTATAATGCACATGGGCAGGAAGATAGGTAAATTGAATGTGTGATTAACTGAGCAAAGAATAAAGCCCATATAGAGTTAACATTATTGCTAGGCTACTTGCAGGTCATTTCTGAAGGATGGAAACAGGCACTCTCTAAGAATGAATGTATGAAATATGATGATTATCTTATTGAATATAAAACATTTATTACATCATCCAGTTCCTTTTTATTTAACATGAAATGTGTTAAACAATTTCTAAGATGAGCACTAATCATGCTATGTGGAAGTAGCCCAGTGCAAGCAAAAACGGGAAACCCACTGGATCTGGAAATGATCCTTTCAGTTCTAAATGGAAGATAGGGTAAAATAATATAACCCCATTGGGGATGGTAGGATTTTTACATAGTTCTGCAAAAACTGAATTAATGTTTTCTTTTAAAACAATATTTGGTGAAACTATGTATCCTATCTTTAATTGGCTTTTGGGGGAATTAGTGGACCCTGAACATCTTTCTTAAACAAAAAGTGAACCCTACAGGAATTAAGAAGTAGCTTTCTGAAGAAGTTTTAAAACATGATCCTATACGTAGGAAAGACTTTTTTCTTAACATGTGACTGAAGTCACATGACTTTATAGTACCTAAGGTAAACATCCTCTTGATAGTCATCATGAATTCTGGTTTGCATTCTTGATATTTTGTATAACGCATTGATAATTTAAATATCACCTTTAGACCTTCATAATACAAGTCTTATATAGCTTGTGTTAATCATAACAGTACATATATAAAGAGTTATAGTTCATTGTCTTTTTATGTAAGGGTATTCATGGAAAGATTTTGCATAGTCATGTTAAGAGTATCCTGAATCTGCATGATACTTCTGGTTTATTCTCAACCTTGTTCTTCCCACTTCGTTAAAGTGGGAAAATTTTTTAATTATTAGTATATCGTATTACATGAGATAAAGCAGTGTTTTATAATTGGATTATGTACAATAAAAAATGTACTAGAAATCATGTTTGTTTAAAATGAAATTATATATCTAAAGAATAGCTTGTAAGTTTTTTATTCTAACCCTAACCCTAGCCCTAACCCTATGGCTTGCAAATTTTACAAAGTAAATTGAGTCATTTCTGAAAACCATTGTTGCTGTCATATATGTTGAAGGCAAAATATGTTTAAGTAAATTATAGTAAAGAAAGTTTTCTCTTTCAAGGAATTTCTAGACTTCTGGCAGATATAACTTTCTTTATGAAAGGCATAAGAAAGGTATCAATTCTGATATCAATTCAGCATTCAGGTGTGACTTAAAAAGATATAGTTAATACATAGAATTTAAAATATTAAGGTTGGTATTACTCTTTTGCTTTTACAAAAGTAATTTTAATTACTTTTAGAAATTGCCTAGTGATTTCTTTATGGAATCTCAGAAAATTAACTTTTGCCATGAGTGAAAACTTATTTGATTTATCATTGCCTACTGTAATATGAGGGGTTTTTATTGAACTGCAATGCTACCTTATTTACAAATGGTTCTATCAGAGTAGAAATAAAATTTTAGCCAATCAATATTCAGCATACACAACTGATCAATACTATGTAAAACAATACATTTCAAGGATTCCATGAGATTTTCACATCTATTCAATCCTGTGGAAGTACTCCAGTAAAACTTTGAAATTCTACAAACTTACCTACTCTAGTCACAAAACTAAGACCCAAATTATTAGGTTGGTTTTATTTTTAATGGAGGGTGAGATTCATTTAGAATCTTTACATCTTCCTGCTTTTGACTTCTAAAAATATTGTTAAATGTGGTCATCCAATTTAACCACAAAAAAAGGGTATGTGTACCTTGCCAAAGAGAATTATCCAAAATTTTAGAAATAAAACAGAAAATGAGTTGTTTCTTCAATATCATTTCAGAGAATTTTCTAGCAAAATTGCCTGAGCCTTATGATAACTGATTTTTTCTGCAAATGGAACTTTTATTTAGAAATAACTAGAATTCTAGTGACTAGAGTCCAGAAATTTTACAAACATATGAAGTTAGAAGTCGAATTTTAGGAAACAAAGTGTGGAATTTTATTTTTTCCCTCTTCATTAAGTTAAACAAATTTGGCAAGTACTCACTACTTATTGATGATAATCATACTTTGAGAATTATGTTGTAATAACCTACAGTTTTTTTAAAGAAAAAAAAACAAGAAATAAATAAAAGTCTAAGCAGAAAAGGATGATGAAGAGAAGGAATTAGGCATTTATTTCTGCAATTATTCTGGGTAACACATTTATTTTAGATAGTGTCATAAAATAGCAATGTCTTAAAACTTTTAATCAGTAAACTGTAATTGTGCTGTCCAAGAATAATTGTCTTCTTGTTTTTTAAATGTAAAACTCACAACTGAAGAATATTATTAGATACACAGAAAGTAGGTATGTTAAATCAAGTCTCATTTGACATAAAACCTTATGGAAAAGAGGTGGTGTTGTTTTTTCATTTCTTATTCAATTAAGCTATCAATATATTGGAAATTTGTGTTGAACATTTTCCTGTCAGAAATTTGGTGACTTTTATCTATGTGTGTTGTACACGTGTTTACTTTGTGGTTTAAGATGTTGATTGTCCACATAAATGCTTTAGAATGTGGAGTAAAGTTTTCAAATAAACTTTAAAATTGCATTGCTCCTCAAATCAAAAGAAAAAAGACACCCAGTTGTTGGAACTTAAAGCCAGGACTACTTTGATAGTAAACCTAGAAAACTTTGGTTAAATTCTTTCTAGACTAGATATGAATGATACGAGGCTTTCCTGAAATTAGTATTTAAATAAAAGGACAAACACACTTCTTCATTGAGGATCATACATTAATACATATACACATACACACATGTATATGTGTGTGTGTGTGTGTGTGTGTGTGTGTCTGCATATAAAAGACAGTCCAGAGACATCTTTGAAGGTTCTTTTTCAAAGCAGCTCCACTTTCCTGTGTGTCTGGGGATTTCTGTTATTAATTGAAGTTAATTTTCTAGGATATCAGTTTGCCGTGCACGTGGGAAAGATTGATAGCCTCTTGGATTCTCAAGAGTGTTGAAAATGACACTGTTCCATCACCGGGTGCCTTCACTTTTATCATCACAAATCAAATTATAAACATCGGGGCAACCTTGCTGGAATCTGGCTTCGGGAGATTTCCATAAGATTAATTAGGCGGCCAAAGCAAAGATGGTAAAATAGAAAGGGGGAGGGGGGTGGAAGGAGGCGGGAGAGTGGAACCATTCATTCCTCACAGAATGGAAAGTCAATTCAACAATGGGTAATTAGCGTGGGCCACGGATTCTCAAAGGCACTGAGGACACTGGACTCTTTCTCGCACTCTGATGTTTAGTGCCGTATTGTGGACCCCTCATTTAATTAGTGCACTTTGATACCCACAGGAGTTTGAGGCTCCAGGGCATGCTAAACACGGACTGACACCAGCAAGCTTCTGCCTCCTTCCACTCTAATTAGAGACACAATGAGCTGCTAAGACAATGTTTTACTCCAAGATTTCTTCAGCAGATACCTCTGGCAGGAAACAATCGTTTATTTTGTGTCTATATTGGTATTCAGATTAAATTGTTAGCATGCAAAAGATGAGCTAAGGGCACATATCTATTAAAAATGCTTAGCAGAGTTCAAAATTGATGGAAGCAATTTGCGAGGGAAAAAAATGTATTTTCCCTTTTGGAAAGTATTTGTTTTGCTCTATCTAATTAGAAATAAACTTTAAATGACAAAACTCATAGTATTCTAAAGTAAATACCAGTACTTTCTTGACATAAGCATAAATTCTCTGCTTTAAGCAAATGTTTCTAAAATTATCTGAAAGGTTGAGGGAAGTATAAGAGGGGAAACCCTTCTACTCCTCTGAATTCAACTGCATTGAAATAACCAACCTGCACTGGGGAAAATGACAGAGGTCATTTTTACAGGAAGATTGCTAATCTGTCTAGAGCTCTTTAAAGAAAGCCTGAAACATTTGCAGTGCCAGTTTAAAAAAAAAAATTATAACGTTAGTTTTGATGGACAGTTCCATGCTGATTGGAAGAATATAAATATCCCAAGGGAGACTGCATATTGAAAATTAATCTCAGCATCCACAAAATAGTGCTGTGTTGTTTTAACTATACACTGTAAATCCTGTGCCCCTAAAATTTAAACGCAAACGTTTCTCTATGTCATTGTTGTCAGTTTGCAAAATAAAATGTCCCAGCATTGTCAACCCAAATGAACGAATGCTATTATCATCTTGTGAACCTAGATGTCTGTCCTGTTGTTTCCTGACTACCAAACATTTGAGAGAAGAAAAGCAAAAGCTCCAAGTTTTTTTGAAAAGCAAAAACAAAAAACAAAAACCCTACTGAGATTATGCCTCTACAAAATGAGTCTGTGCTGACTCTCAGTGCCCTTTCACTCCAGAGATCTTTTTTCTCCCATGTCCTTTATTATTCATTATGAAATAGATCTGAAAGAAAATACATTGTTTTCATAAGAAGGTGTCTTGTTTTGTTACATAAAGTTGCCCTGATACATTGCATAGATAATTTTCTCCAGTCCCATTTTGAATTTATATAATGCTATAGAAAAGGAATGTTAAATAAGTTTCATCTCTAGTGCCAAACCCAATAAACTGTGAGGATTTCCTGGGAGGAAAGTTTTAAGAAAATTACTAACTTAGTGAGAAAGAATGCCACGGTTATTTTCTAAAAAAACATGTTTCTAACATCTTTTGTTGCCTTACTTGATGTGAGGTGAGAGAAAAGAAAAGGAGTGGTGATGTGACAGTCCCATGATTTTGCCAACTTTGCCCTGGACTGAAGTGTTTTTCCTCTAGACCTAACTTACCTCTATCATAGTTACTGGTCACACTTTAAATATTAGAGAATCCGTGCCCATGTCTGGGAAACTAGGGCCATCTAGCTGATTTATTTATCCATCAACCTCTCTGAACAGATTCATTGTAGCACTTTCATATCCGTTTTTCCATTTCTTAAAACTGTAATCTTCCTTGTACATTTTTGGAGATTGTGGTTTGTAATCAGTTTACTTGACATTAACTCTACCTGTGAGTAGTAAACATGACCCACATCTGACTTGAATCTCAAAGTCAGAAACCCAGTCTGAAAAACGTGACATTGGGAAATGCTTGAGCAGTTCAAAAAGTTCAGTTAGGGATTATCAACCTTTCTTCTCTGTGTTGTTGTTGTTAATCAGAAAATGATGAAGTGTCCAGCCAAGTGTCTTGAAAAGACTTCATCTATGAAAGGAATATTTGAAATTCGTAATCAAGTCTAAATTAAACTCTGCCTTCTCTTCTGCTTGAAACAAGTAGATATTGTCTAAGCTCTTGATAACTATGCCTATATTAAGCACTTTACATTTTAGATCAGGCAACTATGTGTCTATAGCTTTTGGGAGAGAGTTAAGAGTACATGTACTATATAACTTCCAGTAAGTTACTTTAGTTAGTACCACTTGAGCAGAAATACTGTTTCCCAAATCTAATTCCCCATCTAAGTCACTAAGGTAACTGTTGAATAATTAACTAGCAATATGTTATATATTAATGTTTCAAATCACCCATCACTTTTAATCCTGAATTCCACTTCAGTACCCTTTTCTAAAAAAAAGAAGCATGCTTCCAGTTAAGAAGGCAAAGCTCTTTCACATATATCAGAAGACAGTGAGCTCAAGAAATGGCAATCAGCCCCATTATGAATAGTTTACAAATGGCTAATAAATCTTCATATTTTTCGGCATTTCCTATTAAAAACCATCTCATATATTATTAAAGCATGCACTAGGTTATAGGTGCTTTTGGGCAATACTTAATTTATTTTTTAAAGAAACAGACTAAGGAAAAATTTCTTGCGTTTTCAACATCCATGGAAAAGTTGAACTTCACTGGTCAAGAATGTGGGCGGTGTTCCCAAATCACCTATTCGCATTATATAGATTTGTATTTAGACATCTTTGAAGGTAGATGAATGTTGAATGCCATGTAGCATTTGGTTAAATGTGACAGCATGGAGCACCACGCTATGACATTATTTTAGATTACAGGCTATGCCAAAAGCTGTTTAAGAGCACTATCGAAAGAAGTGAAGAGAGCCCGATGAAAGGATTCTCTGCTCATCATACCTGCATTTTAAAGTTTCCCTTATTTCCATTAGCCTATTTTCTTCCTGTTCTTCTCTAGCTTCCCTTTTCATTTAGAAATTCATTTCATTCCCTCCTGTATTCAATGATGCTCCTTGCTTCAGGGGCCCTTTGTAGTAATTTATTCCATATGCTTATTATCTTTTGTGTAAAAGAGTTTTGCCTGCCTCATTTTTTCCTTGTTCCCAACTTTCTAATTTTCAGATCATATCTACTCACTTCTCTGGTCTTGAAGCAGAAAGTGTTCGCTTGGATCAATTTTATCAACCCACCTTATAATTTTTAAAACTTCAATTGGGTACTGTGAAGTCTCTTCTTTTCCACTGAGAATTTGTTCAACTTTCCCCATATTTTCACATAACTTAATGGTTGAGATCTGGTATCATTCATATAGCTGCTCCACACAGTTCCCCTGAAGAGCAATTAAACCTAGTGATGATCTGGTGACCACCACTGTTTGAATTACAGAAGGCAAAGTCTAAAAAGTTCTGTCAATAGAGATACTGCCTCAATTTATATTTACTGTTACTAAAAAAAAAAGAATGCATTGCATTGCATACTCTTATACACTTTTATAATTCACCATTTGACAATTAGAAGAGATATGCGTGTGTGTTTTAATAATCTAGTTCAGCAGGAAAAAAAACATATCATTTCTTTGTAAAATTTCCAGTGCCCAGATTTCTAGTAGGCTCTTGCCCACACAGTTTGGAGAACTGGTGGAATAAAATCACCTTTAATTATCTCTAAGGAGACTTATTCAGAATTCCCCCACCCTATTAGAGAGTTGGTACATTTTAAGTAAAAAGATATTTTTTTTTCCATAAACCCTCCCACCTACATCTATGAGCCTCTTTACTTCCAAATGGTAAAAATATGGAATATTTATGCATAAGACAACCAGATAAGGAAGAAATTACGCACCTCAAAAGTTATAATATTGATGAGGCATTCCTTTTTTTAAAATCATCTACCACTTACACATTTAGTTGAATACCAATTTTGACTTGTAATAAATACTGAAATGAAGTCTTAATGATGTTAGATGGAAACTTTAAAAACATCTTTGTTAATGGTGGATTCTTTCTTAAAAGGAAGAATAATGCTTATTTTTAAAAGCCTTCCTATGACCTTTACTTAGTATGAAATTAGGTGACTTGGGAAAAACTAGTTCTCTGATAACAGCACTTATTTAAAAATTGTTCAAATGAAGTTAAATTATAAAATGATTATTTTTAAAGACAATGAAAAAATCCTTTTAGAGGTTTCCCTACACCCAGATGTCTACAAATTGCTTGTATATAATATCCCATTTTGGAGCTCTGAATGAATATGGATGGAGGAGAGCAGTGTGCAAACTGCCTGGATCCCCATATTATCTTAATGACTCAGAGCAGCAATTCTCAACCAACTCGACTCTCTTCTACTTTTTGAAATACCACTTTGATGTTCACTGATACTCCATATAAAGATAGGGCTACTAAATAATGAACTCCAGTATAGGCATTCTTTTGACTAATACCCACCATCAAAAGGACTTCAGTTTTTACTTAAGAACAAATTGATGTGTAGTTTTGGCAAATGGGCAAAGGAACACTGCTATTTTGCTTAGGCTTGTGGTTTCTCAATTAATGCTGCACATTAAAACCACCTAGGAAGTTTTAAAACATGTCAATACACAAGACAAACCCCAGGACAATTAAATTCCTCTTTGGAGAACCTTACTAACTGGTGTATTCAAGTCTGAGTAATACTGACATATTTCAGAGTTGAGAGCATTTATTCAAACCAACAGTCCAAATCTGAGTAGGTGTCCATATTGGATTCACTAGAAGGTATCTTCTAGAATGCATGGGGTGGAGCCAAGGACAGTATTTCAAAAATTCTAACAGTTTGTAATTCTTTTTTCTCTAAAGAAGAAAGGAATTTCACAAAACTCACCAGGTAATTCTGATATGCCCTTTACTCACAAGTGAGAGTCACTTTGTCCAAGCATATATGTATTAATAGGGCCAAAACAACACATTAATTGGCTCTAAGAACTGAAGTTTTATCCTGCAAACTTACCCAGGACTCAAAATTTTGAGATGCGTTAGGGAAGACCCGAAAGCTCAAAACTGGGGAGAAGTACTAAATTTTACATTTCTGACATTCTCAAAATATCTTTAATACAGAATCTTATGATAAGATAACAGTTATCTCTTTCTTACAAAATACATGTGTTTTGAGATAGTTATTTGATCAATTTTAAGCAGTGCAATGAATGTGCTACTACATATTGGGAGTCTCCTGCAGCAATGCTCCTCAGATGTTAACATACCTACCAATCTATTTTGTGGCATAGTAGGAACCATGCCACCACTCATAATTAGTCAAAACAGGGGAGAAGGGCCCATGACAGGAACTAATATTTGCTTATTGACTCCTATTAAGTGATTTGATTGTTTAATATGCCTGTGAGATGATAGCTCTCTATTTTACAGGATGAAGAAACTGAGACTAGAAGAGATTAAATACATTGCTCTGTCACAGAAATATTCAGTGAGAGCAATGATGCTAAGTCAGGTCAATTTCCTAATTGTTCATTTCACCATATCCTCATTTATTTATTTTTTTTAAATAAGTTATACTTTTATATGAGGAAGTTCATAAACCTTCAGTATATAATTTGGAAAATGTTAATGTTTGCTTTCATTCAAGTAACCAGCACTTAGAGGAGACTAATATATTTCCATTTTCCAGAAAATTCCTACTTCTCAGGAAAAAATCTCCCTCTGTAATAAGCTCTATTCTAACTTCTATCACCATTAAATGTTTAAATATATGTTATGTACTCATGTTTGTCTTCTGTCACCAAACACAGTGTTGAGAGACATCTGTGTTGTGTGAATTTTTTTTACTTATCCTTAAATAGATTTAATATTAATTTGAACATAAAAATTAAATTGTATTTATGATATAGGTATTCACTGGTGGACATTTGGATTGTTGCCAGTATTTTTCCTGTGATGACAAGAGCTTCTATGAATATTTTTTGGCCAAGTACAAACATAGTGTGTAGTTTTTAACAGAACTCTCATTATATTGAGATGTAATACCTAGCGTGGGAGTTGCTGTACCACAGAATAGGCACATCAACTTTTAACTTTATTAAAACTTGTTGAACAGTTTTCTAAAGTAATGGTGTCATTTTACAGTCTTGGTACTACTAATAGTAAATGACAACTCCTCTACAAACGGAGGTAAGTTTTTTGTTTAACTGTCTTTTTATTAATTTCTTCCTGTATCTAAAATCAAGAAAAAAGGGGAAAGTGTGACCCTAAAAGACTAACTTAGAATGTTGTGCTCATTTGTTTTTGTCTCCTGCAATGCTACCTCAGTGCTGTGACCTCTCTTTATGTAATATGCTTTTATTTCTAGACCAAATATTCAGCAATTTCCTTCAGTCAATCAAGAACCCAGCAGTAACACCTAAATTTGGAGTTCTAAATTATTCTTCTTCAAGGCTAAAATTTATCACAAATTCTCCTTCCCCATAATCAGAATTAAAAAAAAAAAAACATAGACAACATGAGCTTAAAAGTAGCTTCTTGAAGGACTTATTTAAAAAATTATATTCAGTATTACTTAAGGATTCCCTATTCTTGCCCACTGACTCCATTTGGTCATGGAAGTTATTTGATATTTATGGAAAGTTTGCTATACGGGGTGATACAGAATTTAGACACAACTGTTATACACAGTTAGCCCATTTGCCCAAGTAGTTTCCTGAGCAAAGTTTTAAGACTAAACATAATGAGGGGCCTTCCTGATGTCACAAGAGATTAAATCTAAGCACTTTTAAACTCTCCCCAGCCACTGCAGCACACGTTTGATTCTTTGTGCAGCAGCCAGGGAGCTGACCCAGGTGGCACAGCAGACCTCTCCTGTCTAGCCCGCTGCTTCCCTCAGCATTGTACTTTGGTCATTCTGCTTGTTCTGTTCCCCACTCTGTCTCTGGTAAATAATCCTCTCATCGCTCACACCTTTAGCCTATACCCACTCTTGTATGCATAAATAAATAAAACTTTAAAAAAAAAAAAGACTAAACATGGCCCTTGTTGGTGGTGCAGTGGGCTAAAGCTCAGCACTGCCAGAGAACCGCAGTCATTTCAGGGCAAGTTCCATCCCCAGGTCCAGAGGTGATCCACATGGCACAGCAGACCTCTCCTGACTGGCCAGCCACCCTCAGCAGTGTACTTCGTTCGTATATTTCGTTAGCTCACCATTCTGTTTCTGGTGAATCCTCTCATCACCCCTGCACCTCTGGCCTGTACCCCAGTTCTGTATGTATAAGTAAAATCAATCTTAAAAAATAGAAAAAAAAAAAAGACTAAACGTAATGAACAGAAACTGTTCTAAACTTTTCTCTAGCCAAATATACCTTGACAAGGTCATTTACATAAAGATACATAGGAAGAAAATAGACCTTGCTTGCTTGGAGCAGCTGCCCTTTGGTGATGCTTAACTCTGAAATACAAATGATCTGCAATACAGCATAATTTATTTAATTTTTCCATGTCTCTTAAGTTTCATACATTGTTGCTTAGCAATCTTCAAATGAAAACGAGGAGTCATAAATTTAATGGTCTATATATTATCTGTTAGTTTAGTTCTAGATTGCTATCCATATCAGGTAATCAAAGCTTTTTCAAAGGATTAATGATTGAAAAATATGTTTAACAGTTAGACAGTTAAACAGATACATCTGTTGCTTAAAGTTGTTAAATTAATGTCTTCTTTATTTTTATTAAAAGTTACAGTGATTTTTTAAAAATACTATAAAATCGTGTAATGCTAGCCCATTAAAAACAGAATACAGTTGATTAGTTTACCTGATTTCCTGGGGGATTACAAACAGAAACTTTACCAACTTTCCTTCATAAGTTTAAAAAGAATTCAATTCTTCTTAAAGGGAAAATTTTTAAAAATTATAAAAACTATAAGACAACACCTACCTTTCTCTTATGGGCTCTTATGGGCTAATTCCCACAGACTGTAGTCACAGTTCCCACATACTATTTATTTTAATTTCCTATTTAAAACCTCATTTGTGTAAGAACTAAAAAAGATCAATTTTTTCCCACTGCATAATACCTTTCAAATCCCTCAATGCATCTCTATCTTTTTCCTTTTGCATTGTATGTCCACTAGTTACAGTTTGACTGCCAATTAATATATGATGTGAGAAATGCATATACTGTCAAAACCAATAACTTTATAACTTTTTCTCTCCAATTTTCTATTTGAAATAAGTGAATCAAAGACCTATTGTTCACTGTATTGTTTTTACTCTAAAAGCCACTCAGCTTTTAATAAAAAGGAATAATAAGCACTAGTTGTAAAATAATCTGTCAATCAATCAGGCACTTACACTTTGGGAAGACCACTCATAGAGCTTTAGAAAAGATATTTTAAAAACAAAAATAAAGGAAAATCAGTATTAAACCAAATGCAGACTGGAAAACTCCATTTTATATTGATTTCATTACTAGAATTTGGAAAGAAGCCTAGTGCCTATATTAAGCTGATGCTGAAATGATTGCATTGAAAGAGATGAATAGAATGTTGGCCAGGTGATCAAGGAAAAGTGTTTCCCTGAGCGTGAACCATGCATTAAAAACAGAATACAGAGGAGGAGATCATCCTCTTTTACTTATTTGATCCTTGTAAATATCTTGGTTAGCTTTGCTATTTTACTCTATAATGTATGGTAAGCCAGATGACACAAGGGAGCCAAATCCCAAAGAAAGAAAATGAAATAGAAAATGTGATCTTTTTTAGGATTTATAATTTTTTTTTTATTTCTGCTTATGAGAACTGGGATCTAGGACAGAGGCATGGGGAGGATGTGGGGGGAGGTGAGAGGATTCATCAGAGACAGAGTGGGAGCAGATCTACTGAAATACACTGCTGAGGGGAGCAGCAGGTGAGACAAGGGGAGGTCTTGGTGCCCCATGGGTCAGCTCTCTGGTTGGGGGTAGAACTCATGTTACAGTGGCTGGCTGACCATAGCTTGATAGTGCTGAGACTTGTTAATTACAAATGTTAATTGCAAATCATAACATCTCAGAATGAAGATTTGAAGTCATGTAAACTTTGTCTAGAGTCTATCCTGCTTTTTCCTTGTTTTATATAAAAACTTTTTATGACTAAATTTCCAAGTTGTCAAAGATTTTTTTTTTTAGAGAGGTGTACTTTACCTCCTTCCAGCATGGATTCTAAAATTGTGTGCATCAAATAATATCCTCAAACACTGCATTTTTATCTAACTACCAGAAATGTTTGACCAAATAATTTGTGTTTGCAAATTTAGAGGCTGGGTTAAGACCATTTGCAAAAAAAATGGCCCTGGAAATGTCAAGTACATACAGCCTTTATATAGCATCATAAATATTAAAGGATAGAAAACCTAGATCATTAAGTTCCAAGAAAGTAGTATACCATATCTACTCAAAAGTATAAAAAGCTTAAAATTTTGAAAAGTGGGTGCCTATTGCCTAGAGCTTCAACTTTGAAATCCCTAACTTTAAGTGCAATTTATAATGTACCAACACATATTCTCAGATAAATACTATAAACTTTTCCCTCTTTTAAAAAAATACATCATTCTTTTTTGAAAACAAATTTCTTCTTTTGTTCCATTGACTTTGCCATGTTTAATTGGACACACCTTGAGAAAGTTGGCCTTTCTTTAAGGCTTTCTTATATTGATCTGTGATGAATGGCTATGATAAACACCTTTTATTGTTCAATTCTGGCTATAGCAATCTAAAATGGCTTTGCTTCTTAACTAGCTATTTTAAAAATATATAGTGAGAAGTAAACATGGACTTTCTGAGGTGTTGGAAATGATGAGAATTGGACTACATGGTATTATTTTTTTTAAAGATTTATTTATTTGTACATACAGAACTGGGGTACAGGCTAGAGGCTCAGGGGCAGTGAGAGGCTTCACCAGAGACAGAGCGGGGAACAGAACAGGCAGATCGACAAAGTACACTGCTGAGGGGAGCAGCGGGCGGGTCAGGAGAGGTCTGCCGCGTCATGTGGTCACCTCCGGGGCAGGCGGGGATCGAACTCATGCAGAAGTGGCTTTAGCTGCTCACATAAATAAATAAATCTTTAAAAAATAATAAAAAAAAAGATTTATTTATTTGTACATACAGAACTGGGGTACAGGCTAGAGGCTCAGGGGCAGTGAGAGGCTTCACCAGAGACAGAGCGGGGAACAGAACAGGCAGATCGACAAAGTACACTGCTGAGGGGAGCAGCGGGCGGGTCAGGAGAGGTCTGCCGCGTCATGTGGTCACCTCCGGGGCAGGCGGGGATCGAACTCATGCAGAAGTGGCTTTAGCTTCTTAGTGCTGTGCTTTAACCCGCTGCGCCACCAGGGAGGGCCTACATGGTATTTTTGTAATCAACAGTGTTCAGAACTTAATATGACAAAGATTAATGATGAACCCATACGATTCTAGATGTGATTCTAGATCCTATCTGAAAAGGAGTGATTTTGTCACTTAAGACCACTTTTTTTTTTTAACTTACTGAGGGATAAATTTAAAAACAGTAACAGCATGAATTTTATTCCTAATGGCATGCCTTACAGTTAATACCAGTTTTCTCATAAGTATTTTATTTGATCTATTTGACATCATAGATAGTTTGCATTATTATTCTTTTTTAAAAGATTTATTTATGCATACAGAACTAGGGTACAGGCCAGAGGTATGGGGGGTAAGAGGACTCACCAGAGACAGTGTGGGGCACAGAACAGGCAGATTGACTGAACTACTCTGCTGAGAGGAGCAGTGGGCAGGTCAGAAGAGGTCTGCCATGCCATAGATCAACCCATTGGCTGGGGATCAAACTTGTGCTGCAGTGGCTGTGATAGCTTCATAGTGCTGTACTTTAACCCGTTGGGCCACCAGGGAGGGCCCTGAATTATTCTTATATGCATGTGGAAAACATTGAAAGCCAGAAAACTAAAGTATTTCACAAAATATTGTGCCATTAGCAAGTTACCTGTTCATGATTCAAACAGGAAATTTAATTCCAAAGTCTATGATAGTTTATAAGAAAATGGCTGTTTTAAATTATTTTAACTATAAGTGCTATCATAAAATTATATTTGAGACTATTGGGAATCTCACAAAACTGGGTAAAATCAGAGTTTATACTTTTAGGCTTTCATATTTTTGACCAAATAAGCAATGGTATATAGCTTTTGGATTTCACCTTTTAAAAAAAATTGCTTTACACATGACAATGGGATGGGGGTTTTCACTGTATGAATTTAAATTTCTTTGAAGGTATGTGTTATGTTCTATGGGTTCTTAAAATTAGAATGGGGCTATTCTTCAACCTCAGAATTTTAAAATTTTTAGTGTTTTATTATTAGAGCTAAAACCTATGCATCATAAACTCCATTCCTGGTGTTCTAGATTGCACATATCTGAACACGTTGGAACAATCAGTTTCAAGATTAAAAAATAGAACAGGGAATAATCGTTCAATATGGCAAAGAGTGACTCTAAGCTTCTTTCTTTCTGGCACTATTAGGGCTAACTTGATTGATCTACTGATTTGAATCCCTTCTTCTGATCTCTGGTCTGACCATGGGTGTGGCTATCGCTTCTTAATTATAAAATAAATAAATAAAAATATTTGAAATATAGGGAGGGAACAAGTCCAAGACTCTACCCTTTCATACTCTATTTTAGGATTAGTTTTCTAGGGCTGTCATAGTATCACAGTGACTAGCTTAAACAAAAGACATTTATTTTCTTACAATTTTAGAGGCTAGAAATCTGAGCTAAAGATATGGCAGATTGGGTTTCTTCTAACGCTTCCCTCCGTGCAGTGCTGATGGATATGGTCTCCAAGTCATCACACAGTCTTCCTACGGTGTACGTGGGTGTCTTCCACACTCGCCCACTTGGTTCTATGAGGGCCACAGAGATGGGTCTCAGAGCCCTGAACTAGAAACCCGGAACTGAAGCCCCGCCCCAGGAGAGCGCGGAGCCCCGCCTACCAGCCCGGCATGCAGCGCGCGCTCATCCTCACACACCTGGAGCAGGGGACCCAGGTGAGCAGCTCCTCGTATGAATTTCTTGATTCTCACTCTTTACGTGAAATTGTTACTTTGGCTTTGTCTTTATCTCACTAACTTGGTTTTGTCCGCGCTAGCTAATATGAAGTGAAACTCTTCCGCTACTTTTTGTATTGAGAGAATTGTGGTGGTGAGTTTAATATCGCTCGTCTTCTCGTAGCTCCTGTTTAGGCATTCATTTTCTTAACTGTTTGCTGTTGTCTGGTAGATGTAATACCCTCTTGCGTCTCCCACACGAATATTTAATTTACTAGTTTTTAGAGTTTTTTTGTTTTTTTTTTTCCTCAGAAAAAAGTTATACTGAGTCTCAAACCCCCTCTCCCTTTCTGGCTGTGTTTTCTCTGCTTGTGTTGGGTCAGGTTTCTCAGCTTATTTGTGCCAACACCACTGTGCTGACCTTCTGCTTCCAGTTACCACCTGGGTCAGAAAGAAGACTCGGAATGCTGATTTTCTGCTTGTCACGTTTCCCGATAGGAAGTTTTCCGTTATACTATTAAGTTAGAGGCTTTATAATGGAGTCCTCAGGCTCCCATAATAATTAGATATACACACAAACACGCTTGTATTTTATTTATTTTTTTAAAGATTTATTTATGCATACAGAACTGGGGTGCAGGGCAGAGGTGTAAGGACAGTGTGGGGATTCACCAGAGACAGTGGGGAGCAGAACAGGCAGATCAATAAGTATACTGCTGAGAGGAGCAGCGGGCGGGGCGGGTCAGTAGAGGTCTGCCATGCCATATGGGTCAGCTCCCTGGGCGAGGTGGGCATCGAACTCTCACTGCAGCAGCTGCAGCCAGCTTGCAGTGTTGCTTCCTTACCCGTTACGTCACCAGGGAGGGCCGCTTGTATTTTTTTTTTTAAGATTTATTTATTTATTCATACAAAACTGGGGTACAAACCAGAGATGCAGAGGGTGAGAGGATTCACCAGAGACAGAGTGGGGAGCAGAACAGGATGAAGTACACTGCTGAGGGGAGCAGCAGGCGGGTCAGGAGAGGTCTGCCGCGCCATGTGGTCACCTCCGGGGCAGGCGGGGATCGAACTCATGCAGAAGTGGCTTTAGCTTCTCAGTGCTGTGCTTTAACCCGCTGCGCCACCAGGGAGGCCACCGCTTGTATTTTTATGAAAATACTTTGTATGAGAAAATAAGGCATTCCATGCTTTTCTTGTGGCTTGTCATTTTACCTAAAATACTTTCCTTCAGACAAAGCACTGATGAAATAGAATTGACGTAAAAATATTTAGACTCCCCTTTAACATTCTATCACAAATATTATAGATAATTAATATTTTATGTTAGGAATACTTAACAGATTAATAACAATAACACCACTGTGGAAACATCATAACTACTAAATTGTATATGGAATATTTACAAGGAGCAACAATATGTGAACACTGTGAGCAGAGACACCAAATACATACAAATAAAACCAACAGTAAAATAACATTTTTACCTTTGGAAATAGTCAAAATTTAAACAGTAATTCTCACAGGTAGCCTTATGTGCATCTACCAGAATTTAAATGAAATTAACCTTTTGGAAATTAATTTGTCAACATTGTCAGCATTAGCTGATTGTGCCTGACCTTGTGCACCCGAAAGTCATCATTTTACTTGATTATCTTAAAATTCTAAGAGGTAGAATCTGTTATCATCCCTACTTTTGTGATGATAAAATTGAAGTTAGATGATAAAACTTACAGAACTCTCCAGGTTCTCACATATAGTGCAGTTAAAGTCCAGCTTCAGGTACTCTTTCTAACCTGATTACCAATGTGTGTGCTTCACCATTGTTTCCCCAAATGGCTATATATCAAAATCCCACAGAAGATCTTTAAAAACATACATACAAAAACATTGGCCCCACCTGTGACATTCAGAGTGAATTTTTTTTGTTGTATTTTTCAATGAGAATAACAATCTACAGTCTATTCAAGAATCAAAATTTGAAAGTCACTATGAACCTATAATTCTACTTCTAGACTTACCCTAAGAAATTATTAGATATATATCAGGTTTCAAATATAAATATCCTTAAGTTATTTCTGTAATTTAAAAGATAGTAAGAAGTCTGGAATAAATGAAGAGTTACATAAATTTTAACGTGTGTATATACATGTAGACATTATAAATACTATAGTCAAGAATTTTTTTTTACATTGGAATACTCAATTATAGCATTAAATGACAATAACAGGATCTAAAAATGTGGATAAAATATACTTTGATTTTACATATTTATATGTGATTAGTAGAAAACCCTAGAGGGTAATATATCAAATGTTAACAGGGTTACTTTAAATGTCTCCTTCCATCTCCCCCATATTCAAAATTATCTACAAGACCAGACATTACTTTTATAATAAAAAAGAAATAATAAGTATTATTTTAAATTAAATCTCATTATCTAAAATTGAATTCTTCATGTTCTTTTCCAAATGTTCTTCACTTAGTGACATTTCTTTCACTTCAAATGGAATAATTTTTCTGGTTTCCTAGACTTGTAACTCTAGATAGTGACTTCTTTTCGACCCTCATGTATTCTACATTTAGGACAGCACCTCAAATACTATGAGAAAAAATATTCTTGTGGTAGTTAGGAGTAGGGTTAAAATTGGAGCTTGGGAACAATATCATAGTCTGTTATACATGCTCTGATTAGCCATGCTTCTACCCTGCAGCAGCTGTGTAGCTTAACTAGAACCAAATGCTTAGAAAATGGGGGAGAATTGACACCTCAAAGGAAATTAATGATGCTGTTAGCAGAAAGAGAATGTATCCTGGAAAGTTTTTTCTTTCTTCCTTTTTAAATGCCTACTGTGAGAATTCTACTTATTGTTTGGGATGTACATGCCAAAGACTATAAAAACATATCCTTTGTTTGGTTCTACTACTTTTGAACTGATACCCTGCACTGTGTGCTTCCTCAAGGCAAGGATTATACCTTTTGTGTTTTTATCCCTATTACATAGACAGTGCCTGGCAATAGCTTTAAATTGGTTTCATTTATTATTTAATCATGTTGCCTTTCATGTGAATATTTACTTTATTGTCTTCCTAAACAATTATTTAAACACATGTTTTAATAATTCCATCATTTTACAGAATTATGATGCCCAGAATTAAAATTCTAATGCTTCTCATAGCATTCATACTTTATAATCCAAGTATATTTATTATACTATACAAATGTTTATGAATATGTTTAAACTTCATCCATTCAAAAATTACCCTTTCTGTGTCAGTAAGTTCACAATAAGCACCAAATAATAGAAAACTCAAAGGGAATACATTTCCCCTCAGAACTTAATAAGCTTTTAGTCTATTTTCTTCTGGTCAATTTTATGTGTTAATAACTATATCCAAAAACTTTGACATGAAAAATGTTTCTCAAATTTCATTGTGCTTATGAATCACTTGAGAAACTTATGAAAATGTAGATTTTTCTTAGATCTGGATGGAGCCTGAGATTCTGTAATTCTAATAAACTCCCAGATGATGCCAGTGCTAAGCTGGTAGCAAAGAATCTAGAGACACTCTGTACCTGGAAAATTCTTGACATTTAGAGTCAGTTTCTACTAAGCCCCACAGTTCTCAATTTTAATCACCTCTACCTTCTGAGAACTTGAAAACATAGACTTGTGTGGAAGGAAACATCCATAATACTAACATTTGTCCCAGCTCAGCTCCTTTATTTTTTTTTTAAAGCATTCAATGAGAGACTGCAATTTTATTAATCTAACATCCTAATTGTCTCTTTTTTCCCTGCAACTTTAAGGTTCCTAAATTTCTAGATTAGAAACAAAATGATCTTGCCCTATGTCTTTTCATTCAGTTGTTTCCTTTTTTTTTTTTTTAAGATTTATTTATTTATATATACAGGAACTACAAGAACTGGGGTACAGGCCAGAGGTGTGGGGGGTGAGAGGATTCACCAGAGACAGAGCAGGGAGCAGAATAGGCAGATTGAGTGAGGTACACTGCTGAAGGGAGCAGTCAGGAGAGGTCTGCCATGCCATGTGGTTCACCTCCCTGGATGGGAATTGAACTTGTGTTGCAGTGGCTGTGGACTGCTTCACAGCATTGGGCTTTAACCTGTTATGCCACTAGAGAGGACCCTGTTTCCCTTTTTAAATCATTTATCTTGCAAACAAGTTAAGGAGCAAAGCAGCTCTAGGGATGGTTAACTTGGTTAACTTAATGGCTTAACATCGTTATCAAACAACCAGACTCCTTTTTTTTCCTCTTTCAGATTACTTTATTAAGGTAATTGCACTTTTGTATCTGCTCTGGGAAATCTAGGTTCAAAGCTCAGCAAATGTGCTGTCATTCCCTGCCTACTGCCAATATCTTAACAATCCTCTTTCCACTATGCCATCCTTAGTTTGCTGTCAGTGTATATTCTTTAAGTTAATGTTCTTTATTGTCCCATGATGTTACTTTAGATGCAGATGTCACGTGTACATAATGTTCTGAGGTAAACAAAGGTCTATATCTTTTTATATATATCACTTTTTAGGAGAGGGACTCATTTCCAAAAAGTCCCTAAGCATATTTCTCCTAAGTCTCATTAATTGAATTTTTGTTATTTATTTTAGCAAGGAAAACATAGCTCTATTACTGGCTTAAAATGACTGAGTAAGGGGCAGCCCTGTTTGTTCTGTTGCACAGGGACACCATTTTCTAGAGCAAGAAAGAGAAAAGGAAATGGAGGGCTATTGTGCTGTCATCCACTCAAGGTGATCCTGAAAGATGTGATGGACAGAAAACACATATGTACATCCATGCATTCACTTTCTGCTTATGGAAGGAGAGAATACTTGAAGTACACATCTATGCTGGTAAGTGTTTTAGTGGTTACTGGTAGTAACTAACAAGTTACCTGGCTTGTCAAGTGCTTTAAAAAAATTTTCTTGAAAAAGTATATGTGTTGGAGAGTTATATGGAATGGCAATTTGGATATGATACTATTTTGTATTTCATGTAATGTTCAGCAGAGGTAGTCCATTTCAGAAGAGGCTCTCAATAATGAGGTAAGATGACCTAACAAGTGGATAACAGACTTCTTTCTTTAGATACTCATTGCTTGCTCAATGTATCATATGTAAACATTTTTAGGAGTAGATCTTTGGATTTTCTGCCAAGGCTGATTTGACTACTGTCACTGCTAAGTGTTCAACATACCAGTATTGGAGGCTAATACCAAACACCAAATACAGCAGGAGAGATTCTGGACAGGTGGGCAGCTAGTTAGTGGCATAAAATCAGACTTCTCAAATTAGAAAAAGATAGCACCTTTTCTCATAGATATTAATACATATTATGGGTAGAAACTTCATTCAATGCTTGCAGTGTTTCAACAAGCAGTACCAGTCATGAACTTGATGATATATCAACTGTCATTTTCTTTTATATGTGTCTTCTCTGACTAGGGCCATATTTCACAGCAGTGAATCTACAACTGCAGAATTCTCTAGTCTTATATGCCTCATCCAGAACTTTCTGGCTTCACAGAACAGTAGAATCCCTTGCTAAAGTGGAAAACAACTTGTTAGAGCAATATGATATTCATGCCTTATGCAGCCAATGTCAATTTAGTCTTTGTGGATAGAATGTATAGGTTTGGGAGTTAATGCATAGAGGTGGGAGTGGTCATTCTTGCAATTATGCTCAGTAATGCACTAGGATTCACCAGAGCTAGATTCATGGCTACTTTCACACAGCTTGCTACCTGCCCTGTCTCAGTGGAAGAAAATTGCTAGGCTAATTCTGAAAAGTTGGTGTTGTTTAGTTTGAGGGGATTTCTTAGCAGAGATGGAAAACCTAATGTAATGAACTGCATTTGTGTCAGTCCCAGATTCTTACTTTAACCCTCATTGTGATGATATTAGGAAGTGTTATCTTTGGAAGTTAATTAGGTTATGACTGTGTGACCCTTATGAAAGGGATTAAGACCCTTATAAAAGCACCCCAGAGAATGCTCTATTCCATTTCCGCCAAGTGAACACCTAAGCAGTCAGTGCAATCTAGGAGAGGATTCTCACCAGAACCTAACCATGCTGGCACCTTAATCTTGATTTCCAGCACTGTTAGATGTAAATTTCTATTATCAATCAAATGGTTAATAACTCTAGTTACAGTAACCGGAAAGGACTGAGGTATCCAATAATCCACACCTATTAGAAGCTTGTAGTAAGGGGCTTATTTCAAGAGATTCAAATAAACTATTTGAACAGACGCTGTGTTTTTGAAGGCAACTCTAATTGTCTTTTTTTCTCCTTAATACTGATTAATGCTCATTTCCCCAATAGTAAAAAAAATCTAGGGATCCTTAGTTTTAAGATAAGAGGACTATTCAGTTTCTTAATACAGATTCTTGAACAACAGCCTGACCCAAATTGTTTTGATTTCTTGGTATATAAACCACAATATTGATCTGTTTTAAAACTGACTTGTTAAAGGTGAATTGTTTTCCTTATTGACTGGTGTATGGTTAAGAAGTTAAAACAGGTGTTTCAGAGAGTGTCCATCTACCCTAGTAGATAGTTTCCACAGGACAATTAGCTCCCATAAGTGGAGATACTAGTGGCTTTGAGTTCGCAAGTAGTCTCTACTGCAGGGTCCTTTTGGTACTTACTTCAGATGCTTATATTCCTCTTATACTTATTAATTCCTACAGAATTTCAACAGTATATTCTAACCAGGAAGTAAGTTGATTTTTCTCTGATCCCTCACATGATTGCATATTTGTGTTCATTATCACATTTGTCATACAGCCTGTCTAATACAAAGTCTCCAGGGAATCATATGTTTGTCTTCCTTCTAAGAATAAGTTGAATTATATAGAGGTTGGAAATTTGATATAGATTAAAAAACAGTTTTGTGCTTACAATATGGGCATGGGTATGAAGGAAAACAGAAAATATGGGCAATGGCTGGAATGGAAGGTAAGATTAAGGAAATATTTTTTTTTTAAAGATTTATTTATTTATTCATACAGAACCGGGGTACAGGCCAGAGATGTGGAGGGTGAGAGGATTCACCAGAGACAGAGTGGGGAGCAGAACAGGCAGATCGACGAAGTACACTGCTGAGGGGAGCAGCGGGCGGGTCAGGAGAGATCCGCCACGCCATGTGGTCACCTCCGGGGCAGGCGGGAATCGAACTCATGAGGAAGCGGCTTTAGATTCTCAGTGCTGTGCTTTAACCCGCTGCGCCACCAGGGAGGGCCTAAGGAAATATTTTTAAGTTTGACTAAAATTAAGTTATGCTGACAGAAAGGCATAATGACCATAATAAGAAGTTAAAGATCTAGGAATGAATTGCTAACACTATAGGAATCAAGTGTAGGACAAAATGAGAGTAGATGGCATTCTGTCACACATCAAGGGAAGAATTTCCCCAATAATGAAGCAAAATGCTTCTATTGTGAGAATAGCAGGTAGGAGCATACATGTACTCTCACCACCTTGACCTTTCACTGTACCTGCTTCAGTATCTCCATCCACCATATTAAATGAATTTTATTAAAGTTATCAATTTTATTCATCTTAAACTAATAAGTTCCTTGTTTAAATTTTTATTGTCCTTCCTCTAGTATATGAGCTACTAGACTATTCCTTTTCTCCTGATACGTTTCTATTCAAGATGGCTTTTCCTTTCTTTTTTCCCTCTTTCTAGACCAGACTCCCCAGCACTTTCTTCAGCTTCTCCTTCCTCTTTCTGCATTCTTGGTGTCAAATAAAATCTCTATACTGATGATATCTTATTTATCTCTCTTAGAGATAATGTCTCTTAAGTAGACATTTTGATCTCCTTATATACATTTCTAACATGCATATCAATTTATCACAACCAACACAATTTTTTTTTATTTCCTACTTCATACTTCCCTTCCCCAATCAAATATATACCTTATTCTATCCAAATGGCCTTCCAGCAGCTTACTGTCTTCACAACACACCCTTAACTCAGTCACCAACACCAAAAACTTATCTACATAGCAGCCATACAATAGATATCATTTCCCACTCAGAACCCTCCAAGGATTCACATTATACTCAGAAGCAAATCCAAACTTGTTTCTGTGTCTTCTAAAATTGTGGTGCCTGACTGTTGCCTATATTATTGACCTCACTTCTATATTCTATTTTATTCAATATATTTTTGGCATGTAAACCTTCCTTGTGTTTCTCAGTTATTCAGGTACACCTGAGTTTTTCTATCTCAGGCTTCTGTCCCTCAGCTTTTATGTTTTGGATGTTTTGATGTCTCCATCTTTCAGCAGTCAATCTGGAAAACATGTTTTCAGAGAGATCTTGTCCAACCACCTTAGCTAGAAAAAGACTCCTTATTTTTCTGTGTTATTTATTCAGTAATCATTGAAATTGTTTTATATCTGCAAACATGTTGTATCCATCAGTTTTATTAAAATGCAGGCCTCTTGAGAGTAGGATCTCTGGTTGTATCTCTAAGTACCTCAGTATTTGTTGACAGATGTAAATTTCCAAGAACTTTTTTTAACTTTTTTTTTAAAAAGATTTATTCATTTATTCATACAGAACTGGGGTAAAGGCCAGAGATGAGGAGGGTGAGAGGATTCACCAGAGACAGAGCGGGGAGCAGAACAGGCAGATCGACGAAGTACACTGCTGAGGGGAGCAGCGGGCGGGTCAGGAGAGGTCTGCCACGCCATGTGGTCACCTCGGGGGCAGGCTGGGCTCAAACTCATGTGGAAGTGGCTTTAGCTTCTCAGTGCTGTGTTTTAACCCACTGCGCCACCAAGGGAGGGCCAAACTTTTTTATTTTTTTTTTAAGATTTATTTATTTATGCTTACAGAACTGGGGTATAGGCCAGAGGTGTGGTGGGTGAGAAGATTCACCAGAGTAAGAGTGGGGAGCAGAACAGGCAGACTGACAATGTACAATTCCGAGGGCGCAGTGGGAGTGTCAGGAAACGTCTGCCACTCAGTGTAGGTCAGCTCCCTGGCCAGGGATGGAACTCCAGCTGCAGGGCATCAGAGAGCTTCATAATGCAGTGCTTTAACCATTTGCACCACCAGGGAGAGCCCTATTTCTTTTCTTTTTAACAAATAGAAATATGTTTGGATTTGAGCCTGAAACTAATTCCTCAGCTGTACATTTTCCCTCTAAATTGCTATTCCAACCTCAGTGTTCTCTCCACCATTTTCATTTGCTTATTTAGTAAAAATTTAAGAGTAAATAGGGACTTCTATTTTTATTTCTTCACATCATTTAAGTATTTCTTATTAATCTTTTCTATTCCCTGTATTCTGTGTGTGGATGACAGCTACTCATCCCCAAATATCTCTTTTCCCAATATCTCAATTTCTCATGTAAAACACTTCTCAAAAAATAAAACACTTCTCAAAATATAAATTGTTCTACCTTCACCTCTGCCACCTATATAAGTACCCAATAATTTATCTATTTCTAAAGTAAATTCTTCTCATTGTCTTCATCACATCCATGCTGTCAGATTTACCTTCTAAACATTCTTATTTACAAAATCAGAGACAGAAACAAGAGGAGAAGGGTACTGAGAGATGCAGAAGCCGTGGGGAAAAGGACTATCTGCCAACATAAATCACCACTTCTCATCTCCTGAAACTCACCCCTCTACTGAAGCCCGAGAAGTCTCTATAAAATGTGAATTACAACTTTCCAATTTCCTGCTTAGTTAGGTCTGAGGTTTCTAATCCTAGACTATGAATACAGTGAGACTAAACCTACCATATAAGTGTCTCCATTTCACCTTTGCTTATTGACTGACTAGTCTAGTTCTGGCTCATGACACTCAATAAATAAATGTTGAATGAATAAATAAATAAATAACAATCTTTTACAAAGTTCATTTACATACTGTATGCCTAGTCATGTTTATTCCTTTCTATTGATTGCATGTTGGATCGTTTAAAGTTACGGAAAAATACAGTTATTTTTCTGCCCTTATTTGTTTCTCAAATTATTCTCTCTGCATCAACTGATTCTTTAGCCTTAGTTCCATCTCATTTTCTATTTTCATCCAGTTGTTGAAAAATTTTTACAAGGATAGTATCCATAACTTGCATATCTGTTTATTCTCTTCCCTACTTTGTGGATGAAAATAGGTACTCTGTAGATGCTTATTAAATTGAGTAGATCTGGATAATTTTGCTTTGCATTAAAAATATTGTTCACAGATAATGTTTATGAATTTATTCCATTAGTCTTTTTACTTTGACAGAGTAAATATTGTTGTTCCCCATTTGTAGATAAGTGTATTGAGGCTCAGAGAAGTTAAGAGTGGATTCCTGAATACAATATAATTGTGACATAGATTGTAATAAAGTTCATGTCTTCTGATACCTACTTCTCAGTTAACAATTAAAACCTTTGATTATATGGTTCCCTAGGATCCTTTTGGATTCAGCAGCTTTCTAAAGTCCTAGTGGATGAGGATATCAATTTTGTTTTGTTTTTGTTGTTGTTGTTTTTCCTAAGTTAGCAACTGACAAAAGATGTGTTTCTGACTAGATACTAAAGATGGATGAAGAGGAAATGCTTTCTCCCTTTGAGCTCTAGAAATTTCTCTGGCAGGAAGGAGAGGATCAGGGTTGTTTTGTTATAAGAATTTTTTTCTTAAATAATAAAAACACTGTATTATATTTGCAATTTTATCCCACTTCACAGTATTAAGCACAATTTCTAAAAAACTTAAAACATGCCATTTTTATTAATGGTCCATTTAAAACCACCAAACATTTTGATATCAATTACTAAAACAAGGTTTAACGCTGTCAAAAGGCATTAGTGCTAAAAACAGTCATCCTTTCTGTATTTTCATCTGCAAAGCATTACAGTTTATAAAACAATTTTAACTCTGAATACGTAAGGCCCTATATGAAGGTTTCCATATGTTAAAAATTTTATTTGTGTGTTTGATTTTAAATTGCTTTGAAAAACAGACAGTTGAGGTTTATAGAAAGGAATCTTTCTTTTAGGAAATAAATGTCTCAAAAGTGCAGGGCACCAGCAGTAAAAACATTCTGACCACAAATCAGAAACACATTGGGAAGTGTTTGTTGAGTACACCTTCTGAAACCAGTATTTTGTTTCTATTTGCTGGAAAATTGAAAAATCTGATGTATCTTGGCATGACTTAGCCAAGCCACTGGCCCAGCCCCAGATTCCTGGTGCAGTAGATGGCATTATTATATACACAGCCCTCTGATTTCATCACATGTACTTTAAGTTTAAAATGTACCTGCTAATAGTACCATTATTCAGCTGTGCTTAATCACCACATTAAATAATCTCATGTATTAATTTTTTTTCTTAAAAATTATGTCTAAGAAAAGAGAGAGAGAGAGAGAGAGAGAGAGAAAGAGAGAGAGAGAGAAGATGCCAATCAGTGTGTTAGTTGCTGAGTTGCATCTGGCCAAGAGCCATCAAGCTGACAACTGGAGTTTGGAGTGTGTTTTTGCAAGCCTAATTTAAGGTGAATTTAGATGGATTCAAGATTTATAAGCCCTAAAATGTCCTGACTGGAGCAAAGTTCAAGTAAAGTAATTCGCTGCTCACCACACAAATGAGACTCAGCCCACACTGCCCTGTGATTTAGTCCATAGTCAAGGAGAATCTTTAAAACAGGCAGAAGAGCTCAGTTTCTGTGTTTCACTTCAAAGGTCTTTTAATAACTGAGAGGATTATACTCTTTTAACCAGCTAAGAGGGTTAGCTGGTTTTGAATGAGTGCTTTTTATAGCTATCAGTAATTCTAAGTTTAAACTTTAAGGATTGCCTCTAGTGTACATCTCTTTTAACACATTAATGTCTGCAAGAAACTCATACTTTTACTTTGTTATTCATAAAAATTCAGGATAGAAATTTTCATGAAATTGGAAAAAACACATAACACCTAGTGCTACAGGGATTGATGGGTGAGTGGATGGTATTGGGGAACAGTGTGGAGAACCATTAGTTTGCTGTACACTAGCATGTTATGGGTCAATATTATCAAAAGGCTTTCTTGTTAGTGGCAACAAAAAAAGGAAAGAAAAAAAGAAACTTTTATCCATATAAAATGCTAAATATATAATTGAAAAGGTATAATGCTAAAGATATAATTGACACACAGGAAAAGACTATTATTTTTAACAAGGGACAAATACATTCATCATATGGTCAGGGAATGGCCTTTATCAAAAAGGAAGTCTCAATTTTTCCTTTTAATTATTATTAGTACAGAGAGTTAAAATATTCTACAGTGCAGTTACTCTTACTTGATCTAATAGATAAACAATCAAAAGGTTAAAGTGCAGCATAGATTGGTTAAAAATAAGTGAAATAGTCATGTAAAAAACACATGGTGTTATTATTTCATGAATTCCCTTTTTAGAGGGGCTTTGAAAGAGACACCTATGAGTGGTACTGGGAATTGCAAATTGCATCATTTAAATATTATGGAATGACATTTTCAAAGTAACAAGTTACATCTGGTAAACAATAGTTGATGTTTACAATAGCTCTGAGGAAAATCAAGGAGGGGGCATTTGGGATTTTGAATAACATAGACCTTTCACTTTTAAATATAATTCATAAGCGTCACTGGGATTTTTTTTTTTTTTTCCCCAAGCAGTAGCAGGGACAGATAGGATTTTTGCACTACAGATGAAAAAATAATTGTGCAGAACCTTGTAAACTGCCAGACACCAAGCCAGGAGTTACTCATTCCCTCAGCACTCTTAACTTAAACAGTCTCACTTTTCCTCCTCAACACACCTTTTATTTTCTACAAATGTGCATATGTTGTGGGTGAAGCTTGGCAAGTTCTTTGTCTGCTTCTTTTATTTTAAGGTCTATTTTCCACCTGCATTGGAATAGGGGCAGGAGACATAAAACAGTCTAGCCTGGCTGTGGGGACATGCCCTCCCTGGGAGAGAAGTCTGATCTGTGTTTTCTTCTGTAAAATGAAAGAGGCTCTCATGAACAGAGAATCAAATCTTTTACCCTAGAACTTATTTTCTAACAAGTGCAGCACCAATTCAGAAAATAGGTTTTGTGCTATATTTACTTCTTGGCCCTAGTCCAGTTGCTCTATTAATTTAGCTGCTGGTTTCATCCTGATGTAGATTTGTCTGTTGTGATTAGATTCATTTGATCAATTTTCAGATTCTCTAACTTTATTCAACCAGAAGTTTTTCATCGACTTATTCTTTTCCTTTGAGGGCTCCTAACTCCAGGAGCTAGAGTAGAGTCTTCAGCAGAAAAGGCTTAATTATTGCAACTCATTGAGTGAAGATGGGGGGACTGAAGTCCCCAGAAACTGTGTTCACATACTTTACCCACAGAGTGGATAATACAGGCTTTCCTCTGCTGTTACAGATGGATTATAAGGGATGGAATCTTTTTTTTTTAAGATTTATTTATTTATGCATACAGAACAGGGGTACAAGCCAGAGGTGCAGTGGCAGTGAGAAGATTCACCAAAGGCAGAGAAGGGAGCAGAACAGGCAGACTGATGAGGTACACTGCTAAGGGGAGCAGAGGGCCAGTCAGGAGAGGTCTGCTGCCCCATGTGTGTCAGCTCAGGGGCAGGGGATCAAACTCATGCTGAAGTGGCTTTAGCTTCTTAGTGCTGTGCTTTAACCCCCTGCACACCAGGGAGGGCCCTAAAGGATGGACTCCCTCCTCCCCCCCAGTTAGTTAATATTGAATTCCTGATGGAAAACACCAGGTGTTTATTTAACTAATGCCTGGCCACTTTAAAGTGGACATTATTTTCTTGCAAGAAGGACAAGTAATGGAACTAATTCTAAAGGAGATTTTAACCTTTAAACTTCTCTTTGCAGTTGCATAGGGCTTAGAGTTTGAGGCACTCCAAGGTCACACCTTTACCTTCCCCTCTAATTGATCAGAAATATATTTTAAGGGTGGATCCCATATTGATGTAATAAACGATACCTAAAACGAAATCTTACATTTTGACTTTAATCAAGAATTTAACATTAAATTTTAATCAAAACTGTGAATGAGGTTAATCTCCATTTAACTCTAGGCTTTTCCTGAATTCATAGACTTCTATTTTTTTAAACATATTTTGATTTTTTATTATGGACATCACTTTTGGATTTCTTTAAAAACATAGATATTAATTTTAAGATGTGTATTTATTGTTGACTTCCAAGATATTCCGTTAATATTAATGTGGCTGCATTAATATATATTTTGTTCTGAATACATACAGTTGCTCAGCTTTAAAGTTATTTTATGTTGAGTTTTCTAGTCTCTGTACTTTCATCACTCCATGCAGCTATCTCAGAACAGTTTCTTCTTAATTTTGGCTATAATGGCAGTTACTATAACAACAATCATGGAGAGAAATGTATTTATTTTTCCTGCCCAGTGGTACTTCCTGCTGTCTTCAAAGAGAGTCCTGAATAAAAAGTACTAATTTATGTTTTACTAAAAAAATGAATTTGAGTATCCAAAAGATTTCATTAATATTTTTGTCAAATCAGATGCAAGAATTAGAAGTCACTTAGTCATCTATGCTTATTTGGATATGACATAAGGGTCCATACACATAGACACAACCCAGTCCTAACACAGCAAGTAATGGAGCCTTCCCCTATGCCACTATGACAATGTTTCTTATACTAAAAAATCAAAAATAAGCAAGCCAAACCATACAGAAGAAAAGCAAGCTAACCTTGTTAGATACTCTCAATAATTTTCTTCCTTGGAGCTATGAGCAGGGAGAGGGAAGATTCTAAATTGGTTGCTTTTGATTCTTTAGAGTATGAACTTTGCTTTCATGAATGAAGTCTCTAATCTGTAGCAGACTTGGCTTTTGTTTTATAGAACCAGAGGAAATTGTAGAGCCCAGTCAGAACCATTACATACTGCATCTTATCTTCTTGGTAGGTAACTTCTTGGAGTACCACTTGGAGAGTTAGGGACTACCTGATAAGTAGATTAGTAACTATGACTCATTTTTAGATATGACTGTAAGAGAGGTATAAAGCCTGAGGCTCTTTCTTACCTCCAGTATTATGTATTAATCTGTTGAAAAAATGAAAGTAAATACACTACATACACACATACATCCATAAAAAGATCATGTTATCTGTTGAAATGCCTCTGATCTCCTTTTGCTTCAACTGTCAGTTTCTCAATTAACATTATTTATAAGTTCTTAGAAAGTTTAGATGAAATGACATGGGGGCCTCCCTGGTGGCACAGAGGTTAAAGTCTCAGCAATATCAAGCTTTTGCCAGCCACTGTGACTTGGGTGTGATCCCTGGACATGGAGCTAACCCATATGGTACAGCAGACCTCTCCTGTCTTGCCTGCTGCTCCCCTCAGCAGTATATTGATCTGCCTATTCTGCTCCCCACTCTGTTTCTGGTGAATACTTTCACCCTTGCTCCTCCTCCTCCCCCCCTCCACCCCCATACTTCAGTTCTTATATGCATAAATAAAGAAAACCTTTGAAAAAAATAAATGAGGGCCCTCCCTGGTGGTGAGTGGTTTAAAGCACAGCACTAAGAAGCTAAAGCCACTTCAGCATGAATTTGATCTCTGCCCCAGAGGTGATCCACATGGCACAGAAGAACTCTCTTGATCCACCTTCTGCTCCCCTCAGCAGTGTACTTCATCCTGTTCTGCTCCCCACTCTGTCTCTGGTGAATCTACTCACCACCCCTGCACCTCTGGCCTGTACACCATTTTTGTATGCATAAATAAATGAATTTTTAAAAATAAATAAATGAAATTCCATGTTTGTTAACATAGGCTAACATATAAAAAACAGTTAAATTCCTATGGCATATTCCCAGTCATGGAAGCAGCACCAAAATTCTAAATACAATCATTTGTATTCCATAATTCATTTATTTTTCCAACCCACTTATTCCAGCTCAGGGTCATGAGTATCGGACTCTGTTCCAGCTACTCAAGCACCAACACTGCATATGATGCCCTTCCATCACAGGTACTCACATGTACCCAGACTCACTTAGGCTGGACATGTCAGTGAACCTAATGTGCACATCATTGAGATTTGGGAAGAAATCAGAGAAAACCTATGTAGACATGGAGAGAATATACAGATTCCACACAGACAGTGGCCTTAACCACACTTACTTTTTTTTCTTATCAATATTGTAAGGAAATAACATTGAATGAAGTGATGCTATCAAAGAATCTGCTTCACTTAGCAATTTATTTATTTTTTTTCATGACAATAAATGATCGTGGAAAGTTTACAAGGTGCTCTTAGGAAGTTCAGTCTTCTAAAATTCTCATCTAAAATCTTTTTACTGGTTATCAAATCTAAGTGATATTTCTTCTATGGTTAGTTGTCATTTGACTTTGTTTGCAGTTTTTCTAGCTTAAGTCTATGAATACAGTGGAAGTCAAGTTCTGCCTAAGATTGGGAAACCATAGCGTCACTACCCATCTCTAAAACCAATCCATGTATATTTAAGACAGAAATGAATCCTATTGCTACTGTGAATCTAAAAGTCTATTCAGAATCCCTAAGAGGCATGGAAAGCATTTAGACTCATTTCATTTACATGTCAGGTGAAGACTTTCATTTGGCAGTGAGATGAATGCTGAATAATGGTTCTTTTGAATAGTGTAATTAAGAATTCATTAAGGAGGACTAAAAAAAAAAAAACCTAACAAAATGCAATATGTGTGTACTTCTTACATTGAACTCCCAAAATTGTATCAGAGTGATGATGATTAAAAAAACCAATTGAGAACCATTTAGAAATTTACTGGCATTTCATGTACAGATAGTGACATTAAAATTCAGCGAGGAACAAATATATATTTGACTTTATTAGAAAAATTATGTTAAATCAGGATTAAAGATCATTTTTACTATTTTAAAATGTGCTTGTAACAAAGGACTTAACCAACAGTCGTTTCTTGAAAAGATCTCTTAGTGTTCACCATGTGAACCTATGGTATTGAAAAACTTTACTTTGTTCTTTAGTAACTGATCAAATGAAATGTGACAAACTTCCTTTTTTCATTCTTTGCTCCACATTAATTGAAATGATTAAAAGTTTTGAGACAGACTCAAATGTGACAGGAATAGGACAGACATTTGCATGTAACAAAAGTTAATATTGTCTTGTTAATTACACAAGAGGAAGGGGCTTGAGATTTTACTGTTTTCTCATTCATGAACACCTTCTATCACTCAGAAAACCCCTGTCTCCCTGAGGCCTACCTTCTGTTATGCTGCTTGCTTATAGCAGAGAAAATGTTATATGTTGGGGTAGGAGCAGATCTTTGTGGACTTTAGAGTTCAGTGACTTAGAAACTAAGAGAATCTATTACTGTGGCAGTGATAGAATTTAGAACATTTTTCTTGAATAATGTGGACATTTTATTGAAGCCTCAGCAATACATTCTTATAGCACATGCAAACATCTATTATTTCCAGCGTAGGGCCTATATTCAGCAAATTGTTCTTTCATTCTTTGTCTTGACATACTATAAGCCAGGCCTATCTGTGGCATACAATATATTATTTTTTCAATTTCTCCTCCAACTGTATCAAGGAAAAATACCAAGAAATTGGAATAGGCTTTACCCATTCACTTGTCAAGCAAGTCAAATTATATTGGATTAATTACAATTCAAATTGCATTAATATATAACTTAAAATTTTTAATTTTTTTAGACTAGCTTGAAAACAAGTAGTGAATGAACTTGAAAAAAGTTGTTTCTGAAGCTTAAGCAACCTTATACAGATGATTTATAAACTGAGTTTGATTTCTCATTCTCTTGGTAGTTCTGGTTCAGGAACTAGAGTCTAATACACAGTTATACAAAGTTATACAAAGATCTAAAGACCCACTCTGAAAATCTGAAAATGAACAAAGCCCCACCTCCCTGGATGAAAATATTCATCCAGATGGTACATTAGAACCGTTTAGTACTGCCTGCATTCTTAAGGCTCTGATTTTTATTTTGAGATCATTTATTCTTCTAAAGATTTCTTCTAGTTAATTGGAAACAGTATATCATATATGGGATTGAACAAAATATAAAGGATTGCAAATGTTGAAATGTAATCATTCCTCAGTTAGTGACTATTGCTTTGTGTTTCAACCACATTGTTCTCTGTCGCCATTTTGGTTTATGCAAGATGTGGAAGTGAGCACAGGAAGGAAGACTACAATGTTTCCTTCTCTGATAACATTGTAGCAACATTTATTACTTATAAGAGAAATTCAGGTTCTTGAACTGTATACATATTACAGAGACACAAAATTTCCTATACATACTTGTTAGTATCCACTAACTAGTGCATTTATTGTCTGAATTTAGGATATAATTGTTGAAGAAGTCCAATGTAGACAGTGAGTAGTGTTGTGATTGGTTGCTACAATAATTTTTTTATGAAGAAAAACATTTTGACTAGGTTTTTAAAAATATTGAAATTAATCCCAGCATTTTGAAACAAAAATTTAGTTAAAAAAAAAGATTTCTGTGGAAAATGCACCTATTATAATTATCTGAGTTATACCCTTACCTAATCTCCTCCTTAGGTAGAACAAGTAACTTGCTCCTAACAATAGCAGAGATTGGTGGGTTGTCACATTATTATGTTTTGTTACATGTAAAACATTTACTTTGGAGATTAGGTCTGGATAAAATCTATTTTTTGTCTATGAAGAAGCATATGGCCAAACTATGAACTGCTTATGGAGAGCATCATGCAGCAGGCAGGCTGCCAGGATCTCAGAGCCTCAGACACATAGCTACAAAAAAATGAATTCTTCTAGCAGCATTAGAAGAACTTAAATATTAGCCATTTATTCAGTAGTTTCCATATATCAAATGCTATGATGAAAAAAATTTCCATATATCAAATGCTATGATGAAAAATTTACCTAAATTATGTCTTTTAATGCTTGCAGTAGTACTTTACACTCTGCCACTTGTTGAAACCTACTCCAGTCTCCTAGATCACTCATTTATTCACTTAACAAATACATATTACCACATCCTAAGTCATTCATTAATTCACTTTACAAATATACATTACCACATTAATAAGTCACTTTTGGGGGGGGGCGTTCATTGGTGAACAAAATTGACTAAGTCTTTCAGGGAACTTAGGTATTAGTGGGAGAGCCAGAGGATGTTAAAATAATGCTATTAAACAGACAAAATGTTAGGTGGGGCAGGTACTCTTAAAAAGTAAATCAGAATAGTCTGAATGAGGAGAAAGGTACTATTTCTTCAGATAAAAGTTGTCCCTTTAGCAGAGATTGAAGGAGAGTGTGGACAAAAGTTCATGTATATCACAAAAGCCCACGTATATCTGAGAAAATGAATTTTAGAATAAATAAAGAAAATGTAAGGCCAGAACTGGGAAACTTACTCAGCATGTCCCTTTATTGAGAAAAAGGAAGCCAGTATGCCTAGAAAAGATTTGCCAGGCAGGGTTGGTAAGAAATAAGTCAGCCCATAGATAAGTCTGGAAGGTTGTTATAATAATTCAAATTAGAGCCATGGAAGCTTTGACTTTGGTGATAAATAGTAGTGTTGGGGGGAAAGAATGTCGTGAACAAACTCCACAAATGGGTGTTATGGGCCCCACCCCCACCCAAGACCAGAGAAATCCAAGACAGCAAGGACTACAAATCCTATAATGTCATCACCACCAAAGGAAGGATTACTGGGAACTGAGGGTGGAGTTAAGCAGGCAGGTCTGGTATATACCCAGACATGTGAGCCTTGGGGGGTCCTTGGTTTTTCACCGACTTTCAGCATGCTATTGGGTTTCCAGTTTAGCAGAACTGGTAGGATGCATTCACCAATTTCTTTCTCTCTCTTCCTTACTGAGTTATTAATATCTTTATTTCTCCTTCTTTTGTAAATAAACCCTGTATTAACCTTTTTGTGTGTGCCTGCAGTTGAGTCTCATTATAAGTCCCTTTTAGACACATAGGTAAGGACCTAAAGTCAGGCAACCCATTTCACATTGGGGTGCTTGTAATAGTTTGATTCTGAGTATATTTTAAAGATGCTGCCAATGGATTTGCCAGTAGATTAGAGTAGCATATAAGTAACTGAATGAGAATTGACTCTAAAGATTTTGGCAAATGGAAGAATGGAGTTGTCATTTACCAAATCAGAGGAAACTGGAATTGAGTAGATATAAAAAGGACATTTTTTTGAAATCTTTTAATATTTTTATTTTAATTTAAATTTATTTTATTTTCTTATATCTTTGTTAAGTGTTGGACAGTATTTGATTTCTCCCCTTCAGCACAGCCCTGTAGTTCTCCCACCACCATGACAATTATCATCCATCACCACTATGCCCTTCCCTCCCCTGTTTTGATCTGGATTCAAAGAGAAATATTTAGTTCATAATAGTAGTTGGCCTGTAATCATTATTTAATAGTGTTTGAAGCCCTAGTACTAGGATGATGGTCATTGGAAGAAACTTGGTCTCCCTGTCCTTTCCTCAATTTTACGTATATATTGTGATTTACAATAGGGAATAATATTCGGTCTTTGTTCCAGTTCTGACACAAAGCTCCTAAAGTCCTTACAATTTCCTAAGTAACGAGAGAAATAAAAGTGTATTTTGTTATGTTGGTGAGGTGACTAGTGGTAGCCATTTTCATGGTTTCATAGAGGATTATGTGGTGCATTTTGAATTTTATGTCTTTACTTTAGTCACAGCTCTCAGGGACCAGCCTAAACCCTACTTTGTGGCTCCCCACCAGAAGGCAACTTAGACTTGCTGCAAGCTTTTGAGCTTCAGCTGCTGTGCTTTGGGCCCAGTCAGTTTGGTCGGGCATTTACCCATAAAGAGATGGGTAGTTTTTGGAGTATTTGGAAAACTATTATTTGAAGTCCTTTATTTATTTATTTTTTCTTTCTCTTCAAAGCAGTTCATTGAAAGTGAATTGACCATATATATATATATAATATTGAGAACACTGTAAAATAAGTAACAGTAAAATTATTCTCAGCTGTCCATAGGTTAGTGATTGGTGGCTCTAAGTATGGCTTAAGCATAAGCTGTATCAATCTTTCGATTTGTACTTATTAAATTAGTATCAGAGGAGTGGGTCTATCAGGAACCAATTTTCAAAAGATTCTGAAGAGCCTCTTAAGGACAGAACTTGTCCTTATAGAAAGGAAAGTGAGCAAGCAAGATTTTGTTAGACTCTGTGTGCCCAAAAGGAGGAGCTGCTTCTAAGAAAGCATGGTAAATATTTTTTGTATTTGCTTGTCAGTTAAACCAGTGAGTCTGAGTCCTGAGGAACTGGGTGAAGAAAGAGTGACTATTAAAATTGGGAAGAATTATTTTACATAAAGTATGGACATCACCAGGTTTTATTGTATTGAAAACTGAGCCAATTCAGTTTTGTTTTGTGATCTCAAAACTTTTAGAAAATCAGCAGCAGTTAGGCTGCTAGATATAAGTGGCAGACTCTGACCCATGGACACTGGAGAATTAGAAAATCAAAGTGCTGAATATATTATGTGCTGAAAGGGAGTGATTACTTTGGGTTAAACAGGGAGATTCTCTTGGAACTGAATCCTCAAAGAAGGGGGTATTTTTCTCATTAAGTCTGAGAAATTATAGACAAATATGTTCACATAATAAGAGTTTTATTTGAGAATATGACACTGTACTACCAATGAGCCATAAATATATCAAAATAATGGCACTACCCATTAGTCCTGTATGAACATACCTTCTGAGGCATACAAGATTTAAACTTCCTTTTAACTAGTAAATATTTTACCCATTTTCAAAATGATTTCTATCTCCATGGCACTAAGTGTGATTTAGTGTATCCAAATTATGATTCTGGCCATTTTGCTTATCAGCCAACTTTCTAACTGGTTATTACGAGGGAAGCAACCAATTCCATAAAACCAAGACAATCCTTGATAGTTGTGAGAAATTGTCCTATTTCAGATGTATAGTTGGGTGCCTATTCAATCTGTATAGGAGAGACAAGGAAACAAAATATTGGTGGAAAAGGCCTAAAGCAAGTAATTAGTAGCAGGGGATAGCAATGGCACATTTAGATTATTATACTTTGTATTGGTATCAGCTTCTGAATGTTTCAGCAGCATTCATTTACATACCTATTGAGGATTGCTGAGATGAGATTACCCTTTGTTCTTAGGCATAGAATTCAGTGGGGTTACAAGTCATATCTTACAATTTATATCAAGACTTTGGCCCTTTCGAATAGAAAGAGCTTTGTAATGATATGGTGAATGATGTGTAATCTTCACATATGATAGGATTTTCCTACAGAATTAGTTTTAAGTGTGTGTATCATGAGAGTCAAAAATATGTCCATTGTGACATTTCTGGTTGGAATGTTTTTTAAATAATTGTGAAATGTACACTGTGGCATCTGTATTTTAGTACTTGTCACATTCATGTCATCCCGTCTTTTGCTAGAGTTACCACTTGAACTCAGAAAAGTAAGAGTCCTCCCGAGGTCACTCAGCAGATGAAAGTATAGCAACCAGATCTAGTATTTGTAATGATTTGTTCAGGTCCACCAGTGAAGTTCTTGGGTAACTAAATGAGCATTAAATATAATCTGCTGCTAAGAACGATTTAGACTTGCACATAGTTACTCCGATAGCAGAAAATTAGAAAGTTTTATACTATATACACAGATACTAAATAAAACAGTGTTGATAAAGAATGGGAAAGACTGAATAGAGACAGAAAATTCTCTCTATTCCCCCAAAGAACTTTCTAAATCTCTGAAGTGTGATTTTTTCCAGCTATGTTCTTATCTCTTTCCTCCCTTTCTCTTCAGTCTCCTCAAAGACCTTCTGCCAGGCAATTTCAGATGTATTATAAACATACTCTTGTGAACAAGAGCAGTAATTCTCCTCCATGTGGGACCCTGCTGCTGATGACAATCAGCCCCAGGTATCCTTTCACTCACCAATTGCTGTTGGCTCCAAAATAAGTTTTGAAAAAAGTATATCAGAGCTTACAAGCCAAATGATAAGTAAAATTGAGAAATGCTTGTGTTTTCACAGCTTGTGTTTTTGAGGTGGTCAAAAGTCACTGAGCTGAACCACCCCCGAAAACCCTCATCATTGCATTCATCTATTAACAGCCATTTCTGTTTGAGTTCAGGGTGTTGACCTTTTCTCTAGAGTCATGTTTGAAGATTAGCCTTGTAGTCAAGCTAATAGCAATTCCTCCAAAATAAACCAAGCCTGTATTTCCCTCTTACTCTGTTTTAAAGTTTTGGCTGGTTTATTAAAGTTTTGACATCTGGGAACAGGGCATACATTAAACTTCAGGTAGGAAGCCCCTGTTAATGAACTCTGTCAGAACATTATCACCTTTCAGAGAAGATGTGATTTCAAAAAATATTAACCTGGATGGAGTTTTGGTTTTGACACATTTAACTGGTCACTTGGTTACTGGTAATCAAGAATAATAAAACTTTAGGCTAACACCAGAATTAACTTTAAAAAAAAAAGTCATTTTATGTCATGCCCAGATAATTAACATCTACTCAATAACTTTTGTTTGAATTTCTATTTACTGCTCTAAACCACAACTACATAAAATGCATCTAGATTCTAGGTTGTGCTAGATTATTATATCCCAGAGTTACCTGAAACTTGGGAAACATTGTTCAGGAAGAATAATCATAGAGGAATATTGAGATGTGTGTGGTGAAATCAGTGAATGTTCCATCATAGAAATATTGTTTATGCAGTTTTTTAAGATCAGCAGGCCTTCAATAAGTTGGTAAAAACATGTAAGGTCATTTTAAGCTAGTTTACCAACCAGTGTAATAGACTGTGAATTAAGCATAGGTACCAGGAAAACTAAGATGCTACATAATCTGTCAACTAATATCTATTCTATATAATTAGTTAAAATCACCTCTGATGATCTTATGATTTATTTGATGGAGATTTTGTAAGTGACTACCCATTTCTATATCTCTGATGATTACAAACATATATGCTCTTTGTTGGAACATTCCTATTTTGGTTACATATCTAAAGTTGGGTATCCATTTCTCCTTTAGATTGATTTCATGTATGGTAAGTAATAGAGGTGAGGAATAAAAGATCATTTCCAAATGAGCTTTTAATTTGAAATACAATCTGAGCCTTTCTTTCACAGAACTGAAACAGTTAGAAATTATATCCTTCTTGACTATTAGTAAGAGTTTGTGTATCCAGAGCTCCTGTAGACTGACCAAGAGCAGTTGGAAAGTGGCTATGTAGAAGAGAAAAGTAAATTTTTATTAAAGCTTAACTGGATCAAATACGTAAGGCCACAGGTGCATTCAAACTTCCCTGCACATTTTCAAATTCCAAAATAAAGCATAACTAGCTGGCATTGAATGTGAGGATCATTCAGAATGTGTTTTCATAATAACCAACAACCCCAAAATATGTGCTTGATAAACATATGTCTACATATAAAGTAGTACATTTATTTATCTTTGTTGTTATGTATTCACATAAGCCAGCCAGTTTTTTTATTCTTGATTATCACTGTTTCATTGAAAGCTTGTACTATACTGAAGAAAGCAAGGATAAATTTTTGGATTTCTGGCTGATTATTTAAACTTTTGAGAGGATAAGTCCCATTTAGAAATAATGTGTTTTTTATTAAATAAATTGGTCTAATAACATCAAGGTGCTATTTCAATGTTAAGAAAAGACAAAGTTAATCTTATGTACCAAAAGATGAGGGCAGAAGGTTGGGGTCATGGTAGGCAGGAAGTCAGTAAAGGTCAGCACCAAGCAAAGGAAAAAGACAAAAAAGTAAACTCTCCTTATTTCTGTGTTGTAAGATGGTTTATTTTCTCTAAATTCTGTGCTTTATTGAATAATCAATAAAGTAATGTATGAAGATTGAATCTATTTGTAACATGGAATGGAAACAATAGAGCTTCCTTAGAGAGATGAAAATAAACTTTTATTTTTAGTAAGTCAATGAAGATTGATAATAAAATTATGAAAGGTAAGAACAAGTAATATTGTTATTATGATTCACTATTCCATGAAATTCTAATGCATATTTTGAAATGTTGAACTATACCTGCATCTGTATTTTCCTAAATTAGCAGAAGATGTGAACAAATGCTATCTTTTTAAAATCAATGTAACATTTACAAGTATAGAAAAATCCTCTTAAAGCCTAGATTTTTTGTGTATTTACCTTATTTGATGAAATAAAGTTCCTATAACAAGGGAAAAGTGTTTAAAACCTTATTAAAATTATACCTACCTTTTTAGTAGCTCCAAATTAATAATTTTATAATTCAGCTTTAAACACAATTAATACTAGGACTCTTATAACAAAATGTTTTGAATATATTTAATTGAATTCAAAACTCAAAGAAATTTTGACAGACTTGCAAACTGAAACTAGATGAGGTTTATATTAAAATTCCCAAAAGCATTGAAGTCTTAACAGGAAAACCATGATTATATTCACTTGACATTTGTCATCAACATAGTTTGGTGACTAGAGGGAATATGTTTGCTTTTTTTGAGGTGACTTAGACAGCAAAGCAAAGAGACAACTAGTGAGGAAAAAATCTCATAATAACTAAGAGAAAACAATAAATATTGAGGCTCTTTTAACCCAACAGCTCATAGATTCAATACTTGCTATGGGATGTTGAAATAACAAAAGTGGGGGAATTTAGATATTGAAAACAACATGTTTTTAGACTACTTTGTCTATTTTCTGTTAGCAAGTTAGATTTGGAGAAAGGCAAGGGAAAAGCAGAAAATAAATTCTTTCATTAAGGCAGAATTTGTTACATTAAAGGCTTATAATTTCTAAAAGTTTTGCAAAAATTTACTAGGAGTATTCTGAGGAAGGTAATAATGTGATTTGACCATGGACAGCTGGAAGGTTCATTGTTACTTCCCATATAACGCTAACTGCAACTCAATTTTTATTGCCTCTGCTTAGCCATTTTATGTCCATGGTTTCTCATCATTCCTCATGGTATCTCACTTCTTCTGAGCTAATAAAAAGAAACAGTATTTTTATTCTCTTCTTCTAAATCCTGACCTGATTTTTTTTTTCTGTTTTGTGTTGTACTTTCTCCCAATACCGTAAACCCCAGAAGCAATGATTTGCTTTTTTTCTTTCTTTGAATTTTTTTTTTAACTTCTGTTTTTGTTACGCTCACATTCACCTCCAACATAATGGGCGAGAATCTTTTCCTTAAATTCAGGATTAAAAACACAAGTCAGACCTCACAAAGTTTCACGTGAAGCTTTCCCAGAGTAGAGAGATCCGGGGAGCAGTGTACCTCTCTTCCTTCCTCCCCTTTCTCTTTCTCCTTCCTCCCACCTTTGTCTTTCACTTCCTCATTATATATTTGTCTCACAAGGTTCTTATGAGGAGTAAATGAGTTAATATTTATAGTCAGAACAGATCTCTTAGAAGTCATCATGTACGTATTTAACTAAATTAATGACTGAGGATTTACAGTGTTTCCATAAGCTCTGTTTTTCAAAAATGTATGACACTTAAAAATGTGAATTAAATTCAGAAATTATGTAGAAAAGGTGATTTTTATTTTTAAAACATCATTATTACTTGCCCACATTTGTTTTTTCCAAATGAAAAACTATGTGGAATATCAAAATTGAGAACAAATTTATATTTTTAAAATGGTACAGAAAGGCTTATCTTTGCCTCTGCTACCTTTTCTGTATCCTTCCCACAACCTCTGAAATAGGCTCTAGATTCCTGCATTCTAAGGAAATCCCTGATTTTAATTATAATCAAGTCTCAGAGTTAGTAAATAATTTACTTCCAAGATAAAAACTTATTTTAATCTTTCACTTCCAGTTGATCCCACTGTCTCACTTTAGAGAGACTTGTCTCTGACACTATTCCTGTAATTAAATATCCCTCCCTCCCATTTTATCCTTATGGTCTATAAGGAAGGAAGGATATTCTTTAAGTTCTTTATTTCTCAGTTGAGTCTGTTCTTCACATGCAAGCTAATTAAGACCTTATTAGCTCAGTGATAAAAATGTATATTTAAATATGAATTTCACCAGTGAAAAAGGAAGATCCTACCATCTAAAGGAAGGACTTTCAAATTATGTCTTACATGTGCACAACATTTTACCCTGCATAAAAATAACCACATACACAGTAGAAGGACTCAAAATTGTCTAGTTAAGGGAACAGAAGTTTCAAAACAGCATTGTGATTAATATAGGTAGCAAACAAACAAGCATTGATTTGCACTTAATGTTCACATACAGCAATGGTAATGGTTAAATGTAATTGGCTCAATTTTCATACCTTCTTAAAAATCATTGGATGTTTTTAATGTCTATTTTTTTATTGCTAATTATGTAAAGTCTACTTATAAAAGTGATTGGAATTAAAAAGTGAATTATTAGTTATATAACAAAGAACAGTATTACAGACTTTGAGAAGAACCTAAATTTTGTAATACTGAGAAAATATTTTTGAATATAAACTTGCATTTTTCCTCCTCTTAATATGTACAAACATGATATGTATGTGTGTGTATATATATATATATATAGTTTTAATTATTTATGTATTCATGTATTCATACAGAACTTGGGTACAAGCCAGAGGTGCAGGGGTGGTGAGAGGCTTCACCAGAGACAGAGTGGGGAGCAGAACAGGCAGAACCATGAAGTATACTCCTAAGGGGAGCAGCGGGTGGTCAGGAGAGGTCTGCCACACGGTGTGGATCACCTCCAGGGTCGGGGATCAAACTCGCACTGAAGCAGCTGTGGCCAACTTGCAGTGCTGCATCCTAACCCATTGTGCCACCAGGGAGGGCCCTAACAAACATGAATATTTTATAATTGATTGACTTTTTTGGGGCCTTGATGAACACACAACTTAACATATTGCAAAGCAATTTGCAATACTAATACCAAAAATTTGGCTGTTAATAGTTAATATTTCACACATCTAAAATTAAGTGGAATACTTAAATGACATGATTAGCTTTTGTTTATAGAGAAAAACAAAGCAATACTAATTGAACCATTGAATAATGAATTATATCATATTGTAATAAGCCTTAATCTTGTATTATGAATGAGATTAAGGATTCATATCTATAAACAATTTGCCTCTTTGTGGTCATAAAAATTGGCTGAGTAATGTTTTTTAAATAGAGCAAAGTGCTATTAAAAATGTGTACTATCAGTTGGTATTCCCTTATTCTGTTGTGCAAATAACAGTGAAATCATGCAGTGGGGCATACGGACAATGAGTTAGGTAATAAATGGAATGTAACACTAATTGTAGTCACTATAAACCAGAAAATATACATTTGATGGCCTGCCTTGATGGCACAATAGTGTTCAAACCCAAGATAAAAAATGCATTTCAAATTCTCTCTTTATAAAAACTCAATAGTCTGCTGCAGTCTGTGTCTGGTATCAAATCTTATATATCTACCTGTGTTTTCAGTGTGGAAACTCAATTCCTAAAGGGAAGGTCATTATCATGATTAAGTTTTATAAGAAAATCAGTAGGTACCAGTATCTATTTAATAATGGAGACATCATGAATGTCATAGTTAACACACTTTACAGAGTGCTAATAACTCCTAAAGTGTATCCTTGTTTCACGTTGAAGTAAGTATTGGAAATTTTATACTAGCTACTCTGCCTGAAAGCATTAAAAAGGTATTTCTGTAATAGACAGTCTAAAAGAAATTAATGAAATTTTACAACTTTGTCTAATTTTTTGTTCTGGTTTAAAGCTGATAATCATGTGAAATTGGCATTGGACTAAATTAATCAAGGGGATTATTTTACCCTTGTACATTTTATGTTGTCTTTAGGATAAAGTATTCATATGTGTGTGCCTGTATTTTAAAGTTTGTAATGTATCTACATAGTAGATACATTATTAGCTACATCAAACATGCTTTACCCTAGATTTGTTTTAGTTCTGAAATTGCATGGATATAAGATATGCATTTATTCAGAAACTAAACAAAAAACTTTAGTAATTTCTGCATTACAATGACCCTAATTCAAGTCCAGTGATAGATTGAAAGAGGTTGTTTCTATTATATATTTAAATTAAAAATAGGAAGATGTAGTTTCTACTAATGAGTTTTGTAGGGCTGTTTTAATATGATGTCCCTTAGGAGATTTCCTCACTCGGTGTGAAGGCTCCTAAGAGGTGCTTGTGCACCTGATTAATTCATAAATGGCGCTGAGGGCTGCACATTTGCCCAATCCTAGTTAAATCATAGTAGGCGGCTATTCCTCTGTAGGATGTATTGCAAATTGTGATGCTCTTATTATACACCTAATTACAGCATTCGACACTAGTCAGATTCTTTCTATAAATTCTTATAAATGTGATGTCCATTTTAGAAGTTAGAGATTGAGGTTCATTAAAATGACTTCAAATCATATTATTACAATAGAACAGTGACTCGTGACTCAACAGAAACTGCTTTGAAATTCTAAGAATATATATGTAAAATATAAGGAGATTAAAATATAATGGCTACAAAAATGATTTTGTGTTATAAATAATAATTAAGCAACTACAATGGAGACATAGGCAAAAAATGGAAAAGATAGATGTATAGTATTTTTGGGGTGAGTAAATTAAAAAAATTATGTGTGTTGGAGCATGGCACTTAACCCTTCTGTGCCTCATGTCTCATGGGGCTATTAATCCAACCTTTGTTATTTAATGTGAGGATTAATTGAGTTAATATATCTAAGGTACTTAGAACAATGCCTGCCACATAGTAAGCCTATGTGAGCTCTTTATAAGCTCTGTATATTAGAATTTTTCCTAAATAAGATAAACTGTTTTTCACTATTTTGCTTTAGCCAAAGCAAGTATTTCCACTGCTGTTTCTTCTGCTGTCCTTAGACTTAGATCCTTTTTGATATTATTCAGAGTGGTGTTTTTTTTCCTTTAAATTAGGCAGACAGATAGTTTCATCAAACACAAATTTGGACAGGTATTACAATTTTTTTCTAGATTTATAGCTGAACATATTGGCTCATTGTATAAATTAAAGCTATTTGACTTCAAATGTGCTTTTTTTATGGTTTCTTTCTATTATACTAAATAGCAGTGTTTATTAAGGCATAGGGTTTATTGCTGTATCTGACAGAATTGTTCAGATATTTTCTGAATCTCATTATTGCTTCTGGGACTACCCAAATTGTATTTCTATAACTTGGGAACCATTTACTGAGTTGCATCTATCAGTTAACTCAGTTGACTAACAAATCAGAATAATGATGATTATGATGATGATGATGATGATTTATCTGCCACTGTGATAGATATGCCAGGTCCTGAAGCTATCTGAAAACTTTATCTAAAGCTGACAGCTATTGCTTCAATATGGCCCTTCCCTTTTATTCTGGAGCTCAAGATGTGAAATGTGTTAGGTTAAGGAATATGCATATTATTAATGTTTTAAATGAAACAAAGAAAAAGTGAGCTAAAAAAAGTTAATAGACTTATCACAAATTTGACAACTAGTTAATGATGAGGGTAGAACTCATGGGTTATGACTTAGTTATTTTTCCATCCATTCTGCTTTTTATCATAAAGCATATGAGACAGAAAAAAAGGCAAAAAAAAAAAATTAAAGCATATCATGAAGTCAGTATAGCACTTTGTTTAATTCACCATCACAGTCACCCAGAAATTGAAACTCTTTTATGACCTTCCCATTTGACACAGCTGAATTATTTCAAATCAGCTTAAAAAAAAAAAAAAAAAAACTTAGACATGCTGACTTATATGGCCTAATGAGTATAATAGCAAATTTTTTTTCTCTAGATAAAGATGTCCTAAATTTTAATAATACAGAAACCTTTCACTTATATAATTATACAGTTTATACAGCACAATTATCATCATTTTAAAATGCTTTGAATTATGCCATATCAACATCTTATTTTTTTCCTTCACATTTTAGACCAAAGCATAGAGAAACTTGATCACTTAGTAAAGCTGTCTGACCCCAATCAAAATAAAGTAAGGAATTAAGTGGTTACATGTGTTGGCATGCTAAAATTCTTATTAAGTTTGAATTAGCAGGATGACACTCTTAAATCTCTTAGTGGACAAAGAACTACATTGTATTTAGAGTAAATAATATACCCAAGATCCTGGTCCCATACCAGAAGCCTTATTGTATATTTGGTGGCAGTGGTGTTCACACTGGTGGGGGACATACTGAGGATGAATCCCACTATACCTTATAAAAAGGAGAAGAGAACGTTCTATAGATGTTCAATTTGTACCATTAAGACCTAACTAAAGAATGATGTTTGCTCACAGTTACTATTTATCTAGCATTGTGCTGAGAATTGGGCTAATACCTACTTTTAAGATAAATAGATTTATAAAGTTTAACTTATCAAATTCCCTGAACAAGTACAATTTTAAAATAACAATTATTTCTCAAAATTTAAGATAGTAGTATAGGCTAGACATTAGACAAATACCACTTAGTGAGGTTACCATAATTCTTACAAACACTGCCTCTGAATTTTATTGTAAGTGGTGGGGTGATTAAGAATCCAGTAAGTTTGGGCCCTCCCTGATGGCGCAGCGGGTTAAAGCGCAGCACTGAGAAGCTGAAGCCACATCCGCATGAGTTCTATTTCCCCCTGCCCCGGAGGTGACCACATGGCGAGGCAGACCTCTCCTGAGCTCGCTGCCCCCCTCAGCAGTGTACTTCACTGATCTGCCGGTTCTGCTCCCACTCTGTCTCTGGTGAAGACTTTCACCACCACTGGGCCCCTGGCCTGTACCCCAGTTCTGTATGCACAAATAAATAAATCTTAAAAAAAAAAAAAACCAATAAGTTCACCAAAGCATTCACTTTTAAAAAGGTATCAAGCTATCTAAAAGTCATCCTTAAAAGTGGAATTAAGAATTTAGTACTGGCCCTCCCTGGTGGCGCAGCCTGTTAAAGCACTGCACTAAGAAGATTAAGCCACTTCCTCATGAATTCGATCCCTGCCTGCCCTGAGGAGATCCAAATGGCCAGACAGACCTCTCCTGACCCACCCGCTGCTCCCCTCAGCAGTGTACTTCGTAGAGCGGCCTGTTCTGCCCACTCGTCCCTGGTGAATCCTCTTACCCTCCGCATCTCTGGCCTGTACCCCAGCTCTGTATGAATAAATAAATAAATCTTTAAAAAAAAATAATAATTTAGTACCTCCTATTCTTAACCAATTGAGGTGTAAGGCAGAACATTCAGAAGAAACCTCCTTTGTCTCACCCATCACCCCCATGATAATGATGTAGGGGAAGTTAGAAGACTTTGAAAGGCAAACTTGAATTTGCCAAATAGTCTCTTATGCTAAAGATCCTAATTTCTTTGTCAGTTGCTGATCTGAAAACCACAACACAATGCCTATGTGGTAGCAGTGAGGGATAGAGGAGGTAGTTCATGGACATATATGTTTGAATCAGTCTTCAGTTAATATTGTTCCTAGGTAACTTGATATTATCTTGTCATAAAGCCATCCTTTTCTTCTCTCAATTCCAATGATTTAAAAGGCTAGTATAAAGAAAATTTCATAAAGAGGAAGAATATAGCAATGCCATAATTATTTTATTACTTTTTTAATTATGGATTTATTTTTGCATAAAAGAACTGGGATGTGGGCCAGAGGTGGGGGGTGAAAAGCTTCATCAGAAACAGAGTGGGAAGTAGTATAGACAGATCTAACTGAAGAACACTGATATGGGTAGCAGCAGGCAAATAAGAGAAGTCTGCTACACCATGTGGGTTAGCTCCCTGGTGGGGGATTAGTAGTGGAAGCATTGAGAGATAACCTCTAGACCACACCATTGGCTTACACCCCAGCTCTTGCATGCATACATAACTAAAATAAACCTTTAAAAACAACAACTAAGTTTCAATCTATTCTAAAATTTGATTTTAATACAAGAATGCCTTTGACAATTTGTTACCCTAAATATGATCTAATAACTACTTAATTTTTAGATGGAATGCTATCATAAAGAACTAAAAACTTTTTCATATGAGTTTTTCTATTCTGACAATTTATGAATTATAATGAATTTATTTAGAATTTATGTCAGTCCCATATCATAAACAGTTAAAATTGTTTATGATATGGGGCTATTATTTAAAGGAATTGAAATTACATTACATTAAACACTTAAAAGAAGAATTATACCTTCAGATTTCTCATTGCTTTTTATAAGTTGATTATTAAGTGGACCATAATAAATGAAAACATAATTAATTAGGTTGAAAACTATGCTTAGAAAAAGAAAACTACTTAGCTTCATACATAGGCTTGTGAATTAGTATGTGTACAAAGTTATCTTCATGGTTTGTGAAAATTAAAAGTAATATGTACTGGGGTTAGCTGTGTAACTACTAAATAATTATTTCAAGGCAAAACAGCAATACTTAAAACAGAAAGTACATGATTTCATGAATAAGAAGTGTTGATAATAACTAGGCTTTAACTTGAGTACATCTAGTTATATTTAACAAAATAATAAGTTTTCCATTAAAAATTGTAAATAAAGTTTTGGAAATCTATTTTAAAGTACTTTATAAATTGTATAATTCCAGCAATCTCCCTTAAGTGACTTACTACTTAAAAATAAATAAATAAATAAATTACTCTCTCCAAAAAAAAAACATCAAATTTACAAACATTACCAACTGTTCTTTTTTTTTTTTTTTCAATTCAAGCACAACTTTATTGCTGGTTATACAAAAGTCAGAGGCATAGCTACCTTAGGCTGAAAAGTTGTATGATTAGGAATACTGTTGGAGACCAGCTCCAACTATTGAGGTGTCTGGAGGCAAGACAGGCAGGACCCTAAGGTGGGAATTGTCGTGAGTGGAGATTCCTAAAAAAGGGGGAAAGGGAGAAAAAAGGGGAAAGGGGAGCGAGGAAGACACGGGAGTCAGAGTTGGGTGCAAGTCTTCCTGCTCTGCCTTCAGCAGAGGTTTATTTTATACATTATGAGCAAGCAGTGGGATGACATCAGCACAGGAACTGGGCTGAGAGATTACAATCATCTTTTTTTTCTAAGAACAGTTTATGGTCGTATTGCCCTTTAGCTGAGATATAACATTCCAAAATCAATCAGGTACATAAGTGCACAAAGTTTATGACTAGTATTACTATAGTGGAGATAAACTAAGATAGAAGTCCCTTAAACCTTATCTACTACTTAATGGTTATTTGTTTTTCTGCCTGAATCATCCTGGTGGACAGAAGAGGAAATTCCTTGCTAATCAAATCTCTGAATAGGAGATATAGGTGGATTTCCTTATCTGAAGACTACATAGTAGAATCCTGAAAAACTAGCAAGAAGACTTTTGTGGATTCCTTTAAGGTGTAGCTGGTGAAAACTTGACTAGTTTAAAAACAGGCAACCTGGATGAATTTCCACATCTAAAGGCCAAACAATAGGAAGTTTGAGTAATTCTTTGGAAGCTGAATAGAAGGCTAGGTGAGATAATAGAATGATAAGATTTGGGTTTTCCTCCATCAGGCTGTGAGAGAGACTTTGCAAAAACAACCCTTTTGCTTTTATTTATCAGTCAGTAGTCAAGTCACTTGACTTCAAGGGAATTTTTCACCCTGGTGCAGTGCTTGCTTGTCAGGGCAGGCAGGCCTTATGCGGCTGAGGCAGTCCAATTGTAAGCTGAAAGTTGCTCAGAATACTTTGATATTACAATTATACAAAAAAGGGAGGTCATAACATAAGTTAGCGTGGAAAGTCTGATTTTTCAGAGCAGTTCCCCTCCATCTGGACCGTGTCCAACGACAGAGGTTGCATAGCTTGTGTCAGAATACTACTTATGTGTTTATTTATTTTCACCCTCAGATATCCCAAAATAATTTAAGATGGCCTAAAATATTCATTGTAAGAGTATAAAGTGAATAAAAAACATGTTAGAATAGATGGCAGGCACAATAGACAAAGTAGGACAATAAAATGTAGTCAGATTCAGCATTATAAACATTCACTGAAATCCTACTTTCAGGGAGATATGTGTAAATTGCTGAACTACAATGTAGATTTAAGTATAACAGTTTTCAAATGTGCAAAGTATAATGGAGGGAGGATGAAATGCAAAACCAAAGCTAATTTGTGTGAGTTTTTAGCTTAATCAATCATTTTCCAGAAGATATGATATCTGGAAAAAGATATCTGATATCTTTTGAAGGATCAAGGGGGAAGAGTACAGTCATGGATTAAGGGGTGAAATAACACATGCAAAGTTTTGTAGGCATAGAACAGATTAATGTTTTGGGGAATTCACATGGTATATTATAAAATAGAAGGGACAAATAAAATAATTGGTAAGTCTGGAGCTGGCCAGATCTCCAGTGTACAACTTTTTGTATTAATAAACTATGGATAAAGAAGAACCTCAATGATCAAGGTTAGAGCTGATGGTTCAGTTGAATAACTGAATAGAAAGTGTTATGAAGTAATTACTGTTGTTATCAAATTTTTACTGGAAAAAAATCAGGTATATAAAAAGTTGAATAGCATAGTGAACTTCCAGGTGTTCACTGCCTAGATCACTGAAGACAATATTGTTTCATCTATATTTTCACCAACTACTCCTTGCCATGCCCCAGTACTACCAATTAACTATTTTGAAGCAAATTATAGATATTATATAACTTCCTCAGGAGACAGTGTAGTGTGTATTTCTGTAAGATAAGAATTTACAAAAAAGTCAAATCAGGAACATACATAAAACACTAAAAAAGTCACTTACGACCCTTCAACCTTAGCCATTTTTTAAAAGTCCCAGTTATTGGGCCCTTCCTGGTGGCACAGTGGGTTAAAGCGCTGCACTAAGAAGCTAAAACCACTTCCACATGAGTTCAATCCCCACCTGCCCTGGAGGGGATCCAAATGGTGCGGCAGACCTCTCCTGACCTGCCGGCTGCTCCCCTCAGCAGTGTACTTCCACCATCTGCCTGTTCTGTTCCCCAATCTGTCTCTGGTGAAGCCTCATCGCCCCTACACCTCTGGCCTGTACCCCAGTTCTGTATACACAAATAAATACATTTTTAAAAAGAAAATTCCCAGTTATTATTCCAACAATTTTAAGGGAATTAAATTCTAACAGTTTTGAGGACACTCTTTGCCTTTGCTTTATCTATCTATTTCATATAAAAGTGTATTTTCTTGCATGATCTCATCAAAATACTGTTAACATCAATGTTGTTTCAAGTGATAGTGTTTATAGTGGAAATCTTGGCCAATTTAAATTCTAGGACAAAATATTCACTAGGATGAAATGGACTACAACAGAACCAGTATCATCTATAGTTTTGTAAATAGATAAAAGATAGCAGTACATAGTACAGTTCAGTTTTCAAGGACACATTAGTGCAAGTTCATTTCATAAATGATTTTACTACTGTACTGGAGAGTGGGAAACTGCTTTAATACTTTAGGTGGCTACAGGAAACAGTTTGCAAACAATAAATGCAAGAGATGCAAAGAAAATCATCATTAACAAGATAAAATATATTTCCAGAAATAAATTTTTAAATAGTTGGTATTTTGTCATTTGTTAAATCACAAGTGAGCACACATAGAGGCACACTTCAACATGCTTTTGTTTCCAAACTAAATGAAGTTTGGGCCATTGCTCTGAAATCAACCAAAGTGGACTATGAGCTATATATGTATATATATATATATATATATATATATATATATATATATATATATATATGCAAAGAAGTGTCAGAGACTAACTAACTGGAAACTTATAATTGTACAGTGGAGGAGCAAGAAGATCTAAGTTAGAAAGAATAATTCTTTACAAAAAATGTAGAATCTTACCTGTAAGTTAAATTCAGCATAGAAACTTCAAAAAACCTTTTTACTATTTGTAGTATCAATATTAACATCCATAGACAATATTACTTGAGCTACAGAAGAGGCTGCCATAATGTAACATTTGAAAGTCCTTAGTGGAATCAGATGGAGAAATAAAGTTAACTGCACACAGGATAGAATCAGCATCAGCATAAAGTTTATTTGCAAAGGAAACTTTTTTTCCCACTAAAATTGTTGCATCTACTGACTCATCAGTAATCTTTTCCTGTATAAAAGGTAATGATGTTTTAAATTGTTCATTTTAAAGGGAGATTTTATTCGGCTTAAGCAAATGCGTTGATTAAGAAAGTTATTAATTAAAAAAAGTGGCCAATGCTACTTTTGGAATTATTCTTTAAAACAAATATATACAAAGGTCTTTATCAAAGAAAGAATAAGTACAAATTTTAATCTCATCAGTACTACAGAAATGTGCAAATCCTGTGCAAATTCCTACAGATTCCTTCATTTTATTCTACAGTGACCAGCAGCACTATACACAAAGTTTGCTCCCAACTTGAAAAACCTGCAGAGGTCAGTATAGCGACAGCAACAAGACATTGCATAGATAACGTAATCAATACTGAAGGTGGACCCTGATATCAAAAACATTTACACATCCTAGTACCTTGAGCATTGAAATTAAATTTCTAGTGATTGGGATAAAATGTTTTTTGACTTATTTTGTTTTTATAAAGTAATACATTTAAAGGAAATCAACACGTGGAAGATGTTTTTGCTTAACAACATTTAAAGGAAATCAACATTTGGAAAATGTTTCTGCTTAACACTGGGGGAATGAGACAGGATAAGAGACTAAATTTAGAACTAATTGCCACTTTATATAAATAATGTACTATTTTCAAATGCTGAAGGGTTTAAAAGTATTCTGTTTCTTTGAATTGGGGATTGTATTCTTCTCACTTGATCCACCAGGTTCTGGTACCTGTCAATGAGACTGTTATTAACATGGACAAAACTATGACTTTTTGACATTGATATATAAATAAAATTTTTTATGCCCTATATATATGGCATACAATTCATAGTTAAATTTTCTTTCAACTGCAACACTATTTATAGTTTATAATTGTCTACGTACACATCAAAGATAAGTATTTTAAACTTGAGCATGTAAATGGCTTACATAAATACATATGTGTGATCCTTTTCTTATGAAAACATTTTTACTGCTTTGTTTCTTGTAAATGTGAAGGAGTAATGGATTTTAGAAACTGTAGTCTGATTTCCAAAGGCTGTCGTCTTCATGATGACCTGTCAGTGACCTTTGTCTTGACATTGAAGTATTTACTCTCTTCAGGGGTGAGAAGTAATTCAATTTGAATAGCTTCTCTGCTCCAGACATGTATAAAACAGAAACTATAAACATATACTATAGGCTTATTTTGGCTCTAGTTAAGCTGACACCATCAAACTCATTTAATTTAGAACTTGTAGACATGGTTTCTGTATCAGCTCTTTGCTATAGTCTAGAAGGTTAAAGAAAAGCTAGTGAAAAGCCATTGTAAAAGATTATTTCTGGGACAGTTGTCTATTTTAAAATAAGTTCCTCATACTTTTATATAATGCTGTAAATGTTTGTCTGATGTTGTCTAATGCCATTATGGATGGGCAGATCAAAAGCTTTTTTAAACGTTGAGAAGTCAGCTAGAAAGCTACACACATTAATGAGGCATATTTAAAAATGAATAATTATTTACTCTTCAAGTTTTACCATATCCTATAAGTACTTTGGTAAGTACCTATGCAAAACAAACAAACAAATAAAAAACAGGCATTGAGGTACATATGCAAGGTGTGCATTTTTTACTATGTACAAATACATGTGTACATCACTTTTTCTGGTATTTTGTATTTGTTTTGACTTTGATCTAAAATTTTTAAATCTTCCCTGAAAATCACATTTCCTATAATTATGGTCATGTTTCCTAGTTAAGGACAGTTTGATGGATTCTGAGATACCTATTGAGAAGTTTATTTTATAAATGAGTTAATAATAATAAATTAATAATGCTAACAAATACCTTGATATCTGATTCCAGGTTCTTCAAAATAGTAATTACTGAATTTATAAAAATTGTTTCCTTAACTAGCCACAACTAAAACCTGAAAGAACTGAAAATGCCAAAAGTATTCAGAATATTAACACAGTTCAATAAAACTAGAAATTAAAATACAGAATGTAAAATTTAAAATTCATTGGCAATAAGAAAATATCACTTGAGGGCCCTCCTTGGTGCACAGCGGGTTAAAGCACAGCACTAAAAAGGTAAAGCCACTTCAGCGTGAGTTCAATCCCTGCCCTGTAGGTGATCCACATGGCACTGTAGACCTCTCCTGACCTGCCTGCTGCTCCCTTCAGCAGTGTACTTTGTCAGTTGGCCTGTTCTGCTCTCCATTCTGTCTTTGGTGAATCCTCTCACCACCCCTGCACCTCTGGCCTGTACTCCAATTCTGTATGGATAAATAAAAAATCTTTTAAATAAAATATCACTTAAATGAATCCAACTAATCTATCAGGAAGGTTGTTCAAAATGACAATAACAGAAATACCACAAAACAAAATATGTGAATACAACTGAAACTATCGTCAGGCAAAAAAAACTTGCATTTAGTAAATGCTTAAATTTAATAATAAGAAAATAAGTATTAGCACTTTAGGAATAGTAAGAACTCTTAATGATCCTCCCTAACATCACTGAGCATGTAAAATCAAATGATTCTAAAATTTATATGTAATTTTAAATCTATAAGACTGTGTTGATGGAATGTAGACTTGGTTAGCCCCTATGGAAACAATATGGAGGTATCTGCCATATAACCCAGCAGTTACTCCTAGTTTAATACCTAAAGTATATAAAGACACTCATTTGACAAGAGATGTATACTGTCAAGCTATTGAAGCAATCTATATTCCCAGTGGATCAGGAAATGAGAAATATGTGCACACACACCTGTGTGTGTGCATGCATGCACAGGAATACTACTAAACTATCAAAAAAAGATAAATTTTCCATTTGTGGCAGCATGTATGGAGCAGAAGGTGATTAATACAATCCTATGATTTAATTACTGTTGTTTCATATCATCGTTTAAAGTCAGGTAGTGTGATACTTTGTCTCCTTTGTTCTCTCAACTGTTTTTACTACTTCAGGTCCTGTTTGATTCCATATACATTTTAATGTTTTTGCTTAATTTCTCTGAAGAATATTGTCTGTCTTTTAATGGGATTGTATAAAATTTTATATATGGCTTTGTGTAATATAATCATTTTGGCTATATTGATTTTCCCCATCCATGAGCATAGAATGCTCCACTCCACCATCTATATCACTTAATAAGGTATTATAGTTTTCATTGTGTAAGTGCTTCACCTCTTTAGTTAGCTTTATTTCTAGCTATTGATTCTGTTTAATACAATTGTAAATGAAATTATTTTCTTATTAACTGTACCTACCTAATTTACAACTAAAATTTGTATGTTGATTTTCTAACCTGCCACTTTGCTATTTTATTTATTATTTATTAATAGCTACTTGGTAGTTTTTAAAGTTTTATTCTTTATAATATCCTATCATCCGCAAAAAATGATAGTTTCAATTCCTTCCCAGTCTGTATTCTTTTTGTTTCTTGTTGCTGTCTAATTGCTTTAGCTAAAACTGTAATACTAAATTAATCTGAAGTAGCAGCAGTATCTTGTGTTGTTCCTGATATTAATGGAAAGCTTTCGGTAATTTTAACATCATGTATTACACACAGTGTAGGTTTGTGATTTATGGTCTTTATTATATTGAGGTAGGTTCCTTTTATTCCCATCTTGTTTAGAGTTTTTGTTATAAATGTCTACAGAATTTTATTGAATACTTTCTCTATATCCACTGGTATATCTATTTTTTTGGTAGATGATTTATATGTATTAAACCATCCTTGAATCCCTGGGATAAATATCACTTGATCATGATGTATAAGCCTGTACTGTATTACTGAATTTTGTTATTATTTTGTTAAGATTTTCTCATCAAAAGTCATTAGGGCTATTGGATGTGGTTTTTCTGTGCTGTCTTTGTGTGGTTTTGGTTTTAGAGTAATGTTGACATCATAAAGATATATTAGAAAGCATGCCTTCTTGGATTTTTAGAAGTATTTTGAACAAGAAGCTTCAATATGTTCATAGATATTTTGTAAATTGTTTTGGCTCTGGACTTTTATTCTAGGGATGATTTTTGATTACTGATTCATTTTTCCTGAGTTTGATTAATTTATTGCACTCTTCTGTTTCTTCCTCATTTGGTCTTGGTATTCTATGTTACTTTACAAATGTGTTCATTTCTTAAAGCTACGATATTCATTGGTATGTACTTGTGCTTTGTAATATCTTTTGATTGTCTTATGTATTCTACTAAAGCAATATTTTTGTGACCTGTGGATGGTTTGATCTCAAATTTGTTCTCACTTTACTCTCCTCTTTCTCCAACTTGCGTACTTCACTTGTCTTTTACTTCTACTTCTACATTTGTTTTGTTGTTGTTTTATCATATTCTCTTCACTACTTCCTTCATGCCTGGTCTAGTGTTGATATCGTCTTTGAATGGTAATCTTTTAGAACAAAGTACTCTAGGCTGGAAAAAAATAATAATAATTCATAAATGACCTCCTGCCACTTCCTTCTTGCCAGTGAGGTTTTCACTGAAAAGTCCACAAGCAGTGTAATTGTTTCCTTATAGGTTACTCTTCTTCTTTTGATGCTTCTAATATTCTGTCCTGTCACTGACTTCATCAGTTTGATTATGCATTTTGGAGTGTCTTCTAGTATTATTTTGTTTGGAACTCTTGGAATTAGGACACTGGATTTGCTCCTAGATTAAGATGTTTTTCAACAGTTATTTCTCTAAATAAATTTTCTATGTCTTTCTCTTTTACTTGTCATTCTGGGACTCCCATGACATGAATACTATTTCTTTTTAGGTTATACTAAAGACTACCTACACTATTTTTTTCACCTTTTGGTATGTCTTTCTCTCTATTACTTGTGTTTGTCTACTATTGTGGCCCTCCACTGTATTTAGTTCTAGTTTTAATAGATTTGTATTTTCTCAATCTTTATGATGTTTCTGTTTTACATCCTTCTTTGTTTTTCTTAATCTGGCAAGCATAGTCTTAACTATTACCTTAAACTCTTCCTGAGGCATATTTCCACAGTTCTGCTGGATAGACACTACTATTCTCAGGTGGGTTTTTTTTTCCTCCTTGGGGTTTATATTATGATCTCTGTTTCTTCACTTTTAGATTTTTGGTTGTAATTAGGGGTTTCCTTCTTTTAATAAATTGGATTTATATTTCTTCTTTGAGAAAGTGGATATAATTCTAGGTGTTTTACCCAGGATCCTTAGCTATCTATCTGTTATTTCACAGATTAAAACCTTTGTATCTGTTCAGATGCCTGGGGCACTGGTGCTGTAAAGCATTAAAAGGCAGAAAAGAATTGCAGCAGTGTGTTACGTGGTTGCCTTCAGTAAGTAGTAAAGGTTTGAACTTCCTTTCGGGCTGTGGGTACCTGGATTGTGTGTTGGATATTGACGATGATCCTCTCCCCAGGCCAACTCCTTGATCAGTATGTCTTGTGCAGATTCATGCTAATTTCAATCTGTAGGTTGTAGTTGAGAAATAGCAGTAGAGGCTGAGTGAGGACTATGGTTGACACTGGGTGCAAGTTGTGTATTGATCTCTTTGCTTTTTGAGAATGGAGCCTACCCTGCTATATATAAGTCCACGTGTTTTTGCTCTGCTTAGTAAGAGCTTCCAGTTGATTTGGTGTTATTCCTAGGTCAAGGTAAAGTAGGTGACTGGCATAATAATAGCTCTTTTATGAAGAGACACAGGGGATTGGATGTGGTTCTTCTTGATAGTTTTAGAGCCAAGTATTGTTGATTAGGAGCCTCAGTAATCAGCACCCTTAGCCTGTACCCCTAATACACTTTTTCTCCAGTGGCACACCCTCTGTAGTAAATGCCATCAATGTTTGAATAGATTCTTCAGTGCATTGCCTGTTTTTTTAAATCCCTGATGTAGGTGTGTGCTCTTGAGTTAGCAGTAGAGGAACTCCATATAGCAGCTACTCCTCCCTCTTGTGGATTGTATTGTTCCAATGTCTCTCTAAACACAGTTCAACTACAGTTTTTCCTACAGCCTGCTATCATAACATTGTTTCTGATATATGTGATTGTTGTCCATTTAGCTACTAGGGGTTGTTGACTTTCTTTTGTTTTCATTTGTTTATGAATATATGAGGGAAATGAGCCCAATATCTTCACCGTGCTACCTTCTGCTGGACTTGATTTTAATAATTTTTAGCAGTGTTCTCAATGCTTCCATGAAGGAGGTTTTCAAAGGTTCTTATTCTATCTTTTCAGATGAAATATATATTAAATTTAAATTAATTAGGTTCTATTTTAACTACGGTATCTAGAATATCCTAGAAACTGCATACTTTAAAACTGCTTAAACATAAAATATATTAAAAGTTTTAGATGAAAGCTTACAGATTTCTAAGATGGTAGATAGATTCTTTGTCATTTCATTTTGGGGTCAATCACCAAGACATATTTGAATATCATCTTACTGGGAAATTATTTTGAACTATTAATTGATAAAGGAATGAGAAGACCTAAAGTCATTATCTAAATTGCGGAAGGAGGAAACAAATTTCTTTTAACTTCTCTTTGTGTATATACAGTACACAACACACACACACGACAGTGTATATACAACACACACACAGAGACACACATGATAGTGTATATATAACACACACATGGCAAGTATATACAACACACACACACTTGCATATATAATATGAATAAATCAGAGGATGAAAATAGAAGCACTATGATTGACTTTTTTAGCCTGTAGAACAGGATAGATAGGAAATACCTTATGATCAACAAATATCTTTGAAAGAAAGGGGATTCCAAAAGCCACTTTTAAGTTTATTACATTAATCAGCCAAATTTCCAATTAAATCACTTTAAGAAATTACTTATAAAAAAATAACAAAATAAAAATTTTAAAGCGATAATCAGCATATACAAACTTTTAATATTCTTTGGAGAGTATTTTCAACTCTGTATCCCTGATTTAGCACTGTCTTTCAGTATTATCACATAACTAGATCATCAGATCTTATGGACAGCTGATACCCTCTCAGGAGGGTATGCTGTTTCTACAGTGTATATTGGAACTCTGTCACTCAAGCCCCCTCTGATTCATTGAGGATTTTAAAGAATGCCAATTTGATACCTAAGAACAATTATGATGAACTTGAGTAACCAGTACTAAATTAGTACTGAAGTCCATGTGATGGATGCTACTTGAAAATGTTTGTCAGAGAGTATATGTAGTATGAACCTTTGGTAAAAAAAACTCCTCAGCAAAGCAATACTCACCAAATAAAAGAAATGTTTTGATGGATTATTTGAGAAGGATTCAGTTTCACCTCCATCTATCACTCACTACATGCCTAGGATCACATAAACAAGACTCCACAATTAAGCTAATGACCCAAGATTGAAATTAATTGAGTTCTTTTCATTGATTCCTAGAAGACTGAATTCAGGATGTACTATGTTTTTGCATTCCTGAAGCATAGTTTCACTGAGCCACAAATAAATCAGAAGTCATGTTGGGGGGTTTTGGAAACCCTTGATGATAAATTATTAATGCCCTTGGCTATGAAAAAAAAATTTATTTTCTGATCTCTACTTTCAGAAAAATTAATGGGTTATACCTGTATTTGGTGGACAAATATTTTTCTCCCTCTCTTTAGATATTGATAGTTAACTAACTTTACCACATGTGATTTTCTATAGCTGTGGTACTTATTTAAAAAATATTTCACCTTAATGTAAGTCAAATAAGTTTGACTTCTCAGAGTGATTTGCAACACACAGTGTAGATGAGAATGAAATTAAATTGACAAGCCATATATTGCTAGATTTAGTTAAACTTAGAATTTTCATTGAAAATTTAAAATTTAGGGTCCTTCCTGGTGGTGCAGCGCGTTAAAGCAATGCACTAAGAAGCTTAAGCCACTTCTGCATGAGTTCGATCCCCGCCTGCCCCAGGAGATCCACATGGCCAGACAGACCTCTGTTGACACCCCCCCCCTCCCCCGCTGCTCCTCTCAGCAGTGTACTTCCTCCATCTGCCTGTTCTGCTTCCGGGCTCTGCCTCTGGTGAATCCTTCACCCTCCGCATCTCTGGCCTGTACCCCAGTTCTATATGAATAAATCTTAAAAAAAAAAAAAAATTAGGACCTTTCCTGGTGCGGCAACGAGTTAAACCACAGCACTATGAAGCAGTCTGCAGTCACTGCAGCATGATTTTTATCCCAGCCAGAGAACTGATCCAAGTGACACAGCAGATCTCTCCCGATCCGCCCACTGCTTCCCTCAGCAGTGTACTTCATTGATAGGCCTGTTCTGCTCCCCGTTCTGTCTCTGGTGAATCCTCTCACTGCCCCCTGCACCTCTGGCCTGTACTCCAGTTATTTATTAGGCGTAAGTAAATAAATCTTTTTAAAAAATTAATTTTAAATACTTTAAACTACGTTGTAAAAAACTTTAGATATAATCATTTTATGTGTTGTCTCTTTCAAGAATCTGAAATTTACGCTATAACTCTCCATATAATATGCAATAACATACAAATTCATTCTCCACTCATGTAAGTGAATGTCTTTCTTATCTTGTTCTTATAGTCTGAATCTCCTTCTCTAACTTTAAATCTCATGCCTTAAGCCTAAAACTGTAGTGTCCATTCTTCTTTAAATAATTTCCTCGATATTTTTGTACTTCCCTCAAAATGTTGCTATTATCTCTGTCTGAATTAACTTCCTTGTACATAGTATTTGTTATTAGGTCATGTGAAAGACTCTCTTTACCCCCTAAATCCCTTTGTGCAAAGCTCCTTGAGAGCAGAAATTTTCTCTCATTTTTCTACATTTTTCAGTAATTAGCCCCTAACTACTGAATGTTTTGAATAGAGAATAGAACCAAAATTGACTTATATGGAAAAATAGTGTAGAAAAAATCCACTCATTCTGAATTTTTTAAAAAGATTTATTTATTTATGCATACAGAAATGGTGTATAGCCAGAGGTGCAGAGGCGGCGAGAGGATTCTCTAGAAATAGAGTGGGGGGCAGAACAGGTAGGTCGAGCAAGTACATTGCTGAGGGGAGCAGCGGGCAAGACAGAAGAGGTCTGCTGCACCATGTGGGTCACCTCCGGGGCGGGATTGAATTCACACTGAAGCAACCACAGTGTGGCTCAGCTTCTCAGTACAGCACTCCAGCACGCTGCACCACCAGGGAGAGCCCTCATTCTGAAATTTTATGAAGACAAATCCTAAGAAAAGCAAAGATTTTGGAAGAAAAAAAAAAAACCGTTGCTTCTGCAAGAATTAGCACAGAGCTTACAAGTCATACGAAGTCTCTTAAAGTGTGTAAATTTGCTATGGTCTTGTGTAGTAAATAAGGACTTGAGCAGTGTGCATAGTTTTCACTAACTGGACTAAATTGACAGAATAATGCTCAAGTTTGTAAGTTGTTTTGAATTAAACTTATTTGGTATCTAGAAAACCAATAACAGGGAATTAACTGAACTTTTCAACTTTTCACTGTTTATTTAGACATTTTATAGACATCGCCAAAAGAAAATCCCTCCAAAATATTTCAAAGAAAATTTTCTTCAGCTGCATACGATCATGAGGAAATAAAATTCCTCTGTTCTCAGATGACACATTAAAGTTTTAATGTGGGGAGATCAGTTCAGCCATAGATTATCAAAACAACTGAAATATAAGCCAGGTATCAATTTATAACATTTTCTAAAATAAATTGACTTTGATTCAAACAGTCCACCAGGTTTCTTAATCTGAAAATAAAATACTGAATTTGCCAATATAGAAAATTTAGCAAAGAAAAGCATAGCACCCTCCCTTTTATGATATTTTCTGTGAACTAATTGATGAATGAAGTTCAAATTGGCTCTCTTTTTGCTTGAGTTCAATTCTGAGTCAAAAGTGGTTTCAAAGTTTTACACACCTTTAGTATATACCTTTAAGCTAATCTCCCCTATCTTTCAAATGCAAAGTTCCTTGAGAACAGAGATTGCCTCACTACCTGCTTACTTACTTTCCTCAGCAATTAACCCCTACATATTTTTTATTGGTGCACATACATTTCATCTTTTATAGAAACCATTGGCATTCATTCGAAATTGATTCTACAAAGTTTCATTTCACTGGGTTTTTCTCACTTTTGTTCACTTTGAAGTTAATGGGACATCTAACATAATCTGGATATTGAATGAGCACATCTCTGATTTTGTTGTTTGTCCTAAAACATCTCAATTATATGGCTATTTTAGGACCAAAATTAATAACTTGCATAGAAATTTTTTATAAAGATTTATTTATTGATGCATACAGAACTGGGGTACAGGCAGGCAGAGGTGCAGGGGTGGTGAGAGGATTCACCAGAGACAGGGTTGGGAAAAGAACAGGCAGTTTGATGAAGTACATTGCTGAGGGGCGCAGCAGGCGGGTGAGGAGAGGTCTGCTGCTCCACGTGGGTCACCTCCAGGGCAGGTGGGGATCGAACTCATGCTGAAGTAGCCTTAGCTTCTCAGTGCTGTGCTTTAACCTGCTGTGTTTTAGGACAAATCACTTGTATAGAAATTAACTGATGAAGGTTGAGGTACATTTAGTTAAAAAAGAAAAAAAAAATGTAGATCTTAAGACTGTATGAATGATAATGCCACAAAATAGGGTTGTATACCTCAATGGCTGACATCAAAAGTCCCCGTCCTCTTCATTGCTACTACTCTGTGTCAGCCTAAGTTGTGTTGAGACACTTTTAGCTGAAGTGTTCTTTATGCCTAACGTGGTGACCTAAGGTCCCCAAAGTTTTAAGTTGTCCTTTGGATAGGAATCCATTTCCTATTTCCTGTATTTCCCCATCTCCCCACCCACATATCAGGGATTGGTTTGAAACAATGAATCAGAGACCTTACAAATGCCTAAAGACCAGAAATTCTGTCAAGGGGAAATAGAAATGGAAAAGAGAAGAAAGAGAATAAATCCCCAAATCCCTGCACATGCAAAAGCTTTCTTATTTTTTCCCCACTTCTAAAGAAGATGAGTCAAATAAGAGCCCATTCAAACCCACATGAGTAAAAAATGAAGTTGTGTGTTTTTATATCCTTCAGAACAGTCTAAAGGATGAAAATGAGGGCGAGTTCCCTATAGTCAAACATGCCCAGAAGTAGCAAACTTTGACTTAGCCATGAGCCAAATAAGCTGCTCCTGAATAATCAGGTCTTGGTTTAAATCCATAGAGATGTCCTTTTTATGTATTTGAGGTGGACGTTTGATTTCATCTTTGTGACAAAGTTTGAAGTTATTTTGTGACTCTGGCAGAGAAAATGAAGAAATAGTAATGGACGGTACATGTAAGCTTATTATAAGTGTGTGTTTAACTCCCTCATGTGAATTATATTTTGAATCATTACCACTCAGGAGTCACAGGTTTCATCTACTTAAGCTCGGGATACCCATGTGGAAAACCATTCCAAAGTCAACGTGCCAGGCAAATATCACTTTAATACTTGAGCACTATAGTTAAACACACATGTTTTACCAACAATTATAGAGTTTCTGTTCCTCTTTCTCTTGACTCTCTCACATTATATTAACAGGTATAACAGATCTATATTATGTATCAAAAGTATATCTTTTTAATACAAAAGAAAGGAAAAAGGCCCAAAATAATCTCAATGTCTTTTTTTTCCCCAATGAAAAGAGAGATCTTCAAGATAAGGAATAAGATAAGCTCTTAGTCTATGCTACAGTATGCATCAGTGTAGCAAAATCATAGATACTCAGTAAACACTGAAAGCATGAATGATACCAGGAGCTCTTGAGTCCAGTTCATTCCTTTCCTTTTTCCCTGGACTTTCCAAATGGAAGAGATAAACTTCTATCTATTTTTTTGTCATGTCTTACTTTATGATGGAAGTACTACATGAATAATTCCATCTGAAAATACCCACCATTCCAAGTAGATTCCAAGTATTTAAGCTTTCCACTGAACTCTGAATTTGAAGTATTTTCAGTCAGAGTGATAAAAGGTATACCCCAAAGGAAACCAGGGAACTTTAGAATTCGTTTTAATCTCTTTGTGCTCAGCACAAGGTTCTGAAAGGGATATACTAATATACCAGGTCAATTCAAGAATTTTAAAAATCCAACATACATATTCACTGTGAAACCTAAATCACCAAACGAGGGCTAGAGTCTTTTCTAGTCCAAATATTCCATTACAAAACATCATACACTATATATGAGATTTTGTTATGGAAGGAGAAGGCTCTGAAAATTTATTATTGTATAAATTTTTATCTCCAATAATTTTTATCTACATTTAGCTATGTAAGCCTATGAATTTAATCATTTGTTAAGGAGAGTACAGATTGCCTAACTTTGGGCAAAAGTAAATGTAACAATAATATTATTAGAAGAATATTAAATTTATTGGATCATCTATATATTTAGACAGAGAGACAGAGAGAGAGAGGAAGAAAGAGAGAGAAATATATTGACAACTTTGCTAAGGTCATTGGCATTATTTACTAGTTCCAACCAAAATGTGCAAGTAAGGGCTTTTTAAACTTTTTTTTCTTTCGTGAATGTGCGATGCTTATAATTTAGTACTCTGATTTCAGCAATGGAAATATTAATGTTTACTATGCTACATGGCTATAGTAAAGCTTACCCACAAGGGAATCAACATGCCTAATAAATAGATAAAATAACAGATCAAGATAAAATAACAGATCAAGACTAACTTTGCCAAAAGGGGTAAGATTTTTGCTTCTAATAAAAAGTACTTCCCAACTTTGAGAAGAATAGACTATAAGCATATAATTGTAATACATTCTTAGTAGTCTTCTTATCTTTCCTCTTTCTTTGTTCTTTGGCAGAAAGTAAGTGTAACACATTAAGTATATCACTATTAGTTACAATATACACACACTCTCTCTTTCTCTCTTTCTGTGTAGATGTATATGTGTGTGTGTATACATATATATACATATACATATATATATACATATATATACACAACTGTAATATATATATACAAATGTAATATCTATATACAAATGTAATATCTATATATCTATATCAATATCTACCTATCTATCTATCTAAAATATCCTTATTAACTCTACCTAGACATCTATGGTGCTATTTTAACCACAGTGCAATCCGGGAATGCCTCCCTCTGTCTAGGAACATACCTTCTATTTAAGTATATGAACGGTCAAACAAAACAATAAAATATCAATATAATAATGATTCATGCTGAACTTCTATGGCAGAATAATTCTTTGTGTAACTTTAAAAGACTATTATTCCTTTTGGTAAAATTATGCAGTCCTTAAATAATTCTGAGTAAATGAATTATATGCCATTAAGAGATTTCTTGGAAGTTTTCATTAGCTTTAAAGTAAAATCGCTTTAAGGTTTAGAATGTTCTACTCAGTTGGAGACTTTCATGTCTTTGTGATATTCTGGTGACAATTCTATTCTAAGTGTTAAAAACAACTCTGCTATCTGGAACAAGTCGTATAGTATTCTCTCCTTTTAATATTCTAATCGTGAGGTGTGAAGTGAAATGGTTGCACAGTGTAACGGTGGTAAAGAAGTAGAGTGTCAATGAGACGGGGAAGGTGACAGACTCAGAATAGGTCCCCGAGGTGCTCTCCAAGTGCACTGGATAAAGATTCCCCTGGGAAAATTTTCTCATTAGTTCTCAGACACAGTTCAGTAATTCTATAGCACTAGGTTACCATTAGTCACAAGACCAAAATATGTTACTTTCCATGCTTTAGTTCCTTTATTTGTATATGTCATTTTCAGACTGAAAATTATGAGCCCTACTCTCATGCAAAGCCAGTCAGTAAGTTGTTTACATATTGAAGTATGATATATGACAGCAGATACTAGATGGATTTTTTTATTGTTGATGTATGATGAAAACTCAAAGGGAAGGAGACATTTCAATGATTTTAATACTTCCTTAAACAACTTTCAGTTTATTTTTTAACCAGAATTTCTCAACATACCCACATACATATTTCCATTAGAAAACCAGAAAACATTCATAGTTATTTGAGAAATAAAAGCCCATTTACAAAAGGCTCTTTCTTTTTATGATACTGATGAAGTAAACTGTAGTCACTGCTTGAAGGGAGAAATTTTAAACTCAGTCTCCTCCTAGTATGTATGTATATATATGTGTTTGTGTGTGTATAGTTTTATTAATTATAAATGTTCCTCTAAAATGAGAAAATATTGAATGATATACTACACAAAAGACCCTAAATACTAACTTTTTTGAGCTATTATTGAGTAAAGATATTTTAAAATGCAGAGATTATGATACCTTTTGATTTATTTTTCATTATCATCAACTATATGTACTTTTTTCTATGCTGCAAAAATCAACTGCAGTCCTGCTATACAATTGAACGCATAATGGGTTAGGGGTTGTCTACCTCATTACTCACTAGGTCAGAAAGAAAGGAGTATCCACCCCCATTGGATTTAAATCCTGGTTACAATAAGGAACAATAATGAAATCTGTGGAAATGCAAATTAGATGCCTGTTTGCCTAGCAAATAGGTGTAGATTTTTGTCTTTTATAATATAACTCACAGCATTTGACTTGGTACATTTTGCAGTGATAATCTTATATTTAACATATAACTAGTGTACGGTGTTGAAAATACTTTTTGTTGTATTTATAATTGAAATATATCTACTTAAACATAGTGACAAAATGGAAAAGTTAACTTTGGGCAATGTAAGCTTTCTTATCTTACAAAAATGCAGTGTGATAAGTAAATTATAAGAGGAAGTTATCTAAGAAATAAGGAAGAGACATAAGAAAGAATACACTTTTACAAATGAAATTCATTAAGAACACTTCCTAATGGAAACATGCATGTATCAAAACATTAATGCTCAGGATTTCAAATAAACCATCAAATGATTTTGTTGATGTGCTACCTGGAGTTATTGCTGAATTATGAACTGTAAATATTTATAACTGATTCATATTAAAGAAGTTGTCAGCTGTAGCTACAGTTCTTCACCTTCTGTCATTGTAAGTATCAAGGGGGCTGACTCAATCACTTTCTTGTCAGGCTACCTTTCTTCCCCAGAATACTCAATTCCCAAATCACAACAAAATATAAATGAATGGAAAGTGCTAATGACGCATGATTGCCAAGAGATATTAAGTTTTTAAAGGCCCTTTGCTGACTAAAATTTAAATGAGAAAATCATGAAATTCATTTCCCAAGCAATAATCTTTATAGTTTATGTTAATAATCATTGTATAGAAATACATATTGTTATTTCTGGTCCGTCTTGTTTTTTCTGGTAAGAGTCACATCAACTTTTGAAGTTGACTCCATGTTTATTTCTAAGATCTACATTCATAAAAACTAGAAAAGTGAAAAAACTCTACATTTTAAGTAGAGAGAAAATGTCTTGAAATTATAAGGGAAGTGTGCTGGAATATTGTAAGTTTAACTGCTTACAATACTTACGTTGATATAATTTTCAACAATTAAGCAAAAATCTTTAGCAAGCAATACAGAACAGTCACAAATCTTATAATGTCATGCCATTTCCTCTTTAAATCAATTTGAAATACCACTGTGATGACAAAATCTATCATTCCTAATAACTTTGATACAATCTAACTTGTAATTTCTTTACCATTTTTTAACTAGGGTTTGCTATATCATGTTTCTGCTGACATCTTGTTTGTAGTATTTTTTCATACCTGAAAAGAATCTTTTTATGAAGGAAAACAAATTGTCTCTCAAATCACAGTTTATGGATTGAAATTTTCAGAAATGTGCAGAAAACTTGACCATTATATCTTCATTTAGAAAAATCAAGTCTTTGCTTAAATTTTATGTTGTGAAGAATTGCTTAAATCTACATATAGTTTTATATACACAGTAATCAAAATCAATATTGGAAATATAGCAAAATGTTATGGATTAATGCTTGAATAATCATATCTTAATAAAGGAGGACCTGTAAGTAGAAAATCAGCAATTTCCCCAGGTTCTGGTATGAGGAAGTTAATATAATGTTATCATTTCTGAAAGTTTCTCTTTTATTTTTCTATTTCTTTATAAAATTGCTGTTAAGAATCATTTCCAGATAATAAAATGTTCTTTGTTGTCATTGTAGTACTGTGTCTTACACTTGCTCTCACTGACATAAGAAAGCAAGCAAGACAAACATAAAAAGTTGGGGTTCACTCAACAGATGTGCTCTTTTGTGGGAATCATACACTTTTTCTGAAAAACTGAAAGCATTACTTTCAAGTAGTTTTAAATTTCAAATCAGCCTAGTCCATATTTAATCTAGAAATGTTGGTTTAACACCAAGCCATACCAGACCTTTTAAAGTTCAGTGGCTGTGATATAAAATTCTTCACTGTGTTGCACCAATAAATTGAGAAGTACAGTATAATTCTCCACTATCACTGGAACCATTGTGAAATGAAATAAAGACTTTGATATCGGTGCTAACTCAGATGCAAACTCTTTCACAGTTTTATTCAAAGTGTATGTTCACAAAAATTAATAAGGAACCATATGAGTGATGTATAATTTATGGAAGTAAGAGGCAAAAACCCTCAATACCATTTTTTCCTGTTGGTCATTTTACATGCCATTAGATTAAAAGATGAATTCCTTTTCTTTTCTCTGAGGACCACCTTTCTAACTGAGGTATTTAGTTTTTTTTTTTTTTTTTTTTTTAAACTAAGCAGCCAAAAGAAAGAGGCACTTGACACCTCCAGCAAGTATCTCAGTTCTTTTCATATTGTCAATAGCTCCACTGATAGCACTGTTCTTTTGACAGCTAAAAGCAGATGTGGGGGTTAAGTATGGGAGCAATTCAAATGTCCATAGTAAACTGCAGGGGGGCAGAGAGAGCTCAGAGAGCAGCAGCTTTAAAGTAATTGACTAATACAGTAAGGATATTAAAGTCATTTAGTGCCAAAAGGGAACACACTGATCCCTGACCCTCAGCCACTTTGGAGTAATCTAGTATTCAATCCAGCGTGTAATGACTGCCAGGCCTGTCAATCCTCCAGGCTCTCCAGTCAAATGCCTGTGGCTACTATTGGCTTATGGTAAAAGGACAGAAATGCAAGGAAATGCCTCTCAATCAGTCTATGATGTGATAATGTTATTGCTCCAGTGTATTCTATATTGTCCCTGCATAGTTTAATCTGTTGAGACCGATGTCAAAAATTGCCCTTGCTCCCCAGAGGTCTTTAGTCAACCTTTTAGTAATACAAGTGGATTTGATATGAAAAGGGGCAACTTTACATTATGGGTTGTTTCCAGTGTATATCTGTAGATATGCTTATAGATATAGATATATGTATAGATACAGATCTATCTCTGTGGTCAGTTGTGGTTTAAAGACTATGCATGCAAGGTATAAGAAGTGCTCTAGTAATCTTATTTGTAAACTCTTGTTCTTCTCTTATTCCAATAGGCAGAATATTTTACAATAATTAATATTGACAAATTTATTTACATTGTTACTGATTCATATTCAGGGCATGTACCAAAGGAATTTTAACAGGGGAAGATTTTTTTTTTTTTTACTTGTTTCTGCCAGAGCTGACCAACTCTAGGAAGCTTGCATTTTAAATGAGGTGTTTTGCATTTGGAAATATAATTATTGCTACAGGCTGCAAATGAAAAAAAAAATCTAACAGTGAGTGTAGGCAATTGCCATCTTTTTGCTTTTTTGATTTTTTTAATTAAAAGCATTAGAAATTGACCCATTTAGAGACTCTAAAAGTTGAAAATTCAAAATTGGATGATGATAATTAAAGTTAGTTTAATATTTAACTCAGTCTTTGTATTTAGTCATTCTTTCATTTACATCTTCAAGCCTACTATATAGAATCTTTGAAAAGAGATAACACCAGTGATATAATAGACAATTATTTTTAGACAACATTAATGTTATATAAGGGACGTTGCTGGGCTGTAGGAATCTGCCCAGCTGTCTACAAGGAAGGTACCAAACAAAATGAGAAAGAAAAGTGAACATGTATTTGCTTCTAAGCTTGAAATAACTTTGGTATAAAAAACAAATGACTTTTTGCCTCTATCAACCTGTCCTCTTATCATTCATCAGTATTAAATAATAAACCAATGTTTATTTGTACTCTGAATGCTATTTTGTACATGTTACCTACTTTTCCCACTTGGATATTCTGAGTTTGTGTACAATTTATGGCAGAACATAATAGGGAGAGGAAAACTTTCTTTTGTGTTCAGTGGATTCCTAGAACTCGGAGGCAGAATGAATATAGGAGGAATCCCATCAGGATATCTCAGGCAATTTTTCATTAGTAACCATGACAAGCTGTTTCAACCACAGGCTATTGTTTTCACAGAAAGTTCAAATGCAATAGGATGGGATACGGTGCACTATTAACACATAATGGTATAATTATTACTTATATATTTGTCACCCTTGTCACCTAGAACATTGATATTTTTCCTTATGATGCACCATTCTAGAATAAGAAGAATGGTTGGACAGGATTAATTTGTCTATTATTAATGTGCTCTGTAATCAAGTATCTAAGCTGTTTCATATGAGAATATATTTTGTACAAATTTCCAAATCATATGCATCTCTAAAAAGCATAATGACTCTAAGGTACTAGCTTGATTCTAAATGTAAAACAAAATCATTCTTATACTGTGCATATTACGAATTCCTTTATTGGGTTGAAACATTTTTATAATTCATTTTCTAATGAAAACTAATGTCACTTTTCACACTGTATAATAACCTCATATTTCTAATTACATCTGTTGAATATATATATACATATGTGTGTGTGTGTATGTATGTGTATATATATACATATATATATATAAATAGTTTTTCTCTAGAACAAATTTCAATAAACCATCATTTGGTTTGAGTTGATTGAGTAGTTTCTTCTTCAGTTTCAACACAATTAAAGGCACATAGTCCATATGTGATTGAAAAATTCATTCCTTTAGCAAATATGGAATTTCAGCTCTGTGCAAGGCATTATGCCAAAGCTCTATAGCTAGTCAACCAGTCTTACAAAGCCAGTATTGTATTTCAAACAAGTTCTCTGACTCCTGGTCCATATTCCCCTAGTGATACTGCATCTTTTCCAGAACAGGGAAGATGATAGCATAATTACCACATGTGAGAAAAGTCTCTTGCAAATTAAAGTTCCATTTTTCTGTTTTTTAAAGAAAAACTCAAGGGTCAAATGTGTGCTACAATGTAAATAAAACAACCTTTATTTGGGTTTATCTAGTGTAAAATTGACTTCTAAGGTCATAAGGTCACAATCTATGTTTTACTGTAATCAGTATATAGAAGGATTTAATAAACATTGAATTGGTTACATGGGGTATAGAGAATATCTATATTCTTCTTAGGCCTGGAATTTTCTTCAGAATTAGTACTCAGAACAACCCCTAGACAATGAATATAACTGTACCAAGCTACAAAGTTGTGAATATTCATCAATCGTACTTGACATCAGATTGCTTAGTCTATTTATATCTATCAGAGTTTCTTTTTTTAAAAATTAAAATGTAAGGTAAGGAGTATAGTGTGTGTATGAAAAGTAAACCTTCTTTTCTATGGTTTTTATAATTCAATTTTAATGGCATACTTTTACTAACCTATTGAAATTAATGAGTCCATAATCAGTCAATTCACCAGTTATACCTATGTTTACATTTTTACTCTCAAGGAGTTGCTTATAACAACTTATAGAAGTTGACCATTATGGTATTAAATGGTTACCTTCTCATTTTTTTTTCTCTTTAGCCTGCCCTTTCTCGTTTCTTAAATATTTTATATTATAGCTCATATGTTGGTCATTTACACTAAACATACATATAAAGCTCAATGAATAGTCACAAGTGAACCTCTGAGTATCCATCAGGCAGCTCAACAAATACAAAATTGACAGCAATCCAGAAGTATCCTTTAAACCATTGCCATTGCTACTCTTACCTTTCTCTTTACTGTTCCACAAAAATAATTGTTCTAACTTCTAACTTTAAAGAGTTTTTTTTAATAATAATATACATTATCACCTTTCTGTCTGATTCTTCCACTTAACAATAGATTTTATGTTCTTCATTATAGTTCTGCATATCAATGTTTGTTTCATTTTTACAGTTATTTCACAAATACTACTTGACTAATTCTGCAGAAGAACTTTTGACTTTTATAATATGTGCATATTAAAAATAAGTCTGTTCTAAATGCACTCACATTAACTGATTAGTTTTCTCATTGTATATAGAGGAGTGTACATAGTATCACCAGACAAGAGTGGGATTTCTTAGTTTATTCACTTTTTCTGTTTTACTTCTTTATTTTTTATTTGACAGAATATTTACAATGGCTAGTTAATACAATACATGAACTAATATTTTTTCAATAAAAATTTTAGATAAGTCCAATTTAATGATTAGCTCATTAAACATTGTAGTTTTACATTGTAGTACTGTACTTTAACAATGGCCTTACCACATGTAATTGTATAAATATGCTGCCTATAATATGAAATTTAAATGAAGTGTTTCTCTTACAATTAATGTTTCTGACTCACTAGAAGTCAACCTGTATATGTAGGCACACATACACCCATGTTTTTATGGTGTGTGCATTGATAGAGGAGGAGATTAAACGAAAAACTTTAAAAAAGTAAAAGTTGTATATGTTTTTAAACATATCTGTTATGACATTGAAGATACAGTGCTAGCAATAAAATAAGGAAAATTAATTACCTCAATTAAGAATTACACGTAATATTTTTTCTATGTAGTACTCATTCATCATGAATTTACTATAACATTTGGGAGTACATTTCATCTATGAAGGAAGATCTTGTCATGATCAAGGTTAGATTTTGCTGACCTAATCTCATTAATGAAAACTTCATACCCAAACAATATACTATAAATAATATAACAATAATATGGTAGTCTCCTTTCCAGAAGAGTGCATGTTGTGATTGGATAACAGTAGAGTTGGGTGAACTTTATGTAATGACATAAACCTATCAAATAAACAAGGAAGTAGATATTATTTATCATATATTTATTTAAAAATCTATATATGAAACAAAATAAGTGACACTAATTGACTATAAAAGGAAATAAGAGGCATTAAAATTTCTGGGGCCTGGGAGATAGGATTATTTCATTAACTTAGTAGGATTTATAGAAAATCTTTCAGATTTTTTAAGAATGGGAGATTAAGGGAAGTAAACAGTCATTAAACTAAACAGATACTAAGAAATGTAGTAAAACGTTTGAGGTGGCACCTGGAAAAACCCTTTCTTCCCTTTCATCTACAGCTCTACAGTTCTACAACTTTCAACAAATTTTGCAGTGTTGACCACTGTCTATTTGAGTTCAACATGTGCTCTTGCACTTAAAGATAAGGCATTGTTGTGATGTTCAAGAGCTACTAGAGCAAAGTTGCTCACTACTAGCTTTTGGAATAATTGTGTTCTCCTCTACTCAGAAATCTAAGCACTCACATGACAGCTACCCAGTGTTTTTGTTTTTGTGTTTTTAATTAGATAGTACTAAATCCTTAGCTGCCTGCTTCATATCAAACTAGATAATTTTATCTCAAGAATATAACTGATTTGTTTTGTGGTATTTCTTCAGGTACATTTTAAACTATTAGAACCATTTTGTAACTATATTGTCAAATGACAGTTCAGCCTTTTTTTCTAAGTTAGATTTCAAATACAAATACATGTGTATAGCTATATGGTACATAAATACCGTATGGTACATAAATACACACATACAAATGTACACACACGCACACTTCTTTATTACCTCTGTATAAAAAGGCAAATGAATTTATTAGCCTAAGAGTGGCACCAAATGGAAATTTATGCACATACATTTAAAAAACAGAACCCTTGAAAATAAAGCAGTTGCAGCCTATTAATTTTTCTCTTTGACAGTTTTTTAAATTCCCCTAAAAAAATGAAGCAGCATGAATACTGTCAATATATCACAACAGGCACATTAGGTTTTGTGATATACATCATAATATAAAGAGCACTATTAGAGCACAACCTGGGAACCATTAAATCATTCTAAATCACTGTTACATTCCATTAGTGTCAATGGTGAAACCACATAATAGGCTTTATTACAAACTTCACCTTGGTAGGCCATTGTCTCTAATAACCACTTCTCTATGATGTGGTATCATACCCAGAAATCCAGGGAGATAATAAAGGCTCCCTTATTTCTTTTTTATTGGATGGGTAAAGTTAAATTTAGCTGTAAGTAAAAAAAAAATCCTGAAGCTTTGTTCACTAACTGCGAGTTGCTGCTATTTGGACAAAAAAAATTAGGCAGACTTGGGAAGAACAGTATGAAATAAATTTAAAACTTGGCAATGCTGAAGCCAGGGTGGGCCGGGCAGTGCCAGCAATTACATTGTCATTTTTGAAATGTGGCTTAGTACATTTGTGTGCCTCTTTACACTTTTGTTCAGGAGCAGAGTATTGATTATAGAAACACTGTAAGTTTCAAACCTGCCCTTTCCCTCATTCTCCCCTGGTTTGAGCTGTACCCTTTTAAAAAGTCATTTGGGCACTTTGTTGAGGTGAGGCTGGTAAGAACTCCAGCTCAAACTGAGATCAATTTTCAGATGTTTCAGTGAGAATTGTTGTACAGTGTTCTTTACAAATAGAACCACTTATTCCCTCCCCCTACGAATTTAGTCACAATTCCTTCATTCTGTTTCTTAGATACACTTACAAATGCTCCCCACAAAGATATCTACTACGTAATAGACACCTTTGTTATTTCCTAAGGATACCATAGGAAAGAATAAAACAAGTGAAAACCATCAAGCAACTGAACAAATGATGAATAATCTCACAAATTATTGAAATAATTTATTATCTAATAGATCACCAGGTTAAGTCAAAAAGCTTTATAACTTCTCCATATTACTCTTGTCTAATCGTAAAGTATTTAAAAAGTTATTGGTTATAAATAAGTACATTTGTTTCTGTAAAACACAATCTAACCTTTGATGTGAGTTTTGAATATGGATAATATTCATTATTATCCGATATTATTATCCTAATGATTTTATTTTGCTTTTTTTTTTTTTTGGTCCATTCTTTAAGATGGAATCTAAGAGATAGTGCCACATGTATCTCTATGATAAGATGACATCCTAACTTTAGGAAGAGAAAGAGATAAGTCAATGGGGGAAAATGTAATACATATTGGAAGTGGAAATAAATCACTGGGAGCTGACCTCTTCAGAATGATAAATAAATAAAATTAGTGATGAGGTATCTGTTAGATATATTTTTATAAGACTTATCTAACAAAAAAGATGAGATGAAAGAATAATAAATTGGAATCATAAGTCAGAAATCTGGTCTCACACCTGGCAAAATTATTTAGAGTGAACTTATACTGTGAAACATTTTTAGACTCCTGTTAATAGTGAGACGTTGTTTATCCAAATCAGATTTATCCCTCTCACATTAAAGCCCTCCAGTTTTTCTTCTCTTCCATCATCCTTGTTCTTTTTTTCTTTCTCTTTCTGTCTCTTCCCTCCATATCTCTTCTCCTATCCTGTCCTTATCTTTCCTTTCCTATCTCCTTCCTTTTCACCTTTCTGTTCTTTCTCTCTCCTCCTTTATTCCTTTTATTTATTAATGATCCTTTACACTGCTGGTTTATTTATAATTTGTTTTCAAAAAACAATTCAGGAGACTGTTAACATAGCACTCATGAAAATAAAAATCTGTGTTATTAGACTTTTTTCATAAGAATTCAAGCAGAAAAGAAGCATAAGTTTGATTTGCTGTTTCTGTAACCAAAAGAAATTCTTTTAGCTAAAGCCTCACCTCTGACCTTGTTTTCTACTTTCAGGGTATATTGTATTTCTCTTTTTTTGTTATATGTCTGGTTTGCAATGCTATTGATGTTCATAGGGAAGTGAGAGAATTGCTGTTTGAAAGGTCCGTGTTCTACTTTATGAAGGTTAGCTTTATTTTCTATTTTTGTGATATTTTCTCTTGGAAAAAAAATCATGATAGAGGGCTTCTCTTAAATACACTGGAAAACTTACCCAAGTAAAAATTATACCACTGAAAAAATAATATATGTTCCCCTGCTTTTGGTTTTAATCTTCCAAATTCAAATAGGCACATATGGCATTGCCATCTCATAGCTGAATCTCAAAGTGTCAGTAATACACTGATGTCAGTACTAAAAGGAAAGTGCTATTAAAGTTTGTTTGTTTTAATGTGCTCACTTTAGGTTTAAAGTGATGAACACACTGGTTTTGTTTTGTTTCACAGAGAGTAGTGATAGTTTACAGATAAAAAGTAAAATCCAAACTATATATTACTGCTTCTTAATTTCATTTACCTGTTTGATACCAGAGAATAGTTTGTTGAAGATCTAGTATAGCTAAAAAAAATCTATTGGAATGCTTCACTTTTTCCTTTTTCTAGTATAATATTCCATTTAGATTGAAATGGTAAAGATTTGAAGATGTGGGAATAATTTTGTTATAGGATAATATAATGGTTAGTCTGAAGGGGTAAATAGCACACTAATTTCTGAATATGCTAATCTGTTTCTCAATTCTCTATATCAATTTCAACTTTAAGATACAATGACCAAGAAATCTGGAGTAAGAAGTAATTATAAAACCTGTTTGGAAAATTAAGCAATGTCATTGACCTGATATATATTTTGTGTAATACACATACACTTTTTTTTGCTATTTCTTATATCACTGTAAATCCTGAAACATCTTGCATGTTGTATAAAGAATTAGAAAAACAGACTGCAGATTTAGTATTAATCAAGCAAAATAAACTTTGCATAGTGACTAATTTGTTGTTCATAGTTTTGATGTTAATGTATCCCTCTGAGTGTAGATGGTTGGATGGATGGATGATGGATGGATGGATGAATGATGGGTAGATCACTTATTTATGTCAATAATTCCCTAAATTTTGCTCAAATAAGTGTATTCTTTACTTTCAACTATCAGATAAATATATGCAGATTTTCTTCTTGGGAATGATTTGTTTACTCAATTTACCTCATAAACTACCACATAAACCTTTATATACATTGCTGTATGGAATGTCTAGAAGTCTGTAACATTTTTAAATTTTAAAGTAGGTAAACTATTAAACTATAATACTTTTAACAGCATATATCTACTGAAATTCATTTTAATGAGATCAAAATATTACTTTTTGTTAGCCTTATGATAAGAGTAACTTTTGGTCCATTATAATTTTTAGCCATCCAAGAAGGGAGGTTGCACTTTATATTGGATAAAATGAAGATGTGCAATTACTTAAGCTCACTAATTTACTGTTTATGAACTATAAATGGGAATAGTATTCCCTAAGTAAATTTTATTGTTAAGATTAAATGACATAGCATATATATATATATATATATATATATATATATATATATATATATATATATGCACACACACACACACACACATATATATATATATATATATTTGGTAAATAATATTTCTAAGTTAATGCCTGACACTTCTGCCTTCTATCCCCCAATTTAAAAGTTAGCTATAGATAATCTACAAAGTTAATATGAATTTTCTGAGTTATAATTTCTTCTATGTTACATAGGGCAATACCAGCTTCTAGTCAACACTTAAGTTTTTCTAGAGATTGCAACATAATCTAGTATAAAGTATTTTAGAAAGATTTGTCTACATAGAAACTTTTTAAAAACTAGAAATTAAAAAACTTTATTTGACAATGCTGAAGTTCTTCACATCATTGTCTCTGTTAATCTTCATGAAGTCCTTTGAAGAATATTCTTGCACATCCCTATTTGAAAGTGGAGTGAGCTGTGATTCATGAGATTTTAGTGATATGTCCCTCAAATCACCCAGAGGCTAAGTCAAAAAACAAAGTTTAGCTTTGAACGCATGATGGTTTAAATTCACATATCAAGTATAATATAGAAATTCAAGAATTTAATCATGATCTCTAGCTCCCCAGTTTGATTTAACAGTAGACAAATGAACTATGGCAACAAATCAAAATAGCAACAGATCAGTCCATTCTGTTTTTCTTAGTTGATGCACATCACCAAAATGATATGCATTACTTATGTAAATAAGGTGGCTAATAAGAAGGAAGAAAATAGTTAATATTTATTTAACTAGAACAGAAGTAAGGACTACTTACAAAGTATCTCCAAAGGCAGAGTTTTATATTACAGAGTTACTTAGTTTTGGGTAAGCTTGAAACATTAAATCCTCTTTAAAATTGATGATGTTTTCCTGGAAACCATTCTAAGTTTCATTACTTGTTATTTTATGTTTTAAATTTTATAAATTTAACTATTTGAACACATAATGTTTTCTGATTATATAAAAAATGGCTATTTAAATAGGTTCATTTTTAATGTAATTTAACTAAATCTTCAGTATTATCACCATATCATTTTGCAACTTATCAAGCTGAAGTTAATAATTTAAAACTTAAAGGGTATGTAGCAGTGAACATGCTTGAAATTTTTCCCTTATAAGAAAATTCTGTATAACATTGAAATTTTAAATGTGATTTATTTTAATAGTAGATGTCATGTTAAATTTAAAAACTATTACAGTTAGGCTTTCAATAGTTTAAAGGATATACATTTTTTCTTATTCCACATTCCAGAAAGTTTGATTTGTATTTGCCACTTTAAAGGAACATCTCAAAAGAAAAAGAGATGTCTCCTTAATCTTTGACTAATATCAGTGTAAAAAGAACATCTCAAAAACTATAGACAATTGGAAAGTCATACATTAGAAAAACTAAGTGTTTCTAAAAAATGTATTGTGTAGAACTTAACCTTATCAAACAAAAATGTTACATGACAAATAATTTTGTTTGAGTTTGCTTTATCAAAGGGCTTCTTTAAAGTCAGTGCCTTTTTTTTTTTTAAAGATTTATTTATTTATTCATATAGAACTGGGGTACAGGCCAGAGATGCGGAGGGTGAGAGGATTCACCAGAGACAGAGTGAGGAGCAGAACTGGCAGATCGACGAAGTACACTGCTGAGGGGAACAGCGGGCGGGTCAGGATAGGTCTGCCACACCATGTGGTCTCCTCTGGGGCAGGCGGGAATCGAACTCATGAGGAAGTGGCTTTAGCTTCTCAGTGCAGTGCTTTAACCCGCTGCACCACCACGGAGGGCCCTAAAGTCAGTGCCTTTTATAAAAATTATTTAAATATTTATCCAATCATTATTATGCATGTGATGTGACATAATATGTACTCCCTTTGAAGAGCAATAAGAAATTAATTACTGAAAGTAATATAATGTTTTGTGGCAATTGTATCTCGATTAAAATATAAAGTTAAAACTGTAGGGTCTCTCAAAATATAAATCAAACTAAAAAATGCTCTGCCAGATGATTTATACAAATTATTTGATTTAAACACAAAGAAGGATAAAATTTGGGATCTGAAAGATAATTAACTGGTAAATGTTCATGAAAAATAATTAGCAAAGGAGCACTATGGGCCAGGTACTGTTACATGCACTTGGGATACTACTGGGAAAAAGATTACTGTGAGAGGAGAGAATAAGCAAGTGACAAATATAGTAATGTCATATATTGATGAGAATTCCAGAATAAATAAAACTAGAATTTGATATGATGGATAGTGACTTGTGAAACAGCTATTATGGATAGACAGTAAAACTTCTGTGGATCAGTGCCATTTAAGCTTCAAACAGAAAATCGAGGATTTAACCCATGAAAATAATGGTACAAGGAATAAATATGCAATATATATCCCAAGATGAGGCAGAGTGTACATTGGAGAGGGTGGTAGCAAATTAGGTTACATGGGCATCTGATCCCTAGTTGGGACCTCTTAGGATCTATTTTTAACATAAGAGAAATGGAAATAACTAAAATAATTTTTACTTTTAAAAGATCCTTCCAACTGCATGTGGAGATTAAATTACATGAGAATATTATTTGAATGTAGGAGACTGGTTAGAAAACAGTTACAATATAGTTCAGGAGACAGGTAAAAAGATTTCAGGATAGATTTTAGAAGTATCAAGCTTTTGATAAATTCCATATGCAAAGGGAAGAAAATACAAAAATTAGTTTATTTGAGTGTAGTTTTAAGTTAGACACTAAAAATGATTTGTAAGTAGCATTGGTCTTTTGAAAATAGAGTTTTTAGATGCATCCTAATTTTCACTTCCTGCAAAAGGATGAGAATATGAAACTTTTGAGATAGTGATTTAAAGAGCTGATTAATAATAATGTTTGTTTCTAAGACCACCATGATGACCCTTTTTCTGCAGATTGAGACTTGATTTTAAAAGGTGCATGTTAATCTTTTTTTTTTTTTAAGATTTATTTATTTGTGCATACAGAACTGGGGTACAAGCCAGAGGTTCAGGGGGGGTGAGAGGCTTCACCAGAGACAGAGTGGGGAACAGAACAGGCAGATCGGCGAAGTACACTGCTGAGGGGAGCAGCGGGCGGGTCAGGAGAGGTCTGCCACACCATGTGGTCACCTCCGGGGCAGGCGGGAATCGAACTCATGAGGAAGCGGCTTTAGATTCTCAATGCTGTGCTTTAACCCGCTGCGCCAGCAGGGAGGGCCCGCATGTTAATCTTTTTATGAAACATAGGGGCATTATAATCTTTTCAGTAATGGTGCTGAGAAAACAAACCACAACAGTGGAATGGAATTAGACCCTTATTTTATACTATAGCATTTATCTATGCAGAATGGATTAAAAATTTAAATGTAAGATTTGCATGTATAAAATTCTTACAGGAAATACTTGGGAACCTCTTTATGTTAGTCTTAGAAATTATTTCTTGGATTGATACCAAAACCATAGACAACAAAAGCGAAAATGACATATATCGTGCAGGCAATCAATCATTCAATTAGTTTTAGTTTGCTTTTTTCTCTTCTGACTAGCAAGCAAGGTTCTAAGTCAGCTCACATATAATAGGTACTCCACAGGCACATTGTGGTGAATTCTTATGAATACCACAAACTTTTCCTGTAGCACCCTTTTTCCTTATTAGAGGGGAAAAAATGAAATAGTCCAGCAAGTCAATATACAATAATAGCTTCCATTTATCATATTGAATTATTGTATTATGTGGGACTACATCAAGCTAAAAACCTCTGTTCAGCAAAAGAAACAATAAACTGAAAAGTCAGCCTATAGAATGGGAGAAAACATTTACAAATCATATATCTAGTGAAGGACTTATATTCACTATATACAAAGAACTCACTCAACTCAATTAACAAATAAACTGATTAAAAAATGGACAAACTCCATACATGTTTCTTAAGATTTACAAATGGTCAGCACATATATGATAAGGTGGTTAACATCACTAACCATCAAAGAAATGCAAATCAAAATCGTACCTTTTATTTTTTTTTTAAGATTTATTTATTTATGCATACAGAACTGGAACATAGGCCAGAGGTACAGGGGCAGTGAGAGGTTTCACCAGAGACAGAGTGGAGGTGGAACAGTGGATGAGACAAAGAGAAGTTTGTAGTGCCATGTGGGTTACCACCCTGGCAGGGGATTGAACTCATGTTGACATGGCTATGGCTAGCTTCATAGTGCTGTGCTTTTAACACACTGTGACATACCTTTTAGAATGTTTTATTAAAAAAAAAAAAAGACAAATGTTAACAGAGATATGAAAAAATGGAAACATTGCACACTATTGGCTGAAGTTCAAAATCGTTCAGCCAGTGGAAAATGGTATGGATATTCCTCAACTCCACTTTTGTGTATTAATGCAAACAAAAAATAAAATCTTAAGTTTAAAGGGATAATATCACTCCCGTGTTCATTGCAACACTTAGCTATTCATAAATGCCAAACTAAGGAAACAACCTAAATGCCCATCAAAAGATAAATGGATTTTAAAAGTTTTATGTACATACAATAGACTATTTATTATTCATCCTTAAATGGAAAGAAATTAGGATGGATGAATATGAAGGACATTATTCTAAGTTAAGTAAACCAGTCAAAGAAGACCAAATATCCATAATTCCACTTACATGCTGTATTTAATATAGTAAAATTCATAGAAGTGAAAATTACAGTAGTGTTTGCTGAGGATTGTGGGACAAGTATAAGGAAGTTTGGCAGGAATACTAAGTTCTAGAGATTTCTATTCATAATTGTGCCTGTAGATTACTACATTGTACACTTAAAAGAATCAGTTAAGAGAGGAGATCTCACCCAAATATAAATCATATTAAAAAAAAAACACAACTGATGAGATCATAATTATTTATTGTTTGATTACAGGGCATTATTAGTTTGTAGAATTATCCATATGTGGTTTATGTAATGTTATTTAGCCTTACAAAATTCCATCACCTATCAAAAATATAACTTCTTGCAGGCAAGTGGCTGAAAGCACTTCTACAGGACTAATTTGCAATTTCTAGGAAATAGAAACTCCAACTATGGTTGGAGCATTTCTTCCTTCTTATACAAAACATCCAACCATTGCCATGAGGTTTTTGGCAATGTAGTAAAGCTACCAGCGGGTAAATAATCACCTCACACTGAGCAGCATTGTAGGTATTAATAGTAGATGTCAGGGCACTTATATTGTGTATAAAATATACCTGGAGAAATTATATACACAAGCTATGCTCTAAATCAAACTGAAAAGTAGATAGTTATGGCTATATAGGTATTGAAGGAGATTTTTGATGTAACATGATAAAATTTTAACATTGGACCAGGATTTATACTTGAGACTAAGCAATGATAAATGAAAAATGCAGACCAAGTAAATTCATTTTTAAATGATGAAGTCAAATTTTTTGACCATTGTTATAGTTTGTCCCCTAGACAGGAGCTATGATGGGCTCTATTTGCCATTGAGGGGAAGATTAAGTGTCAGTGACTTGGACTTGTTTAATTATGCACACTGATCTTTTTAATGTACCACACAAGCCAGGCTTTTTGCCTTTGAATATCTGTATCGGAACTCTTTGGATTACTTGTTGGTTATTTCTCTTGACAACTTGAACCTGAACATTAAATCCCATTGGCAACAACTATCTGTCAAGAGAAAAAAAAAAAAAAAAAAAAAAAGATTGGTGTATTTAGTTTTCATTATAGAAGTGCTTGTAGTTGAAAAAATATGTACCTGTCAAGTTTTCAACATCTCGCTTGGGATGCAATGCTGTTGTGATTTCAGAACCTTGCTGACAAATTCACGTTTCAGTAGTAAAGACAAATCAAGGGTTTTTCTGCCCCCGCCCTTTTTTAATTCTTTTTTTTTCTTACCGCTTTGACAGTCATACATAACAATTTGAGACCTAAGTGCCACTTTGATGCACTATTCCATTATTAAATGGCACAGTCACTATAGAATAGATGACGGGCCTGTACTCAAGGCATTGTGAATTTAAACAGCTTTCTACAATGAGGAAACTGAAAGGTTCAAAGATTTCTTAAATATTTTAAAAAATAATTAAAAACGGTGTTTCAGAAACATCATAGTATATAATTTAAGATAATTTAACATAGTAAATTGTAAACTGTGGAAAACAAAATAATTTTTATAAGAGTCATTGAAGTTTAGAGGAAATATTAAATACATTAGCAAACATCTGAAAACCTACTATTACTAATTTTAAATAGGAGTATTTGATGGATCTTGGGGGGGAGGGGCAAAGAGCAGTGTGAATCTATGCAGATTTTAAAATAGGAGAAAAGAACATTTATTGTGTAACAGTAGTTTTATACAATAGTAAAATATGAGTGTTCTAAGAGTATTTCTTTATACTTAAAAGGTAGAATTTCCGCTAAGGTAATATTGACTTAAAGTACTTAATTCTTTTGTCAATATTTCTACAGAAAATCAATATACTTAGAGTTAAACAACAGTTTTTACCAGAAGGCATACTAATCTTGGTAATTTTTAATTACAATTTATTAATGAATCGGTCACTTCTAGGGAGGAAAAATAACAACAACACAGCAAGAATTTGATAACTCCAAGTAGTGGGACTTCAATATTTTTTGTCTAATCCAGAGGATAAGAAAATCAAAAGCTAAGCTGCTTTGATTCCCTATTATAGTTTAGCTAACAAAACTAAGTAGTCATATTTGTAGAGATAAATAATAAATATAATTTTAGTGTATTTTGCCCCAAAATATAATGAGTTTCAAGATACATTTTTTCTTAAGGTTATTAAAAGCAATGGGATTATTTTGTTAATATTGATCCTGTGATCTGGGGAAAGAGAGTGTGTTATGTGTAAGACAACAAGACTTGAACATTCTGTTAATCCATATTGTTCTGAAATATTTGCTGCAATACTTATCTCTTTGTGTTTCCAACAACTCAATCAAACTGATGAGTAACTGAGGATATGAATTTCAATTTTAGTGCTCAGTACTCAAAATCTGGTTTTCTCTTTTTTATTCTTCTGTACTAGAGATGAAATTGATTTATTTCTGTATTCTTTTTAACTAATAATCCCATATAGCAAGAAAAAAAATACATCAAGAAAAAGGGTCTTTTATACTTTGTATAGAATGGTGGTAGAGAAGTATGGCCTTGTGAAATGACAGTCAAAAACAGATAGATTGTTTCTGATATACTTGAAACTGAGGCATTTAAAACAGGGAGAAAAATAATCAATGTCATCATTTTCCCACTTTATCCTTTCGAAGTGCTAAAGGGGAGAGAGAGAGAGGCGAAGGGCAAAGGGGTAGAGAGAGGAGAGAGAGAGAGAGAGAAAATAAGAGAGAGGGGGGGGGGAAGGAGAGGGGAGAGAGAGAGAGAGAGAAAGGAGAAGTAATTATGGGAAATAAAAAAAGAATTTTCTTAGTTACAATTCCTGGCCCTTTGCTGATTGCAGTAAATTATAAATTATGCAGTCAATGTAGGCCAACAAAAGAAGACATCTTCAAATCTCAGTCAAAGGTAATTACTTAAGTCGGCTGAATGTTCCCTTTTCATAGAGTGTGATCTCTCTCTGACAGCTCACACTGACAGATGACCTTCTCGGCAACGTTCTTATCCTCCGGATCATGAGCAGTGTGCCTCTCTCCCTGAATATCTCTATATATTTGTGACACTAAGCTTTCAAATACAGCTATTGACAAATCAGAACATCAGTCTAAGTGCTGGTCTTCCTATCACTCACAATAAAGTAGCTATCACTTGTGGTGGTGTAGAGCAAGCACATCTCTGAAAAATGAGTTCTCACCAAGTGCTAATTTGACACAGCTCGCTTGCCTTCCCATAATTGCTCTGTCATTGTCAGTTGGCAGTTCGGGCTCATTCCTGGAAGCTGTGCCGTACAATTGGATACAATTACTCCCATTTACCACCACTATTATGCCACTGATGTTGCCCAGTCCGCATATTGACATGCCTCATTAAACCTGGATGCGGGCCATTAATGAACATTGTTAGCATTTCTCTTAAACTTTTTTGCCTCTAATAAACAGTCAGTGTTCCATGAAGGAGCACTGCCATCCTTGTGATATGATATTTATTATCTTATGGGGGAAGGGACTCTGCAAATGGAAACTATCCAGATGCTGAGAGAGATATACAGTTACATCAATGGAGAATAGCTCTGATCAGCGGGACCTTTCTGCCAGGAGCATCGTAACTATTAACCGAGTGACCTCTTCTATCCAAAAGAAGACAAGCAGGATAAACATGAACACCCCATAAGTACCCACACCACAGCAGGCTTCTCAAGGTTGCATCATTGCCAACACTTCTCTTGGGCTTGCTTTTACCCCCAGGTGGTGCTATGTGCCATGATAAAGATAATTTTGCCGTGGGTCTCCAATCCATTATGTCCAGCTAACTTCAATGTGCATTTTTATTCAGAGATAATTATGTGTTGATCAGAGAAGTCAGCGGCTGTCACCCATATAGCAGGCACACCTGCAGTGTGACATAGGTGGTAACGATGGCATGCTCTTGAGCTGTCATGACACGGACAGGGACTTTATTATGTATATGTCATCATTTCTCTTAAGAAAATTATACTGTCCTATACAATGACAATAATGAACCTTTACAACGCACTCATTTATTTGCAGTTTTATTCTTGACCTTTATTAAATATATACCAAGTATAAAGAAATACTTATAAACATATGGTGTACTTAGCATTTCTATAAGTTTTTATCTGCAGCCAGGTATGGGATGATAAATTGGAAATATATAGCTTTTATTTAAAAACATAAATATATGAAATGAGAAGTAATTTAGTCACTGACATTATTAACATTTCCACTTTTAACAAAGGAAAATAAATATTTATACAACTGAAGGTATTTGTTGAACAATTATGAGTGCTACTAAAATGGTCTTTACCTGATTGAGTAGTGTCAAGTTTTCATACATGTTCTATAATTACATTTTCATACAAAATGAAAATGAAAAATCTTCATGCATATAATACTGATTTCTAAACTTTTATGTGTATGCTTTAAATGAAATTTCCTATGGAGTCTATTGGTATTTAATAATTAAATGTTGGCATCCATAGCACTGAGACATAGACAATAAGTCAATTTTCTTATTTTAGTTCAAATTCTTGCTTATAATGTATAAAATTTATATGTATGTGTATATATATGTATATATGTATGTATATATATATGTGTGTGTGTATATATAATGTGGAATTGACCTACAGAAAATTTTAAATAAGGTGGTCTGTTACATCCAAATTTAGAAAATTGACATCAATAGATAATTAGAAAAAAAACACTTTCCTTTAAATTCCATAATCTGTAATTACCCATGCAGAATGGTAGGGTTGGAGGACATTGCATTAGTATGTCTAGGATTGTGGGCAATTTGGGGTCCTTAATCCTTAAAAAGACCTAAGATTGGCCCTCCCTAGTGGCGCAGCGGGTTAAAGCACAGCACTAAGAAGCTAAAGCCACTTCTGCATGAGTTCGATTCCCGCCTGCCCCGGAGGTGACCACATGGCGTGGCAGACCTCTCCTGACCCGCCTGCTGCTCCCCTCAGCAGTGTACTTCGTGGATCTACCTGTTCTGCTTCCCACTCTGTCTCTGGTGAGGTCTCTCGCCGCCCCTGAGCCTCTGGCCTGTACCCCAGTTCTGTATGTACAAATAAATAAATCTTAAAAAAAAAAAAAAAAAAAGACCTAAGATTACCTCTGTACTTATTTATTGGGAGTTTTTTTTTTTTTATTTATAAAAACAGGATTTATTTCTTCTTCTTTTAGTTAAGAAATGTAATCTATAAGAATTTCAGATAACAATTTCAACCATCAATGTCAGAATATGCAGAGCTCTGCCTTTCTGTCTGGCTAAAGCAAAATCTATTGAACAGTTACTCTTGGAGACATCATCTCAAACTTACCATGTATTATTTCATTTAATCCTCAGTGAGCCCTTTGCCTTAGGTGCCATTGTTATCCTCATCTGAGAAAGTAAGTATACTAGTAAACAGAGATGTTAAGTAACTCTTCCAAGGTTACAGAGCTCTCAGTTAAGGGATAGGATTTAAACCCAGGAAAGATGCCTTTAATGACCAATGTTTAAAAGTAATTCTCAAATGACTGACATTTCTATTTTTTAAAAATATAATTAATTTTGAAATGTACTGTTTTGGCATAGTAGACATAGTAGGAATTAGATAATGCCTTACAACATTCATTGTTTGAAAGTGTTTTTCATATCTATCAGTATCTAAACATGCAAGGTGATATAAGCAAATTTATTTTTAATTTGAACATATTCAACTTTCAGAAATAGAAATATATATCCTTTTCTTTCTTTTAAAAATATCGGTATAATTTTGTTTGCACTAGTAAAGTAGGAAAGATGGTAGATAATATACCACCTTGTAGCAAAATTCTGTCCTTATGATCTAGTCACTGGTTTTCCATTTCCTTTTTAGAAATACTATCACCAAACCCTTATTACCTCAAAAATTAGAGATAAACATGTTGAAATAGGTTTTATTTATGCTGGATATACATCACTTTACTTTTGGTGTAAATGACTTAGAATTCAGTTACTGATTTACTTTTCTGATTCTTTATGACTAATAATTATCACAAACTAGTTTAGTACATCTTAATTATTATGTGATAATACATTACATTTTTATACCTGTGTATATATTTTAAACATACACTGGTCAATTATTTGTGTAGAAATTGTTGTAGTACTATAACTATTACTTTTAATAATTTGCTCACTTGGTGCTGCCATCATTGTATTTATTAAATTGTTTAAACTTTTGAGTCAGTAAATAAGAGCTCAAAAGCATTAAAGGAAACCTAATAGAAAGTGTAAAAATTGGGCCCTCCCTGATGGTGCAGTGGGTTAAAAGGAAGCAGTGGAACTAACTGAAGCAGTGCTTCAGTTCGATCCCCAGCCAGGGAAGTGACCCACATGGCACAGCAAATCTCTCCTGTTTTGCCCTCTGCTCCCCACAGCAGTGTTCATCAATCTGCCTGTACTGCTCTCCACTCTGCCTCTGGTGAATCCTCTTACCACCCCTGTACCTCTGGTTTGTACCTGAATTCTGTATGCACAAATAACCAAATATTTTTTTGTAAGTATAAAACTTTATGAACATATTTTTATAAGTTATATTTTATAACTTATATTTTTATAAGTTGTTACAATATTAGAAGGCAATAGTAATTCAAAATATAGGTATTATTTCTGTTGAATGCTTTATAATCTTTAATATTTTTTATTATGTTCCCATAAAAATATTTTCTGGTTGTTGGAGTTAGAGTTTTTAACTATAAACTTACTTATGTAAAGAATGAAACACTTTAAAATCTAGCTGTATTCCAGCAATGAAGGCCATATAAAACCACTTATAAACACTTCACACATTTTTGGCATCCATTCGATTGTCTTCCATTCTAACCAAAAAGCAAAAAGAGAATTTTCTTTATTCACTGCACAATTTTTATTTCTGTTCAGTTATAATAAACTACATGCAATTTTATTTATAGCATGATTACATTATTTTATTTTCTCCACCAAGATTGTTACAGAGGTAGTAGAATGAAATGAATTTAAACAATATTACTGTAAAAAATATAATGTCAAGGGAAAAGGGGTAAACAACTCCCTCATGAGATGGCCCTTTCCTAGTATGGCATATTTTTTCATAAGCAAATGAAAGATAAGTCAATGTCAGTGCTTGTGAGATTGATCTGAATATGAAGTTTTGATGAACATTTGAAAATGATAGTTTGTACAGAATTTAGCTTTTCTAAACAAAAATTTTTTTTTGAACTTTTATTCTCATTTTAAAACTTGGAAAATTGAGAATGAGATAATTAGAATACAAAAATGAAGAAGAAAGTTGCACATTTACCTAAAATAGAAAGGCAAGGGAAAAATACTGAAAGGAAGATGAGCAAATGTGTTAGAATACTGAAAATAAATACACAGCAGCAAGTAAGAAGTTGTGAAAATGAGAATGCAACCTCTTTTTTCAACTTCTCCCTTATACTTTGTTTTTTGAATGATACTCTTGAAACTTTATCTTCAGATCTTTCCCATGTATTTTATCTTACTTGACTTCTGATTAACAACATGTGAAGGAAATAAATTCCTCTGCATATATGCTCTATTAGGTTGTTGGAAAATTATGGCTGTACAATATAGAATATACTTTGAAATAAGGATTCAGAAAATTAGTATTTTTAGTTCTTAATATACTTATAAGTCTGCAACTTCTTTTTTTAAAAAATTATTTATGCATACAGAACTGGGGTACAGGCCAGAGGTAAAGAGGCAGTGAAAAGATTCACCGGAGACAGAGTGGGAAGCAGAACAGGCAGACTGACAAAGTACACTGCTGAGGAGAGCAGCGGGCAAGACAGGAGATGTCGGTTGGCTGAGCCTGTGGGTCATCTCCCTGGCAGGAATCGAACTTACACTAAGCATGCATAACCTGTTGTGCCACCTGGGAGGGCCTGCAACTTCTTACATCTAATCAGTGACTGAAAAAAACTAAACTGATACGTTTAAATGCTCAGATTATTTATACTGATTTCTTTTGGGTTTCCTATTTTAACTAGTACTTATTAGAGTGTTTTAACATTTATAATGTCAAAATATTAGACATGTCATTAAGGTGTGGACATGTTCATTATTCAAAGTTCTTATATTCCACATTCTGTAAGAAACCTGTGGTAAAGCTGAAATTCAAATTTTTCCATCCATATATCCATTCATAAAAATTAAGATATTTTCAGGATAAGCTGTATGGTATTACCAATGAAAGCTTATAAGATCTCTATTAAAAATAAAATTCAACAAAAGATTTAAATCTATTAAAAACATGATTTTTTTTCCCATCAAGTTGTAAGTGGCTGTGAGCCAAGCTATATCAGTTCATGCCAGAAAATCTGTACACTAGAGCCTTATAGAGAATGATTACTTAACATCATTTTAATGATGAATTAATGAGCAGTAAAAGCATTCTAATTCCAGTATGTACAAAACCTTCTATTTGAAGACTCAAGACCAGGAGACAGATCCATGACCTTTGTGATACTAGCAAAGGTTGGGTTCACTATAGTTAACGCCCAATCTGTCTTTCAAGGTTAACTACACATGCCATGCTGGGAAATGAAACAATTACTAACGTATTTTATAGATATATTCTGTCAAATTTAAAAGGCAATCAGAAGTCTAAATGAAAATTATGCCTGAGGAAAGCATACAAAGGGAGAGAAACTAGAAAGGTATATGTATGTACCACAATATCTGTGCATATTTTCTAAAAAAGAAACCTTCAGAAAAGGGAAACATGAACTTTTCAAATAAAGCAGGTGTATGGAAATTCTAATACTGCACAAAAAGGATATCCAGTTAATGGGAATGGACGTGTATTCAGGAAGAATAGCATCTAGTCAGCTGGGCAACACTAGCACAGCAAGGGTAGATGATTCATTATTCTGTAATTAACTTTTAATTAACTTTACTCTGCTTTACTTATTTTAGAAAATTAAATAAACTTATTTTATTGCTCATGCTAAACCAATGAGCAGAAGCTAGAGTTCTGCTCTAATTAAAATTAGCAGTTGAATAAAATTGTGTGTAAAGCATAATGAAGAACCGTTTCTGTGCAGTTGATGTATTTCTTATGCTCTTAACACTTTCATAGCTTTTTCAAGAATTTTTGTAGTTAACTTCTGAAGTCTCCTAAAGTCTTTTCTTCTAAGATAAGTGATTTAAACATAATATTATAAGTATAGAACACCTAATTGATTTAAACTTAATAGATAACATTTCTACTCAAATGATTAGATTTGGGAGAAGAGAGAATGAAACAGGGGAGGATAGAAAGGGAATTTGAAATTGTGCCATTTCATCTGTTATCAGGCCAATAAAATACTTGTTTTTAATAAGACCAAAAAAAAAGGGAACTATTGAGCAAATATTGTAAGAATGCATGTTATATGTCCCTTTTAAGATTTTAACTCTTCTAGTCATTTTTTAAATATTTGTTACATAACTTGTTGTTAAGCATGAGATTGAAATTCAATAATCAAAGAATTTTCACAGAATAAATTACATTTAACTTGGTAAACATCAACTTTAATGTTCTTATATGTAAAAGCAAATGAATGACTAACTTCATTTGAACATCTACATGTTTAAAATGTTTTGTTTCTAATTCCTGAAGTATATTTTTCAAAAATCCACATAAATCTAAGGAGCCATTTATTAAAATACTTGAGTAATTTCACCAATTAAAAACTTTAAACTTCCTTGTTGACAATCACCTATGTCTCCATTTTATAATGGCAAACTGTAGATCAGTCCCTTTGATTTTAGATTATAAATTTTTTATTTTTGAATTTCTGTAATCTTCTGGTTATTATGTCTGTGATTTCCCCTTTCTACAATTTTAAATTCCTCCTGAATCTGCTTTTTCATTATTATGTTCTCATAGTAAATATTTCATGTTTTCAATGGCTATCATCTTTTCCTACTCTTACTTGCTTATCCATCCCTTAATCACAGTCAACCTTGTCAACAATATGAGCATGTAGCATCCTAGAGATTTCTTAAGCTATCAAAAACTCCTTAATAACAATACTCATCTATGGAAAATCTCCTGTTTCTCTTTCTGGGGAGCAGTAATTTAATGTAAATGTTACTAGAGAAGAGAAAACAAACCAGGCAAAGCACGTGAGTTGTATTAAAGTCATCTTTAGGTAGAATTTCTTTCTTTTTTTTTTTTTAAGATTTATTTATTTATACATACAGAACTGGGGTACAGGTCAGAGGTCCAGGAGGTGAGAGGAATCACTAGAGATAGAGTTGGGAGCAAAACAGGCAGGTTAACAAAGTACGCTGCTGAGGGGAGCAGTGAGCGAGCCAGAAGAATCTGCCGTACCATGTGGGTCACCTCCAGGGCTGGGGATTGAAATCATGCTGCAGTGGCAGAGATAGCTTCATAGTGCTGTGCTTTAACCCATTGCACTACCAAGGAGGGCCCTTTAGGTAGAATTTCTAATATTCTTAAATCAACTTAATTAAATTTGATATGTAGATGGTAATTAGAATTTTTTTTAAATCTTTTTTTTCATATTACAGTGGTGAATTAATGAATTTGCCCACAGCATATTCTTCTCATTTAATGTTAGTAAGCAGTTCCTTATCAGTAACTCATCTTTGACTATATGCTATTCCCATGAGCAAATCTCATGTTACTCCTTAAAGCATTTCTCTTAAAAATTTTTGAACTTTGATAAAGTAAAAGGAGGTCCACTAATGAAAATTAAATCTAAAGTGAAGCACTGAAAAAAAAACCACAGTTGAAAGCAGTTTGAAAACAACAGTGAGGTTTTTTTATTTATAGAAAACATTTATTTCTATATAAGTATATTTTCAAGAAAAGGAAATACATAAATTATTGTTGGATTTTAATTTGTATCTCAGATGTGAAATTATGTCATACAGAGGTGAGTGTATTTGTTTTCAGTGTTATTTTTATTATTATTATTACTACTATGATTAAATATTTTATTTTTGAGAGGGTTGATACCTATATAATTAAAGAAATTGTAAGGAGTAGACCATGAGTAGATCTCTTTGTATGTACAGAAGTATACATAAATCTTTTACATATTTTGATTACCAACACTTAAATGTACTGCTCTTTATCAAAAGCATGAACATTCAGTATAATTTTCTAGGATGAGATTTGCTAAAGAATCATATATAACACAAAGATGGACAGCTAACATGTTTCACACATCCTGAACAAATGTACCTTCTAATCCGTTGGGCTCCACTGTTTTTCATTCTCTCCTATATCATTTCTGATTTATTCTCTGTACTTAAAGGTATATCATTTTCTGGCCTTCTCTAAAGTTTATGTATTGTCCTTGATTTTTACTTTTAATGACAATCCTCTTACTGTTTCAAAGTATTTCTTTTTTTTTTTTTTTTTAAAGATTTATTTATTTGTGCATACAGAACTGGGGTACAGGTCAGAGGATCAGGGGCGGTGAGAGGCTTCACCAGAGACAGAGTGGGAAGCAGAACAGGCAGATCGACGAAGTACACTGCTGAGGGGAGCAGCGGGCGGGTCAGGAGAGGTCTGCCAGCCATGTGGTCACCTCGGGGGCAGGCGGGAATCGAACTCATGAGGAAGCGGCTTTAGATTCTCAATGCTGTGCTTTAACCCGCTGCGCCACCAGGGAGGGCCTCAAAGTATTTCTTAATGTAATATAAGGTTGAAACATTTTCTTCTGTATTTTCAGATCAGTGCTCCTTGTCCTCTCATCTTTTTGATGCTTCAAATAATCACATTCTTTCATTTTGCTTGTAAGGTATTTATAGACTGTGATCACATCCTTTTCAATCTTCCTCTTTCTTAGCAATATAAATGTCTATGACCCCTTATCTTATCCAGAACACTATTTGTAGCATTTTTGTACTTCTTTTTATTGTTAATTAATTTTCCATTAGTTCTCTCAATTCCAATATAACTTTTTCATTGCCAGTACAAATAGAAATGTAGTATTTCATTTATTTTTATCATAAATTAAAGGTTAATATTTAAAAAGAAGTTTTTGACAGTGTCAAGTGATATACTCATCATATGAGTTGTATTTAGTCTTTAATGTTTGTATTTTAAAATGTTTCTAGATTATAGTGTTTATAGCTCCACCTTTAATTTTTATATGTTCCATCTGTGTAAGGGCCTTAATTCTCTAAGTCACTAGAGGTATCTAAATTGAGGCTGCAAATAATTTAGTAGTCTCAATAATTTGCTGATTACAGGTTAAAAAACCCGACCTTGAGTTTGTATACATTTGTAAACTTAACTGATTTCAAATATGATGATTAATTCGAAGTCTTTATCACTGATATTTTGTAGTTTACTAAGTAAATTAAATTGCTAATTAGCACTCCTATTTCTTTCTATTGATCTGTCTACCCATCTGTATATAGATAGAATTTAGATACATATGTATAAAAAGTAGCTATAGTTATTCCACTGACATTTAATTGTATTTGATGAGAGAAATCTTAAGGAATTCAGTGGGTATATATTTGCCACAGTAATAACAATGAACCCATATACAGTGAAAAAAATAGATAAAAATTTGTGATTGAAGTATAAAACAGATAGTAAAGAGGGCAAAAGTGTAACTGGTGTGTTTGTGTGAATGTGTTAGGGTTGTGCATATGTATATTTGGGGGGGGGCGATGATTAGTTCTCAGAAGTTCACCAAGTATTTTACCAAAGGAATTCATATCAACTAAATATATCAGTTAAGAGGCCATAATTGTATTTATTTCTTTTTCATTAATTTATTTTCTGTCAAAATTTGGGAAATAAGTAAAAATTATAATGGACTCCTCACTTTATACAGATCTTTGAGAATGTGTAAAGGTCATTAATCTTCTTATTCCATATGATTATAGCATGTAATCATATTAAAAGGCCATATGACAGAAAGAGAACATTTTATAATAAGAACACCATTTTATACTAAGCAGTAAAATATTATGTTTACAAAAGCATTTAGGAAGGCACCAAAAGTACCACTGAAAGTATTTCTTTTTTTAAAAAAAATGATTTATTTATTTGTGCATACAGAACTGGGGTATAGGCCAGAGGTGCAGGGGTTGTGAGAGGATTCACCAGAAGAGAGTGGGGAGCAGAATAGGCAGATCAACGAAGTACACTGCTAAGGGGAGCAGCGGGTGGGTCAGGAGAGGACTACCATGCCGTGTGGGTCATTTCCCAGGGCAGGCGGGAATCGAACTCATATGGCAGCGGCTTTAGCTTCTTAGTGCTGTGCTTTAACACGCTATACCACCAGGGAGGGCAGAAAGTATTTCTTAATGTATACTTTGTAAAAATAATATTAAAGTTGGCTAGAAGAAAGAAGCAGATAATCTATAAAGGAACCCCAATGAGAATTACATCAGACTTTCCTAAGAAACACTATGGGAAAGGGCAGAAAGGAATGATGTAGCCAAAATACTGAAATATAAAAACTGCCAGCCAAGAATATTCTACCCTACAAGGGTCTCTTTCATATTTGAGAGAGAAGTAAAGTTCTTCACAAACAGAAGCTAAAGGAGTTTGCAAACACTAGACTCATGCCCTTCACAAAATGCTTAATGGAAGACCCATATCTAAATTAAATAGAAGAATACATACAAAGAATTGAACAAGGAAATTGATAAAACCTCAAAATTAAAGACAAATGGTAGCAGCAAACTTTCATATATCAAAAGTTATACTCTAAATGTAAATGAACCGAACTCATCAAGTAATACCCACAGAGTGCCTGATTAGATAGAAAAGCAGAACCTGGCCCTCCCTGGTGGTGCAGCAGGTTAAAGCATGGCATTAAGAGGCTGGAGCCACTTCTGTATGAGTTCGATCTCCAACTGCCCCGGAGGTGATCTACATGACCTGGCAGACCTCTCCTGACCCGCCTGCTGCTCCCCTCAGCAGTGTACTTTCTCAGTTGGCCTGTCCTGCTCCCCATTATGTCTCTGGTGAATCCTCTCACCACCCCTGCATCTCTGTCCTGTACCCCAGTTCTGTATGCACAAATAAATGAATCTTAAAAAAAAAAAAGAAAAGAAAAGCAGAACCCAAATTTTTACTGTCTCCTGAGGTACAAAGATAAACAGTTCAAGATTGAGAACAGCCCTCCAAACAAATAGGACTGGGGTAAGGTAGACACAACCGTACTTATATCTGACCATATATATATATATATATATATATATATATATATATATAGAGAGAGAGAGAGAGAGAGAGAGAGAGAGAGAGAGAGAGAGCTGTAAAAGGTAACAGGATACTGGGATAGATACTATACAATGATTAAGAAAACAGTGTATCAGGAATGCATAAATACCCATCAGTGTATAATTATCAAATAAAAGAGCATCAATATATATTATTCAATTGTCATTAAATCTAAAAGCATTCTAGGTAAAAGACATTCATGGTTGGAAAATTCAACAGCTCAATCAAACAAAAAAATTAAGACACAATAGCATTGACTAGAGAATTAGAATATATGGGATCAGTACATATTTATAGGACACTGCACCCCCAAAAATTCTTCCCAGAGGCACATGGCATATTCCTTAGGATTTACCACATATTGAATGTAAGACAAGTATCTGACCATAGAGAAATCACTAGAAATGAACCACAAAAATATAGTAGGAAGAACTTGTAGTAAATGGAGATTGAGCAACACACTAATGAGTGACTATTGGGTTAATGAGAAATCAAACAGGAAATTAAAAACTATCAAGACAAATGATTGGATGAGGAAAGTATATAGAAAAACCAGAAAGAGCTCAAACAATCTTATCTCTCACCTTAATTAGAAAAGGAAGACTAAACAAAACCAAATGCCAATAGAAGTAAGGAAATAATAAAAATCAGAAAATAAATAAATTAAATTGAACAAATAAGACATTCCAAAAGATTAAAGAAACCAGAAGGTGGTTCTTTGAAGAAATCAGCAGAATCAATAAACACTAACTAGGCTCACAAAGAAAAGAAAGGGAGAAACGTAAATGAGTAAAATTAGAAACAAAGAAGGATAAAGTGCAATTGATATTTCAGAAATTTAAATTTTCATGATTTGCTTATATACTAGCAAGTTGAACAACTTAGATGAGATGGTCAAGTTCTTAGAAATACACAACTATTCAACACTGAATCAAGAAGAAACAGAAAATTTGTGTAGAACAACTACAAGCCAGAAATTGAAAATTAATTAAAAATAATCAAAAAATAGAAGTCCAGTACTAGATGCTTTACAAGTAATTTCTACCATATTTTCAAACTATCCCAACAAACTGAGCAAGAGAGAACACTCCCAGTCACATTTTATAAGACTAACACTACCTTGTTAAAACCAGATTGAGAAAATTGTTGAGAAAAATGAAAACTACAGACAAGTTCCCCTAATAAACATAGAGACAGTAATCCTTCACAAAATATTAGCAATCCAGATTTGCCAATGGATTAAAAGGATTATACCCCAGGACAAAGTGGAATTTATTTGAGGAACATAATGGTGGTTTACCATCTGAAAATCAGTGTAATTCACCACACCAATAAAAGTAACAATAAAAAACCATATGACCTTATGAGAACATGCAGATAAATTATTTGATAATATTTGGTATCCATTTCTACTGTAAACCCTCCAAGCATTGGGGCTAGGTGGGACTTATCTAAATATAATAAAGGCCACAGCTAATATCATTCTCAATGGTCATAAAATGACAAGTACAAGATAAGGATTTCCACTTTGACCACTTGACTTATACACCAAGACTTATACACCAATTTAGATTAGTTTTGGAATACTCAAAGTAATATACAGATTCAGTGCAAACCCAATGAGAGTTCCAATGACAATTTTCAAGGAAATAAAGCAAAATTAATGAAATTCATATGAAACCACTAAAGACCTTAAACAGACAAAAAAAATCTTGACAAAAGAGGAGAGCATCACAACATGCCTTTATTTTAAATTATGTTACAAAGCTAAAACAATCAAACTACTATGGTATAGAATGAAGACATACACACAGACTAATGGAATAGGGAATGAAACTACACCACTACTTCTCACCATATGTTGCATTGGGCAACACCACACTGACCAAAGAAACAGGAGTCATGGAGCAGGCTACATAATGTAGGATGCTGCCGAAGAGCAAGATCCTGGCCTTTTTATTGGTAGACTAATCACACAGCATTAATCATGTGAGGAAGTGGAAAAGAAAGGGAGAATTAGAAGAAGCTGGGCAAAAAGTGGAACTGTGAATCTGCTAATAGCTTGGCATGTAGAACAGCCCTGACTCTTCTAGTCAGGATTTCAATCTTATCAATAAGGCATGCCACTGATCAGCTTCTGGGGTCCTTCATTATACATCAGTCAATAACCCCTCATCATTCCCAGTCATACCTCTTGGTGTATAAGTCAGGTGTAAGATTATGCATCCGTCTTCAGCCACCCTGGTGTTCCTGGTCATACCTCGTGATCTAGCTTTATGCTCTTAATTGACATGAAAGGTGCCTCATAGGGTTGGGCTTTTAGAATGGAGGCTGGATAGGCCACCTAGGATTAGCAGACCCATAACCACACAAAAAAGCAACTCAAAATGGATAAGAGACTAGGATGGAATACCCAAATTCATAAAATGTATAGAAAGAAATAGATAAAATATTCCATGACATAGTCTTCAGAGATCTTTGTGTATTAATCTCCAATGACAAGGAAAATTAAAAAGAAAAGAAATATTTGGAGCTACATTGAATTAAAAAGTTTTTGCACCATGAAGTAAACTGTCAAATGGAAGAAAGTGTTTGCAAACTACAAATCCACACCAAACAGATGAATTAAAGAGTAGTACCAAAGCTGAAGAAAAAAAAAATCAGTGATTTCTAGGAAGGTGGGAGATAAAGATAACAAGTTTTAAAGATTTGTACACAAATGTGGAGATAACAGAAGTCAAGGCTTGTCATAATAAGCCTTGGTCTTACTATAATAAACTTAATGTCTGATGTTCACAAATGAAAGGAGGATGATGCCATCATTAAGATGGGGAGGTGGACGAAGATGTGTGAATTGCTATAAGATCAGTCATGCCTAAAGTATTTTTGAGACACAGAGTGGGGCAATTTCAAATACATAGTTGTTCTGTAGCTCTGTTGTTCTGTTCAGAGGAGAAGCTCTGGCTAGAGATGTTATGAACAGTGTTACTGGTAACAATTGAAACTAGACTAATGGGTCAGGAGCCCTTTGAAAAGACTGTCAAGTAAATGGATAACAGAGTTTACTATAAAGCTTTGAGAAATTCCAAACTTAAGATTGAATAGAGGTATGATGAACTTATATACTTATTGTGATAAAATTCAAGCTAACTAACAGAAATGGTGATACCATACCAACTAAGTGCATCTATTAAAAAGAAGGGAATAACCAATGATTTTGAGAAAATAGAGAAGTGAAGAAATTGGGAAAAGAAAAGCTAGCATAAAGTGACTAAAGTAGTGGTATATTTCAAAGTCCTTTAGGGAGAAGCCAGATAAGAGTGCTTTTAAGAAAGTTTTGGTAATAGAGATAGTAAGAGTAGATAACACATTGGAAAAAATTGACTGAGGAGAGAAACTGGAGTTATAGGAGATAACTATAATAAGAAGTGGTGTTATTTGTTTTATAATGTCTAAGAGTACAGTATGCTGATAGGAGCAATTGTAGATAGAGAAGTTATAAATTGCTACTTTTGTCTTTACATAACTTGTTCTCCCCAATTTAGAGATATAAAACAAAGTGATATTGAATTTTAGAGATGCAGGATTACAAGGATTGGGAATTAAGTGTGGTCATTAGGTAGTTCACTGAAGGAAAAAAAATAATTCTGAGGCCTGAACTTGTGTGAATAAAAGCAAAACCCATGTATTTGCTCATGTTTTTTCATCTTGACTTGTAAAAAAGTAATTAATAATTTTAACAATACCCCCTTAGTTCTATAATCCACATGTGGATAAAATATGATCGATCAGCAAGTTGCCAGCTTGTGCCTCTAAACATGTTTAGTTGAGCAAGAAGCCACTAAACAGAACCATATGTGTTTTCTTTAAAGGTAGTCTGCTTCAGTGGTATTGTCAGCACTTCTTGAGAGCCTCTTCCTTATGCATTTTGCCATACTTTTTATAAATAATATGTATTGAGTCATTTTGATTTTATATTAAGCCCTCCTAGCAAATATCTATTCACTGTTTTGGGGATATGAAAATAATGGGATTTATTAAAAGTCTTTATAATGAGACATATCCTAAGAATGTTATATTACCAACAGATATAACCAAGACACTATATTTCAGACATTCAGTAACATTTTGGAGCTGTCATTTAGAAATGTTAAGCCTTGTTCAAAGAGTTTAGGACAGAAATGAATTCTTACAGTTCTTAGGGAGTAATCCCATGTTTCCTGATCTATGGAATCCAAATTTTTGGTTCTTATGTATAACCCCGACAGAATTAAAATAGATATTTTTTTCATGTATGCTTGTTGCATTAAACAAAATGGACCCTGAGCATAAAACAAATCTTTTTTTTTTTTTTAAAGGTTTATTTATTCAGACAGAACTAGGGTACAGGCCAGAGATGCAGAGGATGAGAGGATTCACTAGAGACAGAGTGGGGAGCACAACAGGCAGATCCACAAAGTACACGAGGGGAGCAGCGGCCGGGCCAGGAGAGGTCTGCCGCGCCATGTGGTCACCTCCGGGGCAGGCGGGGATCGAACTCATGTGGAAGTGGCCCCAGCCTCCCAGTGCCGTGCTCTAACCCACTGCACCACCAGGGAGTGCCTAAAAAAAATTTAAAAGGACTGAAGTGATGCAAATTATGTCCTCAAACCAAAACAGAATGACACCAGTAACAGAAAGGTATCTTGCAGTTCCCAAATATTTTGAAATTAAACAGCATACTTTTAAATAATTATTCAAAAGCAAAGAAGAATTTTTTAAATAGTGAACATTGAAACAACTCAGAGTGCTTGGAATGCAACCAAATAATGCCTGAAAGGAAACTTACAACATGAAATTTTTATATTAGTAATGGAGAAAAATCTCAAGTCAGTGATATTACACTTAAAAAAAACTTGGAACGAAAGATGAGAATGCCCCAATATTACCTCATTTAAAATAATTAATAACAAGAGTAAATTAAATTCAAAGTAAAATAAAGGCATTTACATTTTGTGCAAGTTGTCAAATTGATTTGTTGTAGTTGTTCATATCATTCCCATATTATTTGAGTGTCCATAAGATGGATAAAGATGTCCCTTTCTTTTTTCATAAAAAAAAAAAAACAAAAACAGAAATTAAAAAAATATAACCCCAGAGTTAGTTCACATTGACACTGTAAAGCAGTATACATAGCTATTCTTGCCAAGATTGACCATGAGGGGACATTTAATGTTTGCAAAACAATAACCTGACTTATTTTGTTAAGGTTGAGACATCTATTTATGTTGGACCATTGCATATATATTTATATTGTCTGTGTTTTGAGTTTATAAACTCTATTTAAAACAGATAATTGTTTCCTATAATCAGAATCACCTCCTCTACCTCTTACTCTCTCTACTTAGTCCTTAAACATGCTATGTGCTTGGAGCTCATTCAGTAGATGTTCTTTACTTAAGAACAGACACACTGATGGGGCAAAAAAATAGGTTAAACAGAAAAATAAATGCCAAAATTTGAACTGTGACATTTTTGTGACTTAGCATTTTATAGTACATTTTTTTTTCTAACACAAAATATTGTGCTACAAATATTTTCAGTTGAAATGCTGTGCAACTTACTTTTGTCTCAAGACTATATTTCTTCTTTTTCTTTCTCAGAATACTGTCTGATTCCCAAAGAGATTACAACTTGATTTTGTACCTAATAGTTTCCCCCTAGTCACTTGTATGGCAGGCAGATACTCTAGTTAGTTTATTCCTTTTCACATGCTGTTCTGTCAAAACCATTCACTACATTTTCTGCAGATCACTATTAGCATCGAACAACATTGCCCTGTAGATATACTGCTGTCCATGTTCTTCTAGCTGCCATTATAAACCCAGCTATTCCCTTCTTTCTCAGCATGCCAATTGTCCCTTATATCTAATACACTATCCTCCCATCAGGGACATTTTACAAGTATCCTGTATTCATTTACTTGGCATTTTCTTTTACCAAGCAAATAACAATCATTCATTCAGCTCTTCCAATTTCTCTAACCAAGTACTTATCTTCCTTGTTGTATAAATAAAATTTTGTAACACATTTTTCATTTAACCATTTATTTTTACACGCTGCATCTCCATCTTCTCTCAGGAGTATTTTCTAAAACAACACACACACACAGACACCCACTGACTCAGATGTTGTATTATTAGTTGTTTTTCTGTATGGAGCAGAAGAATGGAGCCTAAAATAGGTATGAAGATGCTAACTAGAATATTGCTTTGTTTCTGTGTAACCATGTTATTTTTGTTGTGAAAAGACTTGAGATATTATACAAATAGTAAAGATATTCCCCTGTAATAAAAGCTATAGAATGTTAGAAAGTGAGTAACACTCATAGCTTTAATCTGTGGCAATGAGTTTTATCGGTAAGAGTGGCAGAGAACATAAGCAGTTAAGATTCCTGGAGGCAAAACGTTTCCAATTAAGTTGATTTACCACATTCCAAAATGACTTGACAAGTACATTTAACTCTATAAAATGATATCTGTTATATCTGTCATGGCTTAGAAATTCAAGATATAGTCACCATCATCATCATTATAAAAGGTATTAAGTATATTTTTTGATTGATCTCCATTAAACCTTTTAGATATATAGCTTATATCATCAAAGAGTTCTAGTCTACTGTAGTGATATTAAGACCTATATTGAACCCATGCACACATTAAGAAATAAATGCCCAGATTAAGTAGTGTTAGGTAAATGAAAATGAAGGCTTGTTCTGCATTATTATAAGATAAATAAGTTGATGATTTAGTTCAGGGATATGAAAACTTCTATACAAAAAGGCAGATAGTAGGCCCTCCCTGGTGGCACAAGAGGTTAAAGCATAGTACTATGAAGTTATCTACATCCACTGCAACACAAGTTGGATCCTTGGCAGGGAGCTGACCCACATGGCACAGTAGACCTCTCTTGTCCCACCTACTGCTCCCCTCAGCAGTGAATTTCAATAGATACACTTTGTTCTTCTCCCCACTCTACCTCTGGTGAATCCCCACACCTCTGGCTTGAACCCAGTTCTTGTATGAATGAATGAATGAATGAATGGCAGTAAATAATGTCAGTTCTGAGTATCATACATATCTGTGATGATGATTCAGTTCACCCCAGGGGGAAAAAATGGAGAACAAGCCTTCAGTTTCATTCTCTCAGGACCCATTTATGAATACCTGCCATGTGCCAGGTATTTCTTCGATCTCTTTTCTACTACTTTAGATAAACATCTATCTTAGGTTTGTATTTATATTTTCTCTTGGTTTCTGCTTGCACACACAAGTATAATTATCCTTCAAGAAGTTTTAAGAATAAAATGCACTTTCTTTTAGTTTTTCAACACCTCCTCTGTTTTCTTTCACTTTGTCCTACAAAGATTTCTATGTCTATACCATGTTAAAAATCTCACTTCTAGAAATCTCCAGATTATCCACACATTCAAAGCATATATTTAGGGAGAAGATATAACTTATTTAAGCTTTTTTTCATATTTTCAAATGCCCTCATGGTTGGAGGACCAGAGCTTTGTTCTGTTGCCTTGAGACATTGAACTGGCTGAGCACTGAGGTTTTCTGAGTCCATCCTCCCAGTGAATAGATTCGTTCTTGTGGTTAAGTGGGCAGAAAGAGGGGGACTTCCAATGCTTATCTCAGCTGCTAGGTCACAAGAACCATGATCTCTCCTAAAACCTGACTGGCAGGTACCAACTTTGTGTGTCCGTTGTTGCTCAGTGAGCTGCATATGCATATGAGCTGCATTCAGACTTTAAACTTCTGTTTTTTAATTTGTTGGTTGTTAGACCCACTGAAATCTTTTGACCAATTCCCTCAAATCACTGTGGTAAATTACAAAAAAAATTCACTCCATAAAGTTCCAATGAATATTTTTAGTTCTCATTTAGCTTGATCTTTTCTGAAATTTATTTACTACTTTCTTCTTTCTAAATATACTTTGTCTTAGTTATACTTAGATATGATTTTCACCTTAATTTTTCACTGTTTTTAAAAGTGGCCCTTCAAGTGCTTCCTCAGAATTCTTCCTTCAATGCTCTTCCCCCAGTTGTCCACATTTGTTGAAGTGATCAAAAGCCAGTGTTCAGACTTCTTATTTATTTACTCCGTATGCCCTTCCTTTGAAAGGTAAACTTAATATAAATCCTGAATTACTGAATTGAAATTTGAGTATTGACATTAATTTGTGTTAATTAGTAACCCTACCCTCTTGATTTAACTACATAATAGCATTTTATTAATCTCTGCTGCTAGTTATTTTATTTTTTTTTCTTTTCTCTAAAACATGATCATATTTGTTTATAATATAAAAATCTCATTATTACCTCTTTCCCCCCAAATCTTTAACTTCCTACTTCTTATAGAGATTTATAACTTCCCTTAGTATAACACACAAAAAACCCTCTATTATTGGGATCCAACTAAACTTATCGACTTTTCTACATCATAATATACTTGAATTGTATAAAAGTACTTATAGTCTCCAACCATGCTATTATTTTCTCTTGTTCTCCCATAATTTTCGTGCTAGTATCAATATATGAGAAGTTTTGTTTGTCTGTTTGTTTTTATGGAAATTTCCACCTGGTCATTTTTCAAGGATGGAACATATGCTATTTTATCAGTGAAGTCCTATCAGTATATCTCCTCAGACTAGGTTAATGTTCTCTTACTAATGTAGCAATGACACTTTATTTCTGTTTCTATTATAGCCTTTTCACGTTGTATTAGATTTTGCTTATCTACTTCACATCCACAGTGAACTATGTGCTCCACAAGAAGACAAAGCAGAGCACAGTGTCTGGAATATAGTAACTACTGAATAATTTGGTATTGGCTGAATAAATGGTCTTCTCTGACAGCTACCTTGATAGTATTGATGAATGTCTGAGATTTTCCAGAATTAACATTTATATGTCATATTAGTAAGTATGTGACTTAATATTAAACAAAGAAAAAAAAAAGGGTGGACCACAAAACAAACAGATGATCTAATTAAAAGCAATTTTTTTTTTAATTGTAAGACCTATTAGTAGTTACCAGAAGGGAAGGTGGAAGATAGATGGGTTCAAGGAGAAAATTGGACATGATTTGGTAAAGGATTCATTTTGGGCTAGTATTAGTGTATCTAAATGTAGCATATACACATGTTGATTTTCTTGTTTTTTAAAGATTTATGTATGCCAGAGGTGTGGAGAGTGAGAGGATTCACCAGAGAAAGATCAAGGAACAGAACAGGTAGATGGATGAAGTATACTGCTGAGGGGAGAAGAGGGTGAGAAAGGAGAGGCCTGCCGCACCATGTGGGTCACCAGTGGCTTTGAGGATCAAGCTCACACTGAAGTGGCTGCTGCTAGCTTGCAGTGCTGCACTTTAACTTGTTACACCGCCAGGGAAGGCCTACACATGTTGATTTTCAATGATGAATTCTTGGAGCTTATAAGACAGTGTTACTTCACTTAACAGAGGGAATAGGCAAGGAACCTCCTTGGTGGCACAGAAGGTTAAAGCACAACACTAAGAAGCTAAAGCCACTTCCATAAGAGCTTGATACCTGTCTGCCCCAAAGTTGATCCACATGGCTGGCGTAGCAGACCTCCCCTGACCCGCCCACTGCTCCCTTCAGCAGTGTACTTCATTGATCTGCCTGTTCTGCTCCCCGCTCTGTCTCTGGAGCATCCCCTCACTGCCCCTGCTCCACTGGCCTTTATCCCAGTTCTGTATGCATGAGTAAATAAATCTTTAAAAAAAAAAAAAAAAGAGTGAATAGGCAAGTATTGAAAACATTCTTAAATATAAAACAAAGAAAATATGATAAAAGCCAACTCTTTATTATTTGACTTTTCTATTTTATAAGTCTGTCTTTAACATAGGATCCACTCACTCCTTTGAACCTAACCAGTCACCACCACTAGACTATCATTGGGGGAAAAAAAATCACCTTCTGAATCTAAAACATATTTTAGATTCATCTGTATAGTATATCCTTGTTATTCCTACTAGGGTATAGGAATATAACCTTGAATTATTATAGTTTCTAATTAAAGAGATTTTAGTTTCACTTTACTCTGGCATAACCCATTACCATATCCTCCTATATTTAATAATATACTCCTATATTTAATCATACTCATGTTTAATAATATACCTGAGTGATACTTTCATCCCACCACTCCCCTATTAAAAAATAAATTCAATGTCATTAAGCAGTTAACACTAGCATAGCATTCAAATTCTCCCATATGGTGGCCCTAGAATCATGTCCCAGCTCCATTTTTTGGCACCCCTTTACCTAATCTTTATTTGTCACTAGATCATATGCACCATGAAGTAAGGTCATGTTTGCTATAATGAATATTTTATCATAGCCACTTAGCACATTTCTTAGGATATTCCAGATGCAGAACTTTTGTTGAATAAATCATTGAAAAAAATACATAGATTTTCAAACATGCTTTTTTTTTTAAGATTTATTTGTGCATACAGAACTGGGGTACAGTCCAGAGGCTCAGGGGCGGCAAGAGACCTCACCAGAGACAGAGTGGGGAGCAGAACAGGCAGATCTATGAAGTACACTGCTGAGGGGAGCAGCGGGCGGGCCATGCCACACCATGTGGTCACCTCCGGGGCAGGCGGGAATCGAACTCATGCGGAAGTGGCCTTAGCTTCTCAGCGCAGTGCTTTAACCCGCTGCGCCATCAGGGAGGGCCCTCAAACATGCTTCTTTAAGTGCTAGTACCATTGGCAAGAAAAGGGTGTGAACTGAGAAATCAAGGAAGGGAGGGAGGAAGGGAGGGAGAAAGAAGGCGGATATAACAAGTAATATGAACTGGTGTGGTTGGGCCTCACTGTCCACTTACAATCAACTAAAGCAACTCAACAGTGTCACATACATTAACTGTATATTTTGGGGTTATAAGTTTTCTTAGAAAAACCATGAGTATTTAAATCAGAATAACCATTTTTTTTTAATATAGGACAATGTATAAAGTTTGGAGAGAGACAGACTACTTGAAATCCTGAGTATTCTTTCATTTCATTTCATTTCATTGAAATCAGTGTACTCTTTCATTGAGTTGTTTCAGTGATTAAATGAGATAGTATTTGTAAA
>NW_004567106.1:50653251-50698251 GCF_000260355.1 Condylura cristata | reverse complement strand
GAAATAGATGCTAAATCTAAGAGATGATAATGTGACAAACTGAATAGTGGTGGTGAAACTTTAGTAACAACATTGTATTCCATTTGGATCAGAGCAGTGAACTAGGTTAGACCTCCATAGCTGGGGTTCAATAAGAAATTGTCAGCCAAGACTGTACTCTGTGGCATGGGAATGCCCTGGTGTTTGGATTGACCAAAAAAAAAAAGAAAGAAAAGTGAAAAGGGGAGGAAGAGGGAAAAATTGAAAGACAGTTTCAGAAGTAGGTAAGACAAGTAGGCAACAGGAAGAAAAAACAAATTAATTTGATCCTTTTGAATTTGCAGCCTCTATACAGATTGTAGACTCTTGCTCAATACCTGATTTATGAGAGCCGACTAGTGGTGGTAACAAAGGCACAGTTTCATTTTACCTCACTCAATGCTCAGTTTACATCATCCACTCTTGCATTTAGGCATCAGCCTCTCTTTTAAGTAGGTAAATTTATTTACCAAATATAAAAACAAAATGAAACAAGATAAATACAAACTTCTCCTAATTGCTCTATGTCCCACTACACTTTCTACTGGCCAGTGCCTCCTTTGTTTATTTTCTTGCTCATAGAAAGATCTTGATGCTTATATACTTCATGAAGTTGACTGACCTAATTAAATTATATTTCCATACATAAATTGACCTCTATGCAGAACAAATAATTATTAAGTCTCCACAAGAGCATAACTACAGGCATTGAAATTTATAAGGTCACAATTGTATATTGAGTGCTGACTAAAAAAAAAAAAAAAAAAATGTCCACAAGAGAAATACATGAAATAGGAAAATTTCCCAGCATCATTCCAGACTAAAGTCTATTCAGAGATATATTGTGCAGATTATTACTGGATTTATTTGTTTATTTTATTGAGTAGCATTGGTTTACATTACTGTATTTTATTTTTAGGATTTTTTGGGGTTTTTTTTTGTATTTTTCTACAAATTGTGGTAATGTTGTTTTCATCAATGTTTGTGTTAAAAACTATGGGACCTCCCCTGCAGGATCACACTCATCACCGAAATATCCACACTCTACCACCTAGACTATTGTGCTTCAACCTCACTTCATTCGTGCCTTCCCTCCTTCCCACCACTTTCTTCTCTGGTAGACTCATTCTTTAGTCAGATTTCTAGGGTTAGTTCTTAGATTTCATCTAAGCCTCTGGTTTTTTTGTATTCGCTATATAAGTGATCATTCAGTGTTTGCCCTTTTCCCTCTGACTTATTTTGCTTAGCATAATCCCCTCCAGCTTCAACTCATGCCACATATGACAAGAGTTTTTTTCTTTTCTGATGCCTGAATAATATTTCATTGTTTGTATATTCCACATCTTACTGATGCATTCATCTGTATTTAGACACTTAGATTTTTTCTATAGCTTGGCTATTGTTTTTTTCAAGATTTCTTTTTATGTGTGAATACAAGAGCTGGGGCTGGGGTGTAGGTCAGAGTTGCAAGTGGCATAAAGGTTCACCACAGACAGAGTGGGGTGTAGAACAGGCAGAGCTACTGAAATACACTGTTGAGGGGAGCAGTGGGTAAGACAGGAAAGGCCTGCTGTGCTATGTGGGTCAGTTCCCTGGCTAGTGATAGAACTCATGCTGTAGTGACTGGCAGTCATTTGATATCACTGACTTTAACCCCAGGGAGGTACCACCAGGGAGGCCCCCTAGCTTGGCTGTTGCTATTGTTGCAGTGAACATGGGAGTGCAAGTTTCCCTTGTAATTAGAGGTTTTATTTTCTTGTTTTTTATTATTTGGGTAGATACCTAGAAATGGAATTGAGATGTCATATGGCAGATTCACTTTTAATCTTCTGGGAAACCTTCATACTGTTTTCTGTTGGGGCTGGGCCACTCTACATTCCCACCAAATATGTAGAAGAATGGCCACGTTCTTGGCTCTAAAATTTAAATATATTTAAAACATGAATGACATCAAAGTTGGCAAATTTTATCACTCTAATCTAAGTAATATAAATCTTCTTGCAAAATTTAACTTCACTTTCAAAACCATGCTAAATGTTCCTTCTGTCCTTTTTTCTTCTCTTTCTGTGTGTAACTATAGACTTATCATTCTGTTGAATAGTTGATTTGTCTGGCCAGGCAGCATTTTACATATGCATATGTGTATAGACACATATCTATATCCATCTTTATATCTAGCATCTAATATATTCAATTACTTGATCCAGAATTTTGCAGTTGTCTTTAATGTTTACATTATTCATTGAGGATTTTTTCTTAAGTATATTATGTTGCTCTGTCCTATTTAAAGTAATCTAGGATATGAGTGTGAACTCTTTCCTCCAAGTATAGAATGATTGATAAATGTAAAAATAATACTTAATCTTAGATCCCACTTGTAATTCAGAATCCTGAGTAGCTTTTTGTCTAGTTTAAAGCCATGATTTTTTTTTTAAATTTCCTTGTATGTTTCTGAAGGAATTTTCTAGTTAGTGAAAGCAATTCCTAAAAAGTATGCATGTTGTTATGATATTATTGAGCTGTAAAGTCAAACTTTACATTCTTGTAACTAAAAGTACTTATGGGAAAACAAGCATATCCAACTCTCAACTCCAATGAAAGCAATTTAGTTTACAAGTGTACAGAATTCATTAAATTAAGTAAACCATATGTTTAATATCAAGAAAGTAAAGACACAGATTTTTAATACAATTAATTTTCTAATCCTCCTGTGATGACTTTCAGAATGACACTTCCATCTGGAAATCCAAGGCTGCATGACAAATTCTGTCATCAACAGAAACAGGAACATACATACTCTTTGTTTTACAAACTTAGCAATATTATTTCCTATGCAATTACAGGTGATTTATAATACATAGAGTATTAAAATGTTACTTTTTAATGGTGAGAAATGATTATGTCACTTTATATAAAAATGATGCTATAAAATGCTAGCAGTGAATTACATTTAAAAAGTAGATTCAGTGGAATGTCCTTTAAACAATGATTTTGAAGACTCAGCTAATACCTGTCGTGTAGTTATCAGTATTATAATAGGTCTCACTACATAAATCTTATGTTTTAAAAATATGATCTGATTTGTGGCATACCTGACTTCATATAATAACACTTAATGATTATAGGCTTTGTTATAAACATGTGCAATCAGTATACATATGATGGAAAAGTAGATATGTAGGTTGTGCATTCTGTGTATATAAAATTTCAACTGTATTTTTGGCACTCACCCAAATAATTCAAATATTTTCTTGAATTTTGTATTTCCTTTTGTTATCTTATTGACTCAGATAATCACTAGGTTATTAAGTTGTACACTATAAGAAACTTTTCTGGAAATTGTCAGATCAATTATTAGGAAATCAGAGGAAGAAAGGATGTTTTACAGTCATTCCTGTCTTACAATGAATCGGTTTAATTAGCTTCATGGGTAGTGTTGGTATGAGAAATGATAGATGTTAATGCATATTCTTGCATTTTTTATAATAATGAGTTAATATTTATTGATGCCTATAAAGTTCCAGGAATTCTGCTAAGGGCTAGACATACAGACTTTACTCCCTATAACCTTCAACTTCCTGTTAATAAGACTGAGATTCTGAGTTCAGGTAGGAAGGCAACTGCTATAGAAGTGAAGGGGCTCACTGTCATCTATGGAGTGAACCAGAAGAATCTGAATTCAAAGATTTCTTTGCTACTGCTCGTCCATGTGATGGCAGGGACTAACACATGGCCATCTGAATTCAGCTTCTGCATTTGTAAAATGGTACTGAAATATAGGCCAGTCAGGGTTTCTTGGAGAATTAGTAAACAAATAAAAGGTGCTTAGTCCTGGGAATTATTAATGACCAAGAAAGAAGGGAAGACTGGTTGCCTAAGAGGTGCATTTACATATGATATATGTAATTAAATATATATGATTAAAATAAAATATTTATGAACTAATGGACAATGTAGGAAGAAAATAGAATTATTTCATTTCTTAGAAAGTGAAATGTCAAGCAAGAAAAATACATTAACTTATATATACTGCATTTAAATTTATCCTTCTAAATACAGAGTTAGATTACTCACTTTATTTTCTGTCAGTGGAATCTTATCTACTCTTTCATGTTAGTCAGGATTATCTGTCTCTAGATGAACTTCTCAACAGTGAAACAGCACAATTTGCCTACAACAATGCTATGCTTTCTTGTTAGTCATTTACATGTTTAACAGTTGTGGTCTGCCTTTAAACATCTAAACCATGAATAAGAAAGCATGGGTCACATTTTGTTACTCTGATAGTTTAAATCAAGAAAATGTTACCAGTGTCAAAATATTTGTCCACACTTAAGTAGAACTAAAAGCAATCTCAATCTCAATGTATAGGAAGAACAATGGGCAGAGTAAGCATGTAGGTAATGGTTGTATAACTCGAAGAACTTTGAATAATGTTAGAATAGTCTTTAAATGGTTTCCTTTCTTCACCATATGTAATCTATTGTTTTTGAGCACAAGGCAACAAGGATGCTTACTAACTGCAGCCTTGATTTCTAACTCCTGCATCATCAATAAGTTGAAATTGTTGAAGAGTCACCTCACATCTAACTCCCAGTGTGTCCATGGCTTATATATGGAAAGAGAATGAACTTACTCAATGGGAACATTTTTACAGTATCTGTTAGAAGTATTAACAAAATACAGTTTTATAAAAACACATGGCACTTTTTAAAAGGATAAACACATTATTAACATTGAATACATAACTATTAAGGAAACCAAACTATTTCTCAGACAAGATGACACATTTTCTTCAATATAATAGCAGTAAATATTCATTATATTAATTAATACAAAGTATTTTGTAACTGAGTCTTGATTAAAATAATTAGAGTGGGGGGCCCTCCCTGGTGGCACAGCAGGTTAAAGCACAACACTAAGAAGCTTAAGTCACATCCGCAGGAGTTCGATTCCCACCAACCCTGGAGGAGATCCACATGGCGAGGCAGACCTCTCCTGACCCGCCCGCTGCTCCCCTCAGCAGTGTACTTCGTCGATCTGCCTGTTCTGCTCCCTGCTCTGTCTCTGATGAATCCTCTCACCCTCCACATCTCTGGCCTGTACTCCAGTTCTATATGAATAAATAAATAAATCTTTAAAAAAATAATAAAATAAAATAATTAGAGTGGGATACCTATATTATACTGGTGTTTTTGAAATAGCAAGTATGATAGTGACTTTTATCACAAAATGAGGACGTGCTGGGCAGAGTGTCCACTGAGTACATATGAGATAATGCTTAGTGACAATTGCTGTAAGAGAAATATTTCACAAATTTAATTCTGCTATTCTAAATAGTCATTTGATATGAACTTTCTGAGCTGTGAAACAGTTGACTGAAGGAAAGTAAAAGTTAGCAGTTTTGAGGATATTGAATGTTGAAATATGAATTTCTAATTTTGTCAAGATTTCATAAAATTTAAAAGAAAGTCAGATTTCAGTAGACTTAAATTTAAATATAACTCTAATTTTTTTTTTTAATGTTTTCAAGGCAGTATTAAGAACTTGCCCAGTACCGTATACGCTGTAGGCATAGAGAATCTCTTCATATAATTCAGTTATTTTTCCACAGTGATTCCTAAGTTAGGTATTTTTTTTTAATTGCATTGGATAGATTGTGATTTTACATTTTTGTTAATTGTATAATTTCAATCTGTAAAATGAGTTGGATTTTTCTCTATATTTATTACATTAGATTTTTACCTCCTTTGTTATGTACTGTGAATAGAAGTTCTGTCTTAGAAGATACCTTGTCAAGGAAAGAGAAAAAAAAATCTGATAAAGTGCACTAAAATTCCACTGAATGAATTCCTCAATAAATTATTCATTTAAACTTAATCTTATTTAGATTTTCATTCTAAGATATTTTATTTAGGCTTCAATTCTGATCATTAGAAATCGGTATTGAAAATAATCTTATGTATACTTTTATTTACATATATATACAGTAAGAATTTTATGTTACCATGAAATTTAAGCTTTAACAAATTATGCCCTGCAGAGTAACTAGATTTTTGGAGACAATTTTGAAGATCTAATATGCTAGATAATACATTAACTGATCCTGAGGAGGGGAATAGAGGTAATCTATTTATTCCCCATCCAATACAAAATGGTTGATTTTAATTTTCTATTTTGTCTTTCATATTTTCCCTATGAGAACTACATACATTACCTTTATAAGTGCTAGAGAGGAGATCAGTTGTTCCTAGCATTTTTCACATATTATAGTGCTTAGGACATAAAACTCTGGTGTGCGAATTGGTTTTACCACAAATAGTGTGTGACCTTGGGTGATTTCTTAACTATTTTGTAAGGTGGAGAAAATAATCTAACTCACAGCTTCATTGTTAGGGATTTGAACAATAATGCATAAAAAAATGTCTTGCACATATATAGTAACTTTTAGTGTAATAATTTTTCAATGTTTTCTAAACAGAAAGTCTGAAAAGATTAGAGATACAGAAATATAAACACAAAACCAAATTATCTTCAAAACTTCTTGGCTCAAGAGCAGTGAATGTTTAACTTCCTTGAAGCAAATGTTTTTCCTCAAAAGATCTGGATCATAGCTTGTTAGACTGCTTTTAGTATATATACATATATTCTAGCATATATATGTCTTAGTCTTATTATTTTGGTATTCTTTTCCTAACAGTTTGTTTGCACTTAGGTTAATTTAAATGGCTATGCAAATGTACCAGTATTAAAGATAAGCATGTTTAACATACAAGTACACATAGATACATAGACTCACATACATAGAGACACACTTATCTTACCACTGTTTGGGGGCTGGAGAGAGAAGAATAGGAAAAACAGAAATAGTGGTGTATACCGTTGTGTAAAACTAAGTGAAATCTGATTGTGGTTGAAGTCAATAAGACAAAGCGCTTAGAAGTTTTATTTTACAGATATGCATACACTTATATTTTCATTTACACATATATGCCCTTATAATTATCTTCGTACATTAAAATTCCTCTTTAAATGAAGTATACTTTAATAGCAAGATGATTTCTATTTTCTAAAATCTGAGGAATGCTGACATTAATATTCACTACCTTATCTTAAATTCGGTAAGAGAAAGCCAAACTAAAATTCATGAGCAATTCATTATTTAATGCATAAAAAATAAACTCACATACATTTGGCTTGCTTGAGTCAATGTGTGAAAGGATATACTTTTTATATGTAAGTAGATTCATAAAAAAAAAGATATGTAATATAGAAAATGAAACATTTCCTTCTCCAGTAATAAGACTTACATACTAAAAATCAGGTGTTAGAGATAGATCAAACCAAAGTAAACCAAAACAACACTTTGGGCAAGTAGAAGAATAAGTGTCAGGAATTAGAAAAAAATAAAGTAGCTTTGAGAACACAGGAGATAATATGCAAATATTGAATTTGACAGTCACCAAAGAATTCTCTGTACATTATAGAGTATATATATATTTGAAATAATGCAAGGTGGAATGTTTAAAATGCCTGAAAGATGTCAATTTAATAATATAAGTAGTCATATAATCACATGAATTAAAAATGAGGATTATTTTCTTGCTATGCTCATTGAAAATTTGTGTAGGAACAAGTGCACCTTCAGTAATTCTAATACATTCAGAATGCACTTATGCATCAATGAGTGATTTCAAGTCTATCTTATTACTTCTTATTAAAAAAAGTGGTTTGTTTTGGCTTAGTTTTACTGTTCTTTTTCTTTATTGCTTTGCATTCTACATATGAGTGAAATTTTCCTGGGATCTGTCTGACTTTTTTTGACTTACTTAGTGAAATCCTTCCAGTTCTATCTATGTTGTCCCATATGTCAACATTTTCTCTTTTTTAATAGCAGCTGAGTAGTGACCCTGTACCCCTAAAACATATGCAGTATTATAAATCAACATTGCTTCAATAAAATAAATAAAACTTAAAAATGAATAAAAACATGCTAAAAACATACCCTCTGCACATAAAAAATGTGCAAAACCATGAACATTTAACATGCTCTAATGAGATAAACGACTTTCCTATTTCAGTTCACAACAGCTGCACATATTTTAAAATGGTTCAGTTGAAGTTTATTCAGACTAGATAATGATAATTGATCCAACATGAGGATGGTGTCAGCATTAGATATTTTATAAAGTGGAACTTAAAACATAACAGAGATATTGGACAACCTAAAATTATTTTTAGAATATTTTCATGAGGAACAGAAAAATTATGCAAAAGCATCACATTAGTAGAAAATATACCTTACTTTCCATATTTTAAATTATTTTCTCAATTATGAATAATAATATATATTTGCTTTAATTATTTTTTTCCCTTTTCAATTCTTAGTTTTAAAATAACTCATTTATCTCCCTCTATTACTGCACTTAACTTTTTAAAGGTTCTTTTCTTTATGTGTTTTTCAAACCAAAAGTTGTAGTTTTATTTTTTTTACAAAGAAACATTCTTTTCTTTGTGTTTTACAAACCAAAGTCATAGTTTTTTCATCTCTTACAAAGGCAGAACTTAACCAAAAAAATTAATTCATTGTTGGCTCTATCTACAAGGCAAATATACACATATAAATGTATGTGTCAGTAGTAAAGTAGTTGTAAAAATGAGTTGGATTCACAGTATCCATTATATATATATATATATACATATATATATGTAGTTATTAATACAATCTTTAGTATAAAGACAGATGATGAAAAAAATCTATTGGTGTTTGTGAGTGGTTTGAAGTAAATTATTCTAAATTTTATGTGTTTCGTCTATCACAGAAACTATTACGCCATTATAAAGAGAACTTACAACAATCTATTTTATTTAAGAAGTTAGAATTCTACTTTACTCACTGCCAAAAGAGGAATGCCTCTTTGGTTTCTCTGTATTGAATCTCACATTTCCTCACCATCTTTCATTTTGATCCTTCATGAAGGCTTACTAGTGTTAGATTAGACTGTGTTCCCTGGACCCTTCCCCTCAGCACCACTGCAGACATCAGTTGTTCTTCAATGAGCCATTGAATAGGACTTGTGAGCCATGACTGTCTCCACACCCTCTGCTTTCTTTCTGCCTCTACATTAGGTTTCTGAGCTTGCTGGTTCTGGGGTTACTAATCCATAAAACAGTGGAATCCTTGTTAAACTCAAATGCCTAAGCAACTACAGAGAAAGGTCTACACTACTTTTTCATATTGTTTCTAAAAAAATTGGAAAAGAAGACAATCTCCTAAAAAACAAAAAAGCACAAATCAAAGAGAATCTGATATACATTCACAACAAAGTATTAAATTTTACTTTTGTAACAAGTGATTTTCAAAACTTCATTAAACAAGCACAAAAATTGCTTAGATTTTAGCATGTTTGATAATTATTAACTAAATAGTATGAAGAATGACACAATGTATACTTTCTCACAAATTATAAATTTTAATGAAAATTTGGGAAAGATATGTCATCCTTCTAATTCCAATATGTGAGAAAACTACAATAAAAAGAATGACACTTTTAATTTAAAACTCAAAGCATTTCCAGATCAAGTGTGCAAAAGGTTAACTTAATTAGCACAGTGTAAGTTGAAGAGAAAAAAAAATAGGTTTTTTTGTCATTTTTAAAATGTATCATCCCCTCTTTAAAGGTTTAATATCACATTATCTATGTCATTGTGCTTTGCAACATAGTCTACACTTCATCTACACAAAAATTAATTTTATCAGCTATATATTTGGAGAATTTACTGCCACATAAAATTTAGCACTGGCAGAAGACCTGAAAAGTGTATTTCATTATTTGGAGATGAATATACACCTATATGTATACACATGTCGTTCACTCTTAACTGTGAGAGCTTATGACTATTGACGTTGTCAATTTTTATCTCATTACTCATCACTGCTTACTGTGGGTGCTAATAGTATATTTCCATGGAATTTGTGTGTGCTGCAATGTAAATTCTGACATTGCTAGTGTCAGTCACTAATCTACCTCATTCAGTTCATGTCAGGATGATACATCACAATGCTCAACAACTGTCATCTCGGCTTTAAATAGTTCTACATTTTCTCAATTTTACAATTAATCTGTTTTTTCTTTTTAAGAATCTAGAATCTAGCTTTTTTCTAGATTCTGTTTAGAATCTAGCTTTTTTTGTTAATAATATAGTAACTTATTCTAATATATTTGAAGTCATTGCTAATTTAAAAACATTCTCTCTGAAAAAAAATAATAAATGATTAATAAAATACTCTAAAAGGAAAATTGATCAAAGCTTGCATTCTAAAGGTTTAAGAATTAGAATTTCATAGTTTTTTTTAAAGGTATTGATTTATGCATACAAGAAATGGGGTATAGGCCAGAGGTGCAAGGGCAGGGGTGAGAGGAGTCACCAGAGACAGAATGGGGAACAGAACAGTCAGATGCACTGAAATACACTGCTGAGGGGAGGAGCAAAGGATAAGTCAGGAGAGGTCTGCTGTGCTATGTGGGTCAGCTGCCTGGCAGGTGCTGGAACTCATATTGTAGTACTTGTGGATAGCTTCATAATGCTGTGTTTCAACCTGTTGCGGCACCAGGAGGATCTGGAATTTTATACATTTTTAAAATTTTTACTTTAAATGCCTTTTATTTATTATTAATTTTTTAAAAGATTTTTATTTTTATTTATGCATGCATGCAGAACTGGAAACAGGCCAGAGGAGCAGGGGCATGAGAGGATTCACCAGAGACAGAGCGGGGAGCAGAACAGGCAGATTGACAAAGTACCCTGCTGAGGAGCAGTAGCTGAGACAGGAGAGGTCTGCTGCACCCTGTGGATCACCTAGAGGGGGATCCAACTAGCACTGAAGTGGCCAGCTTGCATTACAGCGTCCTAATCTGTTGTGCCACCAGGGAAGGCCCGAATGCATTTTAAAGGATAATTTTAGAATGTTTAAAGCTAGGGAGATTGAACCTTCTTAGAATTACACAGTATTTTAATATAGTCTAGAGAATTAGACTGACCCTTTACTTTTGCCCTATATGTGTTCTTTATCTCTATTTTGTTAATATGTTTTCATTTTATTTTTCCGTTTTCGTAATCTTTATGCTTCTTTCTATACTCTTTTTTCTCTATCACCCTGAATTATCTGTTCATTTGGCCTCACAATAAAAATATTTTGAATTAGGTTAATTAAATAATAAGCCTTCTTTTTTTCCTCCCAAGCTAGAAAGTGACAAGTTGTATATTATAGAAGTTCGGAAATACACACCAGGACAATTTCCTGTCTCTCTATCTTCCTAGTGTCTCTTTTTCCTTTTCCTAAGCATTTCTGTGCCCTTTAAAATTTTCATTGCTCTAGTCTATTCAAACTTAATAGTTTTCTCTTCATTCTTTTTGCTCTGAACATATTTCATTTTTCCTCCTGCACTTTCCCAAACATTTTCAAAGCTAATGGAATACCAGTTTCAAAATTATTCTTTATTCTCTTGATAGGAATTACCTGAAATTAAAACAAATTTTAAAAATAATTAATACTGAAGTAACTGAATTATTTTGGTCACACATTTACAATAATATTTTACTATTTAAAAGTCATGAAATATTGTTAATATTACAAAATGTTTTTTTAAATTGCTAAAATAAGTAAAGGCATCCCTAACCAAATATAATTAATTTTAGATATATGCAAAATCAGCAACATTTTATATCAAAGAAACAATTAAAGATATTGATGTTTCTGATCTTTGTAATGCCAAAGGAGAACTATGAAAATGTTCTCTTAAAATGAGTAAACCGGGTCCATCCCTGGTGGCGCAGCGGGTTAACGCACAGCACAAAGAAGCTAAAGCCACTTCCGCATGAGCTCGATCCCCGTCTGCCCCGGAGGTGACCACATGGCGCGGCAGACCTCTCCTGACCCGCCCGCTGCTCCCCTCAGCAGTGTGCTTCGTCGATCTGCCTGTTCTGCTCCCTGCTCTGTCTCTGGTGAATCCTCTCACCCTCCGCATCTCTGGCCTGTACCCCAGCTTTGTACGAATAAATAAATCTTTAAAAAAAAAATGAGTAAACCACTCAAATATTCAATTTCTAAGTTTATGCTCTTTGAAGCCCTAATATACAAACATCTTATCTTTTAGCCTATAGTCTTTTCTCATAACAATCCACCTAATACAGCTACCAGATGCATCTTCCCTATGTGCAACTCACTTCATGCCACTTTTAGCACTCTTAAACCTTCAACAGGTCCTTCTATACCTGTCAAAGTTCCTATTTTATTTTATTTTATTTATTTATTTATTTATTTATTTTTTAAGATTTATTTATTGTGCATACAGAACTGGGATACAGGCCAGAGGCTCAGGGGAGGTGAGAGGCCTCACCAGAGACAGAATGGGGCACAGAACAGGCAGATCGATGAAGTACACTTCTGAGGGGAGCAGGGGGCGGCCAGGAGAGGTCTGCCATGCCATGTGGTCACCTCCAGGGCAGGCGGGAATCGAACTCATGCGGAAGCGGCTTCAGATTCTCAGTGCTATGCTTTAACCCGCTGCGCCACCAGGGAGGGCCCAAAGTTCATATTTTAAAAAGTTACATAATCTGGCTCTCATCTATATGTAGAATTTAATATACCAGGGAAGTGAGGAACATATTCATAGAATTCTAGTGGTCTGCCCTTATTCCTATTATCTTCACAACTCTAAGATGCTTCTTTATCAACTTGGATGTATCCAAAATGCCTTTTCATTAGTATTAAGCTTCTTGAAAACTTCTTGGATTCTAGTTAATTGGAGGTAATATTTCATTTTTTGAACCTTAACTGTATATTTGCTGAACTATTTTTCAGTGGTTTTATATTTCTGCATGTAATTTCCACTATCAGAATCTAGGTGATACTATTAGGTATGTTAAGTGAAAAGAGCATCCTGCCTGATAGACTCCAATAGCTATCACTATGTTGTTATGCACTTTAAGTAGATAAGAGTTATGGGAATTTGATACATGATTGAATAAATTCATGTCTTTAAAATTATTAAAATTATATAAATAATTATTTGAAAAACTAAAATAGTCGGTTAACACATCTCCAACTTAAGGAATATAATCTTAACACTTTTAGCCCCAAGTATACCCGAACCATTCTTTTGAATGCATTTTCAGAAACAGTGGCAGTTCTACATTTGTAAGGGAAGTATCATAATCTGATTAGCACAGCTGTCTAGTAGAAGACACCATCTGTTCTACTTTTGAGGAACAGTTCTCTATGAAATCATCTTTCTGTGGAAATAATTCATACGATAATTAAATTTTATCAAGCTTTCCTGCCCAAAATAACCTGTTTTCTTTCTTTGTGTCAGTTTATTTTTGACTGCTTGGTAAGTGAATACATTGACTCCATCTATCCCTAATCTTTCTCAGCACAGTATTTTCCAATAAGTGGACAAAACAGGAGTTCTAACACTTTATTCTGAAAATTCTATTGCTGGTCCAGTCCTAACTTTTGCTTTGGTTCTTCTATTGTTAAAATATGCAGGGTCTTTCTAGAGTAGAAGCACTCATTTGATAGTTTTCTCTCCAGGCTCTCCTTTTTTTCCCTTCCAAGCTATTGTAATTTATAAAAGTAGACACTTAAAAGATTCTTAGACAAGGGAGCCTAGAGAAGTGAAATGGAGCAGAGAGATGTGTGAAGAAGCTTCACTTGCTTCCTGACCTTGGATTTGTATCCAGGACTTGGGGGACATAGAGGGGAACACTTGGAAGAGACAGAGACATGGAAGCTAGAATGAGAAATGTTGAAATATCACATGAAAAACCTTGCTTGTGGGGTTTCCAGATGAGACTGGAGGCTTTAACCCGCTGAAAGTGCTGAAAGTTCTCACAAGGGATCCAGGCATCATGATATTTCCAGACACATGCTGTGCCCTCAGAGACAGGCATAAACTCAAGAACAGTAAGGGACTAACTAATAAATACAGAGATTAAACAAAACTTTAAGGGAGGTGGCAAGATGGCAACAGAGTGAAGACTCCGAAATCATTGCCTCCAAATGCTCATAGGATTTTAAGTTTAAAAATGGACAGTAGACTTACATGCTACAAGTCTCAACCCAAATGAGAACAACCTGGACTCACTAGAAGGAAGATAACTTAGGGAAACTCAACAATTGGGGAGCTCTGATCACAGAGTACCCTGGGCACCCAGACACCATGAAGCACTGCAGAGGGAGACTTACTGCAGCAGCTTTTTGCCCCAGCCCTGCTACAGCCCTGGAGATAAACTGAGACAGCTTAGCTCGGGAGAGGAAACCAAATTGTGGGAAAAGACTGCAGCTCGGATCTGGGAGAGCCCAGGTGCCCAGACACTAGGATACTATGCAGATGTGTTGCCATTCTTTGCCCCAGCAGCCCTGATAAACCCCTGGATATAAACTGAGACAATGCAGCTAGGTGAGTGGATCCCAAGCTGCAAGAGGGCAGGGGGAAAGAAGTTGTTCTGAGTGGGTACTTAGAGACTGAGAGGTGAAAAAGAGGAACTGGTAATTGGGGCGCCTCGTGCCCTACCCGCATCTCCTGCCTCCCCACAACAGAGAACTGAGACTAGGCAACATTAGGGTGTGGTCAGGTCTTGGCACCATTTTTAAGGCGTGGTCAACAAGACTAACAAAGCCCCCAAGGTAAAAGAGGGAAAAAAGAAAAAAAAAACTGGTTAGACAGGACTCAACCATAGGCACAACCCTGGGAAAATGCAACAACTTTAATGATCCTCCATGGGCACATTCGACAAAGAGAAGCCCTAGGAAGTGCCTCAAACAGGAAGACTTGCTATGGGGCCTAACTGTTTACCGCATCTACTCATAAAAACTGGTAAAACCCTGGAATTAAAGAGATATGGCTAGGCTCTGTGAAAAGACCTCTGGCAGTTAATGCTTAGGGAGAGACTGTTTGTAATAGACACAAAGAGCCCTGGGAGGGTCCAGAGGGAGGATTGGCAGCCTGCTCAGCTGGGAGGATTGCAGCCCTCTGGCACTTTCCTGCACCCCCATAGCAATGGCCTGAAGACTTGTGAGTCAGAAAGGCTCACAGTACTTAGAAAGTAAACAAAGCCAGCCACCAACTCAACCACAGGTCCATCTCTAGGGAGACCTACAACACTTCTAATACATCATACCCCCCATGGGCACACCCAAACATTGAGGGAACCCAGGACATCTGAAGGATACAAAGAGCAACAGGCACCTTCCAGAAAAAAGGACTCAACATGTTACTGGAAGAGGCTGAACACCACCAGAGACACCTGACTTTTACCAGCTGAGATGACAGACACATTGGGGGCTGGAAAAATAGCACAACTCAGAATACCCTCCACAACTGAAATTTCTGGAAGTCCCTAGGCCATCCCAAAAAGAACATCCAGAAAAAAATACCAGTCAGTAATAGCAACACTAATACTTTCAGCAAATAGAAAGTATTAGAAAATATACAACAGGGAAAAGAAGACAAATACATAAGCAACTGCACAGGGGGAAATTTCACACAGAAAGATCAGTCACCAGAAAGCACCAAAGAAATAGAAGAACTACTTAGCCTACCAGATAGAGAATTCAGAATCATAATAGCAAAAACCAAACCAAAAAGAAGATGAGAAGGAAAAAAAATGATATGAGGCAAGCCATCAAGGAATTGAAGAATGCTAACAAGGAAATGAATGAAAGAAATGAAAAAGAAAAAAGAAAAAAAAAGATATGACACAAGCAATCAACAAACTGAAGGAAAAAAATGAGACATTAAGAAAGGAAATAAGGGCCTTCCCTGGTGGCGCAGTGTGTTAAAGCACAGCACTGAGAATCTAAAGCCGCTTCCACATTAGTTCGATCCCCACCTGCCCCAGAGGTGACCACATGGCGTGGCAGACCTCTCCTAACCCGTCCACTGCTCCCCTCAGCAGATCTGCCTGTTCTGCACCCCACTCTCTCTCGGGTGAATCCTCTCACCCTCCGCATCTCTGACCTGTACCCCAGTTCTGTACTAATAAATAAATAAATCTTTAAAAAAAAAAAAAAAGAAAGAAAGAAAGGAAATAAATGAATTGCAGGTGATGAAAAGGCCACTAGAGGAGATAAAAAATGCTGGGGAAAGTAATGAAAACAGAATAGATGAAATGGAAGAACGAATCAGCACCCTCGAAGACACAAAAACAAAGGGAATTAAAAAAGAAAAAGCAGTAAAAAGGAAAAGGAATGAAGAAACAGTTCAAGAGCTATCTGACACCATTAGGAAAGGAAATATCAATTATAAGTATCCCAGAAGGTGAAGAGAAAGGCCAAGGAATAGAGAAACTATTCACAGAGATAATAGAAGAGAACTTCCCTAATATGAAAAACGAGATGAAAGTAGACATCAAAGAAGCATGAAGAACACCAGACTACCATGATGATAGGAGAAATACAGCAAGACACATTATAGTAAAAGTACCAAGAATACAACACAAGGAAAAGATAATGAGAATGACAAGAGGGAAGGAACAAATAACCTATAAAGGGAAACCAATCTGGATGACAACAGACTTCTCCAAAGAAACACTACTGACAAGAAGAGAGTGGAGGGACATACTCAACAAACTCCAAAGCATTAAATGCCAACCAAGAATACTCTATCCTGCAAAGCTCTCCTTCCTCTATGAAGAAAGAATAAGGACGTTTTCAGACAAACAGAAACTCCACAATTTTGTCATGACTAACCCCCCACTCTAAAAAAATACTACAAGAAACCTTCAAACCAAATCCAACAAAAGAATAAGAACAGTTCAAAATAAGGAATAAAAATACAAAAGGATCAAAATGGCAAATGAAGGTGCCAGTATATCAATATGATCTCTAAACATAAATAGCCTAAACTCATCAGTAAAAAGACACAGAGTTTCTGGATCAATTATAAAACAAAACCCAACATTCTGCTGTCTGCAGGAAACACATCTAACAACAAAAGATTTAAAACAGAATGAAAATTAAAAGATGGAAAACAATCCTACAAGCAAATGGACCAGAAAAGAAGGCTGAAACAGCTATACTTATATCAAATAGACTTCAAACTAAAAATGTTAAAAGAGACACAGAAGACCACTACATTATGATGAAGCGGACAATACAACCAGAAGACATAACAATCATCGACATATATGCACCAAATGAAGGTACACCAAAATATATCAGGAAACTACTGTCATCTATGAAAACATATATCAGAGAAAATACATTCATAGTAGAAAACTTCAACACACCACTCTCCACAATGGACAGATCAACAAGAAAAAAAATAAACAAAGACACTAAAGCTCTGAACAAGAACCTGGACAGCATGGGTCTAACAAACATCTATAGAATACTACACCCCAGAAAATCAGAGTACACATTTTTCTCAAATCCACATGGATCATTGTCTAGGATTGACCACATTCTGTGTCACAAGATAAGTATCAATAGGTACACTAAGATTTAAATCATACCAACTATTTTCTTTGACCATGAAGGAATCAAACTAGAAATAAACCATATGAAGATGGCAAGAACCCTCCTACTATCTGGAGATTGAAACCCACACTACTAGAGGACAGTTGGATCATTGAGGAAATCAAAGAAGAAATTAAAAAATACTTGGAGAAGAATGACAATGACAACACAAGTCTCCAGAACATATGGGACACATTAAAAGCAGTTATAAGAGGAAAATATATAGCAATACATGCTCACATAAAGAACCAAGAAATAAAGCAAAGAAACAAACTAATGTCCCACCTTATAGAACTGGAAAAAGAACAACAAAATAACCCAAAAGCCAGCAGAAGACAAGAAATAATAAAAGTCAAATCAGAAATAATTAAAATGGAAGTAAGGAAAACAGTCCAAAAAAAAAATTAATGAAACCAAAAGTTGATTCTTCGAAAAAATAAACAAGATAGACAGGTCACTAGCCAGGCTAAAGAAAAAACAAGAGAAAGCACAAATAAACAGAATCATAAACAAAAAAGGAGAAATCACAACAGATCCAGCAGAAAGCAAAAGAAAAATCAGAGAATACTATGAACAACTATATGTAAACAAGTTCTACGATTTAGTAGAAATGGACAAATTCCTACAACTCTACAACTACCCAAAGCTAAGTAAAGAAGAAATAGGACAACTACACAGACCAATTACAAGCAAGGAAATTGAAGAAGTAATCAAAACCCTCCCCAAAAATAAAAGCCCAGGACCAGATGGATTTACAAATGAGTTTTACCAAACATTCAGAAAAGAACTAGTGCCTGTTCTACACAGACTCATCCAAAAAATTGAAAAAGAAGAAAAACTACCACAAACTTTCTATGAAGCTAACATCACACTAATAACAAAACCTAACAAAGAAACACAAAAAAATTAAACTTCAGGCCAATCTCCCTAATGAACACCGATGCAAAAATCCTCAACAAAATGTTAGCCAACAGAATCCAACAATGCATTAAAAGGATAATACACCATGATCAAGTGGGCTTTATTCCAGGAGCACAAGGGTGATTCAACATCAGAAAATCAATTAATGTAATCCATCACATCAACAGACAGAAGAATAAAAACCACATAATCATATCAATAGATGTGGAGAAGGCTTTCGACAAAGTTCAACACCCATTTATGTCTAAGGCCCTTGAAATCCTCAGAATAGAAGGAACATACCGCAACATGATTAGCGCCATATATGACAAACCCATAGCCAATATTATCCTCAACAGAGAAAAGCTGAAAGCCTTTCCTTTGAGATCAGGAACAAGACAAGGGTGTCCACTATCTCCACTGCTCTTCAACATAACACTGGAAGTTCTAGCCAGAGCAATAAGACAGGAAAAAGACATACAAGGAATCCAAATAGGGAAAGAGGAAGTAAAACGATCCTTACATGGAAAACCCTAAAAACTCCACAGGGAAATTAATCAAAACCATCCACCAGTTTAGCAAGGTAGCAGGATATAAAATTGACACACAAAAGTCAGAGGCCTTCCTATACACAAACAACCAATCAGAAGAAGCAGAAATTAAAAAAAAAATCCCCTTTTCAATGAAAACAAAAAGAATCAAATACCTGGAAGTCAATCTAACAAAAGAGGTAAAAGACCTTTACAAAGAAAATTACAAAACATTGTTAAAAGAAATACAAAAAGATACCATGAAATGGATAAACATTCCCTGCTCATGGATCAGGAGAATTAACATCATCAAAATGGCCATCCTCCCAAAGTGATGTACAGATTTAATCCCATCCCAATAAAAATTTCAATGACATTCTTCAAAGAAATAGAAAAAATATTGATGAGATTCATATAGAACAACAAAAGACCTCGAATAGCCAAAACTTTCATGATTAAGAAAAAACAGATTGGAGGCATTACAATCCCAAACTTCAAGCTATACTACAAAGCCATAATAATCAAAATTGTATGGTACTGGAACAAGAATAGACAACACAGACCAGTGGATTCGAATAGAAAACCAGATATAAACCCACAGGTTTATATGGGCAGCTAATCTTTGACAAAGGAGCAAAGAAGATACAATGGAACAAAGAAAGTTTGTTCAGCAAATGGTGCTAGGAAAACTGGGAAGTTACATGCAAAAAAATGAAACTAGATCACTACCTCACACCATACACAAAAATCAACTCATAAAGACCTAGACATAAGAACAGAAACCATAAAATACCTGGAAGCAAAGATGGGCCAAACACTACACAACATACACTTCAGCCGCATCTTTCAAGATAGAGCACCCAATGCAATGATAGTGAAGACAAGGATAAATAGATGGGACTACATTATGTTAAAGAGCTTCTGTACAGCAAAAGAGACATCACAAAAGACAAACAGACATCCCACTGTTGAGAAAAATTTCTCACACAAAACTAGTAATAAAGGATTGATCACAAAGATATATGGAGAATTGATGAAACTCAACAAAAATAAACACAAAAACACCATCAAAAAAATGGGCAGAAGAGCTAAAAAGACACTTCTCTAAAGAGCAAATGCAGATGAACAACAGGCATATGAAAAAACGTTCAACATCACTTGTAATAAGAGAGATGCAAATTAAAAGCACAATGAGATACCACCTCACACCAGTGAGAATAGCACATCTTCAAACAACTAGCAACAACAAATGTTGGTGAGGATGTGGAGAAAAAGGAACTCTCCTGCACTGCTGGTGGGAATTCAAGCCTGTACAATCACTATGGAAAACTGTTTGGAGGTTTCTTCAAGCTGCTTAACATGGAGCTTCCCTACCACCCAGCAATTCCACTCCTAGGTATCTACCTAAAAGACACAAAAATACTGATTGAAAAAGATACCTGCACCCCCATGTTTACTGCTGCTTTATTTTACAATTGGAAAGACGCGGAAGTAGTCCAAATGCCGAAAAGTAGATGACTGGATTAAAAAGATGTGGTACATATACACAATGGAATATTACTCAGCAACCAAAAAAAAATAAACACATGCCTTTTGCAGCAACATGGATGGAGCTGGAAAAGATCATATTTAGTGAGGTAAGCAGAAAGAAAAAGAAAAATACCAGATGGTTTCGCTCATAGCAGGAGGGACCAAGCAAGAAAATAATAATAATGAACAGCTATACACCAGAGACATTTTGTGGGGGTAGAGTGGGGAATAGGATCAAAAACAGTGGGGGGAGGGAAGTGTGCTGGACTATGGTGATGGCACATGGGTGAGTTGGTGATACTCACCCACTCATACCTTACTCTGAAGACTAAAGGGAATTAGAACTCTATTACAAATCCTGCTGTAATAGCTTTAATAACTTTCTCCACAGTATTGGATTTTCTGCTAATATCAAAACATTGTTTTCTTTCATATGCCACCTCTTTTTGGAAGGAACACAGGAAATCAGCAATGTGACTACTACTTCCTGCATAACCCATCTCCTTCCTTTGTTTTGATCTAGTACAATCATTGCCCAGAAAAGATACATAGACAACAGCTCCTCTTATCTCCAATTTATGGATTTGAAGAGTGTCAGAGGGGACAAAAGGCCATTCATTGAATCAGTTAAACAGCTTTGAAATAAAGCTTCTGATATTGAGAGACAGAAAATAGCATAACCTTATTTCAATTGCCATTTTATATACATGAGGAAAGTGACATTCAAATAGGCACTTTTGTTTCATTGATTTAAATGTGCCAGGTTATAATCATGGAAGTGAGTACTACATGTTTCTTTTTCCTTTTATTTTTTAGGACAAAAAGGTTGCTGAAATGTCTTGCTGTTAAAGATAACTTATAAGAAATTAATTTCTAGAAGCCACTAATAAATATATTTAAAATATTAGAGACAGCATTTAGGTGATATATATTTGTATATGGGTGTAAACTAAATATAATTTTCCTTTAAAAAGCCGTTTATAGTAAGTGATAATTACCCCAATCCATTTTCTCATTACTTATTAAATAGAGGGTTATAACACATTCGAAACACTACTCTCAAATATTTTATTCACATACTGAATCCCACACTGTTGACAGATGTTTTTTCTACCACTTCTGGCCATCAGACACTTAAGGAACCTACAAAATAGCATATTAACCATGCTTCCAATATGGGACTTAAATTAGCCTCTCTAAGGTTTTCAGTTTTTGCCATAATAGTAAAACATATTTGTTTTTTTCTTAGGCTACTATAAGGTATTTCCATGATATTCAGGTATTAATGGAATATTCCCATTGATTACATTTTTTTACGTGTCAAGTGACTTTTGATGTAGTTGATATTAGAAATATATAAATATTATGCAGTTTGAGCATGTTTCTAATGCTTTATTCCACCAATCATTAAGATCAATGATCAGAGATCACTAGGTTGCCATTATCAAGGATTCTGTGTTATACATGAATTTATCATGGACATATGTCTGCTTAAAATTATAATGAACTTTATATAAGAATTTAATTGTAGAACTAAGACAGCATAGATAATTCAAGACAAAAATCTAGTTATGACTGAAATATTAATATAATCATGGAAGTAAGATGTGGGTATGGTTCTGTACTTAAGTTACCCTGGTAATTGTTATGGTGCCTTGTTCTTTATTTGTGTTTATAAACTGTAATTCAACCCCTTGCCCATGGTAAATGTGCTAAAGTACAACACAAGCATTTGTGCATCTTTGGCTTCTACTCAGTAAATAACATCTGATAAAAATTTCTCAGGTAACTTTCACATTTCATGAAGAAATCTGGGAAAATTGACTTTTTAAAATTTTACTCATACTTTGCAAATGTGTGTTTTGTTGAAGTGTCTGATTTCCTTTGGTTTTGAGATGTTTCTCCCAACTTAAATGAGTCTGAATAATTTTAATGAAGCTTTTTTTTTTCCTGGTATATTCCCTAGTTAAGCAAAATCCCTGGCACATGGAAATAACGTCTGTGCTGAGTGAAGTGCTCTAATGACGATGCCAGGGTTTCACTGCACAACAGATTTTGTGAAAGGTTTCTCAGGAATCTCTGTAAGATTGCACAGCGAAGACGTGCGTTTATGCTTTATTTAGGATGACAAAAACTTAAACATATCTCTCAGTACTGTCTCTTTTTTTTCTCTTACAGATAGACTGTATATCAGTAATCTGGACACCAACTTACTTAAAGCTATTATTTAGTACCATAATAAGTAGTAATTTAAATACAAGGTAAAATCACCACATTGTCTTGTTTACTACTGATGTTAATTTTAAGCTGACGTTCAGTGCTCCCAAAAAAGGCAGCCTATGATTTGTTATCATTAAACTGTCAACTCTGCCTTGAGTTGGAAATAGATTCACACTACACTTCTTGCAGGATATCACTTTATTTTCTATCAGTCAAAAAAAAAAAATCCAGAATCGTTTTAATTGTGTCTCTGCTATTTTTCTATTAACTGTTTCATGCATTTTTCCTGGCCTTTTAATTGCAGTTTAATAGTGGTCATTAACACATTAAGGGGTGTTAGAAGAACATTTGAAGTCCTCTTGACTTCTACCAAAGTTGACACTTCAATGCTAGAGTAATTTCAGCTATTCATTTATTTAATAGTGACCTATGCAAATGTAGAACCATGTCATTTTACAAATTGACTGTAATAATTAACTAGAAAGGCAGAGTAAAATGAAACAGGTTATAATTAGAATATAACTGCTACAGTATTACGTCAGCTAGAATAAAATAATCACAAATGATTAAATTGGTTTCAATTATTAAGAATCAGTTTAATGTACCCACTGTTCTGATTTTTACATTTCTCTTTTTTGTGTGCATTGGATGTCACTTCATACAATTTATGTATTTTATTCATCTTGGTAAAACAGGCATTACAGAAGTTTAATTAAGTAGTAAAAGACTTCACATTATTCTGCTGAATACTAAATTAGTTGTAGAAACTAGTCAGAGTGCATACTACATAATATGCCAGATTATTTCAATTAGCTGTATCTATTAAACCACTCAACATTCCCCTTCCACAATAAATATATGTAACATGTCAGTAACCACCAGAATATATATTTTAATCACATAATTATCAAACTTGCCCAACTGGTTCTTGGATACATCATCCTCATCTATATCACTTTTTTTAAAAAGCATCCGATTTGAGCCATCTTTCCAAACCCCAAGGAATTACCACATCCATCACTCATATACACTTAGAGGCAGGATGGTGTTATGGTCATATGTAAACTATACTATTGCAAAGCGCTCTCACACTCAGAGGCACATCACACCTAATTTCATGTCCTGCCCTTACTATATTGAAATTCTTAAGATATTTGAATAAGGAATCTTGCCTTTTCATATTACTTTGGACCTTATAAAGTATGTTGTCAGAACTTTTTAAAGGATCTAATACAGATGTATATTAACTTTTCCACCTTTGACTAAATATTAACCAACCTTACCAATCATATACCTGATTATTACAGATTGATTTTCCCTAACATGCAATTTCTAAAGAGGTTTCTTTAGAAAATGCACATCTAGTGGAGTCCAAATAATTATAAGCAGATAATTTCCTAGTACATGGATGTTAGTGTATTAGCACCTTCATATCCCAGTGTGTATGTATATATGTTTACATGTATACACATATATGAAGATATAATGAGACGCTAAAACATCTATATTTTTTAGTTATCCATTTCATCTCAAACAAAGTAGCTATATAACTAATGATAGTCTAAGTTTAAGGAATATTTGAATTATGGCTGATTTTATATCAGATGACTGTGACATAGTTGACAAAATTTTCAGTGTATATTTCCAAATTCTAGAAAACACTTTATCCTGTAAGACTCTCAGATTAACATACTTGGTAGTTGTTTTTTTTTTTTTAAAGATTTATTTATTTGTGCATACAGAACTGGGGTACAGGCCAGAGGCTCAGGGGCGGCGAAAGGCTTCACCAGAGACAGAGTGGGGAACAGAACAGGCAGATCGACGAAGTACACTGCTGAGGGGAGCAGCGGGCGGGCCAGGAGAGGTCTGCCACGCCATGTGGTCACCTCCGGGGCAGGCGGGAATCGAACTCATGCGGAAGCGGCTTTAGATTCTCAGTGCTGTGCTTTAACCCGCTGCGCCACCAGGGAGGGCCATACTTGGTAGTTTTTAACTCACTTATATAATAAAGGTGGACTCTGATGATTTCAACATTTAGCTATTTTTGTTTCAAAATCTTGATTTTTATTTATGCCTGAAAAGGTCTAGTCTATTATTGTATATTTGGACATTATGTTTCTCCTATTACTTCTACATTTATTCAATAATTCTGTAATGGTTGTCAAGAAATTTCATTTATCATGATCAACTATACTAGTAGGTGAAATTGCAAATTCGCACAGAATCAAAAGTTAAAGACTTTAGATCTTTTACTTTTTCCTATGTTATTTGTTGTTAGTTTAGGACTTGCTTGTGAGTCCTGAAATAACAATTATTGTTTTGGGTCAAATGCTATGTAACCTCTTAGGATATTTAGTATGTACATGTGGCTTTTGTGCCATGAGGAAATCTTTCAGAACTCCAAAATAAATACTGTCAGAATAAAGGTAATGTCCTCTTTCTTCCTCTGATTCAGTTTTGCTGAAATCTACTATATCCTAGCATTCTGAGAATTTTCCAGTGGTTTGATTTTACAGTTTAAAGAATATAAAGAAGCTGATATTTTACCCTCAATATGGGAATTTGTTATCTAAAATATTTGGAACTGTTTTAAATACCAAGAATGATTCAAAATGATTTTTAAAAAGGGCCCTCCCTGGTGGTGCAATAGGTGAAAGCACTGCATTTATTGTGCTATCTGCAGCTGCTGGAGCATGAGTTCAATTCCTGGTGAATTCTCTCATCTTTAAAAAAAAAAAAAAAAGATTTATTTATTTATGCACACAAGAACTGGGGTACAGACCAGAGGTGCAGGGTTGGTGAGAGGATTCACCAGAGACAGAGTGGGGGGCAGAACAGGAAGAATGACAAAGTACATGGCTGAGGGGAGCAGGGGACGAGGCAGGAGAGGTCTGCTCCCCCTTGTGGATCATCTCCGGGCTGGGATTGAATTTGCACTGAGGTGGCTGCAGCCAGCTTGCAGTGCTGTGTCCTAACCCACTGTGCCACCAGGGAGGGCCAAATAAATAAATCTTTTAAAAAAAGACTGACTAAAAAGAAAATCCAGAAATTGGAGGTAATTGTCATAGCCCTTTGGAAGAGTTCTTTTTTTTTTTTTAATACCCAAAGCTTTATTATTAATTTATAAGACCCCAGGTTATTATTAGTGGGCGAAATTGAGGAGTACCCCAGGACCCTCAAACTTACATGCTCTAAATATTTGTTGTCATCGAGTGCATAAAGACAAAGCATATGCTTAGTGTGAATGAACTTTAAGGATGGTGTGCAGAGAGAGAGAGGGGGAATAACAGTTTCTCAATAAAGATTCCAAGTTGGGCCTCTGGTGACTCAGGGGTTAAAGACCCTGCACTGTCAAGCCACCAGCAGCAAATGCAGCATGAGTTTGAACCCTGGCCAGGGAATAAACCCATATGGCACAGCAAACCTCTTTTGTGTCACCCACTTTTCCCTTCAGTAATATATTTCAGTGTATCAACCTGTTCTGCTCCTCACTCTGGTGAATCCTTTTATTTTCCATGCCTCTGGCCCACACCCCAGCTCTTGTATAAATAAATAATTTTTTTTTAATGTCCCTTTGTACCTCCCTGGTAGCACAATGGATTAGGATGCCAACTGCAAGCTGCTGCAGCTGCTTCAGTGTGAGTTCAAGCCCGGGACGGGGAGGTGATCCACATGGCATGGCAGACCTCCCCTGACCCACCGGCTGCTCCCTTCAGCAGTGTACATCATCAGTCTGCCCCGACTCTATTGTTGGTGAAGCCTCTCACTGCCCCTCTGACTTGTACCCCAGTTCTTTATGAATAAAAAAATAAATATTTTTTAAGAGGTACCCCAAGTTACCCATCCCCTTGTGAGTAAATGGTCAGACAAAAAGAGTTGACCCATGCTGTCCCACTGGGGCCTAAAAATTTGTTTCTGGTTTAAGACATCATCTGACAGGGAACCATAGTAAAGGGGCTGAAGGGGCCAAACAAGTTTGGGATAAAAAGGAGCAAAGTCAAAGTACAAATCAAGATAAAAGCTGTCATTTTCAGCCTCTCCCCTAGTTTCTCACCCACTTCTCTTGCAAGTGTCTCTGTGTTTCAACTCCACTTTATCCTTCCATGACTCCTAAGTCTTTGATGCAAGTCCAAAGCTGACAAGCAAACATTCCCTTCTTCCTTACATGTTTGTGCTCCATCTGCACCCTCCAAGTCCCTCTTCCAGTATCTACCTCTTCTCTAGCATCTCCTTGCCACTTAGCACCAGCCTTTATTAGATGGGGAAGAGAATATGAAACTGCCACTTTTTATAGAAATTATACTCTGCAACATTGTGAATGTGGGGATAACCTCAACAAATCCCTGATTCAAGCTGATTCACTGAGGCAGTATCTTAAGGCTTAGATTTTGTTACCCAATAAATTGAATTCTCTTTTAGGACTTGGAGAATAAAGCATTTTTGGTATCTCCACTGTTGTAATTGGTCAATTCAAATATATTCAACAAATTTTAACAAAAACCCTCACCTTTTAACAAGCAAACAAAAATAACTTATCCAGCTAGTTTTCTGGCTGATTTGACTCTCTTACTATCACTTAAAACTGAATATTGAGTCAAAAGACAGTTAGTTCAGGATATTATGAGATCATCCTGAGTAAAAGGAGAAAATACTTATTCTAACAAGAGTAGCAGTATTTTTTTTAAATCATTCAGAATTAGAAAGAATGCCTTGAGCTTGAAAATCATTTCTATTTTTTTCCAAATGGAATTAGAGTTCTTTATTATAATGTAATTGTAATTAATATTGTGCAATTGTAATAATATAATTATTATTAATTACATTTCCCAAATGTAATTAAAATCCATTTCTTGGAACAAAGGCAATCACTGGATTACAATTATCTGTATTTCTAAAAGAAACAATTAATATGGCAGGTTTCAGTTACATAGAACAAATAACCAGATATTCTATGTCATATAATCATTAATTCATATATCTGGGATAATAGTAAATATAGGTAATATATGCACATTTTATTCTAGAAGGCACTTCTAAAAGACTTGTCTCTAATACCTTTATAATTTAGCTGGTGGTTTAAAAAAAATACCATTTAGATTCATTTCTATATTTATGTGTGACATCTTGAATGACACATATTTAACTTCCCAGAATCATATATATCATAATATATCACAAACAGCATCATTAACATTTCAAATAGGGGTTACTTCTGTATTCATGAGTTAGAATTTAATAGTAGATTAAATATAATTGCAAGTGCATTCTCATAATAGTGCTACAGAGTTGTCAATTAAATGTTATTAATGGGAGGTTAAATTTTCTATGAGTTCAGAGACAATGTCAAATTTCCAGTTCCAAGGTTTACACGAATATCACCCATATAAATCACTCTACTTTTTCAAAACCTCAGTATATGTAGTGTTAAAATGGGCAGACAACAGTCTATTTTCTTCAGAACAGGTGAGCCAATTAAATGCTGCCTTCAAATAGAGTAAAAGACTGTAGCTTCTGATTGCTGATAAGAGAATACTTAATTTTCATGTGAAAAACTGTTGTAATGATTTGGCAAAAAAGGAAAATAAGACAAGTTAAAGAATGGGCAGACTTCTAATAACTTTTCTAATTTTCATTGTGCCCAGCAATCTCAAATAGAGTGCTTCTTTTCATGCCCCCTCTAAATTTAATACTAATTAATCTCATTGAACTTTCAGCATTACTGCAAAAGTATAATCTTAAACCAGTTTAAGTTTCCCAACCAATTACCATGAGATAATCTGCATGATAAGACTCCCAAGCCTTATCTGACATAATCTTTTCTTTCACAGATAATCTTATCCACCCTTTCTGTGTATAACTAACCTCCATTTTATGTAGGCCCTTGCAGTATCTAGATGAGATGCTGCATTTAATAAAACAGGTTAGACTTCTAATTTTTTTTCTTTTTTTTTTTTTTAAAAAGATTTATTTATTTATACAGAACTGGGGTACAGTCCAGAGATGTGAAGAGTGAGAGGATCACCAGGGACAGAGTGGGGTGCAGAACAAGCAGATCAAGGAAGTACACTGCTGAGGGGAGCAGTGGGCGGGTCAGGAGAGGTCTGCCACACCATGTGGATCTCCTCTGGGGCAGGCGGAGATTGAACTCATGTGGAAGTGGCTTAAGCTTCTAAGTGCAGTGCTTTCGCCACCAGGGAGGGCCCAGACTTCTAAATTTGTGAATTTTTTTTAACACTATTTAAGAGCTAAAGAAAAGAAAGGTCTTAATTCTAGTTTGAAAAAAATACAATCTTGGCCTAAGTATTCAAATAAACTGTCTAATAACTAAAAACTTAAATATAAATATTTAAAATCTTTAGTTTCTCTAGGTAGCAAACAGAAGCATGAAGTCTTCCCATGCTCCAAAGATCTAGAAAATTCTCTCTTCTGTCCCTGTTAATTTACTTCACAGGTATGGCAGCTATGCTCAGACAATCTCAAACTTCTGGTGACATAGCCACACAGCTCAATGTAGTTTTTTAATTTTCATTCTCACTTTATTATGCAGAATAATAGATCAGTCTAATCTTTATACATTTACCCCACTTTTAAGGTAATCCCACTACACAAATTTTCCACAACAAAAGAAATCCAGCTCTCTCTTCAGCAAAAGAGAATTCTTTAACCTTAGGTCCCTTCTTTTTTAGGATAGGTGGAGAATTGATTGGGAATAACATGGAAGAATTTATCGAAGTAACAGTTTTCCTACGGGTTGATAAAGCTTTTTGCAAACAATTCGGCTGGTATTTATGGCCCATTCAATCATTTCTTGTATGTATTTTTTCTACCACCTAACCTTCAGTTGATGCTAAGTTAATAAGTTTGCTGCCTCTTTTCCTGACCATTTTAGAGGAAAACTGGGTCTGGAATGCAGACAGGCCTGGCGACCTCTGCCCTGGGAACACAGCTACTGACTGTCAATTGAAGCAAAAGTAACAGTGTCAAAAACTGCCTAATATGCGTTAATAAGTATTTGTGTAATCTTGCAATAGTCACTAAACTTGCCAGAGACTGAATGGCAGAAGTTACATGATGGACCTTTCACTGGCCCACAGTGGAGAGCAAATAAGACTGGAACTGAAGCTTAAATCGGTGGTTAGGGTGTGGCTCTCTGGTGGGGAAACAAGAACCCATTTATTACTACTCACCAGAATCTTGTCAATGAAAATTTCAGCTTCAAAAAGCAAACATGTACCTCCTTCAATTCTGGTCTGTTTTTCTTATTTTTCCCTTTCTCTATCAATCATGATAATTTTTTTCTTTCTTTTTGCTAAAGAAACATCACCAGTAGCAGGGATTCAAAAATCCTATTCTTATGGCCAAATAGAATATAATAATTTAAATAACTTGTTTAGAAGTGTGATCCAAAGAAAAAGGACAGTTTTCTTATGCAAAAAATAGCACTAAGTAATGGATCTTAAGAATGCATTCTTTGTCTTAAAAGTAACTGTTTTTCGGTGGATACGCTTTATTAATTTTAAAGATCTTTCTCTTTGTAATACTACTGAGAGTTGTTAATTGGTGGATGTTTTCAATGACTACCGTTGATTGTGTCTCTCCTTTATCCTGCTGACATGGTGAATTTCACTGATCTTTGAAGAATACACCCAATCACATGCTTGCAATAAACTCTGTCTGGTCAAAGGAATATTTCTTTTGCTCTAATGTTGTAGTACTTGATTTATATTTTGTTAAGGAGTTTGTCAGTTTGTTTATAGAAACCCCAGCTATTATTTTCCTCATTTGCTTTCTTGTAGTTTATTTATAGTCTGGTATTGTCGGTGTGATAATGGGGTAAAATGGCTAATAGAAAATACCAGAATGATGTTGGTATATTTGAATGATATATTTTTAGGTATGAGTTCAGTTTATTTAGTAGATATAAAGCTATTTAAGTTTCCTAATTCTTCCTATTTCAGTCTATGTCTTAGCAGGAAGAATTTGTACATTTGGTTTATAGGCTGATAGATTTTGTGGTATAAAATTGTTGATAACATTACTTGTTATAATTTGTCTAATATCTATAGTGATATTTTCTGTGATGTTTTTAATATGAATCATTTGTTTACTTTTTAAAAACTAGCTATGTAAGTATGCAAAATTTATGGACTGTTAAAAAATTCAGTTTTATTTTAATTGATTGCCTCTATTGCCTTTTTGTTTTTCTTTCGTTAATTGCCACTTGTTTCTGTTTCCACTTCCCTGTATTTACCTTGGTTTAATAAACTCTTTTTATTCTACTAATTTCTTTATTAGGAAAAAGCATAAGTCCTTGCTCTTTTTTAAAAGATTTATTTATGCTTACAAGAGCTGGGGTGTAGAACAGAGGTACAAGTGGGTGAGAGGATGAATTCACTAGAGACAAAGTAAGAAGCAGAATGGATAGATCTACTGAAATGCACTACTGAGGAGAGCAGCTAGGTGACAGGAGAGGTCTGCTGTGCCATGTGGGTCACCTCCCTAGCTAGGGGCAGTGGTTGTGGATAGATAGTGCCATAATGCTGGGACTTAACCTCTTGTGCTACCAGGGAGGCCTAGCATAAGTCCTTGATTTAAACATCTTTTTTTTTTTTTAATTAAACATTCAAATTTATAAATTTTCTGTAAGCATTGTTTTATCTGCATTTCACAAATGACTGTGCTATATTCCAATTCTATTTAGTTTAAAATATTTTTAAAATTTCTCTTGGAATGTGTTATTTATTTTAAAAATATTTGAGGAGTTTCCATTATTTGAGGAGTTTCCAGATTTTTTTTTAATAACCTAGTATCAGAATTGACATCAGATCAGTACTATGCTTTTAGTATATATCCTATTTCTATTACAGTGTTGGAAAAGACTGAAAAGAATATGAATTTCTAAAAGTGGCAATCACTAGGGGCTATCTTTGAGGCTGGCTAACAGATATAGGTACATTTATCTATATCTATCTATACATATACAGTTAAATATAGATCTAGATATAGCTATATAAATGTATGAATCTCTGTATACCCATATATGCACATAGATATATAGACATCTGTGTATATCTCTTCTGTGTAGACTGGTCTTTTGTCATTATATAAGGTCTCTGTGTCTGACAGTATTTCTGGTTCTGAATTACCCTTTAACATTAAGATAGTCTCTCTATCTCTTTTATCTGCTTTTATGTAATATGTTTCTTTGTAATTTCTAGTTTAACTATGTGTATTGAAAGTGAATTTCTATAGGAATCATAAAATTGGGTCTTAATTTTTAATTTCATTTATGTGATTAGATTCAATTTCATTTATATGATTTAGAATTAGTTGTATGTTTGAAAACAAGACTAGGTGTTATTTTATAGTTTTTTACTGATTTTTGCTCATTTTTTCTTATTTTCTAATTGATTTACTCTATTTAGTATTGTATTTTATCTCCACTATTCCCTTTTACTTAGAGTCTATCTACAAACATATTATAAAATTTAGCATAATATAAGAATCTTAGTTTTTCCTTTCTTCTCTTTTCTGCTGTTGCTATGTCTTACTTCACTTAATAATATAAAGTTCACATATATTGGTATAGCTTTTGCTATATCTTTTGAAGTAATTTAAAATGAGACAAAATATCTTTATTTCATAAAATATTTATCATTCCTGGTGGTCTTCATTCTCTTAGTGTGCATACACATTTCCAATTAGATCATTTTCAATTCATGTTTCCATTTGGGCCATATTCTTTCAGTCTAAAGAACTTTTTAAAACTTTTTTGTTACGATACGTCTGTTGGAAATTAATTCACTTGGCTTTGTTTGACAGATGTATTTATTTTGGCTTTCATTTTGAATAATATGTTTTCACTATGTATAGAATATCAAGTTGACAGGTTTTTTTCCTCTCATATCAACATATTAATTATGTCATATTGCATTATCTTCTAACTTACACTGTTTTGTATAAGATAGCAGTAGTACTTAATGTTTTTGTTCCTAAAAGTTCATAAAGTCATTTTCCCATTTAGGTGCTTTAAAATTGTTTCTTAATTATTCGTTTTCAATGTTTTTATTATGAAGTGCCTTAGTATATATATTTCTATGTATACTCTATTGTAGATTTTTTTTATATCTGAATATTTTGTTGTATCAAGTATATTAAATAATTGGATTTTTTATTCAAATGTTGTTCCAGTTGTTAAATGATTAGTATTGTCCCCAAGGTCACTGAGATTCTTTTAATTTTTAGCACTTTTCCCTCTGTGTTTCAATTTTCAAAGTTTCCTTGACATGTCTTCATAGTCAACAGTCTTGATATGTCCAGTGTATATTCATTTATGATATTATTTTTTAGTGTGTTTTATAGGCTCCATATTTAAAGTCACTTCCCTTCCTCTTCTCTTTATATTCATGCTTTCATTTTTGCTTTCCTTAAAGAGTCTTGACTTATTTGGAAAGATATTTTGTCTATTTGATTAGTTTGATCCTTTTAAACTTTATTTTTTAAGGTTTGTTTTTTTTTTTATTTTTAGTTTCTTGTGATAGGTATCCTGTAGCTTTTAACTCTAGTATAGTGTCATTTGGTACCATTTTTATTTTTCCTTACTAGATATTGCCCATTCGGGGTATCTTCTCAAATTCAGAGTATTCATTGACTCTCCCCACCCAGGCCGATTAAAACTTAGAGCTCTTTAAATTATTTATTTTACAACTCCTATTACTACTGCTTTTGCTAATGGGTCCTTTACCTATCCTGCAGATATCTTACAGCAATAATTGTATAAGTTAGAATTCAACAACAACAAAGTTGGGATTTCTAGGAGTCTTTATGGAAGCATATTTTTACAGAAATCCATTTCCATTTATATATTGCCCCATACATTTCAATCGATTCAACTTTGGTGATCTCTGATTACTGTCTCTTCAAATTTGTAAAACTGCTATGATTTGCTTGGGTCCCTCTCTCACATTGTACCTTTACACAGAAAATTAATAAAATTATCAAATGAACCCTATCTTCCTCGTTTGATTGATCATGTCCTTGAGCCACCAGGGTCTAATGTCTGAGAAAAAGTCTTCTCAGTTTTCTGGCTGTTCACCACAGGAAGACAATGTCTGACCCACTAATTCCTCAAGTTAAAAAAAGATATTATCTTTAATTCTTAAATTTGACTGAACATTTTCAGTCAGTTGAATCTAAATTATGTAGAGTGTTGGCTAACAATTGGATTTTGCAATATTTTGGGGGAAGCTTAACCAACTATAGGTGAAAGAAATTATAACAAATGTTGAATGAGATGAGTTAGCTAATCTATAGTAACAGTATTGATGTGTCCACTGCATGAGATAATATTATCTTTAGTAAACATAATTAACTAAATTTAAAAAATATAGTTTTGAGTTTTCCATATCATCAAACAACCAAGAAGTTTGGTTACAATATTCCAACCCAAGAAATGGGGGTGGAATATTCCATTAAAGTTTAGATATATTTTTTTGCTCCAGAAAATCATTAGTGGACTATTTATTTATTTTTTTTTAAGATTTATTTATTTGTGCATACATAACTGGGGTACAGGCCAGAGGCTCAGGGGCGGCGAGAGGCTTCACCAGAGACAGAGTGGGGAGCAGGACAGGCAGATCGACGAAGTACACTGCTGAGGGGAGCAGCGGGCGGGTCAGGAGAGGTCTGCCACGCCATGTGGTCACCTCCGGGGCAGGCGGGAATCGAACTCATGGGGAAGCTGCTTTAGATTCTCAGTGCAGTGCTTTAACCTGCTGTGCCACCAGGGAGGGCCTAGTGGACTATTTATAATAATAATAATTCTATTCCTTTGTAGCATGACAGATTTAATAGGAAAAATAACCAAAGTATAGTGGCCAGCTATAGAAAGGGAGGACACATTAACTCCTGAATGAGATTATATAGGTAATGAAATCTATGATGAAAATGGACAAAGAAATAAGGAGAGGAATTTTAAAAAGCAAAGGGGAAATATTTGAGAACATTATAACCAAGATATTCAGAAGTGAATTACTTTACTACAAAATTCTATCCATTCCAGTTGTGAATCACTCACATGGTGTGACATGAAACTCCCTGTAGAGAGAGGTGAGAAAAGACAGCAAGTTCATAGGAAGGAAGGCAGGTTAGACTTAGCAAAAAGAACATGAGTAAAGCATAAAAGTGAGAAAGTGCAAGATAAGTTCTAGGAATGAAAATTAAACTAGTTTAGCTACAATGAAGGGGAGGACTGTAAAATAAGACTGGAAAAGATAAGATAAATTGGGGCCAGATTATATAGGTCTTTGAATGCTAGCCTGAGGATTTGCTGCTCTTTTTTGGCTAAAAATGGGGAAACACTGAAGGTTTTTGAGTAGGGGAGTGAACTGACCTCTGGGTCAATTACCCTGGCTGCAATGTATAAAGTAGACTGGAAGAGGGAGAGAATAAAAGTGAAGAGACACCCTGGGAGGCTATTGAATTAGATCAGGTGACAAGTAATGAGAACCTGAACTATGGGAGTAACGGTAGGTCTGGAAAGAAAAAGATGAATTCAAGATAACTTTCATGGATCATATCTATGGGGCTTAGTAACTGATGAGATCTGAAGGAACTATTAAAAATGATTCTGAGATTTTTTAAACCTACGTTACTGAAGAAGTGATGAAATAGAGAAATAAGGAGGGAAGGCAGGTGTGAGTGGGTGTATGTGTGTGGAATGTTATGTTTTTCCTGGTGGTAGGAGATTTGTGCAAAGGAGAAGAGCTGGACTTTGATATGCTGCCCAGTATGGAGTAGAAGATAGAAATTTTCAGAAGGAGAAATGGAGTAAGTTCTAGAATTAGTAGTATCATACTAAATCAGTTGGCCCTCAGTAAATGTTGACTGAACTAATCCTAGTTAATTACAGCGGACATTTGTTGTTCACTTCAACAGTCAACTACTTTATACCAGTCAGTAGTTTAGTGATTAAGATAGTCATGTTTTTTAATAGAAAAGATGTCTCTCTATGGAAAACAATCTAGTGGGAAAGAGACAAGTAAATGAGTATCTACAATAAATATGTGTATTAAAGTTAGAGTACCAGTTGTCATACACGAAGATAAAAGGAATCTTCCAAATGTATGATGCTCTAATATGTTTTTCTGATGAATATCAGACCTAGCTGAAACTGACTAGGAATTGGTAAGGTAAAAAAGTAGTATGAAGGATTTCAGGCAGAGAGAAACTCAGTGGCAAAAGGCCAGTTACTTGAGGAAGTAAGTTTCATTATGGTTGATTCATAGATTATAAATAAAGACAGAGAGATAGAGAGATGGACAGGTCTGGACCAGTTCATGAAAAGTTTTGTCTACTTTTTAAAGGACTTTCTTTTAAGAACAGTGGGATTTTATGGAAAGGTTTTGGTGGAGACAAAGCATGATTATATTGCATGTATTAAGTATTCACTATCTACTCTGGACAAAAATATTTACAATGCCCTCAGGAGTTCATGCATAAATGCATATAATAAGGGTTGTAATACTGTAACATGCTATTTACACAACTTATACTCATTAGAAAAGTATAAGATTCTATAGAAACACAGATAAGGGACAATTACTGTTGCCTATAAAAAGGGAAGAGGTGTTAAAGACATCCTAATAGAAGTCCATTTTTCAGCTGGTCCTATAAAGTTAAATAGGAGTTTAAGCAAATTCCTAAGTAAAATTCCACTTTTAACTTTGAAATTTCTAATTTGTGTCCAATTAATAATTTCTGTCATCAATTTTCTATCATATCATTTTTTATTTATCTCTAATTTTGATGTAAATTTGGTTAAAGTATATAAGTATTTTAATGTGTGACAGAGAATTTACCTGTGACTCATGTTATAACTCTTTGCCAAGTGGTATTAAAGTATTCCATTATATTAACAACTGACTTAGCTTTATCAGGAAGTATCTACTTTTTGATCATTAGCACTGGAAGTAATATGTTTCTTTGCTTTGTCTGTCTCCTAGGAATATGATTCATTCCTCTGCTTTTCCCAGAAGCCTGATGATTGGGCTGTTCATATGACTTAGTTCAATGGAATAATGCATGGAGTGGCAAACTTTTACAGAAGGCCTGATAAAGGTCTCATTAGAATGTTTACACTTTTTTCTCTATATTCATTGATATGCTAAATGAAGATGATCTAACAGTAAACTCATAGTGGCTCCAGAGGATAGAAGTACCTTGGATAACTGAGGCACAACTTGCAAGACCATGAGAGCCATTCAAGCCCACTATCAGGCTAACAGGCTAGAGAAAAATTAACTTTTATTAGCTTTAAGACACAGAAAATTAGGAACTGGTTGGGAGTTGAAAATTGTATTCAAGTCACTGAAATTTGGGAGTCATCATAGTATTGTTTTACCTTGATTAATGCAATACTGTCCAAGATTATCCAGTTTTATAAGCAAGTGAATCTTTGCCCAAGACTACACTACCTTATTCAAAATGCCATTCTTCAAAATATTTTTAGTTTGAAATATGCTTTATACATTTTTAGAGCATATATTTTACTCTTTTTTTTCAATATTTTGGGGGAATTTGCTTTTTTCCACATTTTTTTTAATTGAGGTAACATTGGTTTATATTGCTGTTTCTGCTTTAAAATTATAGTATCTCCCATTTCACATGTTATTACAATGCTACACTTCATCATAGTCCATTGTGTCACCTCAATATTTTGCTCTCCCTCTACTTCTCTCTCTCTAGTAGCCTCAGTTCTACAATAGTTTGTTGTTGTTTGGGCTTTATCTGACCCTTTGACTTGTTTCTCTATATTCCAATATTCCATATAAAAGTGACACCTCCTAGTACTTGTCTTGCTTCTACTTATTTCAGTAAACATAATCCCTCCCAGTTCTAATCATGTTTACCCAAATGACAAAAGTTCATCTTTTTTTTTTTTTTTTTTTTTTTAGCTAGCATTCCATTGTGTATAATGGCTGCATCTTCCTAATCCATTAATCTGTCTTTTGGCACTTAGGTTATTTATATATCTTAGTTTGTAAAACTCTAGCACTACAGTGAAAATAGGGCTGCATATATCCCTTTGAATTGTTTTTGCTTTGTTCAGCAGGTACCTAGAAATAGAATTCTAGATCATATGTAGACCCATTTTTAATGTTTTGAAACACATCCATACTCTTAATATAGGAATCAAACCCATCTATATTCACTAATAGTATGCAAGGGTTCATTTTTCTCCACCATCTCACCAAAACTTGTTTCCAATCTTTTTGATATGAGCCATTCTCACAGATACAGGGTGGTATCTTATTGTAGTTTTGATCTTCTATTTGGTCTGTTCTATGGCCACAGCTTTCTCTAGAATGTGTTCTCTCCTTTTCTCATCTTTTTACATCCTACCTGTTATCTTCTTTAAAGTTTCAATTTATTGCTTCTGTTCATTGATTTTATTTCTCGGGACATGTATTTATTTATTTATTTATTTATTTATTTGTGCACATATTTGATAAGCTTTTAATGTTTTTTCTTTTAATTTTTTTCATCATGACAGTTTTGAACTCTGTATCTGATAGGAAGAAATAATTGTCTATGTCTTTGTGTTTGGCTTCTGAACATTTATTCTCTTTTTGTAGTGAAATACTCCTTTGAGGAATCAAGGTGCTATAAATTGAATTTTTCCATTTCACCATTTTATATCTTTCTAGGTTGCTCTTTTCAAGTGTTCTAAGAGTTCAGAACTTTCATTTTTTTTTTTTTTTTTTTTTTTTTTTTTTTTTTAGTAGATGACACTGCATGTCAAGGAGAATTAATCTGCTGCTACAATGTCCAGGAGTAAAGGGAAGGATTGAAGGGGTCAAGTCTTGGGTGAAGGTGGTATATAGAAGTGGTTCATGACTGTGTTACCAATGATGGCCCTCCTCTCTGGGTTTCTACACGTACACCTCTATGGTTTTCTGGTCCTGCTTTCAGTGCCATTTCTCTTTATATTTTCAAGTTCGTAGTAATGTAGGAGAGAGAAAGTACCATTGCTAGGTTTGTCTTTTTCACTGGAGACTCTGCCCAGCTGGCTTAGCCCACCTTAGCCCATCTCCCTACAGTTAAAAGTGTACTTCTACCCTAAGTACTTCTCCCTTCCCTGCCCTAGCACAGAAGCATGGGTTTGCAAGACTTGTTTGTTGCTGCTGTGTGAAACCTGTCTCAAGGCATCTCTCAACACCAACTTTTTGTTGTAGAGAGTTTTTGGTGTCTAGGGAGTGATCTAATTTTGTCCAAAGTCATAAGATACTCAGGTCCAGTGCCTTCTGGATTACCCCTTAAGAACAAAGTACGAAACCACCCTGACACCATCTTCCAGCTCTATAAGAGTATATATTTTGAATGATCTCCTTAGAACCAAAATGTTTCCTCACCCATCTTTGGAGATCCAGTGACATTATTCAGACATGCTAATTGAAGAAATTGTTTCCTGTGATTGTAGGGGTAGGCAAGACTGGAATCTATATATAAAGGTCTCCAGTTTGTGCTCCACTTCAGCAATAAAAATACAAAATCTGTTCCTTCAGTGATCCAGGTTAGGGCTTTAGCCTGAGTTTTTTGCAGATGAGAAATTGAAGCTTATTGACTTATAGCTAGGAACAACATTAGTTCTGAGCTTTAGGGTGGTAGCCCAGAAGACAAGGACCAAAGAAATCTTCCAAGTTTTGACTAGAAGGCCATTTTAATCACAGCATGAATGTCTGTAAGCACCTGTTTTGGTATGACTATCCCCATCAATCAAGTGAGACATAAAATCTTTCAATTTCCTTTTTTTTTTTAATATATAGTTATAGATATTTTGGATGTATAGTAAGTTTTAAAAATTAACCCATGTTATTGCTGTTTCCTCTTTCCAACTTGTTGATATAGTACCATTTCCAGTTTTGATCCTAGATATGTATAGATAAAGCAGAAGTATGAGCTTGCTAGATATGTATGGAGTTTGGAGATTACCAAATCTAAATTTGTCTTGAGATGGAATGTTTTCCTTCACAACTGGATTCATTCAATTGCCAAACTATCACAAAGTCCAAGAATGTTTACAGTAATGAAAAGGGTGGAGATCATGAGAAAATCTTATAGGCAACATTTGGAGGCACTGATTCATGTAGAAGTAGCTGAAAGAATCATGCTGATTTCAGAACTGTAGCCGCCCTCAATCCTCTACATTTTGTGGGGTCATTTATTTTGATTTTTTTATGTTTATTATTTTGTTTATGTGATAGGAATTTAAGAAATTGTTGGAGTGTTATAAGATCAATAACATAAGTTAAACTAATGTTTATACATATCATGTATTCTGTTTTCCTTACCGTTCATTTGTCTAACTAAAACCAATAATCAGCTATATCCAAATATAAACATTTACTGTTGAATAACTTTAGGTAAGCAAAGGCAACCAAGCACATAATTTAGAATGTTTTTATGGAGAACCATCTGCAACATGTTTGTGCAATGGTAATAACAAAAGCTTTACACAACAACTGTGCAGCATATTCTCTCTCTCTCTCTCTTTGGAAACAACACCCATGATGCAACATATTTTAAAATATGTATTTTAGCTACATTTCCATTGGCAACAAATGTACAATCAGAGTGTCCAGGTATCAGTCAACATTCTGCTTTATGGCATTTTTGAATGTGTATCAGTCACAAAATGTATTTGGTTCCATATGTGTCAATTATTAAATTTTCCCTTTTTCACATGATAACTCTCTACTGGACAAACTGGACACATTTTGAATATCCAAATTAGGAATCATATGAATGGAACAATCTCTTTATATTTTACAACAATTTTCAGAAAAAGCAAAAGCACTATTTAAGTCTGAGAAAAAAGAAGACAGTCCGGGGAGCGGGAGGGCAGGAGTATATAAAGAAAAAAATACAATATACTCTGAGTATTATGCAGTAAACAATGCTATATTTTTATTGGGTGAGCCATAAAGTCCTTGTCAGAAATACAACATGAAAGAATCCAGAGTTCAATTTTAAATTAGGTAGCAATTGATTATTTTTAGCAAGTAGGGACTTTCTATACATAATGGATTAATCACTAAGAAAAAAGATGGAAGCATAGCTTATTCATATGATTTTTTTCTGTGTAAAAAAACAGAGACAAGTTTAAAAACTATCCCTTGAGCTGACTATAGAGCTGAAACACCAAAGTGAAGTGAGAGTAATGGAGAGATAAGAAGGAAGAAGGAAGGAAATACAATGGACTATGATGGTGAGCTATGGATGATTTGACGGTGGGTGTACCACAGTGGTAATACCTGAGGGGGGTATCCAAATATTATTTCAATTAAAAATAAGTAAATTTAGGGCCCTCCCTGGTGGCGCAGCGGGTTAAAGCATTGCACTAAGAAGCTTAAACCACTTCCGCATGAGTTCGATCCCTGCCTGCCCCGGAGGTGACCACATGGCGTGGCAGACCTCTCCTGACCCGCCTGCTGCTCCCCTCAGCAGTTTACTTCATCAATCTGCCTGTTCTGCACCCCACTCTGTCCCTAGTGAATCCTCTCACCCTCCGCATCTCTGGCCTGTATCCCAGTTCTGTATGAAGAAATAAATAAATCTTTAAAAAAAAAAAAAAGTAAATTTAGGGAGGGGATACATATACGTATATAAAGATATATAATGAACAGTCACTGACAATGAAAACTTTATCAATTCCAAAAGGCATTTTTGTCTCTCAACCACATGTAAGTACTATAATGAGATTTGGTAATAATGCACCCGAAAATACTGTTCAAGGTTCCAGTCCCAAATATTACCATTCTAAATTGTAGTAAATGTCATTTAATTACGATTTTCATTTGCACTGTTATATAAATATCAAAATACAACTTGCCCTACTGCCAAAACTTGTCACCAAATCTGACATGACCTTGTTCAAGCTAGCTAATCTCTGTGGTGATGAGCACATGTACAGTGTCTGGCAAACTGTAGCCAGCTGTAGGAGCTAGCACTCACCTAGAGTCAACAGTCCGCAAAGAGATACTGAAACCCGAAGATGAATAGCCTAGTGCTATTTGCCAGAAAAAAAATCAATTAACAAAATGAACTATTTGTTACTTACTAAATTGAATCTCTAACTCCAAACGTTACAGGCAGTCTCAAAATTAAAATGGGGCCTCGCTAGGTGAGGGGGTTAAAGTGCAGCACAGCAAGTGAGCTGCAGCCCCTTCAGTGCCATTTGGAGCCCCAGCCCCAGAGGTGACCCACATGGTACAGCAGAGTTCTCCTGACCAGCCCACTGCTCCCCACTCTGTCAGTGGTATATTCATCTATCTGCTATTCTGCTCCCCACTCTGTCAATGGTATATTCTCTCACTGCCTCTGCACCTCTGGCCTGCATCCCAGTTCTGTATGCATAAAAAGTAAATCTTAAAAAAAAAAAAATTTAAAATAAATCCTGCCAGAAAATAAAAATTGCTGAAAAGTAGACATCCTCTTGCAAGTTAAAAATTAGAGGAAATATAAATTAGTTTGGTATGAATTTTTGCTGTTTAGACAATGAATACTTCCTCTTTTTTTAAAGATTTATTTATGCATACAGAATTAGGGTACAGGCCAGAAGTATGGGGGTGGTGAGAGGATTCACCAGAGACAGGAGACGAAGTACACTGCTGAGGGGAGCAGCAGGCGAGTCAGAAGAGGTCTGCTGTGCCACTCAGGTCCTCTTTTCTTAGTGACGTGGCATATTTAATGTAATCTACAATTGGTTTAATTATGGTATATAATGTTCCTACAACAATTTTCAATAATAATATTTGTAGAGTCTAATTCCTTCATTTCTACCTATCTTCCTCCTTCACCAAAACTTGTTGAATAAATTTTAGTAGGTTATAACGTTAAGGGCCTGTGAGACCAGGCATGTGGCTATGTACTTCTGGAGCTCACATGTTCTGTCTAAGAGGGCAAGCTGATTTCATATAGTCAGCCATTACTTTGTTGGTATTTGGGCAAGAGTACTTAATTTACTTTTATCCAAAGTTAGAATTTTTAATTTTTTACATGAACACTCAATTTAAAATCATTATCAGCTAATAAAAATACTTCATATAACATTATACAGCCAGAATAGAGCATGCTTTCTGACTGATTCAACAATTTGCAACAATATATCTTGGTCTAGACCTACTTGTAAGGTATATATTAGTCCATGGAAACCACACAAAAAGGCACCTAATTTAAACTGGAGACTTTTAAAATATTTATTTATTTAGCATATAAAAGCTGGGGTATAGGTGAGAGATGCAGAGGGTGAGAGGATTCACCAGAGGCTGAGTGGAGAGCAGAACAGGCAGATCTGCTGAAGAAACTGCTGAAGGGAACAGCAGTGAGACAGGAGAGGTCTGCTACACCATCTGGGTTACCTGCATAGGGATTCTTTTTTTTTTTTTTTAAAGATTTATTTATTTATTCATACAGAACTGGGGTACAGGCCAGAGTTGCAGAGGGTGAGAGGATTCACCAGAGACGGAGTAGGGAGCAGAACAGGCAGATCATGGAAGTACACTGCTGAGGGGAGCAGCGGGCAGGTCAGGAGAGGTCTGCCACGCCATGTGGATCTCCTCCGGGACAGGCGGGGATCGAACTCATGCGGAAGTTGCTTTAGCTTCTCAGTGCTGTGCTTTAACCCGCTGCGCCACCAGGGAGGGCCCTGCATAGGGATTCTTAATAGGTTCAGCTGATATATATGGTAGTAAAAAAAAAAAAAAAAAACCTGCAAACTTCATTGGCTTAACTAATGAAAGGTTTATTTATTGTGCTATATATCCTTGTGCTTTATGTCCATAATATATAACAAAAGAGGTTTGCTTGTCATAGTCAAATACTTAAACTGATGAATCAACCTGTTTCTGCAATATAGAGCAGAGGAAAACAAACATGGAGAACCCTACAGTTGTTCTTCAGATGGTACATGTTTAAACTTCCATGTTGTTTGACAAAGCTATGCAAACTGTACATTGTAGTAGAGAATTTGGCCTTCCTGAAAGAGAATCCTGGGCTTTTTTCTCAGCTACTCAAAAGATTGCCTTTGTTTAGGAAAGGGCAGACTAAATTTAAAGTCGTAGAGTGGGGTATCACCATGCCAAACAAATCAGCAAAGGTAGAAAGCTTTGGGTCTTACAGTATTGATTGACCTGGAGACTGAGTTCAGCCACTTGGGTAATCCATCTACCCATCAGCCAATGTGATGAAACCCCAGTAAAAGACTGCACTCAATGCTTACTCTGCACTGTAAGTCGTACAGTCCACATTGACACTGAGAAAGTAACGGGTCCTAAAGGCAAGAGAAGTCTCACATTTGGAGCCCCCTCAGACTGCTCTATGAATCTCTTCCTTTGAAGGGTTTTATGTGGAGTAAGATAAAGGTGTTTAGGAATAAGGAGGACAGACAGGGAAGAGGAATCTTGAAATGGGTCTGTACTAAGTTAGAAGTGAAACTGAGCACTAAGGGAAACTTGAAGGTCATTGTGTGAGAAAAAGTCTCAGAGCAGAGTCTGTGAGAGAGAAGCTCCACAGAGTAGGTTTCTTATCCTGACCAGTCAGTCAACTGAGCACTCAGACCATAAGTACCTGTGGAAAAGGATTTAATGATATCGAACTTATCATTCTCTTCTTATCAAGATCTTTTTATTTTAGTAATGAATAAGTTCATTTTCACTTCTCATAGTATTTAGAACTGTGCTAGGGTACATGGTTTCCTGAGATAATGGTTTTTGAAGAAGTGCTCTGAAGTTTATGTGGTAGAATTTTTTCCTTTATGACCCAGTAGCCTTGAGGATAGAGCCAAGGTAGTGACTCAGAAACTGGACAGCAAGCCCATTATTCAGTCTCTTGCAGCAAGCATTCAGTGTTAGTACCTGAGGAATCATATTTTTAAAATAATTTTTAAAGTCTTAAGAAGGTGTTACTGAGTCAAATGACTACCGCAGTTAAGCAGCTGTTACTGGTGATGTGTAGTGGTTCTGATTCCTTGTAAAAAAAAAAATAGCAAGAAGTCAAGACAAACTATATCCAGAATATCCAGACAAGGCTTTATTAGAGTTATGCTAGAGTACAAGGGAGGCAGAGCTGAAAGAAAAGTTTCCAGAGCTAAGAAATGGTTTAAAATAGGCTTATCTCAAAAAAGAAGGCAGGAACTGCTATACTTATATCAGATCAAACAGACTTCAAACTAAAAAAGGTTAAAAGAGATACAGAAGGCCACTACATTATGATTAAGGG
>NW_004567106.1:50646119-50649761 GCF_000260355.1 Condylura cristata | reverse complement strand
GGCACAGGGGTGATTTGGTGATGGGAAACCCGCGGGGATTACAATCGAGATGGAAAAAAAATATGTGCAAAATGATGTAAAAATAAACTTTGTAATAAAAAAAAATAGGCTTATCTACCAGGATGGGGCAGAGGGAGAGGCAGTATTGTGGCATGTTTTGATCTGGGATCAACTGGAACATACACAGATTGGTTACATGCTTCTTCATAGTGGGTTTTTCCATAGTGTAGTGGTTATCACATTTGCCTAACATGCTTCTCCATACACTGCATTTCTCATTAGCATCTTAACTTTGTAATTAGGGGTGTGCAATTTAGCATGATGATGAGACTTTGGTCACTCTTGTTAGGATGTTTAATATCTGTACACATGGAACACTTGGCTAATCCCCCTTCTGAGAAATGGTGTATTAGTTGTTAAAGCAACAGCCAGTGAGGAGGTCTTCCTGGTGATGTGGGGGTTTAAGGCTCAGTGCTATCAAGCTATCACTACTGCGACCTGAGTTTGATTCCAGGCCAGGGAGGTTGACCTGTATAGGATGCAGCAGACCACTCGGGTCTCATCTGCTGTTCTCCTTAGCAGTGTATTTCAGTAAATCCACCTGTTGCCGACTATATCTCTTTTGAGATCCTCTCACCTCCTACACCTCTAGCTTACACACTTGTTCTTCTAGGCATAAATAAAGATATCTTTTTTAAAAAAGCATTTATCAGGATATAGAATACCTCCTGTCAAGATATAGCTTCAAAATAATTAGGGTAGGGTATATCTGTTAGTAGGTTATCATTTCAAAAAATGGTGGGCTATATCACATGGGTGGGTTGTTAAAACAAGACAACAATCATAGCTCCTGCAAGCTACGATTTAGTCCATCTGTTCAGGCAGGATATTGGACAACTACCTCCTTTCTGCTCACAATTTAATACACCTAGGCTATCTCATAGTCAAATGAAACCACCAAGGGTGGATCTTGGCGCATAGAAGAAAATGTGCCCTAAAGGGTCAGCAGTGTCTTAGTTCTAACCACATGCTGCCATGCATGCACATGAATCCAGAATGGTCAGTCCTTTCCCTTCATCAAGACAACTTGGAAAGGTACATTTACGAGCAGAACTTCCTCTCTTTTGAAAGGTCACCAACAAATTTATTGATGTCTTCTAAAATTTATGTGGGCTGAAACAAAACATAACCAGTGTACTGCCTCACTTCTGGATAACCAGAGGAACCCTCTTTTGTTAATCATCCCAAAAAACTTTACAAAGGTAATATTGTATGACTATCTTCTGAGTGATGTTCCAGGTATTTCGACCTAATGTCAAAGATTTAAATCCATCACCCAATCTCTTTCCTTTGTGGCATTGTGTTACTTAAAGATAATTCATACATTGTTATACAGAATGGGTCTGTATTGGTAAACAACTATTTTATTAAGGAAAGTGTGTCTTTGTATACTTATTAAAGAATATTTAATTTAGTACCTACTTTTTGAGCAGGCCTTTCCTTCTGTTAAGTACTAAGGTGAATATAAAGATGTCAAACAGTATCCCTTTCTTCAACGAACCTGTCATCAAAGGACACATAAAAATTTGACAAGGGCTATTGAACTTCAGTGTAAAACAAAAATCACTTTTTTTATATTTTAAGTATAATAGTTTTTTACATTATTTTGTGCCCTTCTCCATCTCAGTTATAATCCCCATGGGCTTCCCATCACCAAATCACCTGTGTGACATCACCATAGTCCCAGGCACTTCTCCCCTCCCCCATGCCCCACTCCACCCCCATGAAGTATCTCTGGTATATTGTTGTTCATTATTATTATCATTCCACCTGGTCTTTTATACTCTTGCTATGAATGAAACCATCCAGTATTTTTCTTTTTCTTTCTGGCTTACAAAAATCACTTATTTTAAGAAGAATCAAATCTTCACTTGAAGATTGACATAAAATATATTTGTTTAAGTTTAAACAATGGGTACTGAAAATTCTGAACCTCTTTTTTTGAAATTTGACTATATGTATTTTCATCTTTTTCTTTGAATAATTTGAGTTATTTGTCTGAAAGTTGCTATAGGATTGTGTCTTGTTAAGTTATTAACTAAAGCATTTATTGAAGGAGGTACTAATAATGAAAAATGAATCTTAACTCACCCTTTTCCTATGCAGTTTTAGGCATGCTTAGATACATGGACAATATAGCATATTGTCTTAGTACTTGAACTAAAAGTAAAAGTTAGAGTAAGTGCTAGTGCAATGAGAAATGTTATATGTGATGGGCAAACCAGCTGAACAAACACACTGGAAATTTGTTTTATGAAACTCACCTTACAGAATTTCACCCAATAAAACACATGGGCATACAGTATTAATTTTTTTCTGTGTCTCTCTACCATCACAAAAGGCCCTTTTTAATCATATTCTGGGTGCACATTTGGTCCCATTTGAACACAATTTATGAACACTTAATTTCTTATTTGAATTCTACCTTTGGACAAAATGGGAAAGAATCCAAGTCAGGTAGCATGGTTAACTGCTAGTCTAATATATATCAACCTGAAGTTTAATACAAAACAACTCAAATTCACCAGAACTCCACATGCCATGAAATTGTAACTGTGTGTTTTATTTGGTTGTTCTCAGTATAATTCCATAGCCTTTTCAAATTTACCTTACAAATAAATACATCTGAACACAACTAATAGTAAATATAAAAGGTATAATGACAGAGACAATCTCAGACTACATCTTAATAAAAACTGATAAAGCAGGAGATAGAGAAGCCATAATTCTTTAACCTGTTGATTCCTAACTCTAAGATTACCCCTAAAACATATAGATTTGCTCAGAAATGAAGGGTTTTAGGGAAAAATGAATTAACCTATTGCAGTTTTACCAAATAATCATTTAAATATATATATTTTTTATTTTGTCTCTGGGTCTTTCCTGTAACTTTCAAGGCCTCTCTAAATGGTGATAGACACAAGTACTTTGTTATTGTCTCAAATGTAGTCTGTTGAGGCAATAACCAGTACACCTAAATTCTAATGCCATTTGAACAATTTAATGTATATCACAACTATTTGCAGTAAAGATTTTTGGATGCACAGCACTGACTGCACAATGTTTGCTTATTTTTTTTGTTTCCTATTTAGTCTGCAGTTTTATCACACACAAGTGTTCTTAAATTTTCTAAACCTTTTGTTTAAAAGAGCTATTCAAGTTGGTTAAATTTTCTAACCTTTCTACCTAATGACTAGTTATTCTAGTCATCTTATTGGAACTGTCTGGATTTTTAAACCCACAAAAAAAGTCAAAGATATTTTGATTTTTTTCTTTAGTATTAAAAGCTTTATACTTTAAAAAATGAACATTTGTTTTTATGGCACTTGCTCTTTTCAGAAAATAAAGATAACCATTTCACTGTAGTTCATCAATGCTCATTTACTTTGTTAAAGTTGAGTCAAGCTATCTGAAGATCATAATGCTAAAGCAGATCTACTGCAGTGGCAGGATTTAGCAATTTACCAACCTGTAGTTTGCAGACTCTGTTGTTGCATGCTAGTGTAGACAATCTCTTTGAAGTTGGAATCCCTAAGGACACGTTTGAGAGGGTGCTGAGTTGCTTCAAATAGTATCATATTT
>NW_004567106.1:50608619-50641119 GCF_000260355.1 Condylura cristata | reverse complement strand
AATAGTGACCAAGGCAAAATTAGACAGATTTCTCCACTGACTGTTGGCTTCCCCTCCCCCATCTATTTCATTTAAGAGCTTTTGCTTTAGAAAACTTGTAATTGTACATTCTTTCTCTCTTCCTTTGAGATGTAAATCTTTTTCCAGCCTCTTGCTAGTTTTACAACCACAGAATGTCTTTCTCAAGGATCTGGGAGTGATTCCTTTGAAATGTAATCACCAAGAAAGATTGTATCCCTATCTTTTGGTCTCTGTGGGAGAGTAGGAGCCTATTATAAGCACCAATTAGGAAACACAGATGGCCTAATCACATTGACAACCTCACCCCAATGCCCTCCACTGCTTTTACACTACCTCACTTGTAGACCTTAAAATTTCTCCAGTCTTTTGTTTCAGTTGAGTTGAAGTTGAGTTCATTCTCTTTTCTCAATTGCAGTATTCTTGAAGAAAGTTTTATTTGTCATTCTCCGTCATATTCCACTGCATTATTTCTTTTACAATTCAACCAGGAACATCAATTAGAAAACTACTGTAGTTATACAGAAATGAGTTGATGGGTGCTTAGACCTAGGCGATAACAGTCTAAATACAATTTAAGGATGGCTGGCAGAAGAATTATAGGTATAAGAGTAAGAGATGAATCAAGTATATTTTGAAGATTTTCAGCCTTACTGGTTGAAGGGAAGGTACTGATATCAGCAGTGATGAGAAAGATTCAGGCAAATATGTCAAGAATATTCATTTATGTTCCTCATTTCTGAATGCACGTTGAGTTCCTGTACAATTAAACCATGTAAGTCTGCATACCTTCAAAACCAGTAATTTCTTTTATAGTCACATAGTCATACAAATCACTCTGCTAGTTCCTTTCTAAAGTGAAAAATGCTTTACTTTGGGTGACTTTATTTTTACTAAATTTAGTGCTGAGAGTCATTTAATTTATTTTTGTTGTGGAGCCTGTATACATATTACATGCAACATTGTGTTGTGGAATTCCTCCAGCTTGTAAATCAATAAAATAAGCTACTTCTCCTTTCATCCAAGTTTAGAAACAAAACATTAGCAATAATTTCGAGGATCCTGATGTGCCCTTCTCAGTATATTCCTCCTCCTTCCCTAGAGAGGTGACCAGTATCCTGAATTCTGCATTGATTTCTCCCTTACCTTTATTCTGTAAGTACTTGTATGCAATGTAGTGGATGCTGAGGTGTGCAACCGAAATCAAACTTTCAGGACAAAAGCATTCATTTCTCTTGCTACCATGAATGTCAGCTAATGACAGCTTACATCTGTGCTCCTTTTCAGAATGTGCTGATGCTAACAAGAGAGAGAAAGCAAAGACCAAAAAAAAAAAAAAGGGAACTGTTCCACAAATAGCATGTAGAGGCAGGGGCCAGGGCAGTACTTATCGGACTGATTCCTGAGGATACTGAGTCATAAAGAATAGAACATAAAGTCAGAAAAGGAAGCATACTTAGTTGTGATATAGGAAGTAAAATCCTGTCAAGAAACTCAGGAATATGTGGGACTCCTTTGGAAGCCTGGAACAAGTGATAACCTACAGTAAGTGAGGTGGAAATGCCAAAGTGCTTAGCACATGGTTGAAGAAGGGATCAAAGGGCTTACAGAAAAGAGCCTACCAGAAGGGCTAGAGTTGTATAAGACTGGGAAATCTACTAGTCAGCTATGTTCTAAAGGAGAGATTTAAAAACTACCTAATTAACATTAATAAAGAACATGTTTATGACATGGGTAAAAGAAACAATAGAGATTTGATGGAGATTTGATCTACAGGAGATAATGCTACAGACCTGGGTATCCTGATAACAGTTGAGATGATAGACATTTAATTACTAAAAGGAAGCTGGGAGTGGTTATTCTAGTGTATAGCTCAAGGTTTGAGTTGCAACCAAAACATTCTGACACAGCCAAGAGAAATCCAGAATAGGTGATTAAGAGGTTGAAAAGTTACCAAACTGAAAAGGCACAGGCCAGTTTCCAGGCTTGAGTTAGATCTCAGATCCAGAACCTTCAAAGGTACCTTGGAGATAAATCTGCAACCCTATAGCAAATATACATGGAAATGAATCTCCTCCTTCTTTCCCAAGGAAACCATCCCCATTCACATAGGTCACTGTGCATTGCAGAAATGAAAAATCAAGATATTTTTTAAATTGTCAACCACTAAATAGACAGTGATTTACAAGAATCTGAACCATTATAATCAATCCCTTGCTAGAGAAGAGGCATATTGGATTCAGAAGATAATTAGAACTCTTGTCCATGTCTGCTCCACAATGGATTGACTAGGTACAAGAACCTACTCTATGCTTATTTCCAAATTTTCAAAGTATAACTCCAAATGTATTTAATTTTTTTTAGTTTTGGAAACTAAAAACCATCACAGTGGTTCTTAGTTTGTGTGTGGGGCTATAGTTATAATGTGGGAAAGCCAAGTGGAAGCTTTTCTGTTCTAACCCATTCAAATTAGTAAATTAAAAGCATATTACATTTTGGAGAAACCTGCAAAGATTTCTAAGAGCTATCTATAAGAGGTAATGGGGAAACGGTTATTAGCATATCTTATTTAATTCACCACTCTGTCTCCTACAATAAATAACTGGAGTTCGGCAGATATCAAAAATGCAAAAGCAACTGGTATACCAACTGCATTGGCTGTGCTGCTGTATGTGGTATTTTAGATACAATAAATTAACACAGATAGATGTATTGCATGTGGTTATTGATTCAATGAATGTTTTCTTTTACCTCATTATCAGAAAAGAGAATTAGAAGCCATTTGCATTTACGTAAGTAGATAATAATATCTATATTAATCTGCTCTGGCTGCCATAACAACATACCACTGACTTTGTGACTTAAAATGCAGAACTATTTCCTTATAGTTCTGAAGGCTAGAAATTCAAGATCAAGCTCGTTAGTTTCTGGTTATACTATTTTTCCTAGCTTGCGAAATACTTCCTTCTCTCTGTGTCCTTAAATAGCTTTTCTTCTGCCTGTGTTCACTCCTGATGTCTCTTCCTCTTTTTATATTGCCACCAGTCACAATGGACTAGGGGCCCCATTTAACCATAATTACCCCCTTCACTCATAAGCTTTGCCATCAATAGTCATTTTGGGATTAAGACTTTGCCTTATGGATTTTGGTGGTTGGGGTGTTAGGAAGACGTAACTTAATCCATAAACCATATGTATGTAGATTTTCTTAGACTATGTTAATCCTTTCCATTTTCTGTTGTAAAATAGTTTGTAGGGTTCTGTACTGTTTACATAGTCTACAGAGCATTTTATAGTTTCATTATATCTAAGGACATAATACAGTTAGGCCTGATGATCAAGAAATGGGGAAAGTATTTGAGGTCCATTGTAAGATATGTACTGCAGTGGGTGGAAGATTAAGCCTAGAAATGGTTCTTTACTGTCTACATAGTCTACAAAGCATCTTACAGTTTTATTGTATCAAGTACATCATACTAATTAGGCCTGATGATCAAGAAATGAGGAAGTTATTTGAGGTCCATTGTAAGACATATGTACTCCAATTGGTAGACGATTAAGCCTAGAAAGGGTTCTGTCATATCAATGAGATCTTTAAGGGTCTATGGTATAAGACGTGGCAAGACATCCCTTCTCATAAAGGACAAATTATTGCATTGGCATTTTTTATTGATAATAAGGGAATATAATGCTTGATAGGTTTCTTTAAATTTAGAAGGCATACAATTCTACATACATTTTTTTTTTTCAGCCAACACACTATGTGACACAGAGGTTACCTTCTTTGAATAGTTCCCAGAGTAGGAAAGTGCCTGCTGCTTAAGTAATATGCTCTTTGTGTTATTAAATGTATTTATGTTGGGGGAAAAAAATACCATGTGGACTTTATGGTAGGTCCTTGGACCAAGGGATTCATGGAACATAACAATGAGCACACAGTCACTTAACCTAATGGTCCTTTGCATACTGTGTACTGACAGTGCTCTGGTACTGATATTGAAGAGGAAGGTAAGGTATTGTCTTATAGATGATACTGCAAAGAAAGGGATCCTTCCTCCATAATGTGACACATCTCTGAAATCAATAACTGTTGTATTGTGTGATAGCCCCAATGGGTATGATATCAGGCTTCTCTTACATGACAGGTGCAAAGAACACATATTATACCCAGCTGATCCAGTGGGAAGATGGGGTGACTGCAGTAACCACAACCTTTAGAGGGACATTATGACAAGAATCTCAGACTCCTTTGTGACGAGAATCTGGGTCACTTAACCATATATATCACCTTCCATTAATCATACGGGCTGAAAATTAGGGTATTCTAAAATGGATAGTAGAGGAGAAAGACAATAAGAATAAACTGTAACTCTAGGACTATTTTCAATGATAGTAATGGTATTTTGCCCTACTGTTTTCTTCAGTTTACCCCAAAAGAGAGACACCAGTATCTTAGAGGTTTCAGATAAGATGAATTTACTACACAATAGCAAATGGGTCTGAGTGAAGAAAGGGGTATAACCTGAATTCTTTGATGTCTGCTAGATCCCTCTTCAAGACTCATGTACTAATTAGTCCAGCTGTGGGGCATCCTGGCCACTGGTAGCTTATAGCTATGTGGCTGATGGCAGCTGCTTCACATAAGTTTGCACCAAAAGAAAATCCTGCCTGGAGTCCAAACCACTCCATGTGGGGTACAAACACTAAATACACCTGTTTCAAATAATGTTCACTCTTCATGGTCACCCCAATTTTAGAACTCCCTTTAAAATTGGTAACTTTTTTTCCCCCCACCTGCATCACAGTCCAACTTTTCCCAAGTCTAGCTTCCCATACTCCCTTACAGGTTGTGTTTCAAAATCACTTTCTAACTCTTCGTATATTCTTCTCAAGGTATTTCCTTGTGAACCCAACCACATATAACATCAATAAGTTGTATTCCATATGCACATATCATAATATACATATAACATCATATACATTTAACATCATATACATTTAACATCAATAAGTCCAACAACATATCATTTACCTTTTCTTGATTTAGGGCTTAATATGAATGAATTCTTTTAAATTGTAGCTCTGTGTCTTATTTCACTTAATATATTTGAGACTCATCAATCTTAATATATGCAATGATAATTCATGTTAATGCTATATAGCAGGCAAAGAATGCATATTATTTATTCATTTATTATATTTATGGGCATAAGATAGTTTTATTTTCACCTTTATATTATAATGATTACTAGAAACATTTTATACCTCTATGTTAGTGTATGTAAATGTTTTGTAGAGTAAATGTTTTGTAGCTCAATTTGCTTGACAGCAGTAACAATCTTGGGTTCATATTGACAAGCAAACTATGAAACCTAGTCGATTTCATCTGCAACCATGTTCAGTAAGTTTTAGAAAGCCAACTATTAAGGTGTGTGTAAAAATAGTGTAGCAGACGTTCCTTGACTTTCAGAAGTTGCCCCTTTTACCACTAATCACTTTGTACTGAGGGAACATGTAGCCAGAGAAGATGAGGTTGAATGGGTGTGGATGACTTAAGATAATGATAGCCATCATATTTAGAGTTCAGTCAGCATTTACACTTTGATAGTTATGTAGGTCCCTAAGGATAAGTGAATGGCTTCCATTCTTTGTGCAGCTATAGGTCAGTTTTCCAATGAACAATCTTGATGACCACATACTTGGCTCAGAACATAGCAAACTCATCAGAACGCTCATATATCTCAGACCTTGCACATTTCAATATATTTCTTGTATTAGTGTTGCAAGGGATTTGAAAAAGTTAAAACCTGCTCCCTTCCTGATACTGAGAGAAAGATTATAATCTAGCTGTTTATATTGTTCTTCCAAGTGTATCTGTGCGTGTATATATAGAATAGCTAGGTTATGATGTTTGTGCATGTTTATCTTAGCATTGGTCGTAACTCTAAATACTACCAATCTTATTTTTACCAGCAGTGAATGAGATTTACTTTGCTATACATCTGTTTCAACTCCTGGGTCATGAAACTTCTCATTTTGCCAATTGGGTGATTATATAGTTGAATGATTATATAGTAGTATAATCTCATTATGGCATGGATTTTTATTTATCAATACTTAGTATATGACGAGATATACATTACTGTATTTTTTTCAACTAGAAATGTCTGTTCATATATTTTTTTGCCCACATACATCACAGTACAAAATCAGTCACAAATGGGTTAAAGCCTATTAAGCCCATGAGAATTTCTTGTGATTGATTTTGTGTTTTGATGTGCATGAGGTAGTAAAACTATACACAGCACTACACACACATACACATAAACAATTGTCCTTGTACAATTTTGTGACTACTACATCTTTCTGCACTTAATATATGTGTGTTTTACCATGTGCTATATATCAAATTTCAGATACTGGAACTCATAAATTTAACCAACTGATCTTTGATAAAACAAGCAAAGGGAATACAAAGAAACAAAGGTAACCATCTTTTTAGCAAATGGTGTTGGAATAACTAGACATCCACATGTAACAGTTTTAATGTAGATACAAAGCTCACACTTTTCACAAAAATTAAGTCAAAATGGATCTTAGACCTAAATGTAAAATGCAAAACTGTACAGATTCTAGAAGATAACAGAAAAAAAACCTAGATGACTATTTAACTATAATGCCAAAGGTAAAACCATGAAATAAATACACACCATAAGTTGAACTTCATTAAAATTTAAAAAAAAAAAGCTTTTGATTTGCAAAAGGCAATGTCATGACAATGAGAAGACAGATTAAAGACAGCAAGAAAATAGTTTCTAAAACATGTTTTCTAACAGACTATCCAAAATATATAAGGACTCTTTAAACTCAGTATTGAAAAACCACTAGCCTAAGAAATGGGCCAATGTCCTAAAGAGACACCATACAACATACACTGATGGCAAATAAGCATATTAAAAGATATTCCATACCACCTATTATCAGGAAATACAAATTCAAGCAATAATGAAATAGTTACACCTATAATATTAGAATGACTAAAATCTGTAACTCCAACAACATTATGTTTATTGGATAGTGCATATCCAGCACTGTGTTGGATAGGATATGGGGCAGCATGAACTCTCATTTATTGCTGGTGGGGACACAGAATAGTATGTGCACTTTTGAAAATAGTTTACTATTGATTTTTTACAAAACTATACATACTGTTCTGTGTAATCCAACCACTATACCATTTATCCCACAGAGATGAAAACAGGTACACACAGAAACCTGTACCCAAATGTTTACAACAGTCTTATGCATAATTACCAAAACATGGAAATAACCAATAAACCCCTCAGTAGGTGAATATATGAATTAACTATGGTAATCCAGATAATGGAATACTATTCAGCATTGAAAAGAATTATCTATCAAGCCATAGAAGACACAGAGGAATTTAAATACCTACTACCAGTGTGAAAGAGGTTAATTTGAAAAGGCTACAAATTGTATGATTCTAGCTATGTGATACTCTGGAAAAAGCAAAAATGTGGAGACAATGAAAAGATTGGGGGTTATTAGAGGGCTGGGAGGATTAATATATGAAGAACCTGTTTGCTATCCTATTATATCTATTTTAGGTATACTACTATAAAATTTGTCTTAAAGAAAATTCAAAGGATAGTGTTTTCTCCTTTATTTTTTACTGGTAATATAGTAATCAGGAACTATTTATGCCTTTTGTATTAGATCTGTGTTAGATGTGTGTGTGTGTGTGTGCATGTGTATATGTGTCTGTATTTACCAAGAGAAGGGGATTTTAAACTATAAAATAAATATCTCTAATTTTTTAATTACCATATAATTAAGATCTTTTTTTATTTTTTTGAGTCAATATGACATAATTTCCCAAGAACTTATCTACTCTATGTTATTATGTTTATTATAATAATTATATATATATGTATATGTGTGTGTTTGTGGATATGTGTGTGTATGTGAATGTGTGTGTGTGTGTGTGTATAGCCTCAGAAATCTCTTTTAATCTTGGATTTTATATACATCTTGTACTTCCCTCTTAGAGCTTCCCTCTCAATGCTTTCACTTAACAAAATGTGTAATCAAGATAAATATTTTTAATAAACCTAATTTACTCTATTTTTAAAAGAAACATAGAAGCAATAAGTTATTTATTAATCACTGATAATTTCACATTTAGCCTAGCAGTTTTTCTGTAGATGCCAGATACTCCTAAACCTAGAATATAAGAATTTCAGAATAAAATTTAAATCTTTGCATAATAATGTCCACTATTCTTAAAAAAGAAAAGAGGCTTTTCTCAAATTTCAGTGACAACTTTTTTTTTTAAGATTTATTTATTTATGCATACAGAACTGGGGTACAAGCCAGTGATGTGGTAGGTGAGAGGATTCACCAGAGACAGAGTGGGGAGCAGAACAGGCCAACTGACGAAGTACACTGCTGAGGGGAGCAGCGGACAGGTCAGGGGAGGTTGCCATGCCATGTGGATCACCTCTGGGAGTAGGGATCGAGCTTACGCTGAAGTGGCTTTAGCTTCTTTGTGCTGTGCTTTAACCCACTGTGCCACCAGGGAGGACCTCAGTGACAATTTTTAATAAATATGCTTTATTATATAAAATATCTTTTTATATCTACGCAAACATAAGCAACTGTATGAAAGAAGTTAAATGTGTCTCACAGTTTTATGAAGGACTGCTTATACCTCTTTCTTTTCATCATAACAAAAGGCATATTTCTCTGAGCCTAAACTAAAGAGTTTACCATTCTACTGTAGTCCCAGAAAGTATCTATTCTGAGATATAAATAAGAATTTAGAAAATTTCTCCTGATTTATTCTTGTATATTTAACCAAAGATATATCAATACATCTATTTCTAACAGCAGAATATTAAATGAAAACTATACTTATAAAATGCATGCTTATACTTTTTTCCATGCCTTTTAGAGCCAGTCAACTTATCCATTAACACAGTAAAATAAACCCAAACTACTATTTTTTTTAAGATTTATTTATTTATGCTTACATAACTGGGGTACAGGCCAGAGATGTGCTAGATGAGAAGATTCACCAGAGACAGTGTGGGGAGCAGAACAGGCAGATTTACTGAAATACACTGCTGAGGGAAGCAGCAGGCAGGTCAGGAGAGGTCTGCCACGCCATGTGGGTCAGCGCCCTGGTTGGGGAATTGAACTCGTGCTGCAGTGGCTTTGGAAAGCTTCATAATGCATTGCACCCATTGTGCCACCAGGGAGAGCCCAATTTTTTTAAAAATTAGTTTTAAAAGAAAACTTCTGAAGTTTTTTGATTTATGAGAGTATAAATATATTGTATGAGTGACTTATAGATACACACTCTTAGCTATATGTGTATAATTCATTTTCTTTTTCTTTATTACTTGCATAATAATAGAAAATAAAATTCTAAAAGTGATTAAACATATTGCACAATTCCACAAGACAGAAAAGTCAATACATGTTGGACTCATCTTATCTTTAAAATATATTTTTAGAAGAAAATTGCCACAAGAAACTTGGAAAAACTTGTACTTGACTTAGTATTAGGTATAGTAAAATAATACTATTAAGGGACTAGCTGATAAATCATGTGTGAGAGAGGTTAAACATTTATAAATTTCTGTTAAAGCGTTTTGCAATGGATATTGGATAATGACAACTGGTTCAATATTTTTTTTAGTGATTATCCACTTTGTTTTAAAACTTTCTTTTTTAAATATTAAATTTGAAGTGGTGCTTTCTAGCTTTCTGACTTACCAAATGGAGTATCAAAATGCAACTCCATATCAATTGCTAACATTCACTATTTTTAATCATATTTAATTTATGGAGGAATGATCATAGTACAGACTATGGGAGAGGATGGGGCACCATATGTTGTTAGCTAGCAGTAGAAAGTGACATGAGCAGAAAAGTAACATTAATAAGATCCTGTTTGTTTATTAGTTATATATTATACAACCTGGCTAGAAGCCAGGTATTCTATTAAGTCTTGGATTATAAAGGTAGGTGAAAGCAAGCATGATCTTGACAATTATGGTAGCTTACAGTCTAATGCAGAATCACTATTAAGTGATCACACAAAACTACAAAATTACAGATATAAGCACCTGAAGTACAAGAGTGAGATATTATTAATGCAAATAGCAAAGAATTCTTACCTAGTCTATGGGATTAGGGACATTTTAATGAATACAGTAACCTTGAACTAAGATGTGAATGACAGGGACACACAATGGGGAGTTTATTTGGGTGAAACATAGAACTTTTCTAGAAGATAAAAAAAGCACAAGGAAAATCCTGTGGTGTGCAACACACTGATATAAGATTTTTTAATATTTATTTTATTTATTTATGCATACAAGAGATGGGAGATAGGCCAGAGGTACAGGGCTGTGAGACAGCGTGGAGCAGAACAGGCAGATCTACTGAAATACACTGCTGAGGAGAGCAGCGGTTAAGACAGAGAAGGTCTGCTGTGCCATGTGGGTTAACTCTCTGACTAGGAATTAAACTCATTCTGCAGTGGCTGGAGCTAGCTTGTGCTGAGGCTTAAACCCTTGCTCCACCAAGGCGGTCCTGATATGTCTTTGTAAACCAGAATATGTTTATCAATAGGACAGTGTCTCAAGATAAAACTAGTCAATCTGGAACTACACCACATAGGGTCTGGGGAATTTTGTGAAGGATTTTAAGCTTTTTTCCTACCACCAGTAGGAAGTACATGAAGGTGGTCACCACAACTTTATGTGATAAGTTAGAGTATAGATTTTTTTGCTATTGCATGATGGCAAAATCTGAATGTACTGATTCAAACTAGATTGAAGATGTTTTCCTCTCATATATAATATTCCAGTGTACACACAGCCCTGTTCCAGAAAGTCATCCATGGACCTATACTAGTGAGTTTCTCTTACCAGATTACTTACTTCGTTGCTTCAGATTCCTATTTCTAGGAATAGGAACTCTATTCCTAGAAAATAGTGCAGGAATTTCTAGGAAAAAGAAAGTTATGGGCCAAGATTTTTTTTTTCTTTAGCAACTTGCACATAATAGTTTCACTCATAATTATCAGTCTGAACTAATTCATGTGGGTAAAATATAAATTATTTCTAAAGACAGTTTTCCTTAAAACTGTTTAATGACTATTATTATGCATTAATCTGAAGACTAGGAGCTGGGAATATATAATAAACATCTAAAAATATTCTGATGCATGGCATAAAAATGTGTGACATAAATGTGAGTTAATCAGAAAACAGCCAACAGTCAAGTGTTGACAAGCTCCATTAATTTATAGTACCTTTTCTAAAGAAAACCTTCACTGTCTATTATGATATGGCAGAAGTTTAGGTACACATGACTTAGAAAAAAAATGTGTATCTGAAATTGACATATTGATGAATCCTTAACATAGAGATAGTTATCAATAAGACAACTACCAAAAATAATTTGGGGTAAGACTAGAGGAAAGAGTTTAAGTTTCTTATTAGTTTAAAAAAAAATCTCAGTTCTAGTGAAAGCATGTTTGATAATGAGTTCAGCTCATTCACTAACTTCAACAAACAATGTCTAATTCCCAGTTCTGAGTCACTGGAAATACAAAGATGAAGAAGACACAATCTCTGGGAAGATAGCTGAGTAATTAACTGTGATGGTGGGTAGTTATAACATGGTATATTCTGGTACAATGACTATATAAAATAGAGAATAGCTAACTGTAGTAAAAAGGACAATTTGTAGGAAGGACAGAAAATGGTTAATTTGAAGTACTAAAGAAGAATTATAACTTGTCCAGTGGACAATGAGAAAACACTTCATCCAGAAGGAATTAAATGTGTAAGTTGGAAGAAATAGAGGTGTGAAACATCATTTATTTAAGTCAGCAAATATTTATTTCACATCTTCTGTGGATTCATAATTCTTTTATTTCTCTGGAGAAATATGGTTTGAGAATATGGTCAAAAAAGATAAAAATTCTCTACATGGAGCTTGGGAAGTAAAACAGAATACGCAAGTAAACTAATAAAATAGTATGTAAGATGAGAAGAAATGCTATGTAGATAAGGAAAACATGAGCGAGGGTACTGGTATTTTAAACTAGAACATATGAGAGAGTAGTTTCTGCAAAAAAGTTAAGAAAGTAAGCCATGAAATTATGCTCTGTGTGTGTGTGTGTGTGGGTGTGTGTGTGCGTACGTGCACATTGGTGGTGATGGTGATGAGGTTCCTGGGAAGTGATCACAGCAAGTGACAAGTTTCTGAGTTAGGAATGATTTCTGACACTTTCAAACAAAAACAATGTCACTGAAGTGGAATGAACAAGGTTGAGATTGGAAAAATGAGTAAAGCAGGTAGTAGGAATGATAGCATGTAAGGCTTTAGAGGCTATTGTTCAGACTTTCCTTCGTACTCGGAGTGAAATGGGAAATTATTGTATCAGAGGAGTGACAGACATAATTCAGTTTAAGATTGAAAAGTTTCTTCCTAGCTTCTTTGATGAGAATATATGGTGGAAATATAGGAGGAAATAAAGAACCCAGTTAGGAGGCTACTAGAACAATCCAATATAACCTATTTGATAAATTGCACGTTGAAATTTATCAAAAAAAAAAAAGTGGTAGGAGATTAGTTCATTGAGGTAGTTTGAATCCTAACAATGATATCTCTTGTTTGTCAAGAAAAAATATTTTAATTGGTGGGCATACAATGAACAAATATTCAAGCATTTTAAAGAAGAAAATTATTTGATCAACTGGCATGAGAGAAAAATTAATCAAAATTCTAGACTACCACCCCTGCTCTCAGTGTCTGTTTCTCTCTTTGTTTGAACCTCATTTTTACATATTCACTTTTTTAATTCACTAAGTAACATTAACTTCCAATAGAACCTATCCTATCTCCAACCTTTGAAATTATAGTAACTCATCTCCTTTTTAAAATGAAAAAGAAATCATAAATCTCCCTAGGTTTACACCAAAGGACAGGTTCTTCTCATGGGCAGCATTTATTAAAACCACGTTAGGAATTCTGCTTCTTCCAAACATGTAATAAGCTGAAAGGAATGTCACATCTGCCCCCAACAATGAGAAAAAGCTAGATAAATCATAAAGTATAGCTTTTCCCCCCACCCATTTGGAGAGCTGAATCACAAGGAAACTGGGTAATCTGAAATTCTAGAAGGAATAGGCCCCTTTAAGAGAAGGAATACACAGACCAACTCACCCTTGCCAGAATCCTGGAAGAACTTGCAGGCTCCTATACAGTTTTTTTTTTTAAAGATTTATTTATTTGTACATATAGAACTGGGGTACAGGCCAGAGGTTCAGGGGCGGTGAGAGGCTTCACCAGAGACAGAGCGGGGAACAGAACAGGCAGATCGACATAGTACACTGCTGAGGGGAGCAGCGGGCGTGTCAGGAGAGGTCTGCAGCGCCATGTGGTCACCTCAGGGGCAGCGGGAATCAAACTCATGCGGAAGCGGCTTTAGATTCTCAGTGCTGTGCTTTAACCCGCTGCACCACCAGGGAGGGCCCCTATACAGTTGTTTAAGGAGAAATCAGCTAAGGTGTTAACAACTTTTTTTTTTTTTTAAAGATTTATTTATTCGTGCATACAGAACTGGGGTACAGGCCAGAGATGTGGAGGGTGAGAGGATTCACCAGGGACAGAGTGGGGAGCAGAACAGGCAGATCGACGAAGTACACAGCTGAGGGGAGCAGCGGGTGGGTCAGGAGAGGTCTGCCACACCATGTGGTCACCTCCGGGGCAGGCGGGAATCGAACTCATGCGAAAGCGGCCTTAGATTCTCAGTGCTGTGCTTTAACCCGCTGCGCCACCAGCCTGTTAACAACTTTTTAAAAGCTGAGAAAAGGCTAGAGTGTCAATATATTATAGTACCCATACAGGTGTCCTATATACACGGGGATTTGCATACATTAAATGTCTCCTTTTCATCACCACTGCTAAATGCTTTTGGGAAACATTGGGAGCAGGGTATTAACTAGAGAAGTCTCCCTCAGTATTGCAGCTAAATAGAAAGTGAGTGTCATCTGCTCCTAGTGGAAAGGAACAAAACCTTACTACCTACCCGGAAGTTTCATTTGAACATAACAAAAGGTTTAAGCCAAAGAGAGTGAGAAATAAAAAGGAGGAGGAGACGGCCCTCCCTGGTGGCTCAGCGGGTTAAAGCACAGCACTGAGAATCTAAAGCCGGGTTAAAGCACAGCTTCCACATGAGTTTGATTCCCGCCTGCCCCGGAGGTGACCACATGGTGTGGCAGACCTCTCCTGACCCGCCCGCTACTCCCCTCAGCAGTGTACTTCGTCGATCTGCCTGTTCTGCTCCCCACTCTGTCTCTGGTGAAGCCTCTCGCCGCCACTGAGCCTTTGGCCTGTACCCCAGTTCTGTATGCACAAATAAATAAATCTTTAAAAAAAAAAATGAGGAGGAGAAAGTGAAGACTCAAAACAGTAACCCCTACAAAAACAACAGCTAACAATGATCTCCAAATAATGAAGATTTCAAAGTGTATTCCCCAAGGATGTGTATACTTCTAGCAGGATAAGTGTGATCACACACACCTACCTATTTAGGCACATCATAGTCAAACTACTGAAAATAAGAGAGAGTATCAGGAAAAAAAAAAAAAAAAGATACAACATACAGAAAACAGAAAAAGAGATGAGCTACATCAGATTTATTTTTGAAAAAATTCAAGTTGAATAAATGAATGAATCATATAGTTTTAAAATATTTGAAAGAACATAAGAAGTAAATAGAATACTATACTTAGTGAAAATTTCTTTCAACATAAAAACCAGATGAAAAATGAAATATTTGATTATCATACTGGATTAAAAAAAAGAGAAGTGCCTTCCCTGGTGGCACAACCAGTTAAAGCGCAGCACCACGAAGCTATCACAGCCACTGCAGCAGAGTTTGATCCCCAGCCAGGGAGGTGACCCGCATGGCATGGCAGACCTCTCCTGTCCTGCCTGCTGTTCCACTTAGCAGTGTACTTCGTCAGTCTGCCTGTTCTGCTTCCCAGTCTGTCTCTGGTGAAGCCTTCTCTGACCTGTACCCCAGTTCTGTATGCATAAATAAATAAATCTAACAACAAAAAAATTGAACTATTTGCCTTCACAAATAGGTAGAAAATAAAAGCATAGAAAAATATATGCTATTAAGTACTATTTTAAGAGTGTTCGAATAGGTCCGCTAATATCAGATGCAATAGACTTTAAGACAAAGAATATTACTGGAGACAAAGATGAGTGTTTTATAATGATAAAACGCTCAATATACAAGAAGATTTAACAATAATGTCTATCAATATACACACATAACTTATAAAAGAGCTATTAAATGCATGAAACAAAACTTATAATTTAAACAAATCAACAGTTACAGTGTTGATTTCAATTCTGACTTCTCAGAAATCAATAGCTTGCAAACATAATATAAGTAAGAATATAGAAGATTTAAATAACACTATCAATGATTTGATTGTATACTCCATTTTATAAAAATGAAAATATTTATACTTTGCATTTCATCAAAATTTAAAACATTTATCATCAAAGGTGTTCATTATTAAAATAAAAAACAGATTAAGAAGAATATTTATAAATTATATATATATGATAAATACTGGTATTGGATTATAGGAAGAATTTTGACTAAAATATCCAATAAAAGTAGACAGAATATGTGAATAGACACAAAAAAAAATATGAGCTAAGAGAACAAATGAAAAGATGTTCAGCATCATTATTCAATAAGCACAATGACATAATTCTATATACCCACTAAAATGGTTATCAATAGCATAACATATATACTGTTATTGAAGAAGCAAAGACTGAGATTCTCATACTGTACCATGGTATGCCATTTTGGAAAGAGTCTGACAATTCCGTATAAAGTAAAACTTAGGACCTAGCAAATTTATTCCAAGATACCCAAGATACTTACCCAAGAGGAATTTAAAAATGCATCTACACAAAGAAGACTGTGTGTGTGTGTGTATGTATGTTCATAGCAGCTTTATTCTTATTAAAGATAAACTGGAAACAACCAAAATGAATATTAACTGGTAAATGACTAAGCCAGTTGTGATATATTCATAAAATGGCATATTATTTGTAGTACTATAGGAGTCAACTACTAATACATGATCCTCAAATAAGCAAAAAAAAGAATCAACTGCATGTTTATATGATTAAATTTATACAAAATATCTAGAAAAGGCAGTTATAGGTGCTGAATACAGGTTAATGGTTTGTTGGGAGTGTGGGAGTGAGGTTACCAAGGGAAGGATTGGTTGAAGTTGATCATGTAAAGGAATGTTTTGGACAATGAAATTGCTCTAAAACTGTATTGTTATATTTGATGACTAAAAAATTGCGAACAGTTTTACACTTGAAATGAATTTTATAGTATGTTAATTATACCTCAAGAAAGTTGCTAAATTAAAAAGAAAGAAAATAGCGTCTTGGTTAAGAATTAGCTTGTTCTCCTTATATCATTTTCTTGATTCTTCTATGATTTTGATGAAGCATTCTCTATGTATTTCAGTGTCAGAAGGAGATGTATAAGGGTCAACTATATTTAATTCCTCTATAGCTCTCCTTTTTTAATCAAAAGGATGCATCACAATAAGCTAAATATAATGAGTGATATCCTAAGAGTTAGAAGATGCAGTTTGATCAGCATCTATCTAGTTATCTTTCTGTAGCCTCTATAATGCTTAATACTTAATAAATAATGGTGATCTTGAAAAGGTGAAATAGTGTTAACCATCATTGGGAAAGTCATATAAAGTTAGACAGATGTTCTTAACCAAAATAAGAAAATATAGTCAGATTTAAAAAGTATATATTGGCACATGTATGCCATAAAATGAGTAGAAAGTAAATAGAGGAGTTACAGTTAGCAATATATTAATTATGATAGCTTTTGTTTTTGTTTTTCCACATAATTGAGTTTAGAATGGGTCAAAGAACAGGCTACAATTATATCATATAAAAAATATTCCAATCATATCCTTATTTTATTTACCTTTATACAAGTGAAAGGGCACACAAGAGTGAAAATTTGATATGAAATTGATAATCAAAGAATAATCCATTTGGGGTAGAAAATAGGTTTATATAAGGAGATAGCAGAAGAGTAAGCTATAAAAGAGTTAGAACCAAATAATAGAAAGTTTTGAATTCTAGAGACTTTATGAATTATAGCTTATTTTCAATAGGGAAGTTATAGAATGAAAATAGCATCTTATAGAAAATAATTTTGTTGTGTACAGAACTTAGGTGGGCTGAAAATGGAAGAACAAAGCATTAGGATATTATTTTTACTACAATAGACCAAGCCTGGAGTAGTACCTAGGAAATTAGCATTGATAATAAAAAGATTATTAATCTCAGTTACCAGTTTTTGAGAATTTTCTATGTACCAAGCTCAGTGTTAAAGTTTGCATTCATTACTTTATCTTCTTAGAAGTTCCACTAGGAAATAAGTTCAGGACACTCAATGTGTTGCTTTGCAATCAGTGGCTTAAATAAATAATTTTCTCAGTGTTCTTTAGTTGTAACATGGCATCATAAAAGTACAAACTTCTCTTTCTAACTATATTACAAAAGAAGGAATTATTTGTCAATATATGATGAAATGACACAACCCACTTTAGAAATGCCAGAAATAAATATTTGTTATCTCTTGAAATTAGTTTGCTAGTTTGGGTATCAAGTTAAACCAAACTGACATCACTGGAACAGGTTGCAGGGTAAAATTTTGAGTTCTGTTAACCATATCAAAATGCTGACACTTGTATTATTTGTGAGGAATATAGAGTCTGTTCAATACAACTGTGAACTCTATTTCATATTAATTATGTATTTCCATTAATTTTTGTGTATAGTTAGTACAAATCATCTGAAAATGAATCAGATGCCTAGAAGTGATTTTTTTAACATGAAGGCATAGATTAAATTTTGGTTTCCATTACATCAATAATAAAAGCTTTAATTACTGAGGATATTATGTTGAAATGAACCTTGCAAACAGGGCTGAGATCTCAAAGCACTGAACCATTCAGTTTGTGTAAAATCAAGTTAGAATCTTGAATTGGCATTAAATAAGCTTTAAATCTTGAGACATTTAAAAGTTTATCAACCTTTGGCATAACCTTAGTTAAACAAAGAAAACCAGTGAAAAATCTTCATCAAGACTAATCTCAAATATCAAATATTAAAATAATATTTTATAATTAAATTAATAGGAACAACTATTTGATAAAAGCATGCTTTATAAATTTAAACCACATCCATATATTTTACTTTTATAAAGTGATTATCAATAACTGTGGTTTTTAAAGCACTACTAATTCTCAGTTTAATGGATTTAGAGGCATGCACAAAATGTACATCCCAGAAACTCATCAATCAGCTCAGTCACATGATCAGTTGTCTCTCACTTAATTAATAATCCCACTTCATATTCATATAGCATTTTATAAATCTGATATCTTTAAATTTGGCAGACATTCTTTATATGCAACAAAGAAAACAATCACAATCAAGAGTAAGATTTAATATGTAATGATTTAATATATGAGATCAAATACACCCGTCACTTTTTTTTTTTTCAGCAAAAGGGAAGTGTGATTACCAAGCTTAAGTATGCTGTATATTAAATGAAAATTCTGATCATAAAGAAAGGTACTATCTACTCAAAAGTATAATTTCTGTACTTTGAAAATCATCTCAGCAAGAATTATCTTCCCTATCAAATTGTAGCACTTGTCAAAATCAACTGTAAAGCATCTCAAGTGCTCTTCTGAATCAACAAAACAGATGTATAGCAATGTGAGGTTACAGGAGAAGGAAATAACAGTGAACCAGATGCCCATCAGTGCCCTTAATCTCTTGAACCAACACTTAACACAGTAGACACAGAAGGTCTTCGGATAGTATTCCTAAGAGGGAAATACAAGACTGATTCTTAATAATATGTAAAAATATGTAAAGATCATATCTTTCTGCTTTGCTTGCTAGACTTTTATCCTTTATATTTCTAAATATACCACAAGACATGTAGCAGGGTGTATTTTTTTTTTTTGGTCTACTAGTCAATACAGGATATTTTCTTATGACGCAGTTTGAGAAATTAAGAGGTAAAACTATAGAAGACAAAAAGGGGGAAATTATTTTAGTACAAGAAAATTCTGCTTCAGTCAATTTTTTCCTCTATCTTACTAATCAACAACTCTTCTTTATGCTTGATAGTATATTGTACTATCAAGGACCAGAAGTTCTGAAGGCACACTACCATACTGAAACTCCAATCTTGCCTTCTGTTGTGTTAATTTTACAAGTTAGTTAATCCCTCTGCATTATATGTAAAATGAGATGGTAATAGTACCTATATTATGAAGCTGTTTTCAAAATTCCATGAGGTGTTTCCAGGTAAATGACTATCAGGCACTGCTTGGTACATAACCTCAAATATGGTCATTAGATTTTTATCTCTTGTTTAACTCATTTATACTCATTTGCCATTCTCATCAAATAATAGTTACCAAAGATACTTATAGTGCTCTATTCTACTGTGCCCTACAAACCTGAGAGATTGCGTCCAAAATTTATATATATATATACACATATATATGTGTGTGTGTATATATAAATAACTAAAAGTGAAATTCTAGTTATTTAGTGATTTTATTTAACTAAATCTAAATAGTTGATTTTTTTTTAAAAAAAGTCTACCAAGTACAGGAAAACCAGTGTCAGTTGGTAAAGATATAACAAGACTGATGTTATGATTTCTGTATTTCCATGATATGGACACTTAGATTCAGTGTTTATTCTAGCACTTAGCCACTATGTAAGATGCATGATCAAGTGGAATGAAAATGGAAAGTGTTTTTGGGCCACTACAGATAATACCAACTTGGAAAGACAAAATTAGTAGCTGGATTTTCCTACCTTTCATTATCTTTCTGAGAATTTAAGTATTTAAGTGGGAGTGGTGATTGAGAGGAGAGTAATGTATATATCCACAGCTCCAGTCTATGAAGTCCTAATTCACTAGGTTTGTTTTTTTTTAATTTGCTGCTCAAAATTGAGGAAGTAAGCACAAGACTTCACATGAGGAACCATCTGCCTTTTCAATTATATGACTTTCTTTTCCCTGCATTACACAACCCCACTCAACACTTAAGACCCAAATAAAAATGTTTACTTTTCTATAACATCACTCCCAACTCCATAGAAAGATCTAGTTGTTCATGCTGTATTTTCAGAGTCCTTGTGTTGGTTCTTACATATAATTTAAACTGCATTTTAATTTACCATGTCTCTTATTTCATAAGATTATTCCCTTCATAAAAATGGCTATTACTAATATTTAGCATACTGACTAATAAATATTAAGCACTCAATAAATATATACTACATAAGTGAACTTATTTCTTGATTTTCTTACCATTTCCAAGATGTAGTTTTTCAAATAAACTGTGTTATGAACTAAATGTTGTGTATGCTTCCCCAACTAAATGTATATATGTTGAAGTCCCAAACTCACAGTGTGGCTATATTTGGAGTGAGGAAATGATCAAGGTTAAATAAGATCATAAGCTTGGGACCTGATCCAATTTGATTAGTGTCCTTATAATAAAAGAAACCAGTGTCCAATCCCCTCACTCTTTAAACTCTATTGAAACATGTAGGAAAAGATGAGCATACAATGAGAAGGCAACTTTGATAATAGACTTTGTATCTCCAGAACTATAAGAATATAAACTACCCAGTTTATGAAATTTTGTTATAGCAGCTGTACTAACTATTGCCTGTAACCTCAATTGTTTTTGTACTAATTATTAAAGGCATAGAGAGGACTTTGTTTATGATCAGCATCTTAATATTAGTCCCTTTATTGTTTCAGCACTAGGGTTTCTAATATCTTGCTGAATAAATGATCATTGAATAAATATATGAAAAAATGAAATTTATTATTTGAACTTACATACCAGTGCTAAAAAATTCACTGAAATCACTCCTACATAGAACTGAATTAACCACATTTAACAGAAATCTTACATACTGTTAGCAGTAGCAGTAAAAAAGTGTTAGTGCTGCCCACCTGTGGCCGCAGCTCTCAAACAGGGACCTAACAAGAAGACTTGAATTTGTCACTATTTTGCAGTATTCTACTTATCCCATAGGAAATTAATACATATTTTCTGTACCATACCCAGAGAGGGTGGGTTGACTCTTGTTGACATCCCTGTGGCGAAATTCCTGTCTTAAGATTCCAAGAAGAAGCAACTGGATTTCAAAGTATCTACATTGAAGCTCCTAGTATCCCTATTTAATACTCTACTCAGGTAGCAGCATGGGTGGGCAGGTGGATAGTGCTTCTCAGCAAGTATCCAGTTTGAATTTTCCCTCCTTACTATCATCTTTAATATGTAAATTTGTTTTCATTGCAACTTAACAGTCACTTAAAACTTGGCATTCCCTGTCTTTTCCCCTAAATATAGGTTAGGGTGGAAAATATCCTAGAATGCCATACTTTCTGTCAATATTGTTCTTTTAAGAAGTCTGACTTCTGTTTTGTAGGCTGAATGAAATGGTGGGGATGACAGCATATAAACCAATTTGGAAACTGAGAGTGGAGTGTATGACACATTTTTGGCTATTCTGTTTAGAATATGGAAATACTTATAATTTGTTGTCCTTAGTGTGAAGTTTTAGCCAAAATTTCAAGACACAGGAAATGTCCCATTCAACATATTATGACACACAGTCTTTGAAACTTTTTGAGAAGCACAAAGAAAAAATTTAAATCACCTGTTATTCCTCTACTGCTAAAGTTTTTGTGCCAATGCCTATTTTCCTTCTTAACTATGTGTAGCTTATAAATATGTGTAGTCAGAATAATATTTTATAAATAATTCTTTCCTATTTAAATGTAGTCAAATACTGCTCATTATTCTAATAAAGCATAATGTTCAGTGGTGCATAGTTTCGCATTATTTTATAAAATATGCAATCACAAGAACTCTTACTTTGTTTATAAAATATTTTGCCATTAATTAATTTGTATATATATTTTAAATGCCACTGTGTGCCATGTATCAATCAGAGACGGATGTTGCTATAAATCATGGCACAAGACAAATGCAATATGATTTTGTGAGAACAAAGGGTAAAGAGTCAATTTTTGTGGCCATCTCTATGTTTCTATCTTGATGTGGTGATGGTTTCAAGGATATATTCATGTGTTAAAACTTAACAAATTTTATACCTTTAATATGTATATTTGATTGTATTTAATTTATACCTCTATAAAATTGTTAAATAAAAAGCAAAAAATTGGGACTAGACAGTTTTCTAAAGTATACTTAAACCTCATCAGTATGTAGAAATTACGTTTTAAGTAATATAGGAGTATATCACACCTTAGAGAGGATATCAGATATTTGAAATGCTTATTTAGATGGGAAAAACAAGGGAGTCATAAGAGAAAAATCCCAGATGAAAAGTAGGGAAATGATCCTGAATTGTGAAAAAAATAAACATGCACAATTTAATGATGTAAAAGAAAGAGCCATGACTTTTATTTGAGAGAATGAAATAGAATAATAAGAAATGAGGGTGGAGAATCTATAGGAAAAAATTCTTAAAAACTTTAAGGGTAAATGTGTTAAGTAAGTAGCAATATATTTATGTCTCTGTGTGTATACATTGGTTATGTGTTTAAATAATGCTGAGGCTATTCTGTAGAAATAGTTTGTCTTTAAAGGAGCTGAATATAATAGAATTAATGCTGCTACTTTGCATACCAAGTTAAAAGGCCTATGCCACAAGCTTTGTGACATCTGATATTTTGACTTACACCAACTAGGGCCATTGATATTGGTTAAAATTGGCATAAAAGAAAGAGGCTTGATCAGACAGTAATTACTTTTTTTTTTTTTTAAAGATTTATTTTATTTATTTGTGCATACAGAAGTGGGGTACAGGCCAGAGGCTCAGGGGCGGTGAGAGGCTTCACCAGAGACAGAGTGGGGAGCAGAACAGGCAGATCTACGAAGTACACTGCTGAGGGGAGCAGCGGGCGGGTCAGGAGAGGTCTGCCATGCCTTGTGGGGGCAGGCGGCAGGCGGGAATCGAACTCATGCGGAAGTGGCTTCAGATTCTCAGTACTGTGCTTTAACCCGCTGCGCCACCAGGGAGGGCCCAGACAGTAATTACTTTAATGAAGTAGAGAAGAGAGGAGATAAGTCTGTTATGATTTTTAGGTTTTGAGTTAGAATACACATATAATTGGTGGATACCTTACCTGGACATTATTAACACTGAAAATAAAGCAGACTACAGAGAAAGAAATCCGTTTAATTGTGGACACATTAACTCTGAGATGTCTGTGTGATTATCAGGCAGAGCACTACAATGAACCTGAACATATAGTGATAAATCAAATAGAATTTTCAAATAGCCAGGTGTATATAAATGGAGCCAAGCAGAGGGGGTTGGAGAGTTTGCCTTCAAGGAATTACAGAGAATATGTGATTACTTGGGGTGTGAGAATATTGTAGGTTTAGACTGAGTCTTGAGAAATTCTAACATTTATGATTTTAGTAGAAAAGAAGGAGTAAGCAAAGGAATCTGTGAAAAATGAGCCAAAGATGAAGTAAGAAAACCAGTGTTGTCTAAGGAACTAAGCCAAGCAGGGTAAAGCCAAATAGAATGAAGATAAAATTGTCTATTTGATTTAATGCTATATTATTTTTCTATTAGTGCTGTAAAAATTACCACAAACTTGGTGATTGAAATCAACATAGACTTATTAAATTTCTTGACACAAAGAAGTTCAAAATCAGTTTCTCTGAATGAAAATGAAGGTGTCCAAGGGTCTGAATCCTTCTAAAGGTTCCAGAGAGAATCTGTTTTCCTTGCCTTTTCTAGTGTTTACAGATCAGATACATTTCTTATGATACTTCCTCAAACCAATCTTTTGTTTATTTACCCTATCTCCTATTCTCCTTAGTAATATCTCCCTTTGCTTTCCTCTTATGAGGACATATATAATCATATCATTCAACCCACTGGATAATTCAGTCTAAAAATTTTTTAAAGATTTATTTATTTATGCATATAGAATTGGGGTACAGGCCAGAGGTGAAAGGATTCACCAGAGACAGAGTGGGGAGCACAACAGGCTGACTAACAAAGTACACTCCTGAGGGGAGCAGCTGGCAGGTCAAAAGATGTCTGCTGCGCCATGTGGGTCACCTCCAGGGCGGGGATCAAACTCATGTTGAAGTGGCTTTGGCTTCTTAGTGCTGTGCTTTAACCCACTGTGCCACCAGGGAGGGCCTCAGCCTACATTTCTTAATGTTAAAATAGTTTAACTACATTTGTAAAGTCCCTTTGCCATTCATGTACATATAAGGTTATATAAGGTTATTCATGCTACCTTATATGTTATATAAGGTAGCATAAACAAGACTCCAAGGATTAGGACATGAATATCTTGGGGAAGTTATTATTTAACCTATCACAGACGTTACTATAGAAATATGAGCGTATTTCACTTGAAAGAGTTTTGAGATACAAATGAGAAGTGAGAAAGTAAAAGCAGTATAAACAATTGTGTAAAAATGTTGTAGTAAATGGAGAAGAGAGAAATTGGAAGATAGAAGATAAATGGGTCAGAGGATGTTTTGATTATAGTGTGCATACTGAACGTGTTTAAATACTTTGAGGAAAATCTGAAGGGAAGCAGAGGGAGAAGATAGGAGAGAAAGGGTAGAACATATGTTCAGATTTTCTGAGAATGCTTAGGACTGCAGTGAAGGGACTGGAAACCTGAACATCTACAGCTTTCTCAGAAACATTTTCAAATGATCTGAGGATGGAATACTATAACTGTAGCAGCAATTATTTTTTCCGTTTATTCTTGATTAATTTTAATACACTATGCAGCTAATTTCTCTGCTTTATGTTTTTTAATATTTATTTATGCATACAGAACTTGGAACAAGCCAGAGGTATAGGGGTGGTGAGAGGTTTCACCAGAGACAGAGTGGAGATCAGAGAAGGCAGATCAACAAAGGACACTGCTGAGGGGAGCAGCAGGTGGGTTAGGAGAGGTCTGTCATGCCATGTGGGTCACTCCAGGTGGAGGATCGAACTCTGCACTGAAGCAGGTGCAGCCAGCTTGTAGTGCTGTGTCCTAACCTGTTACGTCACCAGAGAGGTCCCTGCTTTGTTTTGTTTTTTTTAATTAAAATTTCAATACTATTTTCTTTTTCTATGTATGTCTCAAACAAAGCATTTAAAATCCCAAACTGTGTTTCCTAGCATATAAACTAAACAACAAAATTGCTCCAGAAGAAGGCTGTAGTTTGGTAAATCTGCATGATTGCTTTCCTTCATATTTTGAATTTCAATTTTTTTTCTAAGTTTGCATTGGTTTGAATTTTCTGTCAGATTTTACTAAACTGTACTATCAATGAACTACACTGAATGCATTTTCCCCCAAAGGTTTACTCTTAACATTTCACATCACTATTTGCTCCCTCTCACTTTCCATTGTCATTTCTGTACATCCCAAATACAACACACCATGCCATCCACTGGGAACTGCAGGTGGAGCTTTCCCCAGGTTTCCTATAATTGGTATCTGCTATGCATGCTCACTGAGCATTATGTAAATTATGGCAGGGACCAAGAACCCAGAGGTATATGCATGTTTGAGTGAATGTGAGTATATGAATGATCTCTATGTGTATGTTGATGTGGAGGAGATAACTGAATGATTTTAATAACAATTTTCAAATCAGGATTTTCCTTAGGAGGTTTAGTGTAGTGATCTAGTGATCAATTGTTCAGAGTTTGTAGTACAATTTTGCACAAATATTTTGGGCATTTCTTGTTTAAAAGATAGTGCTAGAGGCTATTAAGGAAGATAGTTCTGTGCTTGAGAAGTTATGTATGTGTGTGTGTGTGTATGTATGTGTATATATATATATAATGTATATTATATACATATATACATATACATATATAGATACATACATACACACACACAATATAGGAAGTGTAGTGTTGAAAGAAGCAGGGAAGCTGAATAAGTAAAGATGTAAGGAACTATGATAGTGACCTAATAAACTCTACTTTACATTGGGTGTCTCAGCCTCTCTGAAAAGATTGTTTTTTAAGTTGAGCCCTGAATATCAGTTACCCAAGCAAGGTGCTGAACTGAAAGTTATATGCTATTAAGAATATTAAACAGTTATACAGTGTTTCAGAGAAGGTAGCAATCTAATTTGATTGTGGTGTTCAGAAAGTTTTGATAACACATTTCAGAAAGATGGGGCAGAGGCAGGAGGAAACAGGGTGAAGGGATAAATTAAACTATGGGAGCAAGCTAAGTGATAGTGCCTTGTGTGATGGACAGATGGGCAAGTCTGAGACAGGAAGTTGTCCTTCTTATTTGAAGCTGAGGATAAAATTTTATGAAGTAAAGTAGAAAAGGTATCTGATCATGTTGTATAGGCTCTTAAATGATGTGTGGGATTCTGTACTTTTTCCTTTTATATTTCTCTGATGTTCTTTCATTATTTTAAGTCTTTAGAATTACATAAGTCATATTAAAAGTAAAGAACAGTATAATGACACCATACAAATTGTAATGAGAGTTGCCATTTGTTGAAAAGTTACTTTGTGGACCCTCCCTGGTGGTGCAGCGGGTTAAAGCACAACACTGAGAAGCTAAAGCCACTTCCGCATGAGTTCAATCCCAGCCTGCCCTGGAGGAGATCCACATGGCATGGCAGACCTCTCCTGACCCCCCCACTGCTCTCCTCAGCAGTGTACTTCACCGATCTGCCTGTTCTGCTCCCTTCTCTGTCTCTGGTGAATCCTCTCACCCTCCGCATCTCTGGCCTGTACCCCAGTTCCATATGAATAAATAAATAAATCTTAAAAAAAGAAAATTTGCTTTGTGACAAATACTTCATATATATAATTTTTATATACTTTTCAGAAAACCAGAAGCATATTTACTAGAGATTAATTAATCTGATGCTCAGCTGTGGTAACTAATCTGCCTGTAAGTCACAATGCTAGAGAGAATTTGAACTGACAAGAGAAATGTTTTAGTCAGGGAGGCCAGTCAAAGATCTAATAACAATAGTGTAAGGAGTAAAAGTTCATGATGGTCTAGTATTCCATAAGAATAAGTAAGGTTTCCATTACTTCACTTAGTCACATACTGTTTTCATTTAGGTTGGCTGCACCTCAGCTGCTGGGAGGAGATGGGGTTCACCTCACTAGGGCTCTTCTCCCTCTCTTCCACTGAACCCGAACAGTCATGTTGATCTCATCAGTGGTTCTGAAACACACTGAGCTGAGTGAGGCAGTCCAGAGAGAAGGCAGTGCCAGACATTTTGGTGTTCCCTTCTTCGGGATGTGAACTCACAGTTTTTCTGCTAGAAAACAGCCTTTATACTCTCCTTGTTGCCGTTGTGGGTGCGAGGTGGGGATGGGTGGGAGCTCTGAGGGAAAGAGTGGAGCTCCTATAAAATAAGCGGTTTTTACTTCCCAGAGAGAATGACACACCTCTTAGACAGCCTCTCCCCTTTTATATTCTCTCATATTCTTTTCTTATTTTTACTGTCTTTATAAATTACATGAATCTGTTTTCATTTCTATTTCTGATTCTCACTTTTACTGAAACATCATCCTCCATTATTGCTTCTGTTGACCTGCTGAATTTGTCACTAGCAATTTTACAACAACAACAACAACAAAAAGGAAAACAAAGACATGAGTTTGTATAGATGAGGCAAAATGGAATTTTTCTCTTGGTCTCAAAATTCTATTCTTCCTGCATGTTCCTACCTCACACTCCTATTTGTAGGAAGGGTGATTTGGTAAGATACTAAGAATGTGTCGACTTAACAGCATTTAAGTTATTCTAAAATAGGCAGTTGATATGAGCAAGAAAAAAAATATGCTGATGTTTCTGAAGCACCTTAAATGGTATTGTCAGGGGAAAACTTTCAGGTTTTAGAAAGGCCCCTCAAACATCACACATGATTATCAGTAGGAAAAATAAACAGTGATTTCTAAACTCTAACACACTCTGCTTTTCTCCACCTACCACATGGAAAGCAATATGGAACTAGTAATTATTTCTTCAGCAGTGCAAATTACCTCTGTCTTTTATCCCACAGTATCTTAAACACAGGGTTCCCTTTCATGTTATAGCCAGAAGGGTTAGCTTGTTAAAAACTTGGCCCACCATTCTCCAAAGTGCCATTCAGGGATCCACTCATGCGACTCTCATTAATGATAAAGACCTGTGTCTAAAGGAGTATGCAAAACCCCAGAGAGTGGAAAGATTCAAAGTGTTATTGAGGCCAAGCCATCTTGTCTATAGGTGAGCCTTCCGGGTCATGGTAGATTCACCCCGATGAAATAAAGTGTAGAATTTTCCATGTGCCTGGGCCTCCTGTGCCATCACTAAATGCAAAGCTTTAGATTACCTCCTCCACACTGAATACAAATTACCCAATAAAACAAATAAAAGCTCTCTAAGGCTATATCATATATCATGTAAATTGTTTAGCTCCATTCAAAAAACATGTATTATGTCAGTACATTAGCAAAGTTAAATGTCTGCATTTACAAAAATTAGAAATGCTTAAAATCAAATGGCAAATTAATTCCTTCCACATTTCTTCCAGAACTATTTCATGAAATTAAAAATATACTAAAAAATCTAAATACACACTCACTTTCTTTATCTAATGTTCATGAAGGTAGCTTTTATTAATGTGGTTTTACAGGGGTGAGAATTCTAAAGACAACATTTCTATTAACTTAGATATTGCAGAACTATGAGAGACTGCTTTTCAGACTGTTCATTAAAACAGTAATTTCAGGTTTGAGGATTTTTATCCTCTACTGGAGAACTGAACAAAAACCCTGTTATTTAGTTATGCAACATTACTCAGTTTAACTGGCACTTTATGGTCTCCCATGTTCAAGCACAAATGGGGAAGGAACATTCCTCATCTTTTGGAGGATACGGACTGTATTCTGTTAGGATAGTCATCTTGTTATGTCCCATTCAGCTCAGCCCCATTAAGCTTTTGGGCCTAGAATTGCTGCTTGCTGCCAGGATTAATATCTCAGTATTTTTCTCTCTTAGTTTATGGTTACTTTTCAAGAATTAAATGATCATTCAGAAAGTTGGCTTCAGTTTATGAGCTGTTAAACCTATGGTAGATAGGGTACAGAAAAAGCAAAAGCATAAAAGTTATTAGTAGCAACTTTCCTTTGCAGACATTTGCTGGTCTCTTTTATTCTGAAACTAACTATCCATATTTCATCCTAAATTTCCCTCTGTGTGATCCCAGGGTTTACATCAGTAGGGTTGAATTCCCCTAAGTATTAATAGGATGCTTATTCAGTGACCATCAACATTCTTCCTTTAAAGGGATTTTTTTTCTTTTTATTGCCATCATATTTATTTCACAAGTGAGTTAAAATACTGTATATCATGTTAAAAATTCTAGATAAATGTAATGGAATGAAAATAGGAGGGGTTTTTTGTCATGATTCTTGACTGTTGATAAAACATTTCAGATTGACACCCATAGAAATTAAAAGTCTGTAGTCTACAGAATGAATCAGCAATTGGTGAGTGCACAAGTCTTAAGAAACATCAACCAATATTTATTACATTTTATATTTAGTAAGTACTAGATTCTAGAACTCAGCTGACCCAGATGTAAAACTCTTTAGTCTTGGAGCTAAATTTTTACAGTCTTGTTAAGTTTAGTGGAAATTTATGAATGAATGGATGAATGCACTGATTAACATAGATGTTCAAATTATTTGTTTGCTTATTGCTTCCCAGTTTTTAACTTCTAGTGGTCTCAGGATACTTGTTATTAGAATTTTGTCTAGGAACTACTTACTATGGTACTATCTGAGTGCTGTGCCTTTAACAAGTACAAATAGATACTAAAAAAAAAAAAAATGCTCCTGTTATATTTGCATCCTAGAACAAAAGAATAAGAATGAAGGACCTTTTTTAATAGATAAATTCACCATGTGTTTATGTGTAAGTATTTTATATAAGTAAGCAGGATTTTTTCCTTCTATACATGATTTATATTTGGTTTCCTTAAGGAGTTCTCTTTTTTTAATCAAAATTAATTTGATTTGGGGCCTGCAAATTGGAAAAGAGTTTGAAAATATTTAAAGCAGGGGAAAAATGCATAATTACAAATACTGTTTAAATCTAAAGGCCTCATTAGCCACCATATTTTTTAAATTCACATGTTCCAATTCAATGGTTTTTAAAAATCATCTTTAACGTTTTCATACCCCCACTCCCATCTCAATAAACGCTTGCTCCTAGGCCAGTTTACCTTCCTTCTCTCTCTCTCTTTTTGCTAGCTATCACTCAAACATAGTCATATATTTCACAGTACAGAAACCAGTTGCTTGGTGATTCATTTTCTATTAGGCTGAAAGTTCATTGAAGAAAGGATCCCAATTAGGGACATCTTTTTAAACTCATCCTTGTTGCTTTGTATAGGACTTGGTACAGTATGGATACTTAATCAATGTGCATTGCATAAATACCTGTGTCTTCGAATCTGTGTCCCTTCCTGTCATCACTGCCACTCACATGTCATCTTCTGCTTACCTGTTAGACAAACTCTAAAACTTTGGATTGTTTTAAGGAGTAACTTACAAGCTTCCTATGAAATGATGTTTTTAGACTGTGGATACACCAGACCCAAATCCTGTAAAGAAGCAAATATTTTTAGAGAAGCAGGCTACCCTCCAGTCTTCACTGGCAGGGCTTAAACTTCTCTAATGAGGACTGGCTGCTCTTCTGAGCCAAGAGCCCCGTCTGTCTGTTTCTATTTAGCAGCAAAGTCCTTAATCTTCATCATTTTCAAACCCCCATTTGTTTTCCATTTTTTTTCTCACATTCTTGACATAAGCCAAATAAAGTAGTTCCATTTCCTGTCTATCTTAATATCATATTTTTTCAGGATACTCATGAATATCAGCTTTCTCTGCATCTTCACTAGCTAAACCATATTTTTTTTCTGTTCTCAATCCAGAGAGGAAAATTCTGCTCTGCTGACTTTTGATTTTGGTTAAGATTTGCCTTTTCTATTCATAGAGAGAATTGATAGGGCAGAGATGTATATGTACATAAATTATTACATTGCTGTTTTGATTGACACAAGATATGAAATATGTCAAAGGACCAAGGAATACAAATGAAAGAGATAATGTCTGCAGTACTCAGGTGCTGAGGACTAACTACACAGTTTATCAGACAAACCTAGGGCAAAGGGCATTTCAGAAAAATCCACACATGTATAAAAACTTAGAGGAATAAAGGAGTATGGCATGGGGAACTGCAAGGAGTGTTGTATCTCTAAAAAAAAAAAGGACAAATTAAATTACACCATCCTGTTTATAAAGCTGCCCTAGAGAAAAAATAGTTCTGTCTCTCTCTGAATCATGGGGTATAACTTTGGAACTTGTGGGAAATACAGTTGCAGGATAAAGAGGAATTCAGTAATTAGAAGGATGGAATAATTGGATGCCTGTTTTAGAACGTTATGCCTGAAATTAAAGTGGGACCTAAATTAAAACAAATAACAATCATCAGTAAATCTTGAAGTATTATGAACTCAACACCAAGGCACTTAAAGAGAAAATAATAAAATTCAATTAAAAGATTAACTGTTTTTCATATTGGATAAAGGAGGACATTTAAAGGGTTACAAATTTTGAGGAGAGGTAAGAACTCTAGGGAATAACCTTCTACAGTAAAGGAGGTGTTATATATTTGAATAAAAACACATGAATTATATGTAGGTAATTGAAAAATCTCAGGTTGAATATGCAGAGTGAAAGGATCAGGGAATCATATAGTAATATACAAGTACAGCTCTAATGTACCCTGTGCATGTTACATGGAAAGGATATATACAGAGAATAAGGAAATAAGTTTCCTGATATCCAGGAGTTGGGGACTAACTAATATAAATCTGAAACCAGTTTCAAATAAGTGCTGAATTACAGATTTTAATGTTGTGGGACTTTGGAAATAAGTTAGATCAGTGTCTTTATGAAAGATGCCAGATGTGTAGAGTTCAGAGTAAGGGAAGGTATAAATCCAGTAGGATCTTGGGATTGAAAGTAGAGAGAGGATATAGCCAAACTCATTTGTAGAATAGGAGACTGGCTAGAATATAACTGGTTTAAAATCAACAGAGTAAAAAAAAAAAAAAAAAAAAAATCAACAGAGTATATTGAGAAAGAGTAAGGAAAAGTTTTTGTAAGAAAAGTGGTAACAGACTACCAAAATGAC
>NW_004567106.1:50580264-50608519 GCF_000260355.1 Condylura cristata | reverse complement strand
TGCTCCCTTCTCTGTCTCTGGTGAATCCTCTCACCCTCCGCATCTCTGGCCTGTACCCCAGTTCCATATGAATAAATAAATAAATCTTAAAAAAAGAAAATTTGCTTTGTGACAAATACTTCATATATATAATTTTTATATACTTTTCAGAAAACCAGAAGCATATTTACTAGAGATTAATTAATCTGATGCTCAGCTGTGGTAACTAATCTGCCTGTAAGTCACAATGCTAGAGAGAATTTGAACTGACAAGAGAAATGTTTTAGTCAGGGAGGCCAGTCAAAGATCTAATAACAATAGTGTAAGGAGTAAAAGTTCATGATGGTCTAGTATTCCATAAGAATAAGTAAGGTTTCCATTACTTCACTTAGTCACATACTGTTTTCATTTAGGTTGGCTGCACCTCAGCTGCTGGGAGGAGATGGGGTTCACCTCACTAGGGCTCTTCTCCCTCTCTTCCACTGAACCCGAACAGTCATGTTGATCTCATCAGTGGTTCTGAAACACACTGAGCTGAGTGAGGCAGTCCAGAGAGAAGGCAGTGCCAGACATTTTGGTGTTCCCTTCTTCGGGATGTGAACTCACAGTTTTTCTGCTAGAAAACAGCCTTTATACTCTCCTTGTTGCCGTTGTGGGTGCGAGGTGGGGATGGGTGGGAGCTCTGAGGGAAAGAGTGGAGCTCCTATAAAATAAGCGGTTTTTACTTCCCAGAGAGAATGACACACCTCTTAGACAGCCTCTCCCCTTTTATATTCTCTCATATTCTTTTCTTATTTTTACTGTCTTTATAAATTACATGAATCTGTTTTCATTTCTATTTCTGATTCTCACTTTTACTGAAACATCATCCTCCATTATTGCTTCTGTTGACCTGCTGAATTTGTCACTAGCAATTTTACAACAACAACAACAACAAAAAGGAAAACAAAGACATGAGTTTGTATAGATGAGGCAAAATGGAATTTTTCTCTTGGTCTCAAAATTCTATTCTTCCTGCATGTTCCTACCTCACACTCCTATTTGTAGGAAGGGTGATTTGGTAAGATACTAAGAATGTGTCGACTTAACAGCATTTAAGTTATTCTAAAATAGGCAGTTGATATGAGCAAGAAAAAAAATATGCTGATGTTTCTGAAGCACCTTAAATGGTATTGTCAGGGGAAAACTTTCAGGTTTTAGAAAGGCCCCTCAAACATCACACATGATTATCAGTAGGAAAAATAAACAGTGATTTCTAAACTCTAACACACTCTGCTTTTCTCCACCTACCACATGGAAAGCAATATGGAACTAGTAATTATTTCTTCAGCAGTGCAAATTACCTCTGTCTTTTATCCCACAGTATCTTAAACACAGGGTTCCCTTTCATGTTATAGCCAGAAGGGTTAGCTTGTTAAAAACTTGGCCCACCATTCTCCAAAGTGCCATTCAGGGATCCACTCATGCGACTCTCATTAATGATAAAGACCTGTGTCTAAAGGAGTATGCAAAACCCCAGAGAGTGGAAAGATTCAAAGTGTTATTGAGGCCAAGCCATCTTGTCTATAGGTGAGCCTTCCGGGTCATGGTAGATTCACCCCGATGAAATAAAGTGTAGAATTTTCCATGTGCCTGGGCCTCCTGTGCCATCACTAAATGCAAAGCTTTAGATTACCTCCTCCACACTGAATACAAATTACCCAATAAAACAAATAAAAGCTCTCTAAGGCTATATCATATATCATGTAAATTGTTTAGCTCCATTCAAAAAACATGTATTATGTCAGTACATTAGCAAAGTTAAATGTCTGCATTTACAAAAATTAGAAATGCTTAAAATCAAATGGCAAATTAATTCCTTCCACATTTCTTCCAGAACTATTTCATGAAATTAAAAATATACTAAAAAATCTAAATACACACTCACTTTCTTTATCTAATGTTCATGAAGGTAGCTTTTATTAATGTGGTTTTACAGGGGTGAGAATTCTAAAGACAACATTTCTATTAACTTAGATATTGCAGAACTATGAGAGACTGCTTTTCAGACTGTTCATTAAAACAGTAATTTCAGGTTTGAGGATTTTTATCCTCTACTGGAGAACTGAACAAAAACCCTGTTATTTAGTTATGCAACATTACTCAGTTTAACTGGCACTTTATGGTCTCCCATGTTCAAGCACAAATGGGGAAGGAACATTCCTCATCTTTTGGAGGATACGGACTGTATTCTGTTAGGATAGTCATCTTGTTATGTCCCATTCAGCTCAGCCCCATTAAGCTTTTGGGCCTAGAATTGCTGCTTGCTGCCAGGATTAATATCTCAGTATTTTTCTCTCTTAGTTTATGGTTACTTTTCAAGAATTAAATGATCATTCAGAAAGTTGGCTTCAGTTTATGAGCTGTTAAACCTATGGTAGATAGGGTACAGAAAAAGCAAAAGCATAAAAGTTATTAGTAGCAACTTTCCTTTGCAGACATTTGCTGGTCTCTTTTATTCTGAAACTAACTATCCATATTTCATCCTAAATTTCCCTCTGTGTGATCCCAGGGTTTACATCAGTAGGGTTGAATTCCCCTAAGTATTAATAGGATGCTTATTCAGTGACCATCAACATTCTTCCTTTAAAGGGATTTTTTTTCTTTTTATTGCCATCATATTTATTTCACAAGTGAGTTAAAATACTGTATATCATGTTAAAAATTCTAGATAAATGTAATGGAATGAAAATAGGAGGGGTTTTTTGTCATGATTCTTGACTGTTGATAAAACATTTCAGATTGACACCCATAGAAATTAAAAGTCTGTAGTCTACAGAATGAATCAGCAATTGGTGAGTGCACAAGTCTTAAGAAACATCAACCAATATTTATTACATTTTATATTTAGTAAGTACTAGATTCTAGAACTCAGCTGACCCAGATGTAAAACTCTTTAGTCTTGGAGCTAAATTTTTACAGTCTTGTTAAGTTTAGTGGAAATTTATGAATGAATGGATGAATGCACTGATTAACATAGATGTTCAAATTATTTGTTTGCTTATTGCTTCCCAGTTTTTAACTTCTAGTGGTCTCAGGATACTTGTTATTAGAATTTTGTCTAGGAACTACTTACTATGGTACTATCTGAGTGCTGTGCCTTTAACAAGTACAAATAGATACTAAAAAAAAAAAAAATGCTCCTGTTATATTTGCATCCTAGAACAAAAGAATAAGAATGAAGGACCTTTTTTAATAGATAAATTCACCATGTGTTTATGTGTAAGTATTTTATATAAGTAAGCAGGATTTTTTCCTTCTATACATGATTTATATTTGGTTTCCTTAAGGAGTTCTCTTTTTTTAATCAAAATTAATTTGATTTGGGGCCTGCAAATTGGAAAAGAGTTTGAAAATATTTAAAGCAGGGGAAAAATGCATAATTACAAATACTGTTTAAATCTAAAGGCCTCATTAGCCACCATATTTTTTAAATTCACATGTTCCAATTCAATGGTTTTTAAAAATCATCTTTAACGTTTTCATACCCCCACTCCCATCTCAATAAACGCTTGCTCCTAGGCCAGTTTACCTTCCTTCTCTCTCTCTCTTTTTGCTAGCTATCACTCAAACATAGTCATATATTTCACAGTACAGAAACCAGTTGCTTGGTGATTCATTTTCTATTAGGCTGAAAGTTCATTGAAGAAAGGATCCCAATTAGGGACATCTTTTTAAACTCATCCTTGTTGCTTTGTATAGGACTTGGTACAGTATGGATACTTAATCAATGTGCATTGCATAAATACCTGTGTCTTCGAATCTGTGTCCCTTCCTGTCATCACTGCCACTCACATGTCATCTTCTGCTTACCTGTTAGACAAACTCTAAAACTTTGGATTGTTTTAAGGAGTAACTTACAAGCTTCCTATGAAATGATGTTTTTAGACTGTGGATACACCAGACCCAAATCCTGTAAAGAAGCAAATATTTTTAGAGAAGCAGGCTACCCTCCAGTCTTCACTGGCAGGGCTTAAACTTCTCTAATGAGGACTGGCTGCTCTTCTGAGCCAAGAGCCCCGTCTGTCTGTTTCTATTTAGCAGCAAAGTCCTTAATCTTCATCATTTTCAAACCCCCATTTGTTTTCCATTTTTTTTCTCACATTCTTGACATAAGCCAAATAAAGTAGTTCCATTTCCTGTCTATCTTAATATCATATTTTTTCAGGATACTCATGAATATCAGCTTTCTCTGCATCTTCACTAGCTAAACCATATTTTTTTTCTGTTCTCAATCCAGAGAGGAAAATTCTGCTCTGCTGACTTTTGATTTTGGTTAAGATTTGCCTTTTCTATTCATAGAGAGAATTGATAGGGCAGAGATGTATATGTACATAAATTATTACATTGCTGTTTTGATTGACACAAGATATGAAATATGTCAAAGGACCAAGGAATACAAATGAAAGAGATAATGTCTGCAGTACTCAGGTGCTGAGGACTAACTACACAGTTTATCAGACAAACCTAGGGCAAAGGGCATTTCAGAAAAATCCACACATGTATAAAAACTTAGAGGAATAAAGGAGTATGGCATGGGGAACTGCAAGGAGTGTTGTATCTCTAAAAAAAAAAAGGACAAATTAAATTACACCATCCTGTTTATAAAGCTGCCCTAGAGAAAAAATAGTTCTGTCTCTCTCTGAATCATGGGGTATAACTTTGGAACTTGTGGGAAATACAGTTGCAGGATAAAGAGGAATTCAGTAATTAGAAGGATGGAATAATTGGATGCCTGTTTTAGAACGTTATGCCTGAAATTAAAGTGGGACCTAAATTAAAACAAATAACAATCATCAGTAAATCTTGAAGTATTATGAACTCAACACCAAGGCACTTAAAGAGAAAATAATAAAATTCAATTAAAAGATTAACTGTTTTTCATATTGGATAAAGGAGGACATTTAAAGGGTTACAAATTTTGAGGAGAGGTAAGAACTCTAGGGAATAACCTTCTACAGTAAAGGAGGTGTTATATATTTGAATAAAAACACATGAATTATATGTAGGTAATTGAAAAATCTCAGGTTGAATATGCAGAGTGAAAGGATCAGGGAATCATATAGTAATATACAAGTACAGCTCTAATGTACCCTGTGCATGTTACATGGAAAGGATATATACAGAGAATAAGGAAATAAGTTTCCTGATATCCAGGAGTTGGGGACTAACTAATATAAATCTGAAACCAGTTTCAAATAAGTGCTGAATTACAGATTTTAATGTTGTGGGACTTTGGAAATAAGTTAGATCAGTGTCTTTATGAAAGATGCCAGATGTGTAGAGTTCAGAGTAAGGGAAGGTATAAATCCAGTAGGATCTTGGGATTGAAAGTAGAGAGAGGATATAGCCAAACTCAATGTTGTATCAGGAACATCAACCCAATATAACTGGTTTAAAACAGACAGAGTAAAAAAAAAAAGTAAAAAAAAAAAAAAAAAAAAAAATCAACAGAGTATATTGAGAAAGAGTAAGGAAAAGTTTTTGTAAGAAAAGTGGTAACAGACTACCAAAATGACCTCAACACTAAAACATTGGAGACTAAATGATGGAATTGGGAATCCTTAAGCCTTTATCCTCCATGGCATGGTAGTAAAATAATGAAGACATTGGAGAAGTTATGGGGGATGTGCATCACAGATTCACAGAAAGCTAATAGTAATGTCTAAAAGAGTTATTGATTACCCATTGCTTTGGCAACACAGAATCTAGAAACATTCAGTTTGTGCTTTTCTGTATCTAGATACATCTTCCATAGCAGGTTTAACATGATAAAGATATGCTTTGACTTATTTCTCATAGCTAGAATGCAGCACACGTCCCCATCATATGTGGACTTTGTTTTATGTCATTATACATAAAATTCTGCCACTGTAGTTAAAGGTTCTTGCTAGTATTTTCTTTCAAATGACTTGAAGTTTTTTACTTCTCTGCTAATCACACAGAGAAGAAAGGAAGTATACAGCACTTAGCATATTGCAAGCACACACATATATTCTGAACAATATATTGCATAAATATAAATCTATGAACAATTAGAGAAGCATCTCCTGGTTTTTTAATCTGAGCATTTGTCTGAATCTGAACCACACATCGTTAGTTCTGCTACCCTACTTTTCTAATGTGGATTGTAACTACAAACAACTGAAATTGATTCCAACAATCACACAAGTCAGATTTCCTTTGAATTCTACCTTAGTAACACTTGGTTTTTGTATCGCAGTTTTTCAAGCTTCATTTAGTTGGTACGAAAGAGCCCATTGTTGCTTCACTCTGAATGGAAAAATAATTCTAATCATGCACACGTAATTCATCGGGTAAATATGTATAGTAGAAAGAAGCAACATATTATATCTGGTCCTATTTTCAGGCCTGGCAAACAATAAATTACTCTATGAACTTTTAGTTTTAAAAAGTGAATTCAGTTTTGGAAGTCAGTGCTTTGTGGTGGTAAAACCGTAAGTGGTGGCTGTTGGAGAGCTGACGACAGTTTTGATAACACTACGTTCATGTATACCAATTCTGTGAATTTAGGAAAGGTAAAGGGATAAATTCAGGGAGGCAGTTACTGTCAATTGTACTCAAAAGGCTTAAGGTTTATGTGTGGAAGTCATTAAGAAAGTACTGAAAAGTAAAGAGTTGGGGTGCTGCCATGTAAGTGGAAAACTTCTTGTAGTTCAGAAGTGCAACTGGCAGCAGGTGGTAAGAATCTGGTTTAGAGATGTGTTTTATTTGGCCTTGGTGTCTTAAAAACGCCATAATCTTGTCTATCTTTATGTAGGACTGGTATTCCTTGCATGGCCCCTTTATCCACTACTGTCAGTTTTATACCCATAACTCTCCAGTTTTTGTGTATCTGATGTTATTTAAGTTTGCAGTGCCTAGAATAATTTTTGAATTTTTTATAGCAATATAATGTTGTAATAGAAAAACTTTGGAGACAAAAGAATTGAGGTGAAATTTTAATTAAGTGATTTATTCATTGTCCAGTGCATCTCCCTGAAGTTCATTGTGCTTAGCTTTAAAAGAAAAGTCTATAAATAATACTACTGACTATGCTACTACGTAGGCTAAACACAGGCTCAATGTGGAACTCAAGTAAAAATTTTTTGTTTTTAAATCATGCACATACCCCAATGGATCGTTGAAGCTTCTGCTTTGGATATGTCAGTAGATAGCACATCATCTTGACTATACAATGTAATCAATAGCAATAGTGGAGCTTTGTGGTTTTAAAATGTGCTTAAATTTTATTTTAATTTGGTGGGGTCACATTTTGCTTTTCCATATGTGTACATGTTTGCACTCACTCTAATGGTGGAGCTTTGACTTAGTCCCATCCCCAATGATTTTGAATCAGTTGATCCAAAAGTGGTCTGGTTTTGAAGTTTGTACTGTCATTCACTGTCTGTTTTATTTTTAAAACTTTCCTGTTTTTTTTTAATGTTTTAAATTTTCTATTTATTCATTTATTTTTATGTTAATGTATTTATTTTTATGTTTTATTTTACTTCATTTATATATGAATCACTGCTGATTTTGAAGATGGAAAAAAAATCTGGAGAAGGAAAGGAATTGAATTCTCTAAAGCTTCTAGAATAAATGTACCTAGTCTTATTTCTCAATTTCAACTTCTACCTCCAAAATTGTAAGACAATTTTGTTTCTTCAAATCACTAAATTTGTATTGTACTGACAACCAGAACTAATAAACTTGAAAATTCATTACAAATGTAATTTATCAGGCGTCCCCCAGTCTACAATATCAGGATCTCAGAGATTAGTCCAATAGTTCATACATTCATGGGCAATCTGGGTGATTCTGTTACACAGTCAAATTTAAGAACCACTGCTTTAGATAGTTGTTTAATCAGTTATTTCCTCCCAATTTATGGTTCAAGTGGCTTTTAAGTGGGAGGATGTATAAACCATAAATACTCAATTTGTCTGATTATAGGAAGGTGAAATAGATTAAAAATGACCTTATAAAAATAATTTAAGTTAAAGATAGTGGTGGGAAGATCCTCAATATCTAGTAAAATTGTTAGGCTTGTAAAAGTGTGTGCTTTAAGACACTTTTGATCCAAAATTATAGACTTCAGTTTAACACATCCTTACCTGGTATGCACACAATTGCTGATATCATTTAACATTCCTTCTTGTTACAGGAGGCTTTGAAAAAGAGGCAAAATCAACCTAACAATTCCAAATACTGTCTTATTTCAGTTGTAGTGTTGTTCTCCTAAGAAGTTTAATTTGAACTTGAAATGGAGCAGTTAGCATATATTCATATGCTTTAAGTGTTCATGCATTGTCAGAGACAAAGTTAGGGGACAAGGGGAAGAATTTACATTTTAACAAAACGTCTGTGATTTCAAAATAACTTGATTGACTACTGCCCAACGAGTGAAAACCATATGCAACCAGTATATGTGGAAATTCTCTGCTGCTTTGATTCTCATAATGAAAACTTTGAGAGGCTTCACATCTGTTCCCTTAGGTCTGTTTAATCCCATTTTGTCTATTTAAGCTGTCTACAAGTATGCACAGGGTTTTGAAGACTAGGTACTTCTCTGTGGGAAACCTCATTGAGACTACTGATTCATATCCCTAAGGTTGCTGGTGTATTGAAAGCCAAAAGTTTCTACTTTGACATTGAATGGTGACTACTTAGCTACTATAACATTACCAATCTAAACAGTCCTCAAAGTTGTCTGTTTGTGAACTTTTCATTCTACCCAACTGGGTACTCTCGTGTGTCACTTCAACCAAAGAACAGTCTTTTAAAATATTGAAGTCACTTCTGTTATTTATAGACTAGTTGGTAATTTCTTCATCAGACTAGTTAACTGCATTATATCATACATTTAAAAATATGATACAAAGATCTAAAGTTCAAGGAAGTAAAACAATAAGTTGAAAAATGCTTACCAGACAAGTAATCATATACTCTGTGTCACCTGACGTGCAGTGAACAAGCTGATGAATGAGTCAGGATTTAAATGGTAATTATCATTCATCATTATAATAGACTTATTAATTCATAAATTCTTGGTAAGCCAATTTTCTATAAAAGGTTAATAATAAAAGTAGAAAAGAAAAAAAAATAGCCCCAATGTGATAAAAAATGTAAGAGCTAAAATATCTTTACTGCCACGTATCTCTCCTAATTATCCAGTAGTTTTATATTAAAATGTTTCTTAATACAAGGTTATATTTTCTTAGTATTTTGAAAAGAAAAAAAGTACAATTCATTTTTATCACTAAACCTCTCACTCTTCTCCCATGAACCAGCATAAATTTAAGAACCAAATTGAGGCCCTCCCTGCCAGTGCAACGGGTTAAACTAGCCACAGCCACTTCAGTGCAGTTTGATCCCTGGCTCTGGAGGTGACCCACATGGCAAAGCAGACCTCTCCTGTCTCACCCTCTACTCTCCTCAGCAGTGTACTTCGTATACTTCTGCCTTTCCTGCTCCCCACTCTGTCTCTGGTGAATCCTCTCACCGCCCCTGCAGCCTCTAGCCTGTACCCCAAGTCTGTATGCATAAATAAATAAATCTTTAAAAAAAAAAACATTATATATGAATGCTATTAATTAGTGTAATCCCAAATAGACTGAGGTTATTTTAAACAGTGATTATTATTGGTAGTAAAGACCAATAGATCACATTTCAAGTTGTTTACTAAATTAAGCTTTGTATTCCTAAGTCTTGTATTCTGTACTGTCATAGGATCTGCTTCAGATATATGTGGATAAAAATAACAAAGTGAGCCAAACATGAGCATGATTAAGTCATCTTTAGATTGGAAAAAAGTGATGTTCAAATCAATTTTACTACCAGCAAAAGACATTTTTAAATGCACTTTATGTCCCTTAATAGTGCCACAAAACAAAATACAAGAGGTAACTGCTGAAGAAAACATAAAATCAGATTTAAAAGGTACTAAAATACACTGTTAAAACGTCAAATATGTAACTTTTTGAAATTAATTTATTTCATAAAACTGCTTAAGCCATTCCTGTTATGATATTCAGGGAAATAGAACAAATATTCCATATGTATAAAATAACTTTGACTCTCAGTTTGGAACGTGAATTGCAAAATGCCATGATAAACAGTTTTTATTTTCCTGATCACTAGCCTAAAAATGGGGTAGCAACAAAGTCAGATTGAAGTAAGATTGAAGTAACTAAGGATAACATGAGTCAGAGTGCTTAAGTTAAGTAGACCACATTATTTAGCACAATACTGATAGAATAGAGATTAAATAAGATCATATGTATAGATACAGATATGTATACCATTTTCAAATAACAGGATAATTACTCTGAAATTTAAAATTTTCTTTATATACAAGTGAAAGTTAATAATACTATAGAGGTTCAAATCTCAAGGCCATAGGCAGATAACCTATTGTTAACATTAGTGATTGGAGTTTTGTTTAAATAATACCTTTATAATTAGGACCACATAGCTTGACAAATGTTTGACTCACAGAGCTTCTAAGGTTTCACACCTTGGAAGGAAAGAAGGAAATATCTATCAAAAATTGATAATATCCAAAAATGATTGTGAAGAATATGTCTGTCCCTTTTCTTATAAGTTCTTTTGCTTTCTCTTTTTTTTCCTCCACCCCACCTCACCTGAACCCACTCTTCTCCCTCCCTCCCTCATTCCCTCCCTCCCTTGTTCCCTCCCTCCCTTCCTTCCTTCTCTCTGTCTGTCTCTCTCCTCCTTCCCACCTTCCCTTTCCTCCTTCTCTGTCCCTTCCTTTCTACCTTTCTTCTATTTAACTTCTTTTTTTTTTTTGGTTTGTTGAATAATGGATATGTTAGCGGTATATCCCAATATCTTGTCTATAGGCTCATCTTTATGCTTCTAGAACTAAACAATGGGAAAACAAGTCAAACTGCAGAATTCTGAAGAGACACATAACCCTCACAACCATATTTTATTAGAAATCACTGTCCCTTGGGTCCTCCCTGGTGGCACAATGGGTTAGGATACAGCACTGCAAGCTGGCGGCAGCTGCTTACTTATGAGTTTGATCCCCAGCCCTGGAGGTGACCCACATGGTGCAGCAGACCTCTCCTGGCCCACCTGCTGCTCCCTTCAGCAGTGTACTTCATCCATCTGCCTGTTCTTCTCCCCACTCTGTCTCTTGTGAAGCCTTTCACCGCCCCTGCACCTCTGACCTGTACCCCAGTTCTGTATGAATAAATAAATAAATATTTAAAAAAAAGAAAATAAATTACTGTCCCATAGAGATATGAGATGCCTTCATTCATATCAGAAAAATTAAGTAGATTGTCCATTGTCTTCCTTGCTGTCATCTTATTCTCCTTTAGTGGCTAACAGCAAAATTTCCTGAGGAAGGAAGCTCTTTGTCAAACAAAAAACTTAATGCCCAACCAAATAAATGTTTAAATAAACTAATTAATAAAATAAAAATCAAGAACAAAATTAGATAATCAGCTCTATTTGACCGTAAATACCAGGCAGTATCTGGGTTTCTCAGGGCCTTTAGGCAAATTTGCCTAAAACTTCTTCCATTAGCTTTTGACTTGGCTTTAAATCTTATTTGGTGGTTAGACAGAGAAAGAAGCAATATTGAGCTATATAAAAGTCTCTATTACTGCTGCTGACGTTCCATTGGTTTAGTTATACAATTCTCCATAATACTCTAGTTGTATAAGAATTAGAAACTTGTTTACAAAGCATCTACTAGAACTGTTCACCTATTGCTTATTCTCAACTAATTTTCTATCATCTTTTGTGAACATAAATGCAGAATTTCAAAATAGTTGAAATATACCATTTTTCTTTCTCCATACAGGCCCTCAAATTCAGCTGTTTTTCAGTTTTATAAATCACACTTTGTTATTTGTTAAATTTAGATCCTGAAAGAAATATGAAAGATCTCAGTGCTTTATTTTTCTTTTTGTGGAGAGTAACAGAAATGCTGATTAAGAGAGGGAAATGCATTTGCACTGTAAGCACAATTGCCAGGATTCTGTCTTCCATCTAGAGACAGAAGCAATCAATCATGACTGACATGATGAGATGCTATGCGTAAAGATGGCATGACATGATCACCCTCAGAAACTGTTATATTTATCCCATCTGTAGCTCATTCATTGTTTCTCCAATTTTCCTAGCATCCCCCCACTCACCTCTGAAAAACTGGCAGAAAGTTCAGATGAGTTTATTTTTATGACCCCAAGGTTTCACTCTATTCAATATTTTGGGGGAAATGCCAACTCTCATGCTGACTTCTTTTATTAAATATTTTTTTAAAATATGCATGATCTGAAAACTGAGAATTCTATATTTATTCAGCCAGTCAATTTAGTGCTTAAGATACCTAATCTCCTAGCACTTAACAGTCAGGCACCCCATCAGGTTTCTTGGGAAAGAGAGCATTCTTATTGTGGTAACAATGAAACTTTGTTTTTAGGATAGATTCTCTCTCATCTGCCAGAGCAGCACATGAAATCCAAAACTAAACTGGTGGGATACTCTAAACTCCCTCACTCTAAGTCATTTCTCTTTTCAGTTTTGGGTACTTGTTAAAGAGTAAAAAGAGTAAAATTAGGACATTCTTCCTAGGTTTTATCTGTCTGCCTGAAGGAAATCAAATTATTATTCCTCCCAATACCAAAGGAAGTTTGGAACCCTAGGAGAAATAGTCCTGAAGGTGGAGAGGAATGACAAATATTTCTCACCCTAACCTCCCCTTTGCCTTAAAATTGTGAGTATATGTTATGGAGTGCTCTAGCATTTATTTGGAACTTGTAACACTGCCTTTATTCCTAGTCATATTTTATACATACAAACATACATACATATACACACATATATATTTACATATACATACACACATTATATTTACATATATTACATCATATATACACTCACATACATACATGTATATATACAGGCAGTATATATACATATACTATTATATATACATATATACTATTTTTATAAGTAATCTATTCATAGTTTTATTAACACTAGTTTACTAACAAACAGTATTTATTCATTTACATGCAAGCAGTCATTATTTTTTATCTCTTTATGCTTTCACAGTGCAGAGCACTTTTGTTTTCTTTTTTTCTGTAGACTTGTGAAGTTACATACATACATACTTCTTCATATATGACATATTTATTAAAACAAATTTTGGAATGTAAAATCTCGGTACTAAAGAGCATGGTATATAATGTGGATTTTAAAATAATATACAATTCACTTTAAGTTTTGTTTTTTGTTTTTTTTTTAAGATTTATTTATTTATTCATACAGAACTGTGGTACAGGCCAGAGATGTGGAGGGTGAGAGGATTCAACAGAGACAGTGGGGAGCAGAACAGGCAGGTCAACGAAGTACACTGCTGAGGGGAGCAGCGGGCGGGTCAGGAGAGGTCTGCCACGCCATGTGGTCACCTCCGGGGCAGGCGGGGATCAAACTCATGAGGAAGTGGCATAAGCTTCTTAGTGCAGTGCTTCAACCCGCTGTGCCACCAGGGAGGGCCCCACTTTAAGTTTTTAATTAAACCCCCCAGGTGAGAATGTGAGTTTCAAGTGTTTATTTTCCGTTTTTATTGTCATATACCCAAAGCTTGGCACATAATAGGCACATATTAAGTGCCTATTAAGTATTTGTTGAATAAATTATAAAAATGTCAGTAATCCTGAAACATCTTAAATAAGAAAAAGATCATTTGTAGTTAAAAAAAAAAAGCCATGATTTGATTTCTGGTTAGTAATTTATAAGGAGTAAGCCTATTTTATCAAAGGGAATTCAAGTTATGAGGATTCCTGGTAGCCTTTGAACTTTGACAATTTTTTAAATAGGAAGTTGGTGAAAAATCAAGAACTAAGAATCAGTGAAAATTTTCTATTTCCAGGGAGAAGGTCCTTAAGGTCTGTTATGAAGCTGGCACACAGAGATGCAGTTATACCAGGTAAATAAATATCAAAACATTTCTATACTGACTGTTAACTGCTGAGGCCTTGATTGTCCCCTGTCACCTTTGGGATTTCAGGTAACCTGAGAATTCTTTGGACCGTCCTAAAATCCTACAAAGAAAGGGTCTGTTCTTAGCATAGCTGGGGACCTCCAGCTCTCTGGACAGAAATCATGCTGATTGGTTAGCATTTCTGTTGTAATAGTCACTAAAATTGTTAGTTATCTCTTTCTTCCTGTTGAGTTCAGACAGGAAGTTGATCTTTTCCCTTCCCAAAGGTTTCATCAGAGGTGAAATGTTGTCCTTGCCTGCAGTGCATAAGATCATTCAAATGTTTATAGAAAATGATGGGAATAATATAAAAGCTTAATAGACGTACTAATGACAGCACTAAACAAAGAGGGGTGGTATGGTTAGTACTTAAGAGAGATTCATACAGATTTAGAGAAGAAGTTGGAGAGTAGAAAGAGAGAATAATACCTTGTCTTGGAACACATTGGTCAGTCATAAGCTGAATGGAGAACAGAACATTTTGACTGCATAATGATGGGAAGAAACTACTGAGGACATAGATAGAGTGTTAGTCCAGTGTAGAATTAAGTATCAGACAGATAAATCCAGGCAGATGATCCAGCTTTTTATAATATGGACCAACTCAGAAAACATGTATTCAATGATGCTGCCTCTCATTTTATGAGCAATAATATAGTTTCCAGGTCCTACTGATATAGTGTTGTGGGTTCTAGCCAGTTGTCAATCCTCAGTATGCTACATCATTAACCCTCTATGTAGCATGCTAAAGAATCAGTCACCTGACTTCCCAGTGAGGGACACAGATACACACATATGCACACAAGAGAGCCACATAGTGTATGAAGGGAAAATAGTATTCAGTAATCAAGAAATGAAAAAAAAAAAAACATAGAAAAGAAGGATAACATCTTAAGAATAGACAGAGAGTTACACCCACATACACAGGAACAAGAATGCAGTTGGGAATACAGGACTAAAATATTGTTTCAGTCAATTCCTGGCAAAACTATTACAAACTTTCTACTGAGTAATTGGTAATAAATACCAAAATTGTATACCTGTAGTGTAAGTTTAACTAGTAATCCATATAGAACTTAATATAGTTAACATTTTATAAGTTTATCTACACAATGATCAAATTATACTTAAAGCAATTTCTTGGCTTTAAAACCTCAATATTTTCCATCCAAGTGTTGAGAGAAGGAAACTTCCCACTAATTTATCATTAGATCTGTACCATAAAATCTGACGTATTATTTCGTTTTTTTACATTCATTCCTTCTTGGGGAAAAAGTATGGAAACAATGAGAAGAGGACTACTATTGGTGGATACCTTAGAAGATTTTAGTAACAAGAAATAAACATATGAGTAGTGGTAGACAATAATTAATTCCCAATTTGACACATCACTAGGAATAAGTTTTCATGGATCTACTCAGTGTAAGGAATATTTTTAGTGCAGTACTATTCCTTTATGAAATAGATGTGAAATTAATATATTGTCTTAATATTCAGTCTGTTAAATTCCTGTGTTAAACAATTGCGTTCATTAAATGAATTGATTTGATGCCTTTCCAAAAAAGAAAAAAAGAATGGACATTCTCTTCAGTAAAAGATACATGTGGGTAGAATTTATATCAAGTAAGCTTTTTCTCTGTGGAATACAAAAATATAACTGAATATATATTTTAAACACATACACACAATGAAAGAAATCAAACTAAATGTGTGTGTTTAACCTCTTAAACTTTCTGAATATTGGGTGGAGGGTGTAGCAAGATTGGGTATGACAGTCAAGTAGCTGAGTTGAAAGTTTTCTCTTTTTCTATGTTATTTTTACCCTTCTCTATTCAGAATCTAAATGGAAACAGATGACTTCTTCAGAGATATTTATCCATTTTTCTTTAACAAATCTGATTTCACAAAGATGAATTAAATGATTGATTATTCCAATAATCAATATTTAAACAGTAAGACTGGGGAATGTAAACCATGTTTGCTATTGAATGTTCAGTTATATCTGCTTCTCATTCTTATTTGGAATAAGAATAATCCTATACTCAAAGAAATGATTAAAAAACAAAGGGAATTATCTTATTCTTTTATTTTATATATAATACATCCCCTTTTATACAGCAATACAGTTTACTAAGTTTCTTCTGAAAATACAAACTAGGAGAAATGCTATATTATCATCATTCTCAGTCCTAATTTATAAGTAAATTTAAGTTTTTTTCCCAGTTTTTGATTCTCAAGAAAATTTTTGTGCTAATATTTGCTGTAGGAGTTTGTACAATCTTCTTATTGTACCTTTATTCATATCAGATAAGGAAGAAACAATGAACACATTAAAACTTCTATATAACTTTAAATTCTCATCTGGCATTGCAGGTTGATTTTCACTTTTGTTACCCAGAAATCATGTTAGGCAAAATTATGAAGTAGAACATTAGCTTTGGCTACTGTTGGCTACTTCCCTTGCCTATCTTTTTGACACTTTTTCCTTTCTTTTCCTTTTCTTCAGATCACTGAACAACTTACTCCTTTACTAAGTGGTCTCATTCTTAAGTCAGTTAAGCAAAAGGTATTCCATTCAATAATTCCATAATTCCATTCAGGAATTAATTACATTCATATTTTTTTATGATAATGAAGTTAATTTAATAAAACAACTTATATATGATGAAAATTCAGGCATGTATCATAGAAAGGATATATTCTTGTTCAAATAAGTCTTTTTAGCATCTCTGATAAATATGCCTTTTTTTATCCTTAAGACTTGTCTTAAAAGTAGTTTCTATTAATCTGCATATCTGTGTGTGTGTGTGTGAGAGAGAGAGAGAGAGAAAGAGAGAGAGAATTTATTATATTTTACCTAGCAATGAAAAAAAATCATAATCCTATACACACATTGACAAATTTCTAAAAAAATTGCTTTTATATCTTTGAGTATTGCACGAATAAAATTATCAGACCCATCATATTCACTGTGTATATACATTTGTGATAAAATAATATTCATAGTAAACAGTTATCTACCTGTCTTAAATTTTAGTGTTGCATCCACAAGAGGGTACTTTAAAACTGCCAATTTCATGTATTTCTAGATGTAAAAAATGGCAACTATAATTTGTGAGGATTAATAACCAGTACCAGGCAATGGCACTTAAACCAGTGAGAATCAGTATAGTTGACAGTTGTTCTTCAAGGTTCAAATTCTCCTTGGGACCTAATGCTTTGGCAAACAATTATTAGTGAGCCATGATCCTATGGTAATTTATGATCACTGAAATTTTAGGACATACAAATACCAGAATATATTTATAACCTGAATAATGAAAGTTGTATAGTGAATTTTCAGTAGAAAATAGATCTGTAAGAGAATATATTTTATTCTATGTATATTCTATGTATATTTGATATATAGTTATTTAACTATTTGATAATTTTTTTGCCACTAGAAATTTTAATCACTAAGTACCAAACATTTTCCTATAAGCTACAAGAGATATCAAATCAACATGTAAAATACCAGCTAGACATTGCAAAATATATCCCCTCTACTGTCAAAGAACATTCTTCAGATATTCACAGTGGAGACTGTTACAGTCTATCAAATCTGCTACCAACCCAGCAAGTAGTGGTTCACCATTTATAAAAATTCAGTGCTTGCTTAAGTCTGGAAGTTTGCCAACTATAGCAAAGCTACCAGACCAGAAACATAGAGACAACTGAGTCACTGCCTTAAGTTGTCTCATCCATTATCCAATAGACCACATCATCAAATAAGAAGCTGGGTGAGTAAGTATTGGGAAGAAAACAAAGGCAACAAGAAGAATCAAGTAACAAAGTCGTTCCTTTTAAAAATATCCCAATAAGCTATATTTCTTATCTCTCATTTCTACTGTTGACATGGTGTCCTCCTTCCCCTGATATCCTTTTTCCTGATTTCCTAGAACCAAATAGAATACTTTGCCACATAAATTTCACTATCCTTTGCTCATACATTAAAACTAACATCTTTTCCTAGCTTCTATTCAATAAAACTGCATTTTGGAGAAGGTAGTTTCTTTCATCGACATAAATATATCTCCTGTCATCAAGTATATGATAGGAGTTAGTGATCAGAGATGGAGATAAAAGAGTTCCTTTAATCAAGGAGTTGCCTGTCTATATGAAAATATTATTATGGAATAGGTAAAAATATATTATTTGTAAAGCCTGTCTAGTTTTTCATTTTAATAGAGTGCTTCTATACAGAATTAATACCATAAAAAAGGTAGTTTTAATGGGAAGAATCTTAAATAATACATAAAGGGTGAGGAGGACATTTAAATGTGGACAAGGGATTATAGAAGGAAACCTTTAAGTAATAGCCTCATACATGCTTGCCTATTCAATATTATTTTCATTTAAATGCAACACTATTGCTAGGTAAATATAACACCTGTTGAACATTAAAATTATTTGATCATTGGTTAATATTATCATAGAGTTATTCTGCAAGTACTACAATGGTAAAATTAGTTGTATATTGTCGGGAACTGGCCCCAATCACAGGTTTTTGGAGGGCAGAACAAGCAGGGTCTTAAGGTGGGAATGGCATGGGTAAGCAGAGATTCCTAAAAAAGGGGGGGAGGGGAACGGGCACGAGGAAGACACGGGAGTCAGAGTTGGGTGCAAGTCTTCCTGTTTTGGTTTCAGCAGTTTATTTTATACATTACAAGCAAGCAGTGGGATGGTATCAGTACATGAACTGGGCTGAGAGATCATAATCATCTTTTTTTTCTAAGAACAATTTGGGGTCATATTGACCTTCAGCTGAATTATAACATTTATCAATCTATTAAAGTTAAAACAGGTACATAAATACATGAAATTTAAGACTAGCAATGCTGTATTTACCATAGTGATGTTTAGCTAAAATAAAGTCCCTTAATCTCTAATTACTACTTAATGACCTTCATTCTCTTTGAGACATCTTAGAGGGTAAAGTGGAGGGATAGGGTTGAGGCTATGGAGTTGTGAAGTTGTGAACAAGGAGAAAGTAAGGTCAAGGGCTAAGTTGGAGAAGTTTTCTTATAGATAAATAACTAAGGGAGATAGTCAGATTCCTCATTTAAAGACTAACAATAAAAAGCTTAAGTGAGAGTAGATTTGGGTTCTCATCTGGGCAGTAAAAGAACTCTGATTATTTTTTAACATGTTCTAGTATTGCCTTGTTTTACAATATTGATTTTGTTATAATAGCCAATTGCTTTTATTAATCAGCCAGTTGTAATATTATTTTTGATTTCAAGGGGAATTTCCCATCCTGGAACAGCACTTGCTTGCCTGGGCCAGGCAACATCTTATGAAGTTAAAGCAATCCAGTTATAAACTGATGGTTGCTCAGAATATTTGATGGTTATACGAAAAAGGGAGGTCATAACATAAGTTAGCATGGAAATTCTAATTTTTCAGAGCCTTTCCCTTCCATCGGGAATTTGTCAGTTGAGAGAAGTTCATATAGCTTGTATCAGTGTATATTGAAAGTTAGTCTCAGCTATGGAGTGAGGCCATTTCCACCAGTAGTCACCTCAGTAAGAGCCAAGTGCTCCCCAAACAGAGGTGACTTCCTTCCAGTGTACACATGAAAGTGTCTGGAGACCTTTTTGGTTATTGCAAATGAGGGAAATGTTACTGGCAGCTTGTGTATAGAGACTAGGGGCAGGGAGCTATAAAACATTCTACAATGCACAGGGCAGATCTAACAACAAAGAATCCTCCATCCCTGATGCTGAGCTTGAGAAAACCTCATGTAAAGGGCATTGAGGCAATTCTTTTTCCAAAGGCTTGTCTTTTCCATCCCGAGATTCCTTTCAGGATGTGCTAGGGGCATGTTCACCATGATAGGATTAAAAATGTATTATCACGGCCCTCTCTGGTGGTGCAGCGGGTTAAAGCACTGCACTGAGAAGCTAAAGCCACTTCCGCATGAGTTCGATTCCCGCCTGCCCGGAGGTGACCACATCGCATGTCAGACCTCCTCTGACACGCCCACTGCTCCCCTCAGCAGTGTACTTCGTCCATCTGCCTGTTCTGTTCCCTGCTTTGTCTCTGGTGAAGCCTTTTGCCAACCCTGAGCCTCTGGCCTGTACCCCAGTTCTGTATGTACAAATAAATAAATCTTTAAAAAAAAAATATAATATCATAACTGTACCTAAAAGCATATAGTGCATTTCCCAAACTTGAAGGTGTATTTTTTAAAAATGTGTATTTGTGAGTCAACTGCCAGGGTTTACAATAGTAGTCAGGAAACTTTTTTTTTTTTTTTCAGCAATTCTCATATAAATGCTTGGAAGACTGTACAATCTGAAACACTTATCTACTGTATAAAACACAAGTTCTTTAACATTCATACAAGACTCAACCACTGAATATTACTTCTCATGCACACATTGCCCTCTCTTCTAATTCATGCTATATACCAACAATATTGTTTAAATGAAAATTCTTTAAAATTGTGTACTGTTTCATGAGTTCTCCACAATTCGTATGTTTCTTCTGTCTTGATCAGCTTTACTTTTTCCCATTTTAGTAAATATGAGTAGTGTGTTGGCAAAGGTTTAGTGACTGTCCTTAAACAACAAAGGAAAACAAAAATCCCTGATTTGTATTATTTTCCAATTGCTGTTGTGTACTTTTACCATCTTCCATTTGAATCTACCAGGGATATTTTGAATACTGAGTTGGAAAAAAAATATGTGAAGTTACTCCAAATTACTTATCTTTTATCTGGAAGCCTTTACCAGTAACTCAATTGTTGCTTGCGTGTCTAATATTTAGACTGCACTCTCATTAATATTTCTTAACATGCACATTGTTAACTAGACTGTGAATGCTTTTTAAAAAAGATTTAGTTATGTATACATAAACTGGGATACAGACAAGAGGTGCAGCAAGTAAAAAAGGCTTCACCAGAGACAGAGTAGGGAACAGAACAGGCAGATAGACTGAAATATACTGCTGAGGGGAGCAGCAGGTGAGACACGAGAGGTCTGCTGCACCATGTAGGTCACCTTCCTGGCCAGGAGAATCGAATTCATGCTGTAGTGGATTCAGATAGCTTCATAGTGCTGAGACTTAACCCCAAGACTGTGCATGTTTGAAATGAATGCCCATGGTAATAAATGTGTGCTATTAAATTTTACCCCAAATATGTTTGTCTTTAGATTGGTTGTGTTTTACTTTTGCTATACCAATTATTTAATAAAATGTTAAAATATTAAAAGTATTTTCTAAGTTTCAGCTTGAGTAATGATAGAGGGTTTCAAATCAAAGGGTATTTGTTCATGCTTAAGCCAAATGTATTAAAGGGGAAACATGTTTCTTTTTGGAAGTCAACCTAAGCACACTGAAGTATGAGATCTTGGGAAGTTAACTTTGGGCTACTGTTCAGTAATGAGAAATTTTCATCCAAAAATTCTAGGTTCTCAGTCATTTCAGTCTGAGAAAGCTGTATTTACTCACATTGTACTTAATCAACTTTGTTGAGTGAGCTAGTTCTACTTTTAAATGACCAGAGACGTTTTAACTGGGACCAATTTCTCTCAGAGGGATTTCCTTAATGTTTTACTCCTAAGTAATTACTTTGCTGAATTAGTATGTATTTTAATGACAAAAATGTTTGATAATTGTTCTCATATCCAGAAAAGATTAAGTGAAGACTTTTTTATGGGGCCATGAGAAAGAGTAAGTCTTCAATAGGTGGGCAGATTGTTTTGTTTCATTTGGAAAGATAAATAGTTTCTGAACCCTCAAAAATTTACTATATGTATATATTACCTCAGTCACTTGCCCTTTCTAATCATATTGATACTAGGCAGTATGTTTGTTTTACTCAAAAACCGTTTCTAAAAGTTTAACACTAGTGAATGTTTTCTCTCTTTCTCTCTCCATATGTATGTGTAGTGTAGTATGCATAGTCATAGATTAAAATAGATCTAACATCATAATACAGTATAAACAAAGGAAATGATCTTCCTGTACAGGCATAGGCATATGGATAAATTAAACAAACCATACCGTACTCTGGTATAGTATGTTCTTTTCATATTTTATGGAATTCTAAGTTGAAACCCAAAGAGTGTCTCTACTGGGAGTTAATGGTGATTATAAACAAAAGACATGGGGTAGTTTTTTAAAAAGTATTTTTAGATAGAAAATGCACTTTTTTGGTGCTGATACCACCTTTTTGATTATTTCCCTTTCAATAGTTTATGGAAAGATGCAAGAATTTAAGCAGGTCTTCTAGATGTGATTCAGCAGGAAAAAAAAAATATTGATCATTGAGCCAACTCAAATGATTTCCAACTCAAAAGCAAACCCAAGTAATGTTTAACTTTTCTGTCTTAAATTACTCATTTCAAAAGTAAGTTTAAATTGGCAGCAAAACACATTCTATAAGCTTCCAGGGCAGAAACTTCAGAACAATGATATTTAAATGTAGTTGATCAAATCCTTGATAAGATTGAAAATCATTAAAGATCATTTTAATTTTGATCATTTCCCATATCAAGTTTCTCATTGAAAATTGACTTGCTGCGAAGCTTGTATCTCAAAGACAGCTAGAAATGATTTTGAAAAACTAATATTATATTAGGCAGGCATCCCAAAAGTTGATCAGGCACAACTGTATAGTAGAACTTGGTGATGTAAATGGCATATGTTTCTTAAGAATGGTTTTATAACTTTCTTTAAGCTTTACTCCCTTTGAATGATGGGCCTCTATGCCTAGGAATAAAATAATTACATATGGTACTGTACTATAGCGCTCTCTTAAAAATATATTGCATCAGGGTCATGATGTTGTAATTGAGAATTTTAAAGGTAAGAGAGTGAGCTTTTACATTTAATATCTCAGGGACTTTGGATCCTTTCCACCCAAAACTTGGCTTGCAATTTGTCTCCACCAGTGTTTTTAATGGTTTAAATTAGCAACGGCTTTTCAAATTGTGAAGTACCCAATAATTTAGCTTTGACCAGAGTTTAAACAATTAGTTCTAACCAGCTCCAGTATTTTAAAAATCAGATTCCAGAGGAAAAGAAGTAAATGTGATTACTTTCTTGTTGCTCAGAGACTTATATATTTTAAAGTAAAATTCCAGCAATTCTAGTGTGAGGGGGTACTCCCTTTTTCTGTTAATTGTTTCTTAATATAATACGTGTCAGTGAAAATTCAAGAATTATGAGAACAGTTTCAAAAAATGACACTTTTCTAGCCTTCTTTCATATACTTATGAACATTTCTATAGCCTAAGTTTCAGGGTTTGTAGCTTAATTTTATAGACAAGCATCTTTTGCAGATTGTGGAAAAGTAGGGAGAGCTCAAAAGATGATTTGGATGTCCTGACTTCATTCCATTGCTAAGGTTAGGATCTTGAGCTGTGCCCTGTCTAACTACAAAAGCCTTTGGTGGTAAGTTGCCAAATTCAGTTGAATTTGTGCACTATCAGTCTTACTTGAGAGTTTTTGAATTTCTACTAAATAACTCAGCAGACAGAGGGACATAATTCCTGTCTGGCATAGCAGGATCAAAAAGTGTGATTTGATTGAATGGTACTGAAACAGTATTCCTAATTGTTTACTTGATTTTCAGAATTTATTTATTTATAAACACAAGAAATGGGGTACAGGCCAGAGGTGTGGAGTGGGAGGGTGAGAGCATTCACCAGAGACAGAGTGAACAGGTGGATCTATTGAAACACACTACTGAGGGGAGCAGAGGGCAGGTCAGGAGAAATCTGCCATGCCATGTGGGTCACCCTCCTGGCCCAGGATCAAGCTTGTGCTGCAGTGGTTGCAGATAGCTTCATGTTGCTCTCTTTTAACTTGTTGCACCACCAGGGAGAGCCCAGTACACACGTATTGTACTGTTCTCTGACACAAGCTATGCAACCTATGTCGGCAGACATGGTAACAAATGGAGGGGAAATCAGACTTTCCACGCTAACTTATGTTATGATCTCCCTTTTTTGTATAATCATAATATCAAAATATTCTGAGCAACCTTCAGCTTAACGATTAGATTGCCTGAACCTCATAAGGTGCTACCTGGCCCTGACAAGCAAGTACTGCACCAGGGTGAGAAATTCCTCTTGAAGTCAAAAGTGATTTGACAACTGGCTGATTAATAAAAACAAATGTCTGTTACTGCAAAGTCTCTTTCACTACCAAAGGAGGAAAACCCAAATCTTATCACTCTACTATCTCAAGTAGCCTTCTGTTCAGTTTCTAAAGAACCACTCCAACTTCCTACTATCTAGTCTTTAGATATGGAAATTCACCCAAGTCTCCTATTCAGAGCTAATCAGGTTTTCTACTATCTAGACTTCAGTTCACTTCAGAATTCACTTCAGCTTTCTAACAAATTTTTCAAAGAACCTTACCTTAATTTGATTTACAAGAAATTTCTTCTTCCTGCCCTCACTTTACTTTACCCCCTAGGATGTCTCTATGAGAATGAAAGCTGTTAAGTAATAGATAATGTTTAAGGGATTTTATTTTGGTTAATCTTCCCTGTGGTAAATATAGTAATATTAGTCTTAAACTTTGTGAATCTATGTACCTGTTTTAACCTTGATAGATTGATTTTTAAAATGTTATTATCTCAACTAAAGGTCAAAACAACAGACTATTCTTAGAAAAAAGGTGATTGTGATCTCAGCTCATTTCATATGCTAATGTCATTCCTCTGCCTGCTTGAAATGTATGAAATAAAACTCTGCTGAAGGCAGAACAGGAAGCTTGCACCCAACTCCCATTCCCTTGTCTTCCTCGCACCCACTCCCCTTTTTTTCCCTTTTCCCCTTTTTCTAGGAATCTCAGCTCACTGACGCCATTCCCATCTTGAAACCCTGTCTGTTCTGCCCCCCAATAATCCATTATCAGGGACAAAGAGTCTCTGACAGTTCTCCACTAAACACTGTCCATATTTTGTGAGCTGCAACAGGATAAATTTCAAATCTTGTAAATGAAATTATAAAAGTGAAGTCTTATTGGGAATGTTGAGCTTGCTTAGTGTAATCTAAGTGGTCTATAAACAGTACTGATTTTTTTTTTTTTTTTAAGATTTATTTGTGCATACAGAACTGGGGTACAGGCCAGAGGCTCAGGGGTGGTGAGAGGCTTTACCAGCGACAGAGTGGGAAACAGAACAGGCAGATCGACGAAGTACTGCTGAGGGGAGCAGTGGGCGGGTCAGGAGAGGTCTGCCAGCCATGTGGTCACCTCCGGGGCAGGCGGGAATCGAACTCATGCGGAGGCGGCTTTAGATTCTCAGTGCTGTGCTTTAACCCGCTGCGCCACCAGGGATGGCCAAACAGTACTGATTTTTAACTAAATGGAGAAAATGGAAAAGTAGTGGACTGCTTTGAAAAATGTGTGACTTCCTTTGCTGTCAGTATGAAAACCATATCAATTAATTTTGATTTTGTACACTGAAAAGAGTTAGAACCGACGACAGACCGACAAAGACTCAAAAATTCAGAACTGCAGAAAAATGAAAAGAATTTAATACACTCGCGAGCGGGCTCCAGGCGAGGGGAAGGCCAAGAGCCCCGAGCTATTACAGTGAGCAGTTTTTAAACAGTATTTTAGGGAAGGGAGGGGGTACATTTCAGAGGCATGGAACGAGGAAGTTACAATGGTTTTTAGGATGGCGACAGGATGTCGCTATTTTTCCGAGAGGTAGTTATCTTTTGGTCAAAAAGGAATTCTTCCCTGCTGAACAAGTCGGGCCTGGTCACAGAAAAACCTCCTTATCTTTTTGGTCAAAAGGGAATTATTCCCTGCTGGACAAGTCGAGCCTGGTCACAGAAAAACCTCCTTATCTTTCTCGTTTTTACATACACAATATATGAAAGCTTATCTTATTTTATATACAGTATTACTATGTGCATTTATTAATTTATTCATTCAAGTAGCAATTAACACAAACTATGCACTGATACATTATAAGTAAGATCTAGTCCCTGTCTTTTAGGAGCATAAGATATAGTCAAATAATATTGGATTGTATGTTCTTGTCATAATGGCAGCTGTCAGCAACCTATGCCATAATTATAATCTGACTGAAAACTAAATATTCCAAAATCAAGCAACTTATTTTAGTGCATTTCTACTCCATGGTGCACTCCTACTATGTAAAATTATACTCACAAATGCTCTTTAGTAGAATCTTTAAAAGATAAAAAATGAATATACACTGAAAATTAATCCCAATTCAATCTACATATTATTTTCTGTGGAATTCTGATATGAAGACATTAGCCAAGAAAATGAAAAAATGAGTGTACCTGCATACAACTGTGTGCTCTATTTTTCAGGCTTAACAGCTTAGCTGTAACATTTGTACATTAGCTAAATAACATCTCAAGGGGAGCTGGAGATAGAACCTTGATGTCTACTGATTGTACATGTGTGAGTTTGTACTCTCAAAGGATGGTCCTTAAAAAACTCCCTGCTGGAAGCTATTGTGCATATTGTAAAAGACTGTTGCTAAGTGCCAATTGAGCTAGTACTGTATACTTGCCATTTAAAAAGAAGATTTCATACCACTTGATTATGTTAAATAGAAATGTTTGAAATTTATACAGAATTACATCAAAATGGCACAGTAGTTATATGTCTAAAGAGCTGTGACTACTCTATCCCATAACTAATGTCAATCTGTCTAGTAGATGGTTTAATGTAAGACTGTCACAGGATGTGTTACATGAGAAGTGGAGAAAGTCTCAGAGTAGTGAAGCCATAAATATATATTGTAATAGAATCTAAATCTGTTTGCATTGAAATATACCTACACACACACTCACCTAATGTTTCAAATAACTCAAATGGAATGTTGAATCTTTAAGTCTATATAGTTAGTTCGAAAACAATAAAGTTTTTGCATGTACATTCTAAAGTCAAAGTATCCCACTTAGAGCAGAATAAAGTTCTGTGGGAAGATAATGTGTTACTTTTAAAAATTCTTTTGAAGATGCCATTCTTACTTACAATATTACCTCTAAATTAGGAAATCATATAAAACAATAAATATTAAATAAATAAAATAGATGGAAGAACAAGTTTTTGCAATCTTGTAAGGCCCCTCTATCAACAAATAATTTTCTCAGTGACTATGTGTTCCCTTCTCTGTATAAGTAGTGTATACATGACATAAGCTACCTTCAGTCATAAAAATATGAGACTAAGAAATAGACTCAAATTCATTACTTTATTTCCCCATCCTCCAAAGATCTCATGGAACTAACAAAAAGATACCTTTGATTGCTATATGTAAAATAACTTGAAGTGATTCAGATGTGAGTCATAAGTTTGAGAAAACCTAAAAAGATAAGATTAGGGTGACAAAAAAAAAATAGAGGAATGTACGACACAGTTCAGATCCACAGAGAGGGACACAAATTCAAAAAGTGAACAGACCTAGAGCCCACAAAATAATGTGAATTATATCTCAGCAAAAACTATTTAAAAAATTATTTGGGGGGACTGAAAAGGAGCATTTTGTCACAGAAGATTTTAAAAGGGATCTTCTATTTCTCCACTTACAGGTGCCAATTTCATTAGCATTTTTTAAAAACAAAAGCAAATTGGGAATAACTTCTTTGAGATAAAAGGCTAGGCATCAGTCTGAAAAGAAAGTTTCACTTAGATCAATGTATCACTAGGAAACACTGGGAAGAGGAGAAGCAGCATCCACTACAATGTTCTACCACAGTCATCCCTCCTCATTTACTTACATGCCTTCCACTGTCCTACAGAGGAAGAGCACCTTAGAAAACTGCTGAGGACAGTTTACACCTACTAAATATATTAATCAAACTCTTCTTTGTTTACAAATAGGAACATATGGCCACATGTCATCAAAAGTTTGATGAAAGCCCCATAATTTGAAAAGGGAGATTCAGTAAAAATAATTGGAAACACTAGTAGGAAATAGTAAACTTTGATTTGAGAAAGTGTCTCATAAATTGTTATCTTAAAAGTGCTAATCAGGCCCTCCCTGGTGGCGCAGTGGGTTAAAGCACAGCATTGAGAAGCTGAAGCCACTTCTGCATGAGTTCGATTCCCGCCTGCCCCGGACGGACGTGACCACATGGCGGGGCAGACCTCTCCTGACCCGCCCACTGCTCCCCTCAGCAGTGTACTTCATCGATCTGCCTGTTCTGCTCCCCACTCTGT
>NW_004567106.1:50560829-50580054 GCF_000260355.1 Condylura cristata | reverse complement strand
CCCGCCCACTGCTCCCCTCAGCAGTGTACTTCGTCAATCTGCCTGTTCTGCTCCCCACTCTGTCTCTGGTGAAGGCTCTCGCCGCCCCTGAGCCTCTGGCCTGTACCCCAGTTCTGTATGTACTAAATAAATAAATCTTAAAAAAATTTTAAAAAAAGTGCTAATCAGAGATAAAATGAGTCCCTGGAAATTTAAAATATATTTGTTCAAATTAAAAAAAGAAAATCTGTGAATTACCAAAAAAAAGAATTCAAATCAATACAAGTGATTTGAAAGATTAAAAATGTTGGAATCCAGAGTAACAGATGAAGAAATAAAAGATATCAGGAAAAAAGCTAAAAGATGAAAGAGTTTGACTCAAAATTCATCATTTAAAGCTTTTAATAGAATAGAGAGGCAATGAAGGGCTATGAATAGGAGACAGAAGGAAAAAATGATCACCATCACATTTTGCAACTACCAGAAATTACTTGATAATATTCAGTATTGATAGGTATATGGGAAGTCAGTAATCTCACAGACTGCCTAGGGAGAATTTAGCAACTTATTTTGAGAAGCAGTTAATTTACCTGGAATTAATTTAATGTAACACTTTACTTTTAAGACTATTAGTTTGCCCAAATGAGCAAGGCCATATATGGCTTGCAATTTGTATGATTTTAATAAGTAGAACTTGAAAAAATGTATCCATTTATAATAGTAGCACACCTATGGAGTCATTGAAAGTTGAGGGGAAGTTTATATGCTAGCATAGCAAAATACTAGGTATAGACAAAATTAAATGCAAATTAACAATTCAAATAAAAATTTTATAAGTTAAAAAGAACACAGCTATAGCTGTAGATGCTTTTTTTTTTTTTTAAAGATTTGTTTATGCATACAGAACTGGGATACAGCCAGAGGTGCAGGGGAGGTGAGATGATCCCCAGAGACAGAGGAGAAGCACAACATGCAGATCCACGATCTGCTGAGGGGAGCACAGGGAAGGTCAGGAGAAGTCTGCCAAGCCAAGTGGATCACCTCCAGGGCCTGCTGCAGTGCTGTGCTTTAACCTGTCATGCCACTAGGGAGGGCCCTAGATGTAGATACTTTTATGTGCCTAAACATTCATGAGAAAAAACTAAATTGCCAAATTCGAATTTTAATTTTGCTTTTAATTAGATGGTAATAAACACAGTATCTGTAAGGTTTTTTTTTAAATAATTGTAACCTTACAAATAAAAAATAATTTCATGTTTAAGTATTTTTAATAGTGACTTTTAAAAAAGCATTAAAATAGATCAAAAGAGGCAACTCTCATATTGTCTTCCAAATTAGAAAATGCATATACCTGTCTTATTCATAATTCTACAACATTTATATAGTTAAAGTAGGAAATGTTTCTGTGGATTTTCTGCTTTCATTATTTGTAAATACTAGAACTCTCAAGAGCCATTTTAAAACCCATTTAAGGAAAGAAAATCTAAGTAGATACTAATATCTCATAGTCATCTAAAAATAGCAGAAAACTTTCTATTAGTCACTTTTCTTGTCTCCTCAACTACCAAGTTATGGTTATTTGTTAATATTCAGGGATTAAATTGTATGGATTTGAAATTCAAACATGTTACTATTCCTATCTATTCACTCGTATAACAATTGATATACGAAAATAGTGAGTGTAAAAGGTAAAATATATGTGCAAATATATATTTAATAAAGGAACCAATATAGTGTATCACATGAAATCATAATAGAAGAGTTATAACAAAATTAAACTCTGAAATCTATTCTGGACATTTTATTAATGTGTACCTTGAACAACTAGTATTCCTAAAATGTTAACCCTTATTACTGGAAAATTTTCATACTTCTACTTTTGGCATTCTGGTTTACTAGATGTTTTAATAAGACTCTTCTACTATTAAGCAGCTCTAGTAAGATAAGATAGATCTGAGCCTTCCCAGTGGCGCAGTTGGTTAAAAAGCAGCACTATGCAGCTAGCCTTGCCGGGAAGCCAACCCACATGATGAGGCAGACTTCAGCAGTGTACTTAATCTGCCTGTTCTGCTCCCCACTCTGTCTCTGGTGAATCTTCTCACTGCCCCTGTACCTCTGTTCTGTACCCTAGTTCTGTATGCACAAATAAATAAATCTTAAAAAAATAATAATAAGCTGCATCTTTGAGGTATTGTTAGATTCTTACACTACTGGGAGTATTTCCAAGATTTGCCTACAGTCCCTAACACACACTATAGTCCCTAGTACACACTAACTCATGGAGAGTAGTTAGGGTCAAAAGAGGAGAAGTCAAAATGACAATGGTAGTATTGCTGTCAAGATATTTAGGAGCCTCTGGTAAAGTGAAGTTCGGAGAGGGATTCCCCTGTGAAATCAAGAAGAAAATTGAAGTAATTCGAGGTTTATATTCTTCCCACTCATCTTCAAAAGGAAATACTTTTAAATGGAAAATTTTCCCAATCTAAGCCCATGGGACAGATGAAGATTAAATGAAACATTTACAGATGCACATTTTCAGGCATCTAAAAGGGCCGGCTATATAATAAGAAAAAGTTAGAAGAAATAGTGAAAAAAAAAATTAGTTCTGGAGGTGATAGTACCTTAACTGTTGTGATGGTAAAAACATACCTTTCCCTTTCTGATTTAATACTTTGCATTTCTTTGAACACATGCACAGAATGAGAGCAGTTGTTAAAAAGCTGCATTTCTTGAACTGGACTATGGTGATGGCACATGGGTGATTTGGTGATGGGAAGCCCAAGGGAATTGCAAATGAGATGGAAAAATGCACAAAAATATGTAAAAATAAACTATTATAAAATAATAATTAAAAAAAGCTTCATTTCTTCAAGCTTGCAATGTTATTATGGCACTCACATTGCAAGATATATTGACATATTATTTAATCAATACTATTTATTTCTATTTTTTTTTTTTTTTCACCAGGGCAAATGCTTACCATATTGCACAAGATAGTTATTTCTGCTGCAGGAAGGTTACTTTATCATTACGTCTCAACTGTCAAACTCAATGCAGGAAAAATCTAGAAAGTAGTCCCTGAGTGACTGTTTTGAAGGTGTGGTACCTGGTGGGAAGAGCAAAAGTATGAAAATGAGATGGAAGAGAATCATGCCTCTATAATCAAGAGCTGATGCTTCCCATCATTTTCACTTTCCTCACATGTCAGTAAAGGGGGGTAAGGGTGTTTTAACAGTAGTGATCTTAGAAGAACTCAACAGGGAATTCTACCTTATATTTTGTGAATTTGGAGCACTGTTTCCTTGCCTCAGAACAAGACTTGAAATTGTACACTGCTAAGTAAGTCTAATGCATAACTAAAGGTATTAAGTCTTAGCATAAATAACTTCATTTTGGGTGTGTTGTTTATTTTTTATAATTATTTTTTATAATAATTTCTGTGTGGATCAAGGTAACTCTAAATCTGGGCCTTCCCTGGGGCACAATGTCAAAATACCACACTATGAATCTATCACAGCCACTGCAGCATAAGTTCAATCCCCAGCCAGGGTGCAGAAGACCTCTCTGACCTGCCCACTGCTCCCCTCAGCAGTGTATTTGAGCCAATCTGCCTGTTCTGCTCCCTACTCTTTTCTCTGGTGAACCCTCTCACTTCCCACACCTCTGGCCTGTACCCTAGTTTCATATGTATAAATAAATAAATCTTAAAAAAAAAAAAAAAAAAAGAAAAAAAAAAAAAAAAAAAAAAACCACTAAATTCCAGAAATTGAAAGGTGTAAACTGGGAAATTTTTAAACTTAGTTATTCTTTATAATCATGAGAAGAAGATAGAGATGAAGAGAGAACAAAAAGTGGTTAGAGTTTAATTCCACTTAGTCCTAGTTTTTAGTTGGAAGAGTTTATTTACAGAACAGGAAGGATCCCACTATAGAACTCGCCTCATAAGTGTTAGGAAGACCATTGAGTTCATTTTTTCTAACTATATTTACTGACATCAGATTGTTAAATTAAAATTGAAGTTAAGAAGTATTTATACCACAGGGTTGGTAAATGTTATAAATCAGAGCTCTCTCCCTAACCTGTTGTGAAACATTTATAAATATACAACCACTTACACTGAAATAAGAAGCAAAACTAAGCAGAGATCTCCAGCTAACCTTGCCTTTGGTTGGGGAATTCATCTCACTTAGATTCTTTGGTCATAATGAATCTGGGCCCTGGAGCAACAGTGGAATATTCATGAGTCAGTGTGTTTTGTCTGCTAAGTGTCTAATTTTCTAAGTTTGGATAAGTGACCCAATCACTGTAAGACTTAGATTTCTTGTATGCAAAAATAGTTTTAATACCTGACCTATTTATCTCATAGGTGACCTATTTATCTCTCTTATGGTGAGATACCGAATGAATTATGCATATGAAATAACCTAAAATAACCTAATTATAATATAGTGTATATATTATTATATAATATATAGGACCAATATGTTAGTATACTTATATATAATATTATGGTAATAATAATTATTAACATTTAGTTTTTAATATATGTGCAGCATTGTTCTCAATGCTTTAATAATTTTATTTTCGAAATGGAAAATAATATACCACCCCAAAACATATATCGTTGACTTAGGTTATTTTACACTGATTATTTTTTTAAAAGATTTATTTATTTATGCATACAGAACTGGAGTACAAGTCACAGGTACAGGGGCAGTGAGAGGCTTCACCAAAGACAGAGTGGGGAGCAGAACAGGCAGATCCGTCGAAGTACACAAAATCCCCCAAAACCAGGAGATTTGTAAGAGACATTTATATTTATAATATTTATACAAACCTATACTTGCTAGAATGTCAGCCGTCTGTACCAGGAAGTGCTAGATGATCAAATTTCTAGAAACTCCTATCAGTGGAAAAGGCATTGACTTAATATGCATAAACATGGCCTCCTTTGCTGTGCCATTACTGATAATCTCCCTCAAAATGGCCTCCATCCTGTGTGTCTTTGGCTGGAGATATTATTTACAAACCATTTCTATAAATTACTGTTTTCCTAGGTGTTCCCATGTATAAAGGAAGTGTAGGAGCTATTAAACTTTTGGAATTTTTTTCTCCAGTTAATCTGTCTTATTTAAGGAGTGCCACATTCAAAGATAAAGAAAGTAAGTGGAAAACTGATTTTCTCACCTACATATGTAACCCACAAAACAAACAAACTCTTGGGGTCCTTAATAATTTTTCAGAGTGTAAAAGTGACACTAAACCAAAAAGTTTAGTAACTGCTAACTTATTTTATCTAGGCTTTCTTTGTTTTCCCTTATGACTTGGAAGTAACACACCTACTTTTATTTCTACAAATGTTTCCCATTTAAAGAAAAAAAAATACACATATGTTGCACCTCATGATGTGACTAAAGTCAGTTTAAACATTAACTGAATAGTTTTAATTCTTCACTCCTAGTTTTGGAAATTCAAATCCAAGGTATAATATTTAATGTTCTTATGTTATCTATCTATTTTCTCAATCCTTTTTTTTTTTTTTTTTTTAAGATTTATCTATTTATGCTACAGAACTGGGGTACAAGCCAGAAAGGCAGGGTTGGTGAGAGGATTCACCAGAGACATAGTAGGGAGCAGAACAGGCAGATCGATGAAGCACACTGCCCAGGGGAGCATCAGGCAGGTCAGGAGAGGTCTGCTGTGCCATGTGGATCACCTCTGGGGCTAGGATTGAACTTATACTGAAGTGGACTTAATTTATTAGTGCTGTATTTTCAACAGCTGCGCCACCAGGGAGGGCCTCTCAGTCAGTCCTTATTTTTTTTTTTTTTTAAGATTTATTTATTTATTCATACAGAACTGGGGTACAGGACAGAGATGCGGAGGGTGAGAGGCTTCACCAGAGACAGACTGGGGAGCAGAACAGGCAGATCGACGAAGTACACTGCTGAGGGGAGCAGCGGGCGGGTCAGGAGAGGCCTGCCACGCCATGTGGTCACCTCCGGGGCAGGCGGGAATCAAACTCATGCAGAAGTGGCTTTAGCTTCTTAGTGCAGTGCTTTAACCCGCTGCGCCACCAGGGAGGGCCAGTCCTTATTTTTTAACATGACTTTCGTACACAGCTTTTTGATGACAAAATTTCATAAGGAGTTTTTTATCTTGATCATTAGGGGCAAATTTTCAGAGTCATTATATACTTGAAAATGAAGCTTCATATTTGATTTATAGCATGATTACATACAGAATTATAGTGCCTTAGAAAACCCTAAGCTGTTTTGTATATTTGAATTTTAATGTTGGATGGTACTCTTTTGGCATTATTTGTTTGGCATTATTTGAGCTGAATTGTTTCCCCTTCAAAATTTTTTTTAAAGATTTATTTATGCATACAGAACTGGGGTACAGGCAAGAGGTGCAGGGGCAGTGAGAGGATTCACCAGAGACAACGTGGGGAGCAGAACAGGTAGACAACAAAGCACACTGCTGAGGGGAGCAGCAGGTGGTCAGGAGAGGTCTGCATGCCATGTGGTCACCTCCCAGGGTGGGAATTGAACTCATGCTGGGGTAGCTTTAGCTTCTTAGTGTGGTGCTTTAATGCCCTGTGCCACCAAGGAGGGTCCTCAAGTTTTATATGTTGAAGTTCTAAACTCCCAATGTCTCAAAATATAACTCCATTTGAGATAGTCTTTAAAGATGCTATTAAGTAAAAATCAAGTATTGAGGCAAGTCTAATTAAGTATGAGTTTCAGTTTCCATACAAGAGTTTGTTGTTTTCATTCTTCTCTCTTACTTATGCCTGTTATTCCTTCAATATCCTTTTCTTATGGTGTTATTTTGTCTTAATAAAATAGTTCATCTCCTTTTCCACAGTTCATAATGAGTGTAAGATCTACTTTACCTAAAAATCTTGTGTTTATCATAGTAAATCTAAATTTCTTGTTTGTTTTCACTTGAATAAATTTGTTTTTTCGCTTAGTTCTTAATATGGACTGTCTATCTAGGCTTTATAATGAATATGTAAATCATATGTACCATGTATATATGTTTGTATTCATATGCATGCTAATGTACATGTGTGTTCAATAATAGCTCTGTTCAGGCTAGTTTTCAATATTTGGAATAAGAAGAATTTTCTTGATTTCTCTTATTCTGGTGCTGTCAACTTTACTTAAGGGGTCAATCAGAAGCGTTTCTCTCTCTCTCTCTCCCTATATGAATTTCTGGTGTCTAATCATCAGTTATCTAATAATGTAACTGATACTGAGTGATTGTTATGTGACAGGTATTATTTGAGGTTATCTCACCCATTTAATTCTCACATATTAACCTAAGGTACAAGAGATTAAGTAACTCACTCAGGTCATATAATTCCGAAAGATCTCACCTTAACACTAGAGTGTGTTACCATTTATATATGTTACTGAATTGAGGAGAAAAAAAATGATAATTGAAAAGAAGAACCAATAATAGCAGATAACAATGAATCAGTAGAACTCCAGATTCACTCCTGGAGGTTACGAGCTAGAATGAATGTGATTTTTGTAGGGATGTCTCTGACTATTTGCTAGAAATGTGACATTAGGCCAGAAAATGTAAATTTATTTATCACTATATTAATTATTAATCTATTAATACCAATTAATTTAACCACCTCCCTAAACACTTTCACCCAAGGTACCGATGGCTAATTCTAATGTTCTCATCCAGAATTGCTTCTATGGACTGGACATTAGGTTCATTGGTCTTTCACTATGGTTGATATTGCAGTATCTTTAGGAATTCATTACACCTTCTATCATATACTCAAATTTGGGCAAATGAAATGAGGAAAGAGTAAACTGTGGAAATTTAGTGAGTAGTGCTTAAACATTGGATAGATTCAACAGGGCATGTTCCACAGCAATCACAGACTTAGACCTGATGCCCTCAATAACTTTAAATAGTTAATGTCTGGCAAAGGAGTCAAGTAGAGAGTGTCCCCTTTGTCCTGATACTGATTATCATAATTTTTGTACCTACTTTGATGCCTCTATAAGAGTATTATCAGGTTCCACCAGAAAGACCTATAGAACTATAATCCCTTATTCCTAACAGTAACACATAAAATACAAAGTATTCATAGGGGCCAAAACTACTGAAACCACGAAGGGAACAGTTTAGCAAAGTACAGTAATTTGTACATGTTTTTGACAGTAATAAATTTTGTGGCCTACTTGTCTGTGGGGTGCATTCTATCATGTATAGTTTAATTCCATGCTCTTTCTAATCAGAAGTTTATACATATAACCAATAAATAGGTGAATGTGAATTTGGGTGTCTGAAATTATAGTTAACACTTGGTTGATGAATATTAGACCCCAGAAGTCAGGGCATTAACTTATACTTGGATGTAAAAAATATGGTCAAGGTATAACTGAAAGAGGTATGCATGACAAATATAAATGAGGAAGTGAAATATGTCATCACGATCATGTTAAAGAGCAAATAACACTAAAATAGATTTGTGTTTGTGAAAGACAATAAAATCCAGTGCAGTCATAATCTGAAAATATTAGAAAATTGAGAGAGAACACAGAAAGTTCTTAGTTTTCTTCACCAGTTCTTTATTTAAGTATACGTGTCTTGCGTAGTTGATAGCATAGTAACAATGGATGCTCCTCAAATGACACCTGTCAAATTTGCTTGATCTATATGTAATATTATGAATATGATAAATGATCCTCAGCTTACTCAGCTAGTCCCACATACCCACAGATACTAACTTGTGTTTTAGGAACTCTTGGTGACTACTATAGTTAATTTATTTTAGTTGTAGGCAACCACAGGTTGAATGAATGGTTGAAAATTTCCTAAGTGAAACTTACCTTGTGATGACACTAAGCATATCACCTTTTTAAATTCTGGTTTTTGGTTAAAGCAACTACCCTGGGATATGGATTATTTCCTTTTTTATTTTGTTTTTGTTTTTAAAGATTTATTTACTTATACATACAGAACTGGGGTACAGGCCAGAGGTGCAGGAGTGGTGAGAGGATTCATCAGAAACAGAGTGGGGAGCAGAACAGGCCGACTGATGAAGTACACTGCTAAGGGGAACAGCGACCAGGTCAGGAGAGGTCTGCCACACCATGTGGGTCACCTCCAGGGTGGGGATCAAACTCATGCTGAAGTGGCTTTAGCTTCTTAGTGCTGTGCTTTAACCCGCTGTGCCACCAGGGAGGGTCCGGATTATTCCTTTTTAACCTGGACTTCAAAATGCCCCATGTGTAAACACATGTATAGGTTTTCTACATCTTAGAGCATACAGTTTTTCAACTGGAATGATCTTGAACTTATTTAGAGACTTGACATTTACTTTAGGGCTGAAATTGCTACTTCTTCACCAAAATCTAATTTCCACTCTTTCTTAGTCTATAGAAAAAATATTTCTAAGCTTCCTTTGCAGTAAGGGATGGCCAAACAATGAGATTTTACCCTCAAGAGTGTGAGCAGAATGATATCATTTACTTTTAGTGAGTCCAAAAGTTCAGTCTGTATGAATTCAGGAAACTCCTATGGCAATATTGGATACCACATATTGAAGACAGCACACACCATAAGCCTCTATACCTGGATGCAAATTGCGTGGAGTCATTGCCTTGTCCCTCTATTTACCAATAGATACTAGAATAGATACTAGATAGATACTAGAATGCTATTTAAGCAAGAAATATTTCTACCATATCTAACCATTGTATGTTGGATCTACTACTGCAACATATGCCTTACTAAAGCACTTTTAAAAAGATGTATTCAGTTTTTCTCATTTAAACCCAGTTTTATAAGTAAATTGTTACATTAAACAAGTGGCTGGCATGCAGTGAGTTTCTTCAGCTATTGTAAGTAACAACTATATAGGCAATGCACTATGCTAGGCATCTGTGACTTTACCTCCGTGCCCACGCACATTATCATCTTTTTGTTTGTGGGCTGCATCTAGTGACTTGTTTCTAACCAATAGAATACACCAGCAGTGATGGGATGTCACTTCTGTTGTCAGATTACAAAAACTGTGATAGTAACCTTTCTAGTACTTTCTCTTTATTGCTTTATTTGACCTTCACAGTCAGAACTAAGCTGCTCTGTTGGAGAGGTACACATCACAGGGAACCAAGAGGATGTTCTGACCAACAGTCATCAAGGAATTAAAGTTGAACCACATGAATTCTGCCAACTAAGAGTGAATGGATGTATAAGCCCCAGTTGAGGCTTTAAATGAAACTGTAGGCCCTGAGCCAATGGCTTGGTTGTAGCCTTGAGAGAGTGTAAACTACGCAGATTCCTGATCTGCCTCCCCCCACCCCAAAACTGGGAGATAATAAAAGTGAATGAAGTTGCTAATTTGGGTGATAACTAATACACGTGGGGTGTTAATCAGCCTCTGAACTAAAGTTCATGGATCAATTAAATGGCTTGTCCCTCAGATATTTTTCTTCAATATCCACAGTAAAATGTTCACATCTTTTTCAGAATCTGTGTGTGAGTAATTTTAATGCCATCTATGACATTTTAATATGTACATTAGCTCTTCTTATGCTAGTTTGGTATTCTCTTATAGAATGTATGCCTCTTGAAGGAAGTGGTGATATCATAATCATTTCCTTTGTATCTCATGTGGTTTAGACCCACTGCATTTATAATTGATATTCAATGAATAGCATAAATGCTAAAATAATGCCCGTCTACTATTTAGAAAATTTATATTTAAAACTGATTTAGGATGCTACAAATCTTCCTTTCCAGTGAAAAGTGACCCATATCTTTCAAATGATAGACAGTGTATTCCTTTTGCAAATAAGATTACAGATATTTTCAAATATCTCATGTACAATAACATGTTCAGGATCATTTTACTGAATTCATTTTTAGTATATTTTTCTGCAAAAAGTTTTTAGAACGTTTCTACTCACATTCACCAAAGATTTAAAGAGAATTTACTAAGTAAATACAGTTACTTTTTTTTTTCATAGTAGCACTGGAAGTAGCTTTATAATATAGATGCAAATTTTATTAAAACATGTAGAAATATTTACAGATTTAGAAGTTTAGTCTCTTCAATGAAAATTAAAAGTAAAACACTGAAAATTATAGTATATAGCTAGAAATAGACAAAAGTAATAAATAATATAATTTAGTTGAATATGTGCATGTGTTTATATGGATACATTAGTATAATATTTGATAAATGAATATACAAAATATATATTAGTATATACACATATTTAGGGAGTATTAGGAAAATCAAAATGCAGTTTCAAAATAAAAAAGACAGCCTTCATATTTTCTTTGCATTTTATTTTAAATTTTATGAAAACATTTTTAAGTCATTCATCTTAATATCCATTCTTGTAACCTATAACCTTTTTTTTGCTTACTAACCATTTTAAGCACATAAAAGTGATGGAATTCAGTTGAGTCAAAATTTTACCAAGTAATATATTTATTTTTAAAAATACTATTAAAGAAAATATCACACACAAACTGGGTATAACAGAAAGAAAAATGGCATCTTAAAACATAGGTAACTGTATCTAATTCTACAATTATCCAATATGTTGATATATCTTTGAAATATGTGAAATATGGAAAAGGTAAAAGTGTCAATATATTGTAACAATTACTTTATGACATATATTCTTACTATTTCTATAGATAGAAAGAAGTCATTATAAATGATGCATAAATGTTAAAGCAAGGAATTTGTTTAAGGAAAAGATAGAGGTAATAACACATGAATGAAAGTCTTCTTGTCATTCCCTTGGGAAAGTTCATTCATAAAAATTATAACACATTATAGCACATTCCAACTTACATATGTATGTGTATTACAATTACGCTGTCACTGTTCATAACAACTTTTGAATACCTGCTTTGATGTTATGTAACAGTCATCCAATAAGTCTATAAGAAAATCATTTTGAGTGCAGCCAAAACCCACCTATCATGATACATTTTTACCAGTATTAAGGCTGCTAACATAAAAATGTCATAAATTCTAAAGCCATTCCTAAAGATGATTTAAAATATTATTTTGACAGTGGTATAACTGTAGAAATGAAATGTGTAGATTTCCAAATCAATTTCATCCATGGTGCTAGATTTTTTTTTATTATAAAATAATAGTATGCTTGCTTAGAAAATTGAGACAATATTTTCTCAACATGTGTTCATGTTTGTGTAATATTATATGATGGAATTATGTAAACATGGATATGTTTACTTGATTTTACTGACTAATTTTATCAGTCTTTCTGATATTGCAATCCTATCATTCTCTTTCTGCTACTTGTCTAAATACTAAATTTGAATGCTAATATTGAAATCACTTGTACAAATTTGAAAATAAAATATTAAAAAATAAAATAACATTTTAAATGACCCCTAGAGCTAGAAAAATAGAAAGTGTTTTGTAACAAAGTACCATTATAAGTCAATCAAAAAAGGAAGAAATTTAATATCTCTTCCACTTTAAAGATTAGAAGATTAAGAGCTAGAGGAAATGATTTCATAAGGAACATAGAATCTTCCAGATGTAAAAGACAACAAAGGAATATGATGCCTAGAACTATAGGAATAACATTTAATAATTTAGAATTCTCTAAGATAGCAAAACAAGAGCAAAAGCAGTAGAAACATTTTGGAACTTATATACCAAACAATCCTATGATATTGTCTGTTTAAGTATATTGGTGTTTAGGATTAAAAACAGAAGCAGTAGAATTAAAGAAACTAAGTACTGTTTCTTCAGATAGCTATACTGATAGCTACAACCTTTATTTTTTAAAACATTGATCATTTTGTACCTGAACACACTGGGTTTGCAGACTTGTCACTGGGTTTTTGTCTACAGTGCATTCTAAAGTAAGCAGTAAGCTGTTCTTTCTTCAAATGAAGTTCTAGGAATCTAAATTTTCCCATTTCTTATGAAATTCAGTAAATTCTCTCAGAACAGGTAAATATGAACGGGTTTTATTTATGTAAAAAAGATTCCAAAATTGTTGTCTTTAAGTCATGGATTGTCCTAATCACAGCTTTCCCTCTTTCTGTAAAACGCTTTTAATTACTGGGAACAGAAACAATACTTAAAAGTTTATTAGCAAATATAAGTAAGCAGTTGCACTAAATGGGGAACCACAGGATGATAGCCAGTCAGAGTAATAAAAGCAATATTTATTCATGTTCATATAACCCTTGTGGCAAAAACCAAGGAAGAATGCATTATATGGAAAATGGAGTAGAAGGTGTGTTATTCTAGATTGAGTTCCTTCCTTCATTTCTTTTCTGATTCCTCTTTACTCTATTTGTTTTCTACTTCCTTCTTCTGTGTGCAATCTACATTTCCAGACCAAACGACCTGTCATACAATCCAAAATTCACAATTCAAATCATAAGAACATTTCTATTGCTATAGACTTTTTTTCAGTGGAATCTGAGGAATCCATTGGGACAAAGATGAAAATTTTTCTCTACCTTTCTAGGTTCTCTGTAGATTGGTTGAACAACCAAATTAATAGCAGGCAGATTAGTAATGGAAAACAAATTTAGCTATACATCTATGGAGAATCCACATGAATGTCCATTTTAAAGTTAATGGGGCAAAGTGGGGACATATATCCTGTGCTAGAGAATGGAACAGGGACTGGGAGCTTTAAGAAGAGGAAGAGGACTCACACAATGGAGAGCAACTATTATGACAAATGCTCTAAATTACATGCTTTTCCAGCCATACAGGTATAGGGTTTCTCATAAAGAAAGGTGATCTGCTGAATATCCTAATTCTGGGTAACATCCCCAATTTTCATTCTTCTGGGTAATTAAGGGGTGTTAAAAGTTTAATGTGAGTCTGTAGGACCTCATTTGACTTTAGCTCAAAATAATCCATGTGCAAAGTGATACATCTTGGGAAAGTCTATTCTGAACATCTTGGGACAGTCTGTCTTTCATCAGCCCTCTCCCATGTTCTTTCCTCTATCTTTAATGTCGTTGAAAATATAAAAGTATTTATCTTAATGATTAAGAGCACAGACCCTAGATCTCTCTGCCTGAGTTCAAATCTAATTCCAATCCTTATTAAATATGTTGTCTTGGGTAAGTACTGAACCTCTCAGTGTCTTGTTTTCCTTATGTATAAAATTGAAAAATCTTAATAATAGTAATTATAACCATCCTATATCATAAGGTTATTATGAGGATCAGATAATATATGTAAAGCACTTACAATAATTCTAACCACAGAAGAAACACCTAAAAATGTTAGCTATTATTGTTGACATTTTTTCTATATATTTATAAACTCTGAAAGCATTTCAAACCTGTTTTTTAACTTGAGCATGTCAGGATACAAGGATGAATACCACTCACCTCTGGGTTCTTTTAAGGATGTAATCAAAACATTGTATTAAATGTATAAAAGTATTGTTTCTGTTCCCAGTAATTAAACAGCATCAGACAAACTAGAAAAATCAATTTAATAACATACATATGAAGAATTTATGTGGTTGTAAATTCTAAATATAATAGAGTGGATCAGCAACATATATGCCATGTTTAAGTATCTCAAGTGTTAAGGACAGAGAAGGAGGAGATTTTGCAAGATAGATAAGGAGGAAGAAATCTCTTCTTTAGTTGGAGAATAAAAACAAGAGTTTCTCAGATAAGGAAGACATGTTTATTGATGAAACCACACCTGTGTGATACTTCCCTACTGAATCCAGCAACACCACAGTGATAAAGAAACTGGAGTCATGGAACAGGCTACATAATGCAGTGTGCTGCTCAAGAGCAAGATCCTGGCATTTTTATTGATAAACTACTTATACAGCATTAATCAAATGAGGAATCGAAAAGGAGGCAGGGAAGTAGAAGAAGCAGGGGAAGGGTGAACCTGTACTTCTCATATGTTGATAGTTCAGTCTTAGACCAAGCCCTGATATCCCCAGTCAGGATTTCAATCTTATCAACAAGGCATTCTACTGATTAGCTTCTGGGGTCATTTGTTATAAATCAGACAACATCCCAGTATCCCCTTCCCCAGCAATCCCTGGTCATACCTCTTTGTGCAGACCCTTCCCATGGTGATCCAGCTTTGCAGTCTTAATTGATGTGAAAGGCACTTTGTAGGGTTGGGCCCCTATGACCAGGCCGTTCTGACCTTGCTTTAGGAATACAGAACTGTAGGTAACAAAATGGAGTATTAGGCCATTTAGGATTAGCAGACCCACATTTCCCTCTTCTTCCCCTCCACCCTCCACCCTCCACCTCAAACTAGATCATAAAAAGTAGGACCAGTGATTCCTTTTTCCAATTGGGAAAAGGGCAAATGACTGAGACAATAACAAAGTTTCTTTAGTCTCTAGGACCTTCACTACTCTTAAAATAATCTGCATCCTTTAAGAAGTAGTAATAGACTTTCTGACTCATACAATCTGGATTCACTTTTGGTTTCCCAAACTAGAGTAACACTGTAAGATGCCGACTGTGGGCATATTGAAAAAAGCCTATCTTACCCTTCTGGGAAGACTGACCCACCAGCGTCTTTTTTGACCTTATCTTTTATACCTCTTATTTAACTTAATGTCATTTTTCTTAAACATTCCATGGCGCATGATATCTACTTTATATCATATTCAGATTACCTACTGACTCATAGACAAGGATTCAGCTACTAAACCTCAACTTGCTTTTTTTACTTCAAGGTGCTTTCATCTTCTATATGGTGCCTGAACTGATTAATCTGAGAGAATAGGTCGTAAAAATGAATTGCAATTCCAGTTGTATCTAACTATTATTTCATGAGATGATACAAGCCGTGAGTTGTTATCATTAATGTTCACACAAATAGCTGAGTGCTACAGTTACCTAAATACCTAAATTTCTGCTTTAAGCAAGTTAACTGTTAACACACAAAGGTCACTCTAGAAATCCCCAAACTAGATGCTCTATAAGGATCTGGCCATTTCTGTGCACAAAGATAAAGGCAACTCATAATATGACAGAACTTTAATGACACTAGTGTCATAGAGAGGGAAGAGAAGAGAATATTTTTTTCCTCAATGAAAAACCCTAACTTACACATCACCTCATAAGCAAATGCACAGCCAAACAGGGTTGACCTGAAGTGGGGTCACTAGGCCTCAATGTTTGCTGTAAGTATAAGGTATCTTTAGATGGGAAACCATAGAAAGGGGTTCTGAGAAAGCCAGGTTCCAGAAAGCCAGGATGAAAAGAAAGAACACAGGCCCTCCCAGGTGGCACAGTATGTTTAAGCACAGCACTAAGAAGCTAAAGCTACTTCAGCATGAGTTCGATCCCTGCCTGCCCTGGAGGTGACCACATGGCTCAGCAGACCTCTCCTTACCTGCCCACTGCTTCCCTCAGCAGTGTACTTCATTTGTTGGCCTGTTCTGTTCCCCACTCTGACTTGTGGTGAATCCTCTCACCGCCCCTGCACCTCTGGCCTGTACCCGAGTTCTGTGTGCACAAATAAATAAATCTTTAAAAAAAAAAAAATTACCACATCAAAATCCCTATGTATCTGTCTCACTCATGTTTCTCTTCTAAGTGTGTCTGCATCTCCATCTTCTACATGTCATTTACTATACTATGTTTCCTTCCCAAAAGCACCAATGTGTAAGGAAAAGAAGAGAGAGCTCTCTCTGTTTTTTTTTTGTTGTTGTTGTTGTTTGTTTGTTTTCTCCAGAGCCCACCTACCTTCTGTATTATATATCTTTACCTGGCTATTGGCTGTTCAACCCCAACCCAGGAGCTAGTCCAATGTGACAGCTGGTAAGTGGGAGTAGGAAATGTGGTATCTTCCCTTTCTGTGTGGATGCCTCTGTAAAGAAACCAGCTACTTCTGAGATCTTCAAAAAAATAAATGAATAGAAGATGTAGACTTGTATATCCAGGTCTGCTGACAATTCCTAGAATAAGTCACTTTTTGGATTTCTTATTTCTGTTAATGGATAAGCAATTAACATTTTCCCCCATGATAGATTTAAATTTCTCCACATGTAGATGGCACAGTACATCTCTCAAAGTAGAGTACTTCAACCTTAGTGCCAACTTCACTCCTTATTTTTTGGATGTTGAGATTCAATCTCAGCATCAATACCCACAATTTTATGTGTAACTATGTCCTTAATTTTCCCTTTTTAAAGTAGAGATAATAGCAGGTCCTTCCTCACAGGAATGTTATATGAGTTAAAAACATTAATGAGTGTAATAACTCTTATTATATTGCTGCTAGGATTCTTCAAAATGTTTTCTTGCAGAAGTTCAAGATTGATACAGTGCAAAATATTGTGGGAAGAAGGTTTGAAAATGCACATCAATAAGATTTTAAGCAGTCATGGCCTGTAGAATCTGTAATGAATTTCCCTAAGTACAGTTTGAAATGGTCAGTTTATTAGAAAATGAAATAGCCAGATAATAGTATTTGCACACACGTTTCATTTTAAAAATTACTTACATTTCTTCAACTTGCTTTAATCATAGATATTTGACCCTTAAAAATGGTTTTTAAATAATATATGACAATAATTTGTTCTTCTGTTCTTTGAGAACATATTGTAAAAATTTCTGGGACAGCATCCAACCTTTCTCACCCCCACCTCCATCTAGCAAGCTAGAAAGCAAAGCCATCTTCACAGACTTCATCCTGTATGCAGGAATCCACTGCCTGAAGGTGAAGGCAGTCTTTTCATAACACTGATGACCAAGAAGCCAGATGAAAAGGATTTAACAATGGGTACCCAGTCTTTGCATCTCTGCAGGGCATTCTTTCAAAAGGAAGAGATTAAATCCTATATTACCTTTCTCTAGCATCAGCATATCTTTAGGTCAGCTTAGAACTTGGAGTCCCACCTATCAAGATTTACAGTTAATGTCAATGACTCACTGTTCCTACCTATATAAACTAAATTCAAACTTGTGTTTTTTTGGAACAGACTAAAATCTGTGGTATTGCTGCCTAGGTTTGATTCTCTCCTCAATTAACTAATAAACTCTTTGTCTATCATTAGCAATTTCTTTTCAGCGAACACCTTTATACATTATTTTATTAATATAATCTCTACTTTCTTCCACACATTCAGAATAGCATGTACATACATGCTCACGGAGAAAGAGCTGTGCTATTTGTTCTATACTAACACCAAGCACAATAACATTTTTTAACTGCAGCAGATTTTTTTCTTACCTTTGTCCAATATAAATTATTTTCTCTTGGTAATGATAGTTTAAAGTTACCACAACTCAAATTTTGAAAATTCGTAATTCTGTCTCCTGTATGATTCCATGTTATAACAATTATATTTCCTCTTTTATAAAAAAAAAAATAAAACTCTGGGAAAGTGAAAACACTTATGAATGATAACATACCTTCCTATTTGTAAAACAAACCCTGAAACTCTCTAAAGCCTGGAGTTCTGGCAATTATTAGATCACAGTTACACTTTGTCAGGACTAAATGTCTTACATCCTTGTTGGAAGAGAGGAAGACCTTAAGATTACAATATATTTTAACAAGAAGGTGCTAACTTTGCATTATTTTCCATTCTTCTTCCTGTCTTTGTCAGGAGGATGGATCCATGCTGTGCTGTTCTTTATTCTGGTTGCCACCTTTGTCATGAGAATGAGACACCAGAATCAGAATGTTTCCTGTGAGATATAATAGCATGCTTTCCTACTTTCACCTTTCAGGATGTTGTATTTAGTTAGGTTAGAGCCTCTGAATCCCTTAGGGCATCAGCTCAACATTCACCACTCTCACAAGGTGTCCTTTTGCTTGTATTCATTGTAGAAATATTTGATGTCTTGGTCAATTTTGCAGCTCTTCTTTATCTTAAATACACCCCTTTAAAAAAATTTTTTACTCTTTTTTTAATCATGATCAAATCAATCAAATGTGTGTTGCAATTTGTGACACCAGAAACATAGTTTAATTGTTTTTTAAAGTATTTCCCACTTACAAATATTTCAGCATGCTAATTACAGCATAGGAACATAGAACACATAACTACTATTTTTTGAATAGACTATGTGAGATAGGGACTTGAAATGGGTTGATTTACTTGAAAAATATAAGTATCTTATAATTAGAAAATTCTTAAATTTTTATTTATTTATTTTTAATTTTATTTTATTTTTTAAAGATTTATTTGTGCATACAGAACTGGGGTACAGGCCAGAGGCTCAGGAGCGGTGA
>NW_004567106.1:50554953-50560729 GCF_000260355.1 Condylura cristata | reverse complement strand
GCAGATCAACGAAGTACACTGCTGAGGGGAGCAGCGGGCGGGTCAGGAGAGGTCTGCCACGCCATGTGGTCACCTCCGGGGCAGGCTGGAATTGAACTCATGAGTAAGCGGCTTTAGATTCTCAGTGCTGTGCTTTAACCCGCTGCACCACCAGGGAGGGCCTTAAATTTTTATTTTAGTCTTGCTTTGGGGCAGGTGTTTAGAATACTCTTAATATTAGCTCTCATGCAGGTTAAGGTACAAATGTATTCTATTTTTGGATCATGCTTCTTGTTCCATCATGTAAAATGAACCTGTAGCCACACATACAACCAAATTTTTATAAATGTTAAGATATATAAGCCAATATTATAAGCATATCTATGTGATATATTTCCCACTATAAAAAAGAATGTTTATCCATGCAAGGCATGGGAAGAAAATGTGGTCAGTATAAGAAATCCATTCAAATTTGAAAAATGTGCATGTAAAAAGGCAAAGAGACTCAGTGACATAGCTTCCTGTATTATGTGAGAAATATTATTTTTTTAGGGACTTCAGTCTTCTAAGATCCTTTTATATATAATTCAAAATAAATTGACCTAAAATTAAAATATGTGTGATTTTTTCTAGAATTATAAACAATATGATCACCTTAACCCATACTAATAAGAACAGAAACCACAGTGAGAGTTTTAACAGAGAGGTTGTAATGTAGGTGATTGGTGATAAATAAGTATTTTCAAGGTATTCCGGTTAGTGTCCCCAAGATATTCAGAAAAGGCTTTCCTAAAATGTGCTACTTTGGTATGTAGATTATTTTGAGCTGAGGGCAGTTGAGGCCCCATAAGCTCACAAACTTTACTACCCCCTTATCTGTCTAGAAGAATGAAAATTGGGGTATTATCCAGAATTAGGATTTTTAGTAGAAATAATCTTTCCTTTAGAGAAATCTTATCTATCTATAGCAAAGCAGTCATGTAATTACAGAGCATCTGGTCATTGTCTTGTGTGTTGTTCTCTTTCCATCCACGTTTGAGTCCCTCTTCTCTCTCCCAAAGTCCAAGTTCCTATTCTATTGCTTAGCTCAGGATATATGCCCTCATTTTGCCCCCATTAACTTTTGAATCTCTGTGAATATTTTCCATACATATATATTTAACTTTTTTTGTCTCTTCTAACTCTCTGATATTAACTTATTTGATTGACTAGCCGAAGAACACATAGGAATAGGGGAAAGTTTTCTCTTCACCCTTACAGTGATGTAAGTCTGGCTGGCTTAAGAGATTAATGATTCTCTCACTGGCATTAATGAACGCTAAGCCTCTGGTCACACTCTTGACTCCTAGATTACTGTCTCCACTGTAACATTTATTGTATTGGCACCTCCCACGATGGTCGATGGTCGCTGTATTGGCTTCTCTCACAGATCTGCTGCCTGAGTGACTTTGTAAAGCCTCTCCTCCAGGATATTCAGAGATAAGGGATTCCTTTCACATATCACAAAAGCCAAAAGTACCATGGATACAGTAGTTCTACCTCGAGATTACCTTAGAGTGATCAGAGCAGTTGTCCTACCAATAGGACCCTCTCTTAATGAAGTAGGAATTCATGAGGGTTGTCAAGAGATGAATGACAAGATTTGAATTATGTTTTAAAAGGATCATAAGGCTTTTATGATAAAAGACTAGAAGGGAACATAAATACTGTAATGAGTGAGGAAGGTAACAAGTACCCTGTCCTAAACCTATAGTGAAGGTGGGAGAACAGGTAGATTTGAAAAAATAAAAGATGATAATGGCTTTGAACAAGCTAGTTAGCAATGCAGATGATAGAAGTGGAACAAACTAGTTAGCAATGCAGATGATAGAAATGGCTAGGTTCTGGTTAGGTTTAATAATTGAACCAAAAGAATTTCTTGGTGGAAAGGATTGTCTCCAAAATTTTTGACCTGTTTTAATCAAAGCATATGGTTACCATTTATTAAGATATCAAGATAATAGGAATCAAGACTATGTGTGCTACTGTTTGTGTGTGTATGCATGTGTGTGTGTAAGCTTTCAATTTTGAATGTTAGTTTTAAGATGATGAGCTTTAGAAATCGAAATGAAATGGAGACATTAATGAGTTAGAGTTCTAAGGATGTAATTAAATTCTATTAAAATATAGATTTCTAAGAACTAGAGGTATAAATTTTTAAGTCAGAGTAAAGTTGTTGTACTCGAAACTATGATATTGTGATTTATAGTACCCAACTAGGTCACATTATAGAGGTAGTGTTTGACTAATGTATGGCACCACATAAGTCAAGTGTTTTAAAGAAACCATCTTCTCAAGTTGCTAGTGAAGGAAGGCTATATAGTAAAGAAAGAATTTTAAGGATGACTGGGATGGCAAGGGATAGTTCCTGAGGGATGTATTTCTGTGAGTTCTAAGGTAGGATTCAGGTCACTATTCTTGATTTTGGCCCTATCACTCTGACTCAGGGCTACCCATGACACTTAGGTGAGAGTGTTCAAGGTGTTTTGTCATTATGTTAATGAAGGTAACTTTTGTAAAACACCTGAGGAAGACTGATTGCCAAGGAAATCCTTAGAAGTAGAAGGTGAGACTTTCAGTCTACTCCTTCATTTCCTATGAGAGGGAGTGACTTGATATAAAATTTAGTTTCCATGGCCAGCAATGTAATGAAGCCAACATAAAGGCCTAAGGAAGTGCTTCTGGGTTGGTGAAGATATGGGGTAGAATAGTGCTTCTGGAGAGGACATAGAAGTTCTGCACCTTTTCCCCATACTTTGTCCTATGTGTCTGTCCCATCTGGCTGTTGATTTTATACCCTTTTTATCCTTTGTAATAAACTGGTGATCTAGTGAGGAAAGGGGTTCCTGAGTTCTGTGAGTTACTCTGAAAAGTTAATTGAACCTGAGGTGGATGTCCTGGGAACTGCTAATGTATAACTAGAGTTTAGAAACTCAGATAGTAAAATAATCTGTGGCTTGTGACAGACATCTAAGTTTGAGGAGGGGGTTGCAGGGACTCATTATCTGTAGTTAGTCATTCAGAAGCAAGAGCTGCTCAGGACTTTCAGCCTACATTGAGAACAGTCTGGGTAACTCAGCCTTTAATCTGTGAAATCTGACATTATCTCTAGTCAGACTTAAGTTAAATTTTAGGACATTTTGCTAGTATCAGACTTAAGTTGAATTTTAGGACATTCTGCTGAAACTGAGGATTACTTGTTGGGAAACCTCAGCAGCTACATTCCCATTGGAATTGGGTCCAGGACCACCAACTATGTAAATGCCATAGAACTAGGTGGAAACATCTTTCTAAATAGATCATTTGCAAACTCTACAGTGTAGTAAAGTTGCATCAGGTATAGGGATCACAATAAAAATGATATTTTATTTTGTTTAAGCCTGTGATAAAATTTTCTCAGTAGTCCTTTATGTTTTGGAACTATTTACTAAAGTTGATTGCAAGTGAAAATGATCTTACAGGAGATATTAAAATACCTTATATTAAAAAAATTGAAGTAGACTAGCTAATTGACTTTGGATGATTTGTTGATTAGCAATACCATGAATTAGCTAATTTGTGGAACACTAATCCACCTCTGTTATTCTAGTCATTAGGTTTTTTCTAATTTGATTTTGTTTTCCTTTGTTACATTGTCAGACTTTTTTTCCAGCCAAAAGTAGGCTGTCAGGATTCTTTTCCATCTTTATTGGATGAACATTTTCAGATAGCAATATGATGTTAAAAAGTATTGCTCCTTGCTCCATACTTACGTTTTCCATATAATTCGAAAATGGTCTTCTTACTATTCATTTGCACTGCCTCCCTGCCTTATTCTCAATGCTGAAACCCTTGTCTGACCTTCTTTTTTATTAAATATACTTGAATGTTATTCATGATTTTCTCCACCAAGGCCAAATTTTCAGTGACCTTTTCCATGAACTATCTCTTGATAAGTAAAGATTATAAGTACTAACCCAATTCTCATAGTTTGGTGCATTTTCTTGCTAGAATAGTGACATTTAAAGACAATGTTTACTATTTTCCCCTTAGTAGAAAATACTGAATGGGATATTGTCAATTTTGAATTTTAATATAGAAAGAGGGCACAACCTAGGTAGAATAATTGTGCTCTGATAAAGAACTTAAAATATAAGAATTGATGCAGCATTGTTCATCTATAATAAGATGTCTGATTGTCCTGAAATTTAACTTTTGCCTTCACTAATACTTAGTAAAATACATACTTGAAGAAAAAAATCTATTTTAATACTTTTTCAGTTAATCAGTTACAGAAGAAATTTAAAAAGTAGATAACAAAATGTTACCATCTGGCTCTGACCTATGTTGATATTTAGGATAACATTGCCTATCAAATTTATACTCAAATAGGAAAAGCTTATCACCTTAAAGTATTATTTACATATTCATATACTCCTTCCTTTAGGCAAAGACTGTAGTCTTTCTTTAGATGGATCTAGCTATAAAACATAAAAACACACACAGGGAAAGGAATTGAAGCATCACCTTTCAATTAGTAATGTATCCTTTCTTCTTGCTTCTCAAAAAGTGCTACATGTTGCTTCAAGAATGTTGTTCTTAGAACTAATTCAGAATAATTATGGTAAAAACAACAAAATTATGAGAAAATAAAAATAGCAAAGAATCATACCCATTTTTTTAATACACAAAAGTTATTAACATTAAAGAATTCTAAACATCTTTGGATTGTCTTCAATGCATAATAATCACCAGAATGCCATTCAAGTGTTGTCAGAAAAATGATATCACTATGGCTACATTAAAGATTTCTTACTCTTCTTCTATTAAGTGACATGTTCCCTGTTACTCAGTCTATTATTGTCTCTTGTTAGTTGCTGAAATAAAAGGCACTCTTCAAAAGAGATCATACAAAAAAAGGAAAATGAAAAAAATAAAAAGAAAAGAAGGAGAAAATAAAAAGTGAGTAGATAATGATTGGAGACTGAAGATAGAAAAGGAATTAAAAACCTTACGTAAATCTTGACATTGAGATTAAAATTTCACAATCCCCTCTCTGTAGTAGCAAAATATAGGGCCAAAATTCAAAATTCATGACATCCCATTTCCTGGTGGCCTTATTCCTAATCTTCCTAGGAAAAACTATTCTTTTCTATATTCTTGTTTTACTTTTATCTCCTTTTATTTTTGAAAGTTTCTGATGGCTTTTTATGCTTATAGATCCCTGTTGAATTTAGCATGTTATGTTATGTGAAACTTCTAATAGATGTGTTACATGTCTAAGATAGTTTGGTTTTTCACAGGCTTTAAAAAATTTTCATATAGTTGATGTAACATGGCACTAAGATTTTTTTAAATAGTTCCGTGTGGTTGTGTTAGTCAGTGTTGGTGGCTGCTACTTGTTGGGAGGTAGGAAGTGTTAAGCCTGGTAACTGCTGATAGTAGTTCATGTCTTTTCCTTGTGTTAGGGTCCGAGAACTCGATTACCGCGAAAGACAGAGCATCATGCAAGAAAGCAATTTGCAAAGCAGAGTTTATTGGGCTGGCTAGCTAGGATCAAGCCATTCCCTGCCGGACACGCAGGTTCAGGCAAGACCCCGGCCAAAGGAAAGTCAGGGAATATATTGGCCTTGTTGGCCATTACAGACGTCAGAGCCCGCGCAGATTCAACTTTAGCAAATGGATTCAAGGATTAACAGACATCACAGCCTGGATCACAGTTCAACCACCCAATGACAGGTTTCCAGGAATAGATGTCTCATTTCCTGGTGCTCCAGAT
>NW_004567106.1:50547710-50554853 GCF_000260355.1 Condylura cristata | reverse complement strand
AGGGGGAGGCGGGGGGGCGTACCCGCCCGGCCAGTCCAGCCCTGCTTAGCCACCCCCTCCATTCCTTCACTGGTCCTAGAAATTATCCTCGACTCCAGATCATTAAAATTTTACTGAGCTATTATTTATTTCTTAAAATTATTTTAATTCTTTGTACTTAAGCTATTGCATATACTCTTACAATAAAAGTCAAAAGTGTTAAAAAGCTTATAATAACAAGAGGGCAGCCCCTTGCCTCTTCTCCCTGTTCTGCTTCCCAGAGACATCACTTCAGCTCTGAAGCTGAACATTTAGTATGTAAGCCCATATTTCAACAGATGTGTGTAAGCTGCTGTTTTTCAATTAATCAATTTAAAAGCAATTTGGTTCCAAAAAGGATATAAAAATATTAAGCTTTTAAAAAATCTCTTCTCCCATCCTTCAAGTGAAGTTTTATTTTAATTCTTGTGCTTGAAATAATTTTATTTTGAAGTAATTGTAGATCTAAAGAGAAGGCACAAATATAATCTAATTCCTGTACTAGAGAGTGTTGTCTTATACCATTCACCTAACTTTTCCTAGTGTTTACATTTTATATAACCTTAGTCAAACCTAAGAACTTAACATTAGTACAATATTACTAGATGAACTATGGTTTTTATTCAGATCTCACCAATTTCCACCTTAATGTTCTCTTTTTCTGTTTCAGAATCTAATCTAAGATACCATATTGCACATATAATAATATTCATTATGAACTCTATGTTGCCTGCATATTTGTTAATAGTAACAGAGTCTATTATTAATAATGATTGGAGACTGAAGATAGAAAAGGAATAAAAGAAAAACAGTTATGTATATCTTGACATTAAGATTAAAATGATTATCTGTGTACAGATAATCTCATGGAATGGCAGACATATATGAATATATGAAGAACACTTTTGTTAATCATTTCAGTTATTTTAATGTCAGTAAATGGGTGTTTGTCTTTGAAGATATTGCTGGAATCTCCAGTACCTACAGTGCCCTGTTGGATGATGAGGCAACTTTCTTATGAAGCAAGAAAAATGCCTGCATGCCCATGAAAGAATGCCAGTCTTTCATGAGCAGCAGGCATTTTTCTTGCTTCATAAGAATGTCTTTAACTTTGTTAGAGAACAGGATTTTGTGTCAAAACAGGATGAGTTCAATATACAACTAATGTTTAGCAATGAATCCATCCTTATTTTACACATTTGCCCTAAAATATCTTCTACAAGACAATGAGAAGGTCTTTTTTTTCATACATCAGACATCACCTCTCCATCACTTGCCTCCTGACATTCCAGAGGCACTGTAAATGAAGAGGGAGTCTCCTCATTTAATTGGATACATCAGGTCATCAAAATATTTATTTCCTGATCTTCCCACACGGAAGGTGACTAAAGGTTAATAGGAACGCAAGTAGAAAATAATTAAGGAGGAAAATATATACAATAAAATGCAAAACAAATCAGAATAAATAAAGTTTAGTGTGACTGTTAGGTTAAGATGTCTTGATACTCTAATCATAAAGTTTTTTTTTTTTTCTCCTCTGAAGGACAGAAGTTTATAATATACAAGGGAAACTGTTCCTCACTGACACATCTAGAAAATAATTTAATGAAAAAATGATAAAAATAGTTACTAATTTCTTCAGAAGTTCCTAGAATCCCTTGCATTTACCTATGAACAAGATCATAAGCAGATAATAATTTGCTACCATCTTTACTATATTTCATTTAGAAATTGTTTCCCTATGTTTCTTTTTCTTCTCTATAAAATGTAAGCCTAGATTTACATATAGCATTAAGGTAAGACAATTGAGTAAGACAATTGGCAAAACAAAATATAATTTTGCTTCTCTTCTCATGAAATATTCCAGAGATAAGAAATTCAGAAGACAGAACTCAGGAAACACTCAGGAACTCAAAATCTTAGCATATTTTCACCATTAGTTTCCATTTGTAACTTCTGCTTTCTGGTTTTCAAAATTGCTGCCCAAGCCTTAGTCTTCTGTATTAAATTGCATTCCAGCCTGCAGGGAAAAGGAAGGCAAGTAGGAAGGGGCATACTCCTTTCTGTAAAGAAAATTCCTGGCTATCAGTACTCTGTTTTCAATGAGATCTGTTGTTCCCAATGTAATTACCAGGTGAGTGGGTAAGTTAGTCTTTTAGCCAAGTCCAGTTAAAAATTTAGGTTTCACAGTTGTCAAGAAGGAAAGGGAGAACAGGTATAGTAGCCAACTCTAACTCTCTAATGTGGTAAACGCTGTTATTGTGACAGAAAGGAAATGTGCTAAGAAGAGTATAGTTATGCAGAATTTATAATGGTAAGAAAAAGTTCAGGTGATTATATGTTTCAGTCTATGAGAGTAGGATTCATAACATAATATAAAGGTAGGAAGTAGCACTTGATTTTTCTAATATTATGGAACTCAATATATATACATGCTCAGATAAATTATAACCTCAATACCTTGATAAAAGTAGATTTAAAAACATATCGACCTCCTTTTTTGCCTAGCATAGTTTTTTCCACAAATGCCAATCTTTGATACTAAAGATTTTGGAAAATAATTAAGAATTAGATGGTATGTAAAGTAAATCTCATTTCAGAATAAAATAATTCTAAACAACTCTTAAAAAGAAAAAAATTAGTTTTTTTTCTTTTTTTAAAAAATTCCCTTCACCAAACCAAGTCCATCTGCCTCCCTTCCCAAAGGAGAAAAAAAAAATAAAAGATAAAGAAAAATCTGAAGAAACTCCATTCATAAAAGAATGTCTTTTCTTTTGTATTTAAAAAAAAATTTTTGGACATCAAACAAGCTTTTTCTGAGCATTCTAAGTAATTAAGCATAGATTAATAAGACATATGACTTAAATTGCCTTCATAGTACAGAGTCTTAAGAAATACAGCTAAACAAAATAGATGTGAGATATGTCTAAAGCCAAAATATGTTTTTTTAATGCTCCCTATGGAGAGTATGTTGTTTTGCTTAATGTATTCCCTCATGCTTATACTTATATCAAACATTTATGGAGCACCTTTGATTAGCCAGGCTCTTTTCTAGGAACTAGGGACTACAACTAAAGAGACATGGGATTTATAATACAGCAGGAGGACAGAACCTAAATCAGTAATTAACTATAGTTGTAATTAGTTACAAAAGAGACATGTAGGGTGAAAAGAGAGTATGCGAACATACATAACAATATAAAAATTTTGGAAAAGAAAAAAAAAACACTGATTAGGAACAGCATGAAGTTGATGAAATGAGTGTATTTACAATCATGAGCTCATTGTAGATTTTAGTTAAGCTGCAAAAGTATATGTAGAATGAAAATAAAATAACCTTTGCAGTACTGAAAAATTTACAAGTAAATTTCTTCATTCAGTTGCATCAATCAAGATTTCTTTATATCGATACTTATAAAAGGCACATTTAGGAAGTGAAGGGACCACAATTACAGGAATAATTTCCTAAAATCCCATCCCCTTCCTTGGTCAATAATTCCGAAACAAACTCTTTATCTTGCAGCATAGTCAAAATCTTTTTCTTTTTGTAAGATTCACTTATAAGTTTCTAAGAAATCTCTAGACAAAGTTTGATAATACAGTAAAGAGGATTCACAGTTTCTGGTGTTTTTTTTTTTTTGTCTTTAAAGATTTATTTATTTATGCATACAGAACTGAGGTACAGGTCAAAGGTGCAGGGGCAGTGAGAGGATTTATCAGAGACAGAGTGGGGAACAGAACAGGCAGATTAATTAGTGGAATAAAATAATGTTGGTCTCTAAGGAGAGAGGGTACAGGACAGGAAGTAACTATGTTTCATGGGCTTCATTGACCAAAGACAAAGATTGAGACAACATTTAGCTTTGCATTTGTACTAACACCAATTGTAACATTTTGTTAAATTTAATCTTGAACTGTTTGAAATAAATGAACAGGGTTAAAAACCTGTTACAAAATGGATTTTGCTTATTTTGTATTAAAAGCAATCTATTTTTCTTTGTTTCTTTCCCATTCTCCAAAACTGACTGTCATTATTACTCAACTGTACTATGGTAATACATCAAGGTAGTAATAATAATAAAAAAAAAATGTTTCCGGGCTGTTTTGCCAGCTTTTGCTTCTGAAATGAATACTGTGGGCATAAAAGTCAATTGTAATTATTGATAGATCCCATTTGACACAAAAAACTCAGTGATGCTGTGAGAGAATAGAAAGGTGACTGAGTATATACATCTAAAGAGATTTACAATGTTGTAAACCAGTGTTACTTCAGTAAAAATTGATCAAAAGAAGAAAGGTGACTAAGTTCTGGACATGAAACAAGTCTAGGAGGGAGGAGAAAAAGCCTAATAATGATAGAAGGGACTGTTTCAGAGAAAAAGCTCTCCATAAAGTCAGTCTTACACATTACTATGTGTTGGAGTCCAGCTCCAACTATTGAGGTGTCTGGAGGCAAGACAGGCAGGACCCTAAGGTGGGAAGGCCTCAGCGAGCTGAGATTCCTAAAAAAGGGGGAAAGGGAGAAAAAAGGGGAAAGGGAAGCGAGGAAGACACGGAAGTCAGTTGGGTGCAAGTTTTCCTGCTCTTTCTTTAGCAAAGGTTTATTTTATACATTAGGAGCAAGCAGTAGAATGACATCAGCACATGAACTGGGCTGAGAGATTACAATCATCTTTTCTAGGAACAGTTTGGGGTCGTATTGCCTTTAGCTGAGATATAACATTCTAAAATCAATCAAGGTTAAAAACAGGTACATAGGTGCACAGTTTATGACTAATATTACTATAGTGGAGATCAACTAAGATAGAAGTCCCTTAAACCTTATCTACTACTTAATGGGTTTTTTGTTTTACTGCCTGAGTCATCCTGGGAGGCAGAAGAGGAAATTCCTTGCTAATCAAATCTCTGAATAGGTAAATTTCCTTATCTGAAGACTACATAGTAGAATCCTGAAAAACTAGCAAGAAGACTTTTGTGGATTCCGTTAAGGTATAGCAGGTGGAAAACTTGATTAGTTTAAACACAGGCAACCTAGATGAATTTCCGCCTCTAAAGGCCAAACAATAGGAAGTTTGAGTAATTCTTTAGAAGCTGAATAGAAGGCTAGGTAGGTGAGATAATAGAATGATAAGATTTGGGTTTTCCTCCATCCAGCAGTGAGAGAGACTTTGCAAAAACAGCCCTTTTGCTTTTATTTATCAGTCAGTAGTCAAGTCACTTGACTTCAGGTGAATTTTTCACTCTGGTGCAGTGCTTGCTTGTCAGGGCAGGCAGGCCTTATGCAGCTGAGGCAGTCCAATTGTAAGGTGAAAGTTGCTCAGAATATTTTGATATTACAATTATACAAAAAAGGGAGGTCATAACATAAGTTAGCGTGGAAAGTCTGATTTTTCAGAGCAATCCCCCTCCATCCGGACCATGTCTGATGACAGAGGTTGCATAGCTTGTGTCAACTATGTAAGTGTGCAGGAAGGACGGAAGTATTATAGATACAGGAGGGCAGCCATGTAGGGCTGCAAATGTTAACACAAACTCCAAGGGTCACCATTCCCATAGGCCATGACGCACACAACATACTGCCCATAATACTTCCTGATGTCTTTACATCTGTGTACTATTAATGTCAGAGTGGCAGCAGAGAGGCAGGAAGGAAATACAACAAAATAAGGCAGACAGTAAGAGCATTAAACTGGGCAAGCTCAAGTCAGCTTGGGGGTTCATCACCAGATTCTAGTAGAGATAGGCTGACTTTAACTTATCAATCTCAATTTTATATCTAGGAAACAATTTATTTTTCAGCAGTGAACTTTCCATCACAGTAATGGTTCTTACTGGAGAACCAAGAAAACATACATTTGAATCTTTATCAAACATTTAGTTGAACGAAACACAGTTGTAAAAATTCAAAGACGATAGTTCCCCACATCTACATCTTATTATTCAGAGATCTGTACACTGGAAACACCTTATGGCTCAGGTAAATATAGCTTTTTTTTTTTTTTTTTTTTTTTTAAGATTTATTTATTTGTGCATACAGAACTGGGGTGCAGGCCAGAGGCTCATGGGCGGTGAGAGGCTTCACCAGAGACAGAGTGGGGAACAGAACAGGCAGATCGACGAGGTACACTGCTGAGGGGAGCAGCGGGTGGGCCAGGAGAGGTCTGCCACACCATGTGGTCACCTCCGGGGCAGGCGGGAATCAAACTCATGCGGAAGCGGCTTTAGATTCTCAGTGCTGTGCTTTAACCCACTGCGCCACCAGGGAGGGCCCAAATATAGCTTTTATTATACCTGGAATCAACATTTAAGGACAGACTTCCAAGAAAATGCTGATGTACCTGTTAGTGGAGAAATCTTTGAAAGTCTATGAGAATAAAATTGTAGTCTCAGATTCACAAAATATTATACTATACATGAAAGCCTAATTTCTATTTATTATTTTATGGACAATGGGAAATTTCAGCGCCTCAGATCCTTTCTTTGAATTGTCTTCTGGGGAGCTCAGTGCTACATTTGTCATCCACCTCTAACTTCGTTGATAACTTGTCTTTATTTTCCTTTGATTCAGTTTCCTCAGCCACTTAACTTACCTTTGCATTGTCTTTCTGTTAGCTATTCTAATGCCATTACTGACCAGGGTAATATGTAAATAAAACACAACTAAAGGCATGTAGGAATTCTTTGTAAATCATCTAAATATGGTGAATCTCAAACTCAAAGACAGTTTTACATTTTATGGTCCACTGGAAGGGAAAAAAATCATTATTTTTTTCATTTAGTATATTATCTTTTTCCCACATGTTATAGATTATATAACAATAGTAATATGTGATTTAAAACACCATCTTATCACAATTTTAAAATGTGAAACTCTTTTCTGTTTTTCAATGAGTTGTTTGATGGGAGTATATCACTCTTCCCCTTATTTTTAAATCACAATATTTTTTTATAAGCAAAAGAGAAACTTACAAACCTTAAGTTTCTAGGATAAGTTGTTCTTATCTAATTCCACAACTTTAAAGATCACTTACCTTTCAATGTCCATAAAATCAATATCCTTTGCCGCGTCCGGCTAATCGGAGCCGAGTCCGGCGAGGGACGATGAGGTTAAAGAAAACACAGGAC
>NW_004567106.1:50529937-50546845 GCF_000260355.1 Condylura cristata | reverse complement strand
ACTCCTGCTATGAGTGAAACCATCCGGTATTTTTCTTTCTCTTTCTGGCTTATCTCACTAAGCATGATCTTTTCCAGCTCCATCCTAGTTGCTGCAAAAGACATGTGTTTCTCTTTTTTGGTTGCTGAGTAATATTCCATTGTATATATATACCACATCGGAAAGTAACTTTTTTAAAAAAAGATTAATTTATTCGTGCATACAGAACTGGGGTACAGGCCAGAGGTGCAGGGGCAGTGAGAGGATTTGCCAGAGACAGAGTGGGAAGCAGAACAAGCAGATCTTTGAAGTACACTGCTGAGGCGAGTGGCGGACCTTCAGGAGAGGTCTGCCACATATGTGGGTCATCTCGGGGCAGGCGGGAATTGAACTCATGTGGAAGTGGCTTTAGCTTCTTAGTGCTGTGCTTTAACCCACTGCGCCACCAGGAAGGACCAAGTGTAACTTTAAAAAAATATTTATCTATGCATACAAGAACTGGGGTACAGGCCAGAGGTGTGGGAGGGTGAGAGGAATCACCAGGGACAGAGTGGAGAGCAAAACAGGCAGATTTACTGAAATACGCTGCTGAGAGGAGCAGCAGATGAGACAGGAGTCTGCTGTGCCATGTAGGTCAAGTTTCCTGGCTGGGGATCAAAGTCAAGCTTGAGTGTCTGGTGATAGCTTCATAGTGCTGAGACTTAACCCCTGGCACCACCAGGGAAACCCTGGAAAGGGTTTTAAGAAACATAGTACCAAGTTCAAACTTCTTCCAGATGGCTGAAATGGCAGAGCAATTACTTTTCATAATGGAGATAACTTATTTTCTTAACTTTTAAAATTTTAGCAATCATGTGTTAGAGGGAAATGTATTTTGAAAGAAAAGAAACAAATAGGTATGTGGTTATCCCACATGTTGCATCTGAGAAACAGTAAGTAAAACTAGAGCTACAATGGGACAAGGTGTAGCTCACGTGGTGTGTACAAATCACCAGCTACAGCTGGGGAGGGGTAGTACACTGGCACAGAGGCTCGCTCAGGTTGGCGCACTCAGTCCTTACTCTTACTCCCAGATGTCTACTCCTACATCTTCCCTTCCTCTGAAACAGGAAAGTTAAGTACTTAGTTTTTGTGCATCTTTTGCAACTTAAGGTATATGTGGGTCCCCGTTTTGGCTAAGGCGAGGTTAAATAGAAATCAAATGGGGGAGACTACACTTACTAAATGAAAGGACAGGCTTCTTAAGTCACCATGTTAGGAGCAAAACAACGGCAGAAATGAGGACCAGCTAGCTAGCACCTTCCCCATAAACTCCTCTTTTTAAAGACTTTTGGTCAGTTATTCATTCTTTAAGTTATTCCTAACGAATACCTATGCCCTTTTACCTTTTATGCCTTGGGTAAAGTTTCTGAAGTATGTGGTATTAAAGGTTAGTGATTTCATGCTGTCAGTTTCCAGTTTCCCATGAACTCGGCGCAGCCCCTGTTGTGGACAGCTATTCTTTTCGCTAGACATGTCAGAGCTCCATGTTCCTTTCTGCTGAATGCTGGAGCTTTTGCTGGAAACCTTCACAGCCTTTCTGAACAGTTGTTCCCACTGTGAATTCTTTTCCATTTCCCTTAGGATCCTCAGTGCTTTGTTTCTATGCTTTCATACATCTCCTTAACACTTGTTCATCCTTCCTTTCAAACACCAACTCTTCATATTATGATCATATTTCTACCAGGAAGCTGGGGGAGACTAGAGTCACAAAGCATGTGTCATGTGTGTCAGACGCAATAGGTTCTCAGTAAATATTTTTTGTTTAAATCTATAGGTTGATGAATTCCCCCCTCTTTTGAAGTTCCTTGAAACGTTATTTTTACCTCTTTATTGGCACATGTCATTTACTTTTCTTATTTCATAACTAAATAGTGGGTTACTTAGAGTTAAGGATTATGTCTTACTCACTTTTGTATCTTACACATATTTATTCTAGATTCATATTTGATGAATTGAATTAGTCTGTTGATAGTTAATACATTAAGCATATCTCAATCATCATGCTAATTTCTACTTACCCTGGGGGGCGGGGTTTGAGGGGGAGATAAACTATCCTGTTCAGTGAAGAAGTTTTAAAAAAAATCTACCCTATTTAAGTTAAAAGTGAAAAATTAATTTACTATAAAAGGAAACCCAGAATCCACATTCCCTGATTCAGAAGTGTTTGAATGATATAAAAGAAGAATCTGTTTTCAAGAACTTTCTAGTTTCCCCTCTCTAGTAGTCAATCCAATTCAAGTGCAATTTAATAAGTTAATTGCAATATGTGATTGACAGAGGCAGGGGACAGTGTCTGATGTGAAGACTTTGCTGTAAAAAAAAATTATGATAATAACTAAGGATCCTATTATTTCATTAAGGACTCTATGTCTTGCCTGATGCACAGCAAGACTTTCTCAGAATCTACCTTAGGAGTGATTGATATCAAATCTGTATTCTTCCATCATGTCACCAAACCAGAAATGGAGGAAATTTTGAGCAGGCTCAGTTTGAACCTTAGCTCTCATGAGCCTAAAAGTCCAAGTGGAAACAGTGTCACATGGAAATTTGGCCGAAGCTGCCACTTATGCTGCCAGATTTATTTAGGAACTGGAGCATATGAAGGTAATAAGTAATCATGAAACTCACTAGATAAAGTAAGACTTATTTTTAAAAAGCAGTTTTCATGAAAAATAAGCCCTGGGGTTAGGGGGAAGTGTAGGAAGAATTTTTATTATATAACTAAAATGAATTCATAATAAGGAAAGATTTAAGAAAACTCATAAGATAGAAAGGAGTATTTTTCTGGAAATGAGAGATTTTATTTTTAATTATTTTGTTTTCTAAATAAGAAGTTAAAATAAGAATTAATGCATTCATCTTTTTTTCCAGTATCAGATAATTAAGGTACTTTAGACCTTTAACTACTGTTTTTAAAAATTAAGCTTATATTTCTTATTTGAATATTTAGAAGCTTTAAAGCAATATTCTTGAAGTGATTTTCCAGCATATTGATTTTCAGTGTAATGTTAAATGGACTACATCTTACATTTTAGCATGATAGGCAGAGCTTATGTAAACAATTTATTGAATGCAAAACAACTGAGGAATATAAAAAGGATTTTCAACAAACTTTTTTGTTATTGTTGTTGTTGAAGCAAAAGGGGAAAAAATCATGTTGAGTCATACTTAAATGAAAAAAAATGATGTTACAGCAAAAGCCTTTCCCCCCAAAGTAGAAATAACTTACCCTTCATTATATAGCAAGGTAGTTGCCTGTTCATCTAACCTAAACATTTACAGTAATTGATTTATTCACCATTGAAAATCAAATCTATTGCAGCTCAGATAATTTCTCTGCATTAGGAAAATGAATAAATTAAAAGTGTGCTTCAGCAATTTAGTTCTCCCAAGCAGAGATTCTGCAAGCTCCATAGAAGATGTCAAAACCTGCTGATATCTAACAGAGTCAACTCCAAGTTTGTGTATCCCGGTCCACTCTACCTTTCCATCAGGCAGTACATGTGGAAATAGAAAAGCAGCTCTCTAATTAATCAAAGTCAGATGTGCCTGAACGCCTGGAGTTGCTGCTGATCCTTGTCCCAGCTTCTCCCATGTTCTCGCTCTATGTTTTTACCTTGAAAACTTCTGCTCTGAGCTGGGAATGCCTGAAGGGCTTGCACGGTAAGTCAATGTGAAATTATCTCAGCAGGAAGAAGTTGCTTTTCAGCTTAAATGATTTAAGGCAGCAATTTTTCACACTCTCAAACTCTGACAAACGCCCAGATTGCCTCTCATGTCTGACTTCAAAATATTCAAAGAAAAGCTATTTTTATTAAAAACACTCTAGAGAAAATTGTATGTCACTTGTTCTCTGATATAACTTCATTTCTCCTGACAGTGACAATTTTCACCTCAGTACAATTTCTTTATTTTTTCCAAAGCTAATTCTGCTTAATATTAGTATTTATACAAACTCATATCAACTTGTCTGTGAAATATTCAAGGGTGTCAGGTAAATGTTGCTCACTGTCATTCATCTTCTTTGGGTGTTCAAAATGATCAATCGATTTCAAACTACACTTAGTTCCTTGGATATTATTGTTTTATTTGTAAGGGAGAGCTTAACAACTGTTAAAACCCTTCATTTGACAAACCTGTATCTGCAAACTGCAAGGATCCCCAACTTGAAGGCACGTGTCTGTTGCCAAAGATTGTAAAAGTTTACATTAATAAACTTATTTGCTCTATGCCTTTAAATAAAGCAGATAATACAGTGCATGTTTTCTCTTATGCTGCTTACATGTTAATAAGATTACGGTGGATGTCATATTGCACTGAAACATCACATTTGCTTTATTATGAATGCTGGCAGTGCAGAAACATCACATTATAATCATTTCAAAAAAAGAAATATATTCTGCATATTTTCATATGTGTTTATAATTCCACTAAACCTCAGCAGAATCAAACTCAGTAGGGACAAGAATGACAGAAGGTTTAATGTTCCAGAGCCTGCTGAAATCTTGGTGCATTGATACATAGCAGCATGGTTAATATGTATAAGGTTACTTGTGGCCTGTGACCTCAAAGCATATCTTCTGCTCTTATCACATTTCCATGAGAAAAACTAACCACTGGTATGTGAATTTTCCACAAATAATTTGGAGGTGTTTGAAAGGGTTAACTTTATTTTTACCTGGGAAAGTCTGAAGTAAAGTGCTCATAAGGGTAATGTAAACAGTCAGTACTATCCAAATACTATAGCCATGGAACAAACTCCTTTTCGTATGTATATACCAATTTCCTCCAACTCTGCCTGTATAGACCATGCAATATCTCATTTCTAAATAAAACTGGGACGTTTTTATTTCATTTATATCTGTGAAAGAAATCAAGGAAAGAATTGCCTCACAGCCATCTCCTATGCAGTATTGGGATCAGGTCAAAGAAGGGATATATACAGCAGAGAAGTTCGTTTCGTAATTTTTAATGTTACAACAATGCATACGCAGCTCGTACACCAACACCACTGCATGAGAACTTGTCACCTCTTCCTATCTTTGACTTGCAACATGTTTACTATTTGGAAGTCACAAATACTTTAATATCACTTAGCTTCCTGAAAGAGAAAATGATTTAAGACATGCTAAAATAAAACTATCTGTATATTTCTTGCCATTGAAGCGTTTTAAAAATAAGTTGTGGATATGTCATCACAATAGAGAATAAACAATTTGTGAATAGAGGATAAACAGTTGTAGAAAAATAAAAAGAATACTGGTGAAACAACTTTGCAGTCATAAGACGCAGAGACAAAATTGACTCAGGAAAGTTTAACTAGTTTGTAAAATTTACAAGTAATAAAATTTTGTATATAATTGTAATATTTCTTTCACATATCCACAAGAAGCCATTCTGTAATATTGGCTGTAATATATTTATAATAGAGATAAAAACATTGATAAATTCAAAATATGTTATGTCCATGAATTAATTCTTTTCTATTATGTAATGTGTGAATACTAAAATGAAAATGTAGGACTTGCTTTCTAAATAAAATATATCCATTTGTAAATTTTAATTGTTATGTGAAAATAGTAATTGTATATATGAAATATAGTTATCTAAATATCTTACAATGATATTCTGAGTGATTTAAACTTATATTTCACATTATGCTTTCCACTAAAAAATTTCAAAATGATGCCATTCCATTATTTAGAAAAGTATATTATTTACACTAGCATGTAATTTATAAGTTAAGAAATATTTTTAATTGCTCAACAAAATGTCTATTTTATTATCTATAAAGGGATATATGTGTAAATGACAATACATTATACAAAAAATATAAGTTAAAAACATTGTAGGGAATATATCTGTATTTATTATCCATTTGTATGTGTGTGTATGTGAGTGCATATATATATTATATTGATTACTTTACCAAAGTTATTCAGTAAAATATATTTGTTATTTTTCTTGCAATTGTTTTAAAAATAATATTTCATTCATTATATTTTACTTTTATCCTTAGTGTTTAAGGGTATTACATTTAAATAATTATTTATGAAATATTTAGAATATGTAATGTTTTAGTAACAAATGGAAATTGAGTGCAATGCAAACATATATATCCAGCACTTATATTTAGTTTAGAAATAATTCAACAACTGTATGTTAAGCAATCCTGCAAGTCTAGCTTTGTCCCTGGGTCTAGTCTAAACAATTTTGTAATACAAAATATAAAATTATCTGGACTTTTTCAACGTGATCTATGCCAAGAAATCAAGGAAAGTGATAAAAGCTGGAAGAGAGTGTGCATTAGTGAATATTTATATTGGCAAGACCTGAAAATTTTATAAAAGTAAAACAAACACAGAGGTTGCTTATTTCTGACAGGAAATCAGCCTCACTGAATTTCTTTCAGGAAAACATTATTGCACCAAATGATATAAATCTCTTTCTATCTCTAACAAATTAACTTGAAATGCTGGCAATGCCAAAGAGCTGCATTAAGTTTTCTCTTGTTTACTTTTTCCTGATCACCATAAAAATCCCTTGTGAAACAGTTATTCTAAAACAATCAGGACAATATATCTCTATAAAGGAGAAAATCGATTTAACAACAAAACTAGATTTATCTCTATTGATCGAGAGGCATTCGGTGTAATTTTAGTGAATTATGCCTGGCTTTTATTTCCTAGCAGAAATTTTTCAGTGATGCTCAAAAGGCAGATTGCAAAGTACTGCATAATCTTGAGTGCTGTTTACCTGCTTTCTTAATTATGGTTCCCCTCCCCCAAAAAATGTAGAAGAGAGAACCAAATATTTATTTTCTATTACACAAAACAGTATTGCTATTGTGTGTGACTTAGTTAATAGTACTTACCTAGGAACCTAATGTCATTTTCTTCACTAGTAAAGAAATCAGGTCTTCATAAAAAGATTCAGTGTTAAAGAAACAAATCCAAGTTCATTCTATACGAACAGAATTAAAAAGATTAAGAAGTATCCTCATTTTTCTTCTTAAATGGGAGTAATTTTTAAAGACATTATTAACACATTCATATCTTAAACTTATTAAGCAAGAAGGTAGTAAAAAAGAATTGGAAGCAGATTAAGAAAAATTTAAATAAATTTAGTTATGCTGTGCTGTATGTTTTATAAATTGGATATATGATTTTGCAAGAAATATAAAAAGGTGAATGTTCTAAATGTACATTAGATTAGGTATTTGTTGTTGCTTATATAAATGTGTGGGTGAGTGAGACACATTTACTTGTATGTTGATTTCAACAGTAACAAAAATAGTTGAAATGTATTTTGTCAATGTAATCTCAGAATATTTCTTGATATGACTCGGAAGCACTATAGAAAATCTTATAAATAGTTCAATCCTTTAGAAAAAAAAAGATTGCAAAATTCATATTCAGTTAAAAGTTTAAGCAATGTTTAACCTAAACATGTAAGTGAAAGATACTTGTTTGTATATTGGAATTCCACTTTAATAAACAAAAATGTTGCTAGCTAGTAGCTAAGTGTTTATTCTTATTTTATAAATAATAATCCTAGTATTATTTATATTATTAATGTAAATAATATACTTGTTAAATCAAATGAATAATATATAGATATTGCCAATGTAAAAAGCCTAGCTCATTTTGCCATTTTTAAAATTATATTCACAAATTTATGTCAATTTAATTTCTGTTGCCATGTATTCTTAATAATGTATATATGCTATAATTGTTCAAAAATGTAAGGTAACTTTAATATATTTTGTTACATTAGCTATAAATCATTTGCTATTTTCTGCCACATTTAAAAAATATGGGTGTATTTTGTGCATTCATGCAAAGTATTGTTGATACCAGAAACTATTCAATTCTAACTAAATTTATCAAAGATTTATGACATAAGTATGCTACAATTAAAGCAAAAATGTTTATGAATGTAAGAAAACATACATTTTAATTGCCAATATTGAAGTAATATTCTAATGTGGCATTCATAATCATCCTTTTTAAACCATCAAATCATTAATTAAAATAAATCAACAAATCAGTTCAGAATATTAAATATCACATATAGAAATATTTATATAAAATTGATATTTTAGAGTCATCTACACTAGCAGATATACTTTTAGGTCTAGGCAGGTTATAATCATATTTACACCTTTTAACTGTTTCAAGTTTTTAATGTTATCCGAATGTGTTTTATTAAATATTATAATATTTGAGCTATAACTTTCAAATTGGACAAGTTAAACTTTTATGATTTTCAACTGGTTTTCCTTACTATTTAGGAAATCATATTTTAGGACTGTTTTTCTCTTCTAATATATAAAATTATATAATTTTATTGTAAGGTATTAAATGTAAATAAACTGGACTACTTGTATACATTATGCTTCTTTGAAAATACCAAGAGCTTTTTATTAAAGAGGTAGCTCTTAAACTGAATTTTAATAAACCAATAAAATAATGTTATTGTTCAATAGGTAATAATTGCCTTTATATAAACTCAAAAATATTGTTTGGAGTGATTAATATACAATGCTCCATTATGCATCTGGGAGTGTTGATGCATAATTTTTAGTTCTAATGTTATTATGTAATTGAGAGAACATGTTCATTTGCTCTAATAACTACTAAGATGCACTTAATAAAATGAAATGTAATAATACTTGTAATTTAATCTATTCATGGAAGTAATTTTAAAAGTCTACCACTCTCCTTAATGTGGATAACATTCATAATTTATAAAGTGTTGTGATGCAGAATTGACAATGCTATTGTTTTTTACACTTTGAGATGATTCTGCAGCCTTCATATCATCTGCATACCAACCTCAGGATTATCAAGGGCAAACAAAAGATAATTAACACCAGAAACAGGCAAATGCAGGAGCTACTGACTGAGGGTTCTCATTTAATGCAAGACTCTGAAAACCAGAAAATGAAATAACTATAGAAAAGCTCTTCTCTGAAAAAAAATTCAATATTCTATTCTTAATATGAACCTCCCCCCACACAATCTCACACATGCCCCAGTTTGTAGAGGTAACTTATCTAATATTGTCTCAAGGTGGTGTAGTCACTTGTAGAGCTTTAAAAAAAGAAAAGTCATCTTTTGAAGAGTGGATTTCAAATTATATATTTTATAATTGTAGTTTCTTTAAGACCTGTTATAATTATGGATTAAAAATATATTTATAAGAAGAAGGAAAAAAAAAAACTGCTGCCATAGTAACTTTTATCATATTTTCACATTTACTAACTGGAGTACAATAGATAGGAATTTTGTACAGCTAAAGAGGTTATTTTAATTTTAGCTACAGTTTATATAACATTATGTAGAAATAATATAATTTGTTTATTGATGTTTCAGTCATCATATCTTCTATTTATTCATATGAAATTATATAAATGCCAGAGAAAATGCTGTTAGCCTTGATTTTATCACTGTGTTACTACATCAGTGAAATTATTTATATCTACCCAGTTGAGTGCCCTCTAACTTTTCATAAATCATCGCTATTAGTGTGATTCACATGTATAGCTATTTTTACCTATAGTAAAACACAGGACAATCGCTAGATGTTTTAAAATCTGAACTGCTGAAGTTATGAAATAATAATTACAAAATTATGTTTGAAATAAGGTCACACAGCCTATCATACATTCATATGTTAAGTACTTTTAAAAAATGTTAGGCTTCTCTGATAAAGGATGTAATTAAAATTTTTAACTGAAGTGAATAAGTTGTTGACAAGCCTCAGAGTTTACAGTCATTGGAACTTGGCTTTTCATCAAAAGAGCACAGTTAAAACTAAATACTTCTTAAGCAATGTGATCTTTAAAAGAACCAACAAAGTCTCCAACTACTTTTCTCCAGCTTCTACCCTCCACATTTTTTTTTTTTTTGCCTGCTACTCTGTTCTAGGGTCTGTTTTTCTACTTACTTGACACATATCACATGTTCCATTCAATGATCATCACAATATAATCAATTTTCTGTTATCATCTACTGTCCTGCAAGTTTCTCCAAATATTTGGGCCTAATAGATATTTTTACCTGAATGTGCTGCCAAATAAATGTGTAAACAACACATCATTTCCCTCTACTTTTACAACAGTCTAGCCACTAACAGTGTCCAAGAATCTGCAGTTTATTTGACAGAGGCCATCACTGCTTCTCATTTTTTATTATTCTTTCAAACTTCAAGTTTCAATCTTGCAACCAGTCCTCTAAATCAGGGAACATCAAACTTTTCTGTAAAGGGAAAGATAGTAAACTTTCATGGTATGCACCCATAATCTTTTGCAACTGTTCAACTCTGATTTTCCTGCTAGTTATAGCAGGAGAGCAGCTATTGACACTAGTGAAATGGATGTGGCTGTGTTCCAGTAAAACTTTATTTACAAAAAAATGGCAGCAGGTGGATTTGGCAGGTGAACTCTAGTTTCCTAGCTTCTGTTATAATTTTTTTTTTCAAAGTAAAGTTCCTAAATAACAAATCAGATCCACATTGCTATAGTATTTATTCATTGTTTTTCATCACCTGCCAAAAAAAATGGGGGACATAAAAAAATCTTTATAATTTCTGCTTTTTGCTGCCACCCCCACGCTGCTCTAACACACTTTATATTTCTCCAGTCTCATCAATTTTTAGCTTCTCATATCACCATTCTTTACCTTTATGCCTTTTCCCAAGCTGTGCCAGTCATATAGGATAAAGGAAGGCATTTCTTTCTTTTGCTGCTTCTTTCAATACCTGTAGACGAATATTGTTTTGTTCACCTTTGTGTACTCAGTGTCTGCTTCAATGCCTGTAAGTAGTTTGTTGAATGATTGAATAAATACATGCACATACAATTTTATAAATATATAGATTTTCAAGAAATCTTTTTATTTCAGCTACAAAATTAACTTTCCCATTGTGTAATTAGGAACAATAGTTCACATGTTATGTTTGGGTAATGATTACTAAAAGAACATGCTGTTTTCCCATTAATAGAGAATGATTTATATTTGATATATATATTATGTTAATATGATTAAGATTACAAAAGTAGAACACAAAAGTGAGGAAGTAGAAGGAAAAGATCCATTTACAAGCTGTCAACTTATAAATTTGAAGTCACTTATACCCAAGTAGAACATAAAAGTGAGGAAGTAGAAGGAAAAGAACCATTTACAAACTGTCAACTTATAAATTTGAAGTCACTTATACCCAATGGAATAAATATGTGTATATACTTAAAAATATAATTATGTCTCTGAACTCGATACCTATTCACCATGTGTGCTTTCTAGGTTTTTCAAAAGCTAGTAAGAAAAGACAACTGTTTTATCAAAACATCAAAGATGCTCTTTGAAGATCCTTAGTGTCATGGAACATACATTATAAAGCTAAGTCATAGAATTATAGATGGAAGAAAGTTATTAGTTACATTATCTAGGATAATAAGCATCGTGTTACCTTTGCATGTGATTCTAGATAATATTACTTAATAAGTTAATGATTGAGATCTATGATATAAAGTTCAATTATGAACTTGCTAAATTTTTGTCAAAAAACTTTTCACTTTAGCAAAATGCGATATTGTTCATTAATGTGCAAAATATGGTATTGTTAACTGATATTATAGTTCAAGTAATTTTAGTCAAGAATATCTTAATTACATACCTACTTTAGTTATCCTTAAAAATACATGTGGGGGCCCTCCCTGGTGGCGCAGCGGGTTAAAGCACGGCACTGAGAATCTAAAGCCACTTCCGCATGAGTTCGATTCCCGCCTGCCCCAGAGGAGTCCACATGGAGAGGCAGACCTCTCCTGACCCGCCCGCTGCTCCTCTCAGCAGTGTACCTCGTAGATCTGCCTGTTCTGCTCCCCATTCTGTCGCTGGTGAAGCCTCTCACCGCCCCTGAGCCTCTGGTCTGTACCCCAGTTCTGTATGCACAAATAAATAAATCTTTAAAAAAAAAATACATGTGGGAGTTAGTGATGGCCACCCATTTCTGACATACCTCTTAGCAAAAGCTGGAGTCAATTTTCTCCCTTTTGAGAATCTGGCTTAGACTATGATTACTTTGATAAAGTCATTTTTGGAAGTGATGGCATGCCATTTCTCACTTTAGCTGTCAAAAGGACTGGCAGTTCCATTTTGGTTTCTGAAGCCCTGAACTGTCATATAAGAAGTCCAGTTTCATGTAGGAAGACCATGGCTGTGTGAAAGGCAGTGGGAAGATATGGACCAGGAGAGTGAGCCCTCCAAACATTCTGGTAGGGAAGCAGCTAAAACTATGTAAGTCCTTCCAGGCCAGTCCGGCTCCTAGGAGAATACCAAGTGACTTTAGTTGACAGCAGTGGAGCATGAGGGTTATTGAATAGAGACCTAGCACATTTATGATACACACAGTCCTCAGATATGATAAAATAGTATTTTGTGTTTATGTGTTACATAGTAGTAGATAACATAAAATAAGCATGTAGTTATCCTAAAGACAAAAAACATAATTTATAAATAAAGACTGAAATAATGGGATTAATACTATGAAATGACTTTTATTCGTGTAGTTCATATATTTATCTCTATCCAGAACAGCCTAATTTCTCTATATGAAGAAATCAGTAAATGTAGATAAATAATAGTTACTGCATGATCTTTTATTATTCTAGATCATTATTTTTATAAAAAATAAAGTTTACTTTATTTTTTTTAGAACTTCATTAAGCATTTGGTATAGCTTATCTTATCCAACTGATCCACATATCCCCCTAAATTATCAGGGCAGGTATCATTCCCATCACAGATATGAAAAAATGGGGATTTATACAGGACATAACTTGTTTCACGTTTCTAAGTTAAAAAGTGAGCAGACCACTCCCCACTCTGTCTCTGGTGAAGCCTCTCACCGTCCCTGAGCCTCTGGCCTGTACCCCAGTTCTGTATGAATAAATAAATCTTTAAAAAAAAAAAAAAAAAGTGAGCAGACCAATACTAGTATCCAAATTTTCAGAACATGGATTTGTAATGTAATTTCACCTACATTATCTATGGTATCAGGTAACCTGCACCTGAAATGTCTATACAAACACCTTGTGTTAGCATGATACATCTCTGAGGAGATACATCAGTTTCTTTAATGAGTTAACTCACAAAATTCCATATAGTGATAGGAATTTTATAGCTAGTCAGAGATCATTTTTCATTTAATATTATAAAGCTGATATATTAGCATTTTATATATATATATATATATATGACTATTAAAAGACCATAGTCATTAGGGTTTTGAAATAGTAAGTGTTAGTAAATAAGTTATTTGCATTTTATTTCTATATTTATGAATGTGAATTTTGGATAGTAATTTCTCTACTTACTTTCCTTAAAATGCTACTATGTCCTCTCTACTATATTTATACACAGAAAACTCAGTCAACATGTGAATTGTCAACTACAAATAGGTTGTTTTAGTGTTATAGAGCTAAACTATAAGTTCATATAATTATCCAGTTTTCTTCTTAGGTATTTTTCATTTTTTCCTGTTAAAATTCTTCCTAATATCTCTAATTATTCCCTCTGTACCATTATTTTTAGAAAAATCATATCCTTTCACATTGTTCGTACTCCTTAAATACCAATAAATTATCATCTCTATCTCTGAGCACTGCTTCACCATGTTCTATCAAGTGAGATCCTGTAAGCTTTCTTCATTAATTACTGTCACTTTTTCTCTTAATTGTTTTGAATTTTTGAAACTTTCTTTAATTTGCCTTCTCAAATTGGGATACCTAAAATTAAATGTTCTATTCAAAGACTTTTTTTTCACTGTAACCCTTTTTATTCTCCTTACAATATTAATCACAAGATTATTTACCTCTTTAAGGCTTTCATTTTCAATCATGTCCTAATTAAGATGCATTCAAAATAACTTAAATACATAGTTTTAAAGTAAAGCCTACAACTCCAGATTAACTCTAAGTGATAAATCATACAGTGTACTAAGTCATTAGTAAAGTGAATGTTTATGTGACAAAGAATGGGAAGATTTTCTAAGAAAAATAAAGACTACTATACCTGAAACTTTCTGAAATAAAAATTTATTAATTGATGGACAAAGCATTGCATGTCAGGTAAGGCTTTTGGCCTCTTGATACTAGAGAATTTTTATTGAAATAATTCCAGAAATGCTGATTGCTTGAGGTCAATTGCTTAGGTGTTACAAAGGAACATTCACACTTAAAACAATTTAAACTTAGCTCTTTCTTTTGTATATGAATGTATGTGTTTATATATTGTGCAGGGGTCTCCCTCTCCTCAAGATAATAGAAAGCAAAACAATACCCCCTAACTTTGAAAAATACTACAAATAGAAAAAGTATAAATGCAATTTTCTAACTGGTAGTAAAGGCAAAAAAAAAAAAATATTTCTCGTCATCTTCCCATAAAATTTTGTGAAGGTGTACCTTGTAACTTTGCCATGGTCAGCAATTTCTGACTGTGATTCTTAAAAATTCAGAGATTGAATTCCTCTTAAATATTTTTAAAATGTAGAGAAGGTGTAGAGGATGTAATAATGTAAAGAATAGATGAGCTTTCCATTTCCTCAAAAATAAAATGTGTCAAAGTATTCTACCTATGCCAAAATATTTCCTCTCTAAAACACTGCATTTTGAGGATATTTTTTCTTGAAGTGTCTCACCCCTTTTTTGCATAGTATTTGTTTGGTAAGCAGTCACTATTATCAAGAGCAAAACTAATGCATAACAGAAAAAGAAATTTTAAAAATCCTTACAGAACTATGAATGTACATTACAAAGTCAAAAGCAGCATTTATTAAACCATGAACATAATTAGAGTGGAAAATAAATTTCCCTTTCTTTGATTCCCTGAGTCTCTCACAATGATTGTGGAACTGTGTGAGGAGGTAAAGGAATCCCTAGTGAAATGGACTTCTGACTTATCAATAGTCATATAATATGAAAATAGATGGGAATGAAATCAAAGGATGAGGAAATATGAAGAACACCTCATAAGTGTTAAATTTCATAAGGATAGTGAGTTTGTAAGAATAAGAGCTAATACTATTAAGTGTCATTAACTGATTAAGCACTGTGGTATGTAATTTCTGTGTATTAATTAATTTAACCATCATAACAACTGTGATTATTATCTTACTTTATACATGAAGAAGATGAGATACAGAGGTTAAATAACTTTTGTTTTTGTCTAATCACTGATAGTAGAAAGAACTGGTAATTGAACCCAGGCAGTCTGACTTCACAGTCTGCTCTAATTACTCCAGTGGTTCTCACCATTGAGAGTGCATCAGATCTGTTGGGAGGCTAGTTAAAACACAGATTTCTGGAGCCCCACCTCCAGAACTTCTCACTCAGTATGTCAGTATGTCTGGAAAAAGAACCAAAATGCCATAGTTTTAATAAGTCACTAGGTAATAAAATGTCTTTATTCCAGGAACCACACTTTGAGAACCACTGCACTATATTGCTTTTTAGAAATTTTGGTGACAAGTTAGATAACATAATTTTAGATTCTATGAAATTTTTCATTTCAGGTAATTAAATGATTCCCTTGATCAAAGCAAATCATTGATCTATTTGTAATAATAGTATGTTATAATTAAGCTAATTACTGGAAAAAAAACAAGCTTTCACAATTTCATCTAGTCAGTAATCATTGATTTTATTTTCAGTCACAGGTATGGGGGTTTGAAATACAATGATGAGAAATATAATGACTTTGTTAACAAGAAATTCACTTTAGGAAGACATATAAATGAATAATTAAAAACAGCATGATGAAATTTACAGTGGTAAGGGAAGGGGGTGCAGATTAAAAGGATCAGAAGCAGTTTCACTGTGGAGACATTTTACTTTGTCTAAAGTACAAATTGCAACTAACTCTGTTATGCGTTCATACACAAATTATGGAGACAAGAAAGGACACATTGAGTATTTTATTAAATATCTGATTGACTGTATATAGCTCAAGGTTGGAGCAAAAGGGTAGGGGACTAAGTATTAAGTACTAAGATGAATGTGTATATGCAGTAATTTATTAAAGAATAATGACTTCCTGGGCTTTGGATAACAAGTGAGTGAGAGGTTTAAAACAAGAGATAAGATCACTGTTTCTAAGGTAATTAATTATAATCTAGATGTTTTATGTAGCAAAGTACCTTAGAAATAAGAAGGCCAGTCACCCAGGTTAGCCAGGTGGCTTACCCACTGTGGTAGTCAGACTTTGAATCTTATGTATTCTGGACCCAGAGCCAATGTTCATAATTAGAACTGATGATGGACTGCACTTGGAAATAAGAAAAAAGGTTGTTCAGGATACATCTCACTCCTGGCATATATTTATGCACACTATTCTTTGGGAATAGGCTGGCTAACTAATCCATTCAAGTGATGATCTGGTAGAGTAGGAGGCCAGATACCCATTTCATCTGGATTCCTTCGTTATGAGTCTAGGACTGGAATGAACACAGTGGTTAGCAGAGGATGTGATCAGTGGACAGACATCTCTTCTTCTCTAGCGCCCTCAGCCTGCTGGCACAGAGACAGTACATCTTCCTCGGGCTTATCATGCTAACATTACAGTTCTGATAACTACTAAGTTAACACTGCAACGTTCAGCCCTGCTTCAAATTTTGCTCAGTCAACATTTACCAAAGGCTTGCCATTTATTAGACATTTTAGTGGGTGATAGGTGTATGGTAATGAAATAGATACAGTCCTGGCTTGGGAAAGTCACCTGTTTATGTGTACATTTCATTATAATGCTGTGGCAAGCCAGAGTACAGGATGCTACTGAATATTAATAGGATGAGGATCACACAAAACTCTGCAAGTATGGTCACAGTGAC
>NW_004567106.1:50522437-50524937 GCF_000260355.1 Condylura cristata | reverse complement strand
TGTGTGTGTATGTGTGTGTGTGTGCATATGCGCGTGTCTTAGGAGCATCTCTACATGTGGTGTGATTTTTTTTTTTGTAGAAGGGCACAGGGATGCAGGAGTTATAGCAAAGGGAATTTTCACCAAAAAGGACCATGCAGATTTCTTGGCAAAAAGCCAGAGTTGCTATTGTAAATTTCCTAGTCGGTTTCAATGTCAACCTAAGCTCATATTTGAACCTGGAATCAGGGCAAAAGCATTATCGCTCTGTCACTTTGTTGCCAGAAGTGGAATTTTTTTTGTTAATATTTTACTGTTACATCTGACAGGATTTCACATTTTCTGTAGCCCGCCTTTAGTACATTGAACTGCCAGACAGAGAAATTAATACCCTGAGTGACTGTATTTTAATTAAGCAATTTCATGCAAATTACAAATTTTAGATTGCCAAATAATATATTGCACAAAAATTGTAGGCTGGCTGATCTGATATGCATGGAGTATTACTCTTCCAGGCACTGTGCATACATGGGAAAATGAACAAAAATGCTAATTTCCAATCTACTATGCAAACGGTAAAAGATGCCTATTTAGATACATATGCTTTTCTTAGGAAGGGTAAACAGTTCTTTAATTTAATATAGCTGACACTTGAAGATGTGTTTTTCTCTTTTACAAAGATAATTTTTACATTGAACGAGTAAATGAGAATTCAAGTAGAAAGCATCTTGTTAATGGCGACTAATAAAAACTAATATTGCATGCAGTATAATGATATTAAACCTTGTAACTGGTACATAAAGCAAGATCATTCCTATTGTGACTCTGTCAATGAACATCAAATATACGTGCATATTAAATATACACTTTTCAACAGAGGGAAACATTAACCCTTTTGTAAAAAGACATAGCTTCCCTTTGGGATTTTACCTTAAAGTGAAAATAAAGAAAATGCACATTTAAAAAAAACAAAAATGAAGCACTTAAATATTTTAGCTACTGTTTAGATTTTCTAATAGAAAAGACAAGAAAAATCAGTAAACTCTGTGTTAAAAGATGTAAGAACATATATAATACACATTTTCAACATTCAGAACTTAAAGACAATCACTGTAAATGGACTTAAATAAAGTAATAATTTTTTTTTCTGATTCATTAGTTTTCATATTAGAATATAAATAGGAAGGGGTTATACTTTTCTTCTTCATGTAGCTCCTTGTCATGTTCTCCAGATGTGCTTTGTTTCTTTTAAAGAAAACTAATTTGTGACTCCATGAATAAAAAGTAATATGGCATTTAAATGTTACTGGGTGCCATGACTTTTCCAGAGCAAACATTCAAACTAGAATTGGGTGAAAATTCAACTGAGAATTCTAGAGGAGCAATAAAAAAAAAGTGCAAGATGACTTCTCCAATTTTTTTTTTTAAGATTTATTTATTTTTTCATACAGAACTGGGGTACAGGCAAGAGGTGCAGGGGTGGTGAGAGGTTTCACCAGAGTCAGAGTGGAGAGCAGAAAAGACAAAGTATACTGACAAAGTACACTGCTGAGGGGAGCAGCAGGTGAGTCAGGAGAGGTCTGCTGCACCATGTGGGTCAGCTCTGGGGCAGGTGGGATCCAACTCATGTTAAATGGCTTTAGTTTTTTAATGCTGTGCTACTTGCTGTGCCACCAGGGAGGGCCTGAATTCTCCATTTTTGAGAATGCATGCACATATAAGTTCAGGTTCATCTAGGAAACAAGTTACAGTGTCTGTGCAAAATTTATGTTTTAAATAAATTGCTCCTCCAATGATCTTGCTAGTTCTTGCAGTTCGATATTTCTTTTCCTTCAGGTATAGTTCCGAGAAGTTGGGTACAATTAAAAAAAAATGTATTTTATAATTTTAATAAGTCCTTTTTTTGGGTGGTTAACATATGCATCTCTAGTTTTGCTCACATTGGGACCTCAGAATTTTGTTTTATAATCATGGAGGGTCTCCTTTGACCAAATCTGTCTCTTACTGTAATTGGGATGGTTTTGTACTTGAATTTTTATGAACACTATGTTAGATTGATAAGAAGGATTGAATCCAAACCATGAACTGAGCACAAATATGGATTTTATCTGAAAACTTAGTAATAGTAATATTACCTATTACTTAAGCCATGTTTCTGAATTAGTTGCTAATGTTCTCTTCACTAAAGAACCAATGACAGTTTTGTCTCTTGTCTTTGTGTGATCTCTAAGCTAGTACAAATCAGGTATGTAATCCACTTTGTTGATGGTTGTCAGTTATTTTTATCTTTGGCTAAATTGCTCAGCCACTTCCGTAAGAGGGGAGGTATTAATCAAGATCTAAGTAATAGCTTGAAGTTTTCATTAAAAAATGTCTTGTTTACAAAAAGAATCAAATACCTGGGAGTCAACCTAACAAGGAGATAAAAGACCTCTACAAAGAAAATTACAAAACGCTGTTAAAAGAAATACAAGAAGACACCATGAAATGGAAAGACATCCCCTGCTCATGGATCGGGAGA
>NW_004567106.1:50387430-50521020 GCF_000260355.1 Condylura cristata | reverse complement strand
AGTGGGGAGGGAAGTGCACGGGATCATGGTGATGGCACATGGGTGACATGGTGATGGGAAACCCGTGGGGATTACAATTGAGACGGGGAAAAATGTACAAAATGATGTAAAAATAAACTGTTATAATAATTAAAAAAAATGTGTTGTTTACAATGACCACAGGACTAACCATCAGGAAGGTTCAATTAAATCCAGAATCTTATAGGCACAATTGAAGTCAGGGACCAGTGTGACCAGTTGAAAATATCAATTCTTCAGGGTTAGAACTGGCATCATAAATAAGGGATGAAGCCAAGATTTGTAGATAAGTTGAGATGTGAATTGGCTTGGCTCATGTATCTGTCTCTAAACCAGCTGTTGTGAGGAGATGACAGCAGGACTCTGAGGACCATGATGGGTCAAATACATGTGGGAGCCAGTGAGTGTGGTCAGAGCCATCTAACCACTAGAGCATGATGGAGGGAGGTATAGTTACAGAAGAAAAATGTGGGATTCTGTCCTCAGTAGAATGGATACAAACCTTTGCTGTAATGAGAATGGAAATAATTTATATAATCTGATCAGTATGGGTGTATAAAATAAGGAATACACTTAGTAAACAATAGCGTAAAACAATACTTATATTTTAAAAATGTGTATTTGTAAATATTACATTTACATTTACAGCTTTCTCTTAAATTGTATTTATAAAACAGGGTAGGACACATCAGTCCAACTTGCACATAATATATTGTGTAAGCCAATGAAATAGTTCTTTCTCCAACTTTTCTATATTTTTCACATTTCTTTCAATAGCTATGCACTTATTTTAGGATATAAAGCTAAATGCATACTAATATAAATCCCAAGCAATACTTTTTATCAAGCTATATTTCAGTTTAAGAATACTTTTTCATAATTCACTAAGTACAACGAATGACATGACCATCAATGTTGTTATACACACTTATTTGTTTATTTTTATTTTCTTTTATATCAGGGGTAGAATTGTCCAACCAATTAAAAATTTCAAATCAAATACATTCCAAGTCTAGTGAGAACATAAGAGAAAGACTTACTAAGCCTCCCTGAAAGAGCAAAAAGGGATGCTATAAAGGCAATAGCATTTAAAGGAAGATGTAGAAGCGGACACACTATCAATAAAAGGCAGCATAGGAAAGCTCAGAGTGTATCAGAGTGTGAGTCATATGCTGCTGCTAGCAAAATGTGATATTTCAGAATATGGACAATTTTGTTTTTATTTTTTTATTTTGATGTAAATACAGAATTCACTCAACGTTATGAAAAATGTACAAGAAGATATCTTGCACCCTTTAATGACCCTCCCTCAATGTTAGCATCTTGTCTAACTATAAGTTAGTACAATGTCAGCATCATTAAATTGACATTGGTACAACCCATGGGATTTTGTGAGAGTTCACCCGCTGCGGACACACTCATTTGTGTGTGTGTGTTTTAATCAGTTTTATCACATGTAGCTTCTACTATATTAAAAATGTAGCATTGTTCCATCTCCACAAGTATGTCTTCTGTTATAACTTTTCTTCCCTCAAACTCTAATCCCTCACAACCATTAATCTGCTTTCAGTCTCTATAAATACATTATTTCAAGAGTGTTATGTAAATGTAATCACAGAGCATGTCACCTTTTGAGATTGACTTTTTTACTCAGCATAATTCTCTAGAGATTAATCCAGGTTGTTGTTAATAAATATCATTATTTTTTTCCTTTATAATGATGAATAGTATTCCATGTTATAAATGTATCAACATTTGTTTAACCTTTCGCTCACTGAGGAACATTTGGATTTTACCCAGATTTTTACTTGCTATGAACATTCCTATACATGTTTTGCCTGAAATGCAAGTTTAAATTTGGAAGTGTAAATACATAATGGTGATTGGTTATATGGTTAATAAAACCAAACCATTATAGAATGATAGCATTATTTGAGATTCCTACAAGTAACATATGAATAATTGCTATTTATTGTTAAATTTTTATAGTTACATATTGATTTTAGTTTGCTTTCTATATATTGCATGATATCAGCTTTCCACTTATAATATGGTAGTCATTTCCTCTTAAATATGAATATACTAAAAACAAAATGAGCTGGTGAAGAACAATATAAATAGTACCATAACACTGTTTTTTTCTTTTGGATACGGCGATATTAATTCAGGTAGTGCAATAAGAAGGGATGTTTGAGAGGCTGGGATAGCGCTTCAGGATCCTTCATTTGATTATTAAATATTGGATAGATTTATTTTCAAATCTTCCTCCATCAATAATTATCACCCTAATTCCATATATTTTATTTTGCTTGATACTTTAATAATATTTGCTTAATTGTAATTAGTAACACATGGTTGTTGAGATAATAGTTGAAAATTATATATGTAAAATATTTAGCTGATAATTAGAAAATTGTTAATTTCTTAGCTATCGCTGTTAGGAGAGCCACTTTCCAGGCCAAATGGGCATGAAGTCATAGCATGTAGTGATCACAAAATGACTGTAACATATGCATGAAAATATAATCTTAAAAGAGACATGGTGCTGGGTCCCTCCCGGGTGGCACAGCAGGTTGGGGCACAGTGCTGAGAGGCTAGGGCCACTTCAGCATGAGTTCCATCCCCGCTTGCCCGGGAGGTGACCCACATGGCAAGGCGCCGCAGACCTCTCCTCATCCACCCGCTGCTCCCTTTAGTCGGTCTTTTCTGCTCCCCACTCTGTCTCTGGTGAGTCCTCTCAATGCCCTTGCGCCTCTGGCCTGTGCTCCAGCTCTGTATGCATAAATAAATAAATCTTAAAAAAAAAGAGAGAGAGAGAGACACATGGTGCCTAGTATATATACGTTAGCAGAAGGAATAGATCTAACCGTGGTATAGAACAAAGTAATATCAATTCATAGAATAAAGTAAAAGGGGCTCTTTAATTCCTTTATGATGCGATACTTACTATTCCATCTTGCTTCACTAGATTCTAGGAATTCAAAAGCAGGACTTTGGGGGCAAGTTATAAGAGAGGGTAAGGCTTCAAGATGTCATCTTAACTACTTCATAAATCGTGTCATTCCAGCAAAATATCTCAACTATCTAATCTTCCATATTCACCTATATAAAATAGGCATTAATATCTTGTCTAAGGGCTCCTCCTGTGCATTAAGTGAGAGATGGCATATTTAAGAATGCTGATACATACTGAGAGTTTACCGAATGGTAGCTATTTTTTTTTTTTAAAGATTTATTTATTTGTACATACAGAACTGGGGTACAGGCCAGAGGCTCAGGGGTGGTGAGAGGCTTCACCAGAGACAGAGTGGGGAGCAGAACAGGCAGATCGATGAGGTACACTGCTGAGGGGAGCAGCGGGCGGGTCAGGAGAGGTCTGCCACGCCATGTGGTCTCCTCCAGGGCAGGCGGGAATCGAACTCATGCGGAAGTGGCTTTAGCTTCTCAGTGCAGTGCTTTAACCCGCTGCGCCACCAGGGAGGGCCATGGTAGCTATTTTTAATACTGGGTCTTAAATAGTTTTACTTTACATTTAATCTGTAGTTAAAGCAAACATACTTGTGAGTAGAAATGAGTTAGTTAATAAACTAAAGCCTCTCTTTGCAAGTAATACAAACTGGATTTCCTTAGAGTTTTTAGAAGAGTGTGTCTGAGGACTAGGTATGGGGGTTCATGTGTGCCTGTTGGTATAACCTTCAATGTTCACTCCAGACACTCAATACTCATTCACTCAGTTATTCACACACAATAAAAATAACCTTAAACACTAAGCCATAAGTTTCTCAGTATGTCACAGTTCAGCAAAAAGTGTCCCAATTTTCTGTAGATGGTTCCTGTTTTGTAGCTGACTTATTTGAGAGCAATTAGTTGTTGTTTTTCGACATGGAGTAATAGGGAAGGTTGTAGAATGAGAACCTCTCATACTTACTCATAGGAACATAGGATGGTGGGAGGGGGGATTTGCTTTGGTTTTCCTACTAATAACCTTCATAGAGATATGGAAGATTGATGATAGTGGTGCTTTTCATTGCCCATCATATCAATCATAAAGAATATCAGCTAGCATTTTCAATTTTGAAAGACTACTTTTGGTAGTAAGGAATGTAGAAGAAAAGCTTAGCAGGATAATAGCATTTCTCTTAACCCCTTTAAATTGTAGATTATCCCCTCCTTGCCTCCATAGTTGGTGGGAAAGTTCCTGAACATATAAAGGAATTAGAAAAGAAAATTGGTGACAAAAAAATCAACAGAAGTCACCAGAAATATTTAATAAGACTGCACATTAGAAATTGTTGGGTTGCATACAAAATGTTAAGCTTTGTGGCATTTTAACATTTATTTAAGAAAGAATTCATGGTTAAAATACTATGAACTGTATATTTAATATATGATTATAATATAATATAAACAAATATCACATTTAAATATGTATTAAGAAATATTTCTTTTTGTGTATGTATTTCTTACTATATAATTAAATGGATACAGTATTCAGAAAATATTTGAATTTTACAATGAAACTTTGTAAAATGTACTTTGGCACTAGTAAAGTAGTGTTTTTATTTTATTTTAAAGTGTTATCTGGATAATGCATTACAGTAAATGCTTTTTATGATTTTTAAAATGATTTTTTGCAACATTAACTTTTACAGTGTGAAACATAATTACAACAATGAAAATAAAAGGTGTTGTCTATCCCACCAGATTATAGTGCTTACTGTCCTTGTCTATCTCTCTCTCTCCTCTACCATTCCTTCTTCTTCTTCCCTTTCATTGGCCATGTGTTAATTTTGGAGGAATTTTTCTAGATAGATTTTTTTTTCTTAAATACATCACTTTAAAAAAATTATTTCTAAATAGGTTATTCCCAAATAGCATCCTAAAAGATATCTACCCTATCCTCAGTAAACCTGAACTGCCTTATTTTCAAGAATATGTAAATAATTTAAACTCAGGTAGAATTACTGCTACTACTAGAAGAAAGTTGTCTTTTTTTATAGAATTTTGAGCAAATTTTAAAAAGTAGGCTTACAGAACTAGAGAACCACTCTTGGAAAGCCTCAACTCTGCCATTTGAAAGGTTTGTAGACATTGAAAAACCACGTGTTTTCTTTTTTACTTTGTAAAGATTTATTTATAAACATAAGAACTGGGTTGCTGGCCATAGATATGAGGAATCATGGGGGTTGGTTTACCAGAGACAGAGTGGGGAGCAAAACAGGCAGACTTACAAAATACACTGCTGAGGGAAGCAGTGAGCCAGTCAGAAGAGGTCTGTCTGCTATCCTATGTGGGTACCTCCCTGGCTGGGGATGGAACTCCGCAGTGGCTGGTGATAGCTTAATAGTGCTGAGACTTAACCCTTTGTGCCACCAGAGATATCTCCCCCCCATCCCCCCTGCACTTGTTTGATTTTATGCCCAGTCCTCTCCTCTGTAAAATGGGCATGATAATCATGACCCCTTAGCATGGTCCCTATGAAATTAAATGAGACAATGGAGGTAAATATTTTAAATCTATGAAACTGTACAAAAGTATTTTTTTAACCTCAAAATTAATCTTGGAAAAAATAATACTAATCCAATTATGTGGTATATATTTATAGAAATTCTATATTTATAAATTTAAATATATTTTATATATATAAATTTAAATGTAAATAACATATTTTTTTCCCCACAAATTATTTTCAAGAGCCACTACTCTGGATTTTGAGAAAAAATTTATGGCCTGTTCTTCATTGTTTTATGTGAAACCATAACCAATATTATAAACATATAAAATATATTACTATGCAATATGAAACACTGGACTATGTAGGTTTGATGTATGATAACATTTTTTTGAATAATTCAGCATTTTAGGAGTATAATATGAAATGTTATAATGAATATTTTTATCACTTTAGATGACTAAATGTAACACTAGCTAGTTAAGTGTTACCCAGAATAAAGGAAGTAAAAATATATTGTCAAGATTCAAGGAATTGGATACACAAAGATACATGTAATAGAAGAATCAGCAAATTTAATTTTATAAAGATATTGAAGATTTGATTTTGTGAACACTGAGAATTTTTAATATAAATTGTCAAAGTAGTTGTTTCCATCTGGCGACAACATCAAATTCATATTAAAATAACTCAGAAAGTTATGTAATAAAATAACAACAATATTAGTTGTGATGTGCAACATCTGATCATAGCATTTGATCACATCAGTAAACATATGCTAACCTATGGGTTTAAGCAGTGAAACTTTTTTTTTAAAGATTTATTTGTTCATACAGAACTGGGGTACAGGTCAGAGGTTCAAGGAGGGCGAGAGGCCTCACCAGAGACAAAGTGGGGAGCAGAACAGGCAGATCGACGAAGTACACTGCTGAGGGGAGCAGCGCGGGTCAGGAAAGGTCTGCCGCGCCATGTGGTCACTTACCTGGCAGGCGGGGATCGAACTCATGCGGAAGTAGGTTCAGCTTTTTAGTGCAGTGCTTTACCCCGCTGCGCCACCAGGGAGGGCCTAAGCAGTGAAACTTTACTTAATTTCACATTTTGTATAAGAAGTTCAAAGTTATTTGAGTCAAAGATGGATAATTATTTGCAAAATTAGAGTAAAACCTGAAAGCAAGCACTTTAGGCAAAGGGAAAATAAAACTACACTTAACCATATTCAGTTTATATTTTAAAACAAGTACATTAAATATTCAGAATTAAAGATATGAAAATCCTAATGAATTATATTTTAAAGAGATTTTAAAATACAGATTAAAGATTAAGAGTAACTGAAAAAATGGATAATGTAGATCAAATGCACAGAGAAACAAAATACAAATGCCAGACAAAATAGAATTGAAGGTGAAAACCATAAAAAGCAACAAAATGGTTGTTTTATATTTGATAAAATATGCCACTCACTTTTACGCAGTCCTTATTAATAGTTAAGAATGTTTATTTAACAAAAAGAATGTCAAGTAATTATATAAATTAAAAGCTACTAGAAATGGAAGGGTAGAACATAAACATTAATAGTGATTACTTATCACTATCATTCTAGCACAAATCAAGTAACAAAAAGCAAATGAGTGTATCAGAGGTAGCAAGCTAATTACTAGCATACTGTTTACTCATATGCAAGGCAGATGAATCCATCGATAGATTTTATCCAACAAAGAGGAAAACAAACTTGATACAAAAGAAAGGAGAGGAAGGATAACCACCTACATTCAGTTTGATGTTTCTACATATTTGGAGTAAGGGATAGAGAACATTTAAAAGGAAGTGAGTCTAGCCCATCTGTCTTTTCACAAACTAATTAAGCAATATCAAAGATATTGAAAGATCTCAAAGTAAAAAAAAAGTATCAAATGAAAACAGCTTCAACTGCTAATGAAATGTTTAAGGATAAATATGATAAAATAAGTACACATCTATAAGGAAACTACAGAATTCTTATGAACAGAATCAATGAGTTGTATAAATGAAGAAATTTTTTCATAGTACTAATATTGTCAAAATATTAGTTCTTCTAAATTGATAGATAGATTTAAGGCAATCTCAACCAAAATGCCAGCAGTTTATCTTGTGAATATGGAAAAATCCTAGATTATGTGAAGGAGGAGAGATCCAGTATAGCCAACACATAATGGAGTAGAAGAATAAAATTGTAGGAATAGCACTACCTTACTTCAAGATTTATAAAATTATGATAATCAAGATAGTGTGATATTAGGTAAGAAGAAAGACAAATTGATAAATGGAATAGACTAGAGAGTTCAAATAAGACCTCCATAAATATGGACAAGTAAACTTTGACAGTTTGAAAAGTTTACTCCATCTACTTTGATTAATCAAAGAAAGGAAAGGAGCTGTATTTATCAGTCATGACTAAATTACTCTGCCTAAGAAAGTGTGAAGAAAAATATGTTTTGAAATTATCGGAGGTAAAGGAATAGAGAGAAGTAGGGAGAATCTGGGAAGATTGAAGTAAATTGGAGAAAAATGATTGAATTTTTTTTTTTTAAGCTATGACTGATTTTTAAAAAAGATTTTATTTATGCATACAGAACTGGGGTACAGGTCAGAGGTGCAGGGGCGGTGAGTGAATTCCTCAGGGACAGAGTGGGGAGCATAACAGGCTAACTGACAAAGTATACTGCTGAGGGGAGGAGTGGGCAGGTCAGGAGAGGTCTGCAGCGCCATGTGGATCACCTCTGGGGCTGAGATCAACTCATGCTGAAGTGGCTTTAGTTTCTTAGTGCTGTGCTTTAACCTGCTGCGTCACCAAATTGTTTTCCTTTTCTTAGATAAGGTGGACTCTTCCTCTGCTTTACCTAATTTCCTATGAAGTTCACACTAAAAGTTCAATGCTTCTTTGAGTAGTTGTGGTGCTAGTCTATGTAAATTAAACAGGAATGCCTGGGATCTATATAAGAGATGATAGGTGCAGAGCTTAATAAATGGAAAGACTATCAATGAAACAGGAATTTGGAGCTTATGGTAACTAGGAAAACATTAGACACCTGGCCTCTGCAACCCACAAAGAGATTTGGGCACACTTGGATCTCATCACACATGTATTGTATCTTTAATTACTCTGATTTGGATCTCAATTCACAAACATTTCATTTAATGCCTCAGCTAGGCATTGATAACCTGAAATGACTCTTTATTAGAGATGAAACAACTAAGGGATAAGTGAATATATACCACTGGCAGTATTTGAACAGGTCAACTGTCAAACTCGGAACTCTTCACATATGGCTCTCAGTTTGACTGAACATTAAAATCATCTTGGTGATTTTGAAAACAATGCTGATCCTCAACTCTGTCCAAAACCCATTGAATGACAATGTTATATTTGGTCACTTAAGGACCACAGTAAGTGTCAAATAACTGTAGGGCAATACAACCTAAAATATTTGAGTCTGTGATCCTAGTGTTCACCAGCCACTCAGGCACTAATTGAAAAATAAACAATACAGATGGTTTCACTTATAAGAGGAATAAAGGGAAATCAAATAAGGAGAGGGAGAGGACACCAAACACAGGTGGGGAGAGCACAAGGGACTGAGGAGATGGTGCCCAGGTGAACTGGCGTTGGAAATTCTATGGGACTACACCTGAGATAAAACACTCAAATAAAGAAATTATTAAAAGAAAGAAAAATACGGCCCTCCCAAGGACGCAGTGAGTTAAAGCACAACACTGAGAAGCTAAAGCCACTTCGACATAAGTTTGATCCCTGCCCCATTTCACATGGCACGGCAGACCTCTCCTGACCCGCCCGCTGCTCCCCTCAGCAGTGTACTTCATCGATCTGCCTGTTTACTCTCCACTCTGTCTCTGGTGAAGCCTCTCACTGCTCCTGCACCTCTGGCCTGTACCCCAGCTCTGTATGCATAAATAAATAAATCTTTAAAAAAGAAAGAAAGAAAAAAAAAACAATTGAATAACAATATTATATGTGTTCATTTAAGAACTACAATGAGTGTCAAATAACAATAAACAAAAAGCATGCATCCCAATTGTGTATAACTTTATTATAAACAGTAGAAGGGGAAGATGGTATATGAAGATGACTCTTACTTTTGAAGACTGTGTAATGAAATTGAAAGAAGTAGATTTATACATAGTAAATAGCAATCACAATTGCTCTATAACTTCAAGTACTGAAATCACAGTATGGAGCAGGGTGATCAGCAATGTTTTAAAGAGGCAAGAGCACCTGGATTACTCAGTAAGCACTGTTACTTGCTTTAAGGAGACCTTAGGAGACAATTACTATAGATAAGATCAAGACAAGTGATTTTTAAATATTCTGAAGATATTATTGTTATTGCAACAATGCCTCCGATTCCAGAAATTGTGTTGAAAACAGGTAGACACACGAAAAAGAAAAAAAGTTGTAAACAGTAAAGACTGTATTTTGTGTTGTAAATCAAGTAAATTTTCATGTCAAAAATAGTCAAATAAAATACATAGCTTTCATTCTTTATAGTAATGAATGAAATATAATCATTTCAAATAAATTACAACAATTGCTATTGATTAAATGTATATGAAAAATTGGCTTTTCTCCTCTTCCTATATAGCCCAGTTTCTATAACCATAGTATAGTGATACAGAACTGCAGCTAGAGAGCTGAAGCTCCTGGGTTTGGGTCCTCTGTCTTCTATGTGACCTTGAGCAAGGTCATTAATTGCCTTCTCCCATTTCCTTGTGTATAAAGACAAGAAACTCATTTTTATTTGTCTTTTAAAAATGCCATGGGATTTGAACTAGATAATGCATGAAAAGCTCTTAAAATAGCATCTGTTTTACAATGTGTCCTCAATAAGAGTTAGCTGTTATTATCTATAATTTTCTTTGGAGTCATATAATAATTAGTAATCATCATTTTTACCCATAAATATAATGGAAACTGGAAAAATACATGGTTGCTTTACTTAAATTTTGCTAAATTTTCAATAACTAGAGCCTGGCCTCTAGACACCTCCTCGCTCATAGTTATACAAGCTGTAACCTTCAGTGAGTTATTAGTTCCCTCTGTGCCTCAGTTTCTTACCTGTACAATGGGAATAATCATACTTCATATCTCAAAGGATTGTTGTGAGGGTTAGGTAACTTCTGCAAAATACATGAAAAAGTACCCAGCACAGATTTACCACGGTGTTGGCTGTTATTCTTCTGATAACCATTATTTTCATAATTGTGCTCCATTCATGATCTTCCATTTTGCTATTCCCACAGTTCCTTAACCCCCTGAGGGGTCCTTTAGAGGATCCCCTCTACCCATGTTAATTTCCCTGGTTGCTTGTGAGCTTAAGGCGGCAGAAAATGACTACCAGCTTGTTAATAGCATTTGGACTGAAACTCATTTTTATAGAATGTCCTGGGAATTTACATTTTAAGCCTTTCATCACTGATATTCTCCAGTTGAAGGATATTCTCTAAGTGTAGGTAACAAAGAGCCAAATCTCATCCTTCCAACCTTTGATTGGTGTGGGTATTGACTGGTATAGGAATAGAGTGGGGGTGGAGGGGAGACTGTTTCCTTCAACTTGTCTGCATTCTATATCTAAGATAAGTTCAAAGGAAGTGTTTCTCTGATTGAGAAGAAGGGAGCATGACTTTTAGCTCTTTGACACCTAAAATCTGGAGTGAAAATAGCTGATGATAATAAAAGTGAATTTAATAGACTCCACAATTTTTTCAGAAATTGTCACTATTTATATTCTTTCTTAAGTAAATAAGGGCTCAGGAAATGGTACTTTATGTCTTATGTAGCCATGTACTGAGGTACTTCAAGAAGGTTATGATGATAATCACAAGTTTTAGAAAATATGTTATCAAGACAGGTTTTCCCAGAACTTGGAAAAACCAAAACTCATCTTTTAACATTTTATAGTACAAATTTTCTGATAAAACTAACCAGGCAAATTGTAACATTCCCTTTTCAAAATAATCAATTTAGGCAGCATTTCTGCAGGAAATTTAAATCTAATCTACATTATTAAATAAAAAATGATAGTGCTCTATTTTGTTTTACTTGCATTTGAGAATAGGTTCCTTTTTTATCTAATGGAAGAGAACAAAAAGAACAGACATAGTATTTTAAAAACAGCACCCTAAGGATTTTTAAAAACCAGAAAATTGAAATAACTTTGTAAAGATGGCATTATATCATTTTTAGAATTTTTAAAAAGCTTCTTTCATTAAAAATCAACTCAAACTACATTCTTTATAAAAGAAATCACTGTACTTATTTTTATTAGGTTAGCTTTAATGTCAGTACTCAGGTTTATAAGTACAGTATTAGAAAAACAATGGAATAATAATAGATGTCATATGATGCTTTTATAATTCATATTATGTTTGATTCCTCATTGCTCTTCTCTGTTGCCTTAATTTCTAATCACTCTCCTCCAAACAGAGTGCATCTGCCAATTTCATTATATGGGAACATAATAATACTTAATTAAAATACAAAGCTCTAGTTGCCATTTACCATTTAATTGAACGTGATTTAAGTAAAACAATAATGGAAAGTATCAAATAGCTCCTATATATTTCTGTTTGAAAAAAGGATAGTATCTTGACTGTTTCTTCAGGGTAACCATATGTTCTGTAATTGTGCCTATATTATACAAAGAAACTTTGCACAAGGTTAGTGTTTCTTTTTTTCCTTTTAGCATTTAAAATTATCTTACTCTGATTTTTAAGTATTAATTTTCTTTTTGACATTCAAAACATTACCACTATGTGATACATCTTAAGATATTTATTGTTGATATGTTTTTAACAGTATCAAAATAATCATATATAATGCCTAATAAGATTAAAAATACTTTTACTAATTATCTTTTGCTTATAAATTTTAATGAAAAGTTTAACTGCGACAATGTATTAAAAGAATATCTTTGGGTGGAAGTGATAATTATCAATTAGTTAAGAGTTGCCCTAAAAAGTGAAGAGGGTGTGGTGATAGTCATGAGAGAATAATTCAGAAGACCTTTGAGTTTTTCATTTTTTTCCCTTTACACCCAATTAATTTTTCATGAAACAAAGTATAAGTATTAAAAAGAAATCATCATGGAAGTAAAAGGTTGAGATATATTCTGTAGTTAGAAATAAACATGTATGTGATAAATTTTCAGTGCACCAGCTTCAATACAGTATTTATCTGCCTCAATATAATGTATTCTAAACTCAGTTGAAATTGCTTTTATCCCTTTTCCCTGTCTCATTTTTTTCCATCATTCTCCATTAACATAAAGTTGTTAGTTAAACTGTTTATAGTTTGTACTTTTACAACACATTTGTAAAACAAATATTTGTAAATAATTCATTGTGATATTTGTAGTTAATATTTTAGTTCACTTTAAATCCCATAAGATAGTATATTGTATCTCAATGGTGAACTAAGTGGGGGCAGAAGCAGAAGTGAAGGCTGGTAGGTGTTGTGCACAGGTAGGGAGTAGTACTTTATCAATGACAACTTTGTCAATTTTGTTATTGTTGTTTTTAAATTCTTTCTGGCCTATGCTTCTGTGTATTGTTTGTGCTCAGGTAGCAGTCTCCCAGTCCTCCCCTCCCCCCAACTGGCCTCTGACTTAGTCTGCCACTGCAGAATATGAATATTCATTATAGTTGCTTCTCTTTTTTATTATCATGTGAGTGGTGCTACTCAATGTACATGATCTAACTATGATGAGGTGAGGAGTTTATACCACAATGTACATTGATCTAATGTTTCTTCATCTACAATATCAAATAAACAACAAAAAAAGCTATGTGTATAAAGGAGTTTAGCTGAACAAGACAATGTGGAATAACTTTCTATAACAAACCTCTTGCAAAGAATTATAAACTTGTTCACAGAGTAGAATAAGGTAGTTTGGGTAGCATTGGTTTGGAAAGGTTGCATTTTTTTTTCTGGTATATTACTCATAATCAGAGAATAATGTTATATATATATCTGTTGCATGGTGCATGAGTGCAAGAGTTTCTCTGAACTTGTTCCTAATTTAAGAATTGCTAGGAATTGGACTTGTATAGTCAGTCTTAGAAAGCTTATCAGTAAATTTGCTCTCCAAAGTTACCAGTTGCACTCTGACAAACATGCGGCAGGTTCAAATTTCCCCCCAAACCTTACTGTTAGTAACACATCTTAGGCTTTTCCATTTTAGTGTATATAGTATGGTTTCTCTTTGTTATTTTACTTTTCATTTTTGTGACAGCTAGAGTAGTTGCTGATGCATTTATGGTTGCCTTCTAACTATCCTTGAATTACTTTTTTATTAATAAATACTGTATTTTAGATAATATATTTTGTTAAGGCTACAAGTATCTTTCTAATCTTAGCAAATCACAAAAATAAAATGTGAAAAAAATAATTCTTGAATGCTCAAAATAAGGATGCACTACAAATTCAGATATATGAAGAGGCTCTTAACGAATGATCTATTAAAATATTGGAACTAGATATATGCCTGTTTCAAGACCTGTGTGAAACAGAAATTTAGGACACATTTCTTTTGAGATAACCCAATTCCATATTTAATATAGCTAAATAATTTGGGCCCTTCTTATTATATTAGGGCAGGGTTTTATTAAACATAAGAAGTCTGAGAATGAAAAAAAAATGTAGTACTGAAATTAAAAATTCAATAAGTGATTTATAAAAATAGAATAGGTTAATTGGAAGATAAGTTTTGTGTGCCAAGGAAACCAAATATATTGGTGAACAAAAGATAAATAGAAAAATAAATATAAATTTAAAAATTGGAGAATAAATGATGAGAAAGTCCAATACATGTTGAATAGGAGTTCCTGCCATAATGAAGAAAAATAGTAGGAAAGACACAATAAATTATAAAATAATAACTGAGTGTTTCTCAGAATTGTATAGAAGTGATTATAATCTGATTGAAAAGCATTGTTTTACATGACTAAGTTTATAGAAGGAAAACAAAAGTTGTGTGTAATTACAGGCCAAAGAAAATTGTATTTGTTCATAAATCTATAAGTACTAAACATTTTCAAGTGTCATGCAGTTAAGATACAAAAAAAAACCCAAAAAACAATGCCCCAACAGGATCACAGGCAGTAAAAGAGAAGTAATTCTCTTGCAGGAGGACAAAAAAAAATAAGCTTATTAGATAAAACCTACAAAGATAAGTATAATAAAAGTAGGTAAAGAATATTATGATCATGAAACTAGATAGGAATGTGAGGACAGTTCTAAATACAAAAATCAGAAAGTCCTTAGAATTAAATAGAACTTGAGCTGTTTTTCAAAAATGCAAATAACATGGTATATCACATTTATAGCATGCATTAGCAAAATGAAGGAAATAATTCTAGGCAGTATGTATAATTATGGGTCACAGGGCCCACATAAAGTTCTGGGATGTGCAGATAGTCTATTAGAGCAGAGAGCAAGATGAATCTCATTCAGACTGTGGGTTGTGGTAGAATCTAAGACAAAGCCAAGGACACAGTTTGGGTATCCATTGAAAAGATGTAGTTCTTTGTGTGACAACAGTCCTTCTCAAAGTGTGTTCTGTGAAGTGAATCCAATCTGTAAACTTCCTTATTGTCTCTCAATGAGTTAAGTAGAAAAAGTGAGAACAAACATTCAGGCACTATTGTAGGTATATCGGACTTTGTACTTCACAAAATCTCTCTGACAGATACTAAAAATAAAAAATAAACAATGACAATGGTAATAAGTGACCCTTCTCTATAGAAAGGAGGACTTCTTAAGTATTCAGAGTTGAAGAACTAAGTGTTATACATGAAGAACAGTTCTCTTTGAGAATGTCAAGCCATATGTTTATGTGGTCCTATATTTTTCCAAGAAATTTTTAAAAGTAAACATGTTCTTGATAAAAAAGTATGTTGAGCATACTTCATATAAAATCCACACAAATGAGAGTTCATATTTTTAAAATCTATATTCATTTTGGGAAAACACGAAAGAGACTTCATGTGGAATCTTGAAAATTTAAAAGTAAGTGATAGCTAATTAAAGGAGACCATAAATCAAGACTTAGGAAAGCTGATACTCTAGCAAAAGTTGGCACGTTGCTTGACCAGAGATAATGGAAATCTGTCGGGGACTGACCCAAGTCATGGCTTTCAGAGGGCAGGGCCTTTAAGTGGGAGCGGCATCTGTGAGCAGAGATTTCTAAAGAGGGTAAAAGAGGAGCGGGCACAAGGAAGACAGGTGCAGAGCTTGCTTGTCTGGGCCAGGCAGTACCTTATGAGGCTACGGCAATCCATCTGTAAATTGAAGGTTGTTCAGAATATTTTTGATATTATGATTATACAAAAAAGGGAGGTCATAACATAAGTTAGCGTGGAAATTCTGATTTTTCAGAGCATTTCCCCTCCATCTGGACCACGTCTGGTGACAGAAGTTGCATAGCTTGTGTCATCTCCCCCTTTTTTTGTTTTTTTTAATTGAAGCTGAAACACGTCTAATTAGATGTGGGTCTTTCTGAGGGCTGTGAAGAGGGCGCAGACAAGGACTGGAAATATAAACAGGAGGGAAAGTTTACCGTAAAGTCCCTGTTTGGATCCCTGTTGAAGCCCCACATTGGGTCAGAAACCTGAAGAATGAGGAGCAAAGGCACACAAGTATAAATTGAGTTGTTACATGTTGGGATATCCAGTATCCAAGTTGTGATAGTGAAAGTGGGACACTGAATAAAATAAGAAGCTCAGTTTGCCTATCTCACTTAGACATATTTTTAAGGTATCATTATTAATGAAAACCTTGTAATGATGAACCCTAAGCACGAGAAAATGTACTTTCACTAGATCTTTTAAATTATCACTTATATGTCTTCCAAAAAGGGGAAAATAAAAAACAACTGTGTTCACCTTTTCTCTTAAAAAAAATACTAAATGTATTTCTATTCCTGATGGTCAAAGTTTAGTGTTCATTTTTCCTTCTTTCTAAGAGTAAGGGTACTTATTTAACTTGTCCTAAATGTTTCTTGCATAATGAGTAGGTAACTGTCTTTACTGTTAACAACCATGCCAGGTATAATTTTCTTTAATTAAAAAATTTCTACTGTACAATAGTGAAATACATTTTCGATAATCTCTTCATTTCAAAAACAAACCACATTTTAGGGAGGGAAAAAGAAAAACCATGTTACACTCAGATTTCATACACGATAAGAAATTCATTCCACAAGTGGAGTGAGACCTTTAAAAGACCTTTATCTACCTCACAGAATAAATTTGATATGCCTTACAGACCATTATGCGAACTGTGCATGCAGATAGAACCATCTCTTGAAAGCACTAACACTATAATTTCCATTCAGATGATGAAATTGTAATGAAAACAGTTTATTATGCTACATTTGTATATGATTACATATTAGATTGTAGAAAGTTAACATTTATTTTTATTCTAATAATCATTTTTTCAAGATCTAATATATCCAAGAAGATTAAAAACATGTTTAAACTAAAGGTCCATTCCATAGGGCAAGATGCCCTGCTGGTGGTTCTGCTGCATAACGATTTAGGATAAGCCAAATACTTACACATACCCATGCCACTTGCCAGATTTCCTACAGTCCTCCATAATATAAGATTTATTTATATTAAATATTTGGATGCAGGTATTATTTGTTTAAAATGCTATCTGATTTATGTTGATTCATATTATTTTCATAACAAACATTTCAAGGCTTTAATAAATAAGAATGAAGTATTATATGATTAACCCAAGCAGAATTCATATTTCATACCTATTAAAATGAGTGATTTGGGGGCTCTCCCTGGTGGTGCAGTGGGTTAAAGCACACCACTATGAAGCCAACTGCAGCCACTGCAGCATAAGTTCGGTCTCCAGCCAGGGAGATGAACCACATGGCATGGCAGACCTCTCCTGACCCGTCCCCTGCTCCCCTCAGCAGTGTACTTTGTCAATCTGCCTGTTCTGCTCCCCGCTGTCTCTGGCGAATCCTCTCATTCCTGCATATCTGGCCTGTATCTCAGTTCTTGTATGCATATATAAATAAATCTTTAAAAAATAAAATCAGTGATTTGACAAGAGTTATGGGGTACTTGAATGTGGTGAAACCAGATCTCAGGTTAGTACTACTCTTTCTATGATGAAATCTATAAAAACAGTGTGTTAAACCATCATATTTTGAAGCTAAAAATGATAGGTATTGTCTGCATTAATACATTGACTTTCAGAGATGAAGATACAATTAAGTAATACCCCTAAATATTTCATGTAGTTCAGGCCAGACTTGAAATTTAGAACCCAGATGATTTCACCTAATTGGAATGGTCTTTATGCTGCTCTTCACCTAATCAAATTATCTTATCTTTAATGAAGAGTAACACCTAATTTGTTAGAAAACATTTATGTGCCAAACATCTGAAAGAATAGGGCATCCAAAAAGCTGTTAAATTGAGAAAAATTGCATAAGCTTACAGTCAGAGGAACATGTTATATTACATTGTGTGTGCATTAATATCAATGAGAATTCAATACCAAGATCAAATGTACAATATGCTGTCAAATGTTTAATAATTCTTCAGTGTCTAATTAAGTCTACGAAAGCTGCACTTATGAGGGAGTCATTGTAATTTCATATTAAGTACAATATAATGAACTGGTATAAATAGGATAACACTGAAGAGCCAATGACTTAAGCTGATTGTCTGAAAGCAGGTTTCATGCTACCACAACCTTTTAATATCAACTTAGGTTTCCATATAAGGAAGAAAGAAAAAAGAAATTCTACACTTGGTGCCACGTGAAGTGGAGCTAGGTATTCATGGGCCTTAAGTGATCAATATCTTTATCACTTCTGTGTAAATGTTGTGGGCAAGTACAATTAGAGAGCAAATCCCTGGATCAGTTGGCTAAGCTAAATTTCAGCTCCAGAAGCAGATGATTTCACTGGAGGGCACTTGTTAGGGAATATAGGAAACAACTATGAAAGGCATGCTTTAAAGACAACATGTAGGTTAATAATAAGGACGTGCAGTCAGAACACCCAGGTTCAAAATTCTATCCATACATACTAGTTGTATGACCTTGCAAAAGTCATTCAGCCTCTCTGTGAACCTGTTTACTCACTTAGAAGAATATTTTCTTCATAGAATTTGTCTGAGTATTAAAGTACAATACAAAACCCCTAAAAGGGTGTTTAGCTTGAAATAAGTATTCAATAGTGTTAAAAAATCTTATTCAGGGCCTTCCCTGGTGGTGCACTGGGTTAAAGCACTGCATTATGAAGCTGTCCAAAGCCACTGAAGCACAAGCTCAATTCCCAGCCAGGGAAGTGACCCACATGGTGTGGCAGACCTCTCCTGACCCGCCTACTACTTCTCTCAACAGTGTCAATCTGCTTTGTCAGTCTGCCTGTTCTGCTCCCCACTCTGTCTCTGGTGAATCCTCTCACTGCCTCTGTTCTTCTGGTCTGTATCCCAGTTCTGTAAGCATAAATAAATAAATCTTAAAAAAAAAAAATTCTTATTCCTGGAAGAGCATTTTCCCAATAGCTTTTAGCAAATGTTTTTTCCCCTCCCTCCTTTCTTTATTTGTTCATAAACCATTTCCAGATCCTGAAAAGGGCAGCTTATTATTTCCTCCTAAAGTATGCATCCACTCTCTACTGGTATCCCAGTTGTGTAGGTTCTTAGAATCATGGTTGCCAGATACTTCCTGGAGAAAGATAGTCCTGACTGTGTTAACCAGACTTTACAGTTGTTTCTGTGTTGTAGAAAATAATCCCTGGCCCCAAATACCAAAAGAACCCATACTACAAAAGCAGTCACTAAAAAGCTCTACATGATAGGTTAATTCTTACATGTCGTTGGTACTTTAAAATGTAATAAGGCTCATAGTTGCCGATTCTAAATATATCATTCAGAAAAAAGCAGATTGGATGAAAGATAAAAGCTCATAGGAGATCAGTATGTTTTTTTATAGATATTCTGAGTTACTGGGCATTTCTTTGACAATACATTTTTTCAGGATTCAAGAATTCTCAGTTTAAAGCAGAATACATTAGAGAGTTTCTGGGTTTTGGCTTATTTTTCACCAGACATAGACTTTCATGGACCCTCTCTATGCACAGTCTTCTGGTCACAGTGATGACAGGAAGTCTTTCCTTTCCTATAGTAAAGTAATGCTGACAACTGAGATATTGGTGAGTTAATGAAAAGTCAAATGCTTACTTATGTTCCAATTATCATCTCTTATAATTACAAAACATTTTATATTTTCTAAATTTACATATAAACAATTATTACTATACTATCAATTCTACTGATTGCTAAATCCACGTATTTGAGCTGTCTGACTTAGATTGGAGGATCGGTGAAATGATTTCTCTATTTTGGGTATAATATTCAGAGCTACTGTTCAAAGATATTTCCAGACAGAGGAGGACCATTCTGTCTCTCTAGTCAAAGACATTTCAGTAACTGAAATACTAGTTGGAATAACTAAACCAGTTTCTAGTTTTCCTAAAAATTTTGGTCATACAGAACATCTCTAAACAGAAATCATCAGATTTCATTAAATGAGGTTGTTCACTGACATTTTTGGAAATAAGTTTCTTATATGTTAGCTGAATTCTAAGGTAGAGTCTTTTCCTTCCAAAAATACCTACATATTACAACACTATCCATAGACTTCTTTAAACAATTTGGAAATTTGAGGAAAGAACAACATAGTAGGTAAGAATGCCTAGACCTAGGAATAAAATTTGTGTACTTTTTACTCTAAAGCATATATATGTGGTCCATATATTGTGTGCATATGCACGTGTGTATACACATGCAAATATATGCAGATACAGGTATCTGCTTATACAGATGCATAAAGATTAGGGAAATGTGTTATTTCTGATAAGATGTACCTTCTTTATCTTTGAAATTCACTTGATTCTCACTATTATAATCACGTTTTTGTTCCCTATCAATCAAGGATTATTTTCTTTACTAACTGTCCTTACCCTTTGTAAATGATCTTACTCCTCTTTGTTGCCATTGTCCACAATTTACTTTTAATACTGAAGCTTTTGTGAACTGATTTCTATGGTAGTTTATTTCTTCCCATCTATGCTGGATCATATCAACTGTATTAATGTCTCAGGAGTGGTGTTTATTCCCTCCAGTCAGGAGATAGGTGTTCTGTTTTATGTCTGTATTCCATCTCTTGTCCATACACTGTGGCCTGGGGAGGATTATTTCATATTCTCTTGGGCTAAAAAAGTAACTTTTATTGAGGTTGAAGTTGAAAACTCATTCTTCCTTTATGTGGCACTGTGCCACTTCTGTGTGATGCTGTTAAACTCTCTCCCTGGTTGCAGTAACAGAGAGGACAGCCTTTTGACCAGTCCATGCCCACAATTGGGTGAAATAGACATTCACAGACATTACTCCATTTTATCCCCGCAAGAGGTATACAAAGCAAGAAACACAGTCAGCTAGATTAAATCAATTGCCTGAGGTCACATATCTAGTAAATTGAAGAGCCAGGACTCAAATGAAGGTCTTTTGGCTTTAAATCCCTCAGTCTCACCGTTACACATATTGCTGACTACTGAGTTAGTAATTTGTCATCACTCATGCTTTGCCATAGAAATGAAATGGAGCAGAATAATAGTTTACATGTTTTGTTTTTGAAAGACAAGATGACTTCTTTTGATAGTGATTAAAAGTCAACAAAGTTTTACAAATTATACTCAGCTGCCTAGTTTCTTCTGATTAATTCCTTAATATGTTAGAGTGAGATAATTTGTGTCATAAATATTCCTATCCTGAACAAATAGAATTATTTTGGCTCTATGGCAGGGTAATAGTGTGGGATGCACAGTGGGGTTGAAAGTACTAATCTTTTAAAATTCCTTTAACTGTAGGTTTAAAAGCATACTTTCAAAGTAATAATATCATGACAAATTTATAATCTATAGTTCTGTAAACTTTTAGAATTTATTTTACCGTTAAAATACTCTTTCCTTGTAAATAAAGTGTATAATGAAGTCCTCTGAATAGTATGTTACATGTGAGGAGAATCAGCTAGTCTTTAAATCAGTCTTAGTCTTTCTGCTTAATAGTAAACACCATTGGTGCTGAAAAGCCAGTGGACCCCAACTTTTACATAAAATTAGTTGGTTTTTTTTTTTTTTTTTTTTTTTACAATTAACACTTATCTTAACACAATCTGTATAACCAAGTAGGAAATCAATTGAGTTCCTTTAGTAGATTCAGCCTTCAAAATGCAGAATCGGTAATTCTTCCTATATCAAACCAGTTTTTTCTTTTCTTCCCTGTCTCCTTCTCCTCTGTCTCCCATTATCTCATCCCTCCTTTCTCTGCTCTTCTCTTTATCTCATTTCTTTTCCTTCTTTCCTCCCCTCTTCCTTCTTTCCTTCCTTTCTCCTCCCTCTTTACCTCTTTCCTTTTCTTCTTCCCTTCTTTCCATCCTTACTTTTTTTAACCAAAAAAAATATATATATATATACATATATTCACTAGGATTTACCTGAAACAAAGCCATCTTACTTTATGTACTCCTTCCATTTACCACACAGTGGTATTTCTAGAAGGCAAGAGATATTACATTGCTTCTGTACTTTATAATTCTAGCACTCTGACTAGAAAATATTTAATACTTGAGCTGTGACTGAGGTCACTGAGCTAGTTGTCAGTGCTGCTCTTCATTATACAATATATAGCCAAAGGCTCCTTACTAAGTACTCATTGACAAAAGCCAGCAGGATATATTAGGGATATATTAGAGAGGACTTTCATTTGGGAAATTGATACTAAACCTCTTTTCCCCTTTGAATTATTTCCAATTGGAAGCACCATGAGAAAGTATGTTTCTTCTTTTGTTTCTGGTCTGTTCAAGTACATGTACAGGCTCAGAGAACAGGCAAATGTAAAGGAAAGTCTCAAAGTGAAGAATCACCGTCAAAGCAGGTAAGAGAAAAGTCCCCCGTCATTCAGGTTGATTAAATATTTCAAAATATTTGGAGTTACTTTTAAATAAAGCCAAATGCTCATCTTAGAAATAATGTGTTGGCGTCTTCAATAAAGCCATTTCAAGTCATCAGGAAATATAAATATGTCTATAATTTAAAGTTCAAATGAATTTAGAACTATGGCATCGTTTCTCCTTTTTTTGCTACATACATTTCTGTTTTGGCATTATTTATATTTCCATTTTTTGATGAAAGACAACCCTTTTCAAGTTTCAGGAGCATTATTCTTTTAGCTGCTTGTTAAGAGAAGACTTATAAGAAGTCTTCTATTTAAAAGCTCTATTGATAGCCTAAATTTTATTATTTTTATTGTATTTTTTTCCTGTGTCCATTTTCTCTGTTGTGCTATTTTAAGAAGTAGACTTTGAGTTGTTCCTTCCTTCTTTATACCTTGACTATATAAGATTGGGCAATATCTACTTATATATTTTACTCTTATGTTCAAGTGTTTTATGCTGATAGCAACCATAAAGCATGACAAACTGCAGAGACTTCTCTGATTCCTCATGGCCCTCCTAAATTTGGAATATACTCCCAATGAGACAGCACTTAGGGCCTCCTGCTGACTGACAGTTATGTGCAATTTTATTGCAATTTGCTGCCAAGAAGTTGTATACTAGATACAACTTGGATAAAAAGATATATTGATTGCTGGTAAGCTGAATGGCCTCACTGATCTTTGGGACAGATCTGTGTATTAGCCATTCTAATTATCACCAACTTAGATAAAAAGACAAATTATTTACTTATTTATTTATTTATTGGTGGTGTTGTTTGTTATTTTAAACTGCAAGGCATGATACCTATCATCCAGATTCCAGGGCATTGTTCAAATATGTAGATTTTTCTCTTGCAATATTCTTTCAAGATGAAAGACAAACATTGCCACTTTGTTTTGTAAGTGATGAGTCCTAGGCAAGAAAGAGGTTTTGTGAATGTAGAGATCATGGCAGAAATACACTGTTAGAAATACAATGAGAATGTCTAGGCAGTTTAATAAACTTACTTGGATTTCTAAATTTTTCTATTCCATCATCAAATACAAAACACAGCAAATCATTTGTCATGTCAATAATTTTAGAAAACTTCTCATTCTTTCCTTTTTTTCTGTGACTGATTTTTGAAACATATACAATATTTCTGAATCTACAAAATAGCACAGTTGGTATCTATGGGCTGAATGATATAATGTAATTATTTGCATATAAAAAACCCTTTTTTAATTCGTTTCCCCTCTCATCAATTTTATGCTCACTTTCAACTCTGATTCACTTTATAGTAAGCACATAAGAAAAAAAATTAATGTTAGAAGAAATGATAAAATTACACTTAAAATACAATTTTTATACTAAAAGGAATGTTAGCCTCCAAGATATCCCTTTAATAGAGGAATTAGAAATAGTGGAAAGTTATTTGCCCAAATCGTCCCATAAAATGTGTGACTAAGTAAAATTAGTTACAAATGTTAATTATGAGAGATGTCTATTTACCTCTGTTGAGAAAGACATACCAAAATCTATATGTAAATGCAGACTATCTTTAAAACCGACAAGTTATTCACATAGACTAAATTTTTAGTTCTTACATTGAAATATCTTTATTTGGTTAGTGGAAGTGAGACCCATTTCTTGTAACTAACATTACTTGCTTCAGCCTGTTTGCACATGGCACACAATGAAAAGAGTCAAATTTATGTTGCACCAATATGGATGTGAACTCTGTCTTTGAGAGCAACTGTCATCCTTCCATCCAGAAATAATTTGTTGGGAGCTTAGAATTTCCAGTTCTTTGCTATATGCACTGGGAAGATACTTCTATATCAGAGAAAGCTCTTACATATGGGATTTTATTTTCTAGAAATGGGCACTAGAAAATGTGTCAATAGCAATAATAATGTGTTATTCTGCTAGTGTTGCCATAAATTCAGTGGCCTAAACAATAGAAACCTATTTCCTCACACTTTTGTAGACTAGTTCAAGATGTTAACTGGTTTGGTTTCTCCTAAAGACATCTCTCCTTGGCCATCTTCTTCCTGTATCTTCTCATGGTGTCACTTTGTATATACCTGCTTTCTAACTCATCTCTTTTTATATGAACCCAGTCATATTGGATTAGTATCCAACTATATAGTTGCATTATTTAAATCAAATATAGATTCTGAGGTTAAAATTCAAAGTATAAATTTTTGGTGGGAGGTGAGGTGGCAGTCACAATTCAGCCTATAGCAGAAAAGGAGATGGCACTGATGGAAATATTCAGAATGACATTTTGAGGAAGTGGAGTGGGCTAGTGGGCTAATTTAAATAGCAGGGTCAAAGAAAGTCTTTCTGAGGAGAAGGGGGTTAAGACTTTAAGTCTGTAAATGAGTCTGCTGTACTGTTATCACAGGAATAGTACACTAGACAAAGGAAACTATAAAGACCATGAGGAGTACTTCCAGCATTCCAGAACTGAAAGTGGTAGTCTGAATGTTAGGATCATACTGAAGCAGAATAATGAATCCTGTGAAATAGAGTTGTGAGTTGGTTTCTAATTTTTTTAAATTCTAAGTTTTTTTTTTTAATTTTTCTGTTTGAATTTTCATATCTGTAAAATACAACCAGTAGAACTAATTACAGAAAATTATCCAGTTAAACTGTGCAATAATGAGCAGTTCTAGCATCTAATTGGTGATCCATTTAAACAACAACAACAAGAAAAAGTTTTAAAAAGAAGAAGCATTTCCTTTTTTCACACATCATTCATTATATTTGAAATTATACTTCAGGACATTCATTACTAGAACTAATTTTGACCTAATGCTAGCAAAATGGAGGTGGTGTATTCACACATTTCCTATCACCTGACCAGCCTCAATCACTTTACAACTGCCATCAAAATCTGACAAGCTCATGATCACTGTTCTAAAATACCTTCATTAAAAATATCCTTATCAAATATACTGTCAAAAATCAGGATTTGATTTGCTGTGTAGTTAACCTCCAATTAGTTTTGGAAAAGAAAGTATATTATAATCACTCTTCAACTATTAAAACAATTTCAAATTTGGTAAATTCGACTTGTAATTATATAAAACAATGGCAAGTGTCTTTTTAGATAATTACATCTAATCAATTATAATATAATCTATTTTAAATCCACTAAGAGATATTTCAAAATACCAAATATGTTATTCATTCACTTATAGCACTGTATTAGGAAGTAAAATACAAAGGGTAACACTCTCTGCAAATTGAAACTTTATTACTAAGGGTGATAAATTAATGATGTTTTAGAAGATGTAATTTTTGTTTCAAAAGAGAGGGTAGACAGGTTCAACTGGATTCAAGTATTTTTTCCTTACAAACTATGATATCTCAAATTACCCTTCATTTCATTCAATTATGGCACTTTTTTTTTATTACAGTAGTCCTTTACCTTTCTGAATCAGCCTTCAGCAGAACATTCTCTACCATACTCAGTTGTTATCATTACTCTTCAGTTGTTCAAATAAGCAAGATGCTAAAATGTGTTTGGACTTAACACACAAACATTAAATACTTACAGTGTTGCTCACATTGATTTAATGATTCTCTCGAAATACCTCAACATGCAGAGACAGCATTTCTGGATCCTCAGCTCTCTTTTCTACAAAATGATATCCAAGATTCCAGAAAAGTACCTTCCAAGAAGTGTGTAGAAGATTTTTGTTAAATTTTAAATCCTTTGGTTTTTGCAAAATAGATACTTGATAATTTTTGTGGATTAATGAATACACCTTAGGACATCACAAAAAGTGATTTGCTGTCAGAAAGAAATAAAACTACATTATTTACAACACAAAATCCATAATAATTCTAATTTTACATTGCCATTTATGCCAGGCACCATGTTATATGTTATATGCTTTATATATATTTATGTAATATGTACTACAGTAACTGTGGAGTAGGACTTAGTCCTAATATATAGTGAAAAAAGAAAGAAAGAAAGTTGGGTATCTACATAATCTCAAACTATTTGAAATTAATAAGTGCCTAGTTCAAAATTCAAATTTATGTTTTCCTGACTCCATTGCCTGTGATAATACCTATTGCATTTATCAAGAAAATTTAAATGATATTGAGCCTCAGAACACATGAATATCAATACAATTATATAATGGGATCACTGTTAATGATGAAATCTCTTATTTCTAATAACTGAATGAATTCTGTTTTGTAAAGTGTTTGACATTCTATAAATGGAATAAATGGAAGCCATATCACATAGAGCAGCAGTATTTGGGTTAACGGATTTCATGTGCTTTAAGCAAGGAAAGATCTTTGGAGTCATATTTTTCAACACCTTCATTTTTTGAATGCAGTAATAAGTCTTGGAAAGAGATGCAGTGACTTTCCTTGGTTTATGAAGACATTTAATGAAAAAAAAGACTAGTAGCAGGAGACTCTAGATCTTTGATTCTTTCTATCATTTGTCTACTTTTCTTGAGCACATCAAGTATGTGCCACCAAGGACTCCCATGATCAATACAAAAGAATGACTCTAGTATTAAAATTGAGGAAATAAAAGGAAAGGAAAGTTAATGTTACAGACATAACAAGACTAAGTAGCTTTAAAAATGACTAGAATATTGGCAAATAGAAAGAAAAATTTTTATCGCACCCACCATCTAAAATTACAGTTGCCTTTGTTATATAGTGTGTTTTTTTTTTTTTTTTTAAGATTTTTTATTTGTGCATACAGAGCTGGGGTACAGGCCAGAGGCTCAGGGGCGTTGAGAGGCTTCACCAGAGACAGAGTGGGGAGCAGAACAGGCAGATCTACGAAGTACACTGCTGAGGGGAGCAGCGGACGGATCAGAGGAGGTCTGCCACGCCATGTGGTCACCTCCGAGGCAGGCGGGAATCGAACTCATGCGGAAGTGGTTTGGTTTTAGCTTCTCAGTGCTGTGCTTTAACCCACTGCGCCACCAGGGAGGGCCAATATATAGTGTTTTATTACTACTACATTAACCTACAGATACTATCAAAGAAACAATGTAAATTATAATCTCTCTCTCTCTCAGAATAAACCTGTTATCACTTGTTTCAAGTGTTTCTTCACTTTGTATTGCAAATATCCTAAAAGTTGATTGCAAATTATTCTGAAATCAATGGAGGGGTAGTGTGCAGTAACCCCTCAAACCAAGTGGAAGAGGAGTCACCTGGATTACTATAAATTCCGGAAGTGTGAGAGAGCACACTGGTGTGCTATTGGACAGTGTCTCCCCAAGTCTCAAGATGTAATGGTAATTATTGAGTTATGAACTGAGTAGTTGTGTTTTGGGATAACACTCAGGGATCCAGGATGCCTGGTGACATTTGAGGGGATTCTCATTCAAATATAATGGCCAAATGCACTTCACCTTTTTTTATACTTTTGGTGGTTCCGTAACCTACAAATATACCTGTTATACCTATATTCATATCAATTTCACATTCTCTGGGACATTTATTGAGCACATACTATATGATAGGCACTGTGATAAATGCTGGAGATGCAAAGATAAATAAGACTATGCCAATTTGGAGAAAAGGATGCCATAACATATCTAAGAGAGCATTAAAAAACCCTATCAATAATGCGAACAATAGGTTAGAAAGTATTGCGAATAGCCTTTTTTTTTTTTTTTTTTTAAGATTTATTTATTTGTGCATACAGAACTGGGGTACAGGCCAGAGGCGCAGGGGTGGCGAGAGGCTTCACCAGAGACAGAGTGGGGAGCAGAGCAGGCAGATCAACGAAGTACACTGCTGAGGGGAGCAGCGGCCGTGTCAGGAGAGGTCTGCCACGCCATGTGGTCACCTTCAGGGCAGGCGGGAATTGAACTCATGCGGAAGTGGCTTTAGATTCTCAGTGCTGTGCTTTAACCCGAAGCGCCACTAGGGAGGGCCGCGAATAGCCTATTTTAATGTCAGGCTTAATTCTGATTTTAAAAATATGAAAATATAACTGTTCATTTTCCATCTTCTCTGTTTTAAACCTATTACTTATAGGTGCATAACAGTCCTTGGAAATCAGGGTTCACAAGACTTGTTTTTTATTTGTGTGTGTGTTGGTGTGAGCCAGGGCTTTATATTTTGAGGTAACAAAGGTAACACTCAGGCCACTCCATTGTCATCAGTTAAATGAGGCCAATGCAATCATAGACCCTTAGTCTCCAGATTTCTTTTTTAGTCATAAGTGTAAACAGAGAGAAGACATTTACTTTTCACACAATCGTGAAATCAGATTTTTTCTCTTGAAGTTAACAAAATAATTACTTCCAGGGTAGTCAAGAACTATAAATCTTAAGAGGTGAAGTGTCAAGATAGAGAAAAAAGGCATCTCTTCAGGTGGAAAATTCTCTATATTAAGTTAATGTTCAGTGATATTTAGGTATCCATTTTGGTAACTTTGGAGAGGTTATTTCTCACTGAGAAATTAAGAGTTAAGTGAATAGAAGAAAACATTTGTGAACATGATTGAGAATTTTCCAGAAGATTAAAAAATGATTAATGTATTTAGCGATATGTTATAGAATATTTTATTGGGATTTCTCAATTGTCTGGTATTTTTTGTCACATGCAAATAAATTAATTTTCAAGAAAAGGTATAATTAGTTTGGACATCAGAAACATCTTTTTCTATGGGCTCTCATTAATCTCAATTCTGAAAGGTAAGCTATCTAGGATACACTACCTTTCAGTTATTTTTGATCCTTTCCTTATGCATCATGATATAATGATATTATTTAAAAAAATAAGTGTACTAATTACAGGTTTACATTAGACTTTTCCTTGCCAGGATATCTTTACTTGGTAACTGAAATAACAAGTGAATTTATGTTGTTTCTAAATAAATCCAAGTACAACAGAAGTACTTTCAAATCAACCTTTTACTATATGTGATATCTTCATAAATAGCATATAAACAGCAGATTGCTAAGACACAGAAAAGATTTTATAGGCTTGATAAGTTGATAGGGATAAAAAAATTACCTGACCAGTTAGCTAATTTTCCATAGCTATCTGTTCTCTGTTCTTTTGTATTAAGTAAAGCTTTGCAAATAAAGAAAGTCAGTTGTGGTAGGTTATAATAATTTAATTATTCTTATTTTTTTACCACTAGTATAAAGAAAGCTTTTATACTATTTGTAGTATACTACTTATACTTTATACCTCACTGACAATTATCCATTGACAACCTAAAAGTATTCAAAGAGGTCTTGCTTTTCCCTCCTTAAGATGAAAAGGAAGAGTCTTCTTTACTAGAATTCTATATTTATCAAATCTCTGTAATGCACAATGATATGTTTCACTGACTCATTCTAAGGACAGTGTATTATGTTCTTCTTGCCATAATTAGTATAGATTTCCTCTCTCAGCCCTATGCCCAAATGATGTTCATTTATCACAATGGGACTTGTACATACACATAATAACTAAGTCTCTGTATGGTACAAAGAATTTAATTCTAGTGTAAAAGTCTAACAGCAAATAGCAGAAACTTTCTTAAGGGATTTTGAGACATGGTTAAAAAGTGAGGAAATAGTATTGGGATTTTGTTAGCTGATAGGAAAAGAAATCTTTCAGCTATCGCAAGTGATGTCAGAAAGATATTTCTGTGAACAGGGAACACAGCAGGATTTACTTACAGGTTGTCAGGGGCAGGGGTGGTTGAAGCTCTTCCCTGTGGTATTCATTCATTTCTTGAGTGCTGTTACAATTATTTGCTTCAGCCAACGTGATCTGAAATGCATACAAAAAAGCATATAAGTATTCGAATTTTCAATGAAAATCTCAATCCTAATTAACTATAAATCAGTAAAGCTGGGTAGCCTGAGGTAGGTTAAAATGAGAACTTTGTACATGAAAGGCTACATATGCCCCTAAATCTAAGAATTTCTTAGTTGCAAACCTCCAAATCGCTACATGCAACTTCCTTGACTTCAATTACCTTCCTAAGGGAAGTGAGAGCAGATTAACCAAGCCAAATAGGAGTCTGTGTCGTCAGAGTAAGTCACTTTTTTGTTCATGTAGCAAAAGTCATAGATCTCAATGGGAGTAGACTTCTGCCCCTGTCATCTTAGAATGTGAAATGGAACAAAGTTAGAATTTATGCCCTCCTGATTAGCTGAATTGCACCCCTGGGGTCTTAGACCTAGAAGGAGCAGTGTTCCTTTAGCACTTTCTTTGTTCCACTCTCAAGAGATTTAACACATATTGCTTCTAGTTATTAGTATGCTTGTATTATCTTCCCTTACAAGACTTAAAAGTTCTTTAAGGACAATAACATAGACAAAATCCAGTTTTGTAGGTAAATGTATAGTAGTGTGTGCTCAAAAATACACAATTGCTTTTTTTAAAAAAAGAAAGTTATGTTATCAATTAAGAGAAAGGAGGTAAACATTCTCAAAAATATTATCAGAATACATTATTTCAAACCTTCATAAAAATTTCTATCATGTTACGTAATTGTCTTAAATGCACTTTCTATAAGTTGACTGGTTTCATTTGTTTTTACTTCTGCTTATCACAAGTCAGAGGTAAGGTAACACTGGCAAATGATTAATTATTCATGCATATCCACTGCAAATAATAATGCCTGATTACCCAAAGTTACATTCACTTCTATTCAAATGGGAAGATAAGTCATGAAATCCATAATACATTCAGTTTTCCGAGCAAGATGCACAACCAGGACATCCGTGGAAGTTACATAAGAGCTGACCAGACCTCAGCCTCTCCAGATCAACTGCTGCAACATTTAAATGCTTAAACATTAAAATGCTTTAACCAAGCCAGATGCTGTATCTGAGCATTTTTCCTGTTTTTGACTATTTTATTTACTCCTGTATAGAAGTTTGAATAAGGTCACATAATCCATATTGTAATGTTTATATAAAAACTGAGGAGTTAAATAAAGCCACTGACTATAATTTGGCTCTGTACGATTTTAATATTAAATCTCCTTTTCTCAAAGCAGAAAGGTCTTTTGGTATTTGATGAAAACCAGACTTAACAGCACACAGTTCATTCACCTTCATCAGAAAACTGGCCCCTTGAAGAGACGACTGATCATTTAGGATCATTCTTTCTGTCCCTTTCCAGTGAACTTACTGTGTTGAATTTGAACCAAAACTATATACTACAGGGGGTAATGCAAAAGACTGCAAGTCTTCATTTTTCTGACATCTTTTTGCGAGAGAAATGTGGTCCTGTTTCTCTGATTTTCACTTTTTACATTAGAGTGTACAGGTAGTTTCTGTTCATTCAACTATTGAACCTTAACATTGCATTAGTAAAGGTCTTTACCTTCATGCTTACAATATGGTCTTCATTGCTTGCTTGGTCTGAGGGTGGATTGGGATATGTGATTTAGTCTCTTTAGCTTTGTAAATGATCATAATGTAGATATTAATCATACTTCAAATAAAATATGACTAGGAGATTAGAGTATATTTAACCTAGATTTAGTGTATTTATGTAGGACAATCTCAATGACATTTCTCAGTGGTTAACCTCACTTCACTTACTAGTATATTCTATAAATAAAAATAATTGTTTCTGAGTTTGTTTGCAGAGAAATTGGTGTTATTCTTGGTAAAGTACTAATTTCCTTATAATGATTTGCTTTCATTTTTCTTTTTTTTTAAGATTTATTTATTTTATGCATACAAGAAGTGGGGTGGAGGTCAGAGATGCAGGGGGCAGTGGTGCTGGTGAGAGGATTCCCCAGAGACAGAGTGGGGAACAGAACAGGCAGATATATTGAAATATACTGCAGAGGGAAGCAGAGGAACCGTCAGGAGAGATCTGCCGCATCCTGTGGGTCACAGCCTGGCTGGGAATTGAACCCTTGCTGCTGTGGCTGCAGATAACTTCATTGTAATGTGCTTTAATCCGTAGTGCCACCAGGGAGGGCCCAATTTTTCTTTTTCAATGCTATTTCATCTCTTAACTATAAAATATCTCAGATTTTACTGTTAACTTGATTTTTTATTTTAATGACATTAAAAAAAACTAGTTTAATAAACTTGACGTAGACTTATACTTTTTTCATTCATGAAACAATTACTGAAGACTGTATATGAAAATGTATTTTTTTTTTCGGGCCCTCCCTTGTGATGCAATGGGTTAAAGCACAGCACTAGGAAGCTATCTGCAGCTGCTGCAGCAAGAGTTCAATCCCTGGCCAGGGAGGTGACCTGCATGGTGCTGCAGACCTCTCTTGTCCCTCCTGCTGCTCCCCTCAGCAGTGTAGTTCATCTTAGTCTACCGAGTTTCCTATAACAAAATACCATAGATTGTATGAATAGATAACAAAAATTATCCTCTCACAGTTCTAGAGGCCAGAGGTTCAAAATTACAGTGGCAACCTGGATGGGTTCAAATCATTGAAAAAGTATTAATGGAGAGCATACATTTTGCCTATAAATGTTACCTGAATTTATCATTAATTAGAAGAATTAAGTATTTAAAATAGTATGGTAGGTAATACTGATGGGGTACCCTAATATTACTTCAATTAAAAGCAAATTTATATATTAAAAAAAATGTACAGATAGATGTCTTCTACTCCCCCCAGAATTATAAGTATAAATTTCACTATGAAATTTCTTAACTCTTGTAAAATCCTTATCTGTTATTCTTAGCCTCAGTCACTTTTCTCAAGGACATTATCACTTATACTTCTCAGATAATCAGGAGACCTAAGATCTCATTCTGTTTTTCATGGGGCCATTTTCATCAGAATCATTTTGCACAATATATTTATTATAAGCAATTGGAGAGTAGGGAGTAAAATGTAAGGTAGATAACTATTATTATTTTAACTGTTCTACTGAGAAATAATTTTCAATAAAATGTGCCCATTGAAAAAATTCAAGTTGATGAGTTTTAGCAAATGAATGGGCAGTGAAGCCACCATCACATCAAGATATAGAACATTTCTAGCAGCCAAAAAAATCTCACTCTTGTCCCTTTGAACTTAATCCTATCCCTTCACCTTCAACCCCAGGTACTGATTTAATTTCTGTTCCTAGAGTTTGACCTATCTAGATGTTTTTATAAGTTAAATGAGACAGTAAGTAGTTTCTCTGTCTAACTTTTTTCATTTAGCATAGCATTGTAGATCTTCGATGTTCCATACATTAACATTTTTCTATTTTTATTCCTGAATGATGTTCATTTTTAAAGATACATGTAATTTATTTTGCTTGCTTTTTGTATATTTATTTAATCTGGTTGGAGTTTTGAGTAGGGAGCTCTTAAAACTCCAATAAATTTTTGTTTACAAATCTTTGTGTATGTAATTTTTTTTTATCTATTAAATGTGTTCTTAGACCATGAGAATAAATTTCCTTCTCTTTTCCAACCCTGAATTCTACATCTCAAACCAGTAAGGCATTCAGTCAAACATAAGTATACTTGTAAATCTTGGCAGGAGTTTGTTTTTCCATTGAAAAGTAGATCTTGTTTTAAAATTTCCACATGCTTTTTTTTTTTTTAATGGTTTATTTATTTATATGCATACAGAATTGGGGTATAGGCCAGAAGTGCAGGGTGCGGTGAGAGTATTAGCCAGAGACAGAGTGAGGAGCAGAATAGGCAGATGGATGAAGTACACTTCTGAGGAGAGCAGCAGGTGAGACAAAAGAGGTCTGTCACACCATATGGATCACCTTCAGGGCTGGGGGTCAAACTCACACTGAAGCAGCTGCTGCTAGCTTGCAGTGCTGCAGCCTAACCTGTTGTGCCACTAGGGAGGGCCTCCACATGGTTTTTAAGACTCCAGGAGTCCCTGGCTCATGTGTCATTTACAGATAGCCAGGATTTTGAGCAACATATTTTTAGATTGCCATTCTTCTACTGCTATTTTGCTTACTGAATTTTCCCCTAAAATACCTAGGTGATGACTGTGTTGTACTTTGTTGTCATCTGCTGCCTTTAACTGCTGTGTCTAAGTAAGTTTCCTATCACCTGCTTTGGGGAGGTGGGGTGGCTTGAGAAGGGCAAGAAAGCCACAAGCCATAGATCTTAACCTATGCAGTAGTTGTCTTTCAGTGAACTGTTCTCAAGATTTTGCAACATTTTTGTAATTTCTGTTGTCTTCAAATAGTTATTTTAAATGACTTGTCCAAGTTTTGAAGTTTTTTATATAAGAAGGATTTTCTATCATAAGCCAAAAGGCCTTTTCAAAAAAAAAAATTATAAGACTTCTGGGCCCTCCCTGGTGGCGCAGCGGGTTAAAGCACTGCACTGAGAAGCTAAAGCCACTTCCGCATGAGTTCGATTCCCGCCTGCCCCGGAGGTGACCATATGGTGTGGCAGACCTCTCCTGACCCACCTGCTGCTCCCCTCAGCAGTGTGCTTCGTCGATCTGCCTGTTCTGCTCCCTACTCTGTCTCTGGTGAAGCCTCTCACCGCCCCTGAGCCTCTAGCCTGTACCCCGGTTCTGTATGTACAAATAAATAAATCTTTAAAAAAAAAAATTATAAGACTTCTTAATTATCTCTGATGATATCCACTAAATGATAAGTAGTAGTTATTTTATAGCAGAGAATTTCATTTAATTCAGATTTTTTTTTCTTTTTCATACTTTCTTTTTGTATTTTCAACTGCACTATCTTTATAATCAGAAGAAACAGTACATTTTATTACTTTTATTTTGTAATAATTTTCAAGAGCATGAGCACTGGAAGTTGGAGTTGAAATGTAAGCTTCACTACATTGGACTTTAAATGACTGTTAAAATGCTTCACAAACAGAAGAGAATTATCTTGTTAATTACTATAGTTTTATGATTAATGCAAAGCCTCCCATTAAGGAGATACTTGAAAGGATTTGTTGGGCTTTGACTCTTAAGTAGTTAAAAATTGGCTTATTTAGGACCTCCCTGGTCTTGCAACAGGTTAGAGAGCAGCACTGCAAGCCAGACACAGCTACTTCAGTGCAAGTTTGATCCCTAGCCCCAGAGATGACCCACATGGCATGGCAAACCTCTCCTGACCCTCCACTGCTCCCCTCAGCTGTGTACTTCAGTGATCTGCCTGTTCCACTCCCCACTCTGTCTCTGGTGAAGCCTCTCACTGGCCCTACTCTGGCCTGTACCCCAATTCTGTATGCATAAAGAAATCTTTAAAAAATAATTTAAAAAAAAACAAAAAATTGTCTTATTTATATTATCAATTTGTATTAACATACTTTTTAGTAATATAAAGTAATGTAAGTTTATGTTGTCGTTTCAATTTCAATAATTCATCTACTGAGTTGCTAGTATAAAGGCCAAGTCTTATTTCTTTGGGGAGCACCTTCTGACCTGAAAAAAGATACAAGAAAATAATAGTGTCTGTTATATATCAAGAATTATCCAAGTGCCGGAGCCTCTTCTAAATGTTTTACATGTTTTTAAACCTTTAATTTTCCTAATACCCTTGTACAGTGAGTTCAAATATGACATTTATTTGTTATATTAGGGAAATAAGATTTGGAAAGATTGAGTCTTTCTCTAGGTCATTAAATTGTAAATAGAAGGCCTGTAATACCATGGGTTTAAGGTTAGGTGGACCGAGTCTATCAACTTTCTTTTCCCTACCATGTTGCACTATATTATAAAGAAATGTGGATTTGGGGTGAGGCTCTCTCAAAATAAAATGACAGAAAATATTGCTAAGAGAAGCTAGAAAGCTCCTTTAGAGGTTACATAATGTTAAATTGGGTTAACATTTTTCCCAGAATGCTTTAGATATGGTCCAAAATAAAGGTAAGAAGATGTCTAAAAATTACTCAACTATTTGGCCTAAGGAAAAACATAGAGATATTTTTTCATACTCTTCACCATTATCTATATTTCACCCCAAAAGTGAGCACTCAATTCTCCAAATTTAGATTTCTGAAAAGTTATACTGTTATTTCTTAAGGTCAGTTTATTAGCAAGATCATCATAGTCGTACATAGATGCTTCTTATTTTACGATATCCATTTGCTTCTTTTCCCACCTCTAGCGTTTTAGCTGCAAGACTGTATCTGACAAAGCTATATTTCCCTGCCCCCTTTTTAGTCAGATATCACAATGTGGCTAAATTTTGGCCAAAATAATATAAACTAAGGTGAAATACTCAGTCTAAGTCATATCTCTCAAAAGAAAAAGGCTTATTTTCTACTTCCTTTTCCTTCCTTTTCACTAACTGGAAAAATAGATATAAGTGGAGCAGCTTGGATCTAAAGATCAAAACCATATATTGAGGATGGCAGGGTCAACCTATCTGCCCTGTATCACTTTCTTCTATGTGGCTAAATGAGAAAATATGTCCAAATATATGATTTAAATGATATATTTAAAAACTGTATGATGTAATTTAAACTTCTATGACTTCAATCTATGACTTAAATATATATGGTTCAAATCTCGTATTTCACTATTTCTTTGTTACAAGGATGAAATTAGTATCTTAATATAAAAACTGGTTTCAGAAATGAGGTATTGCCATAATAAACTCTAAAGTGTATTTTAATGGTTTTTCTATCAGGTGACGAGAGAGAAGCAGACATATCTTGCAGACTAGGTGTCTTTTGCTTTATGGGTGCAAAACGTTTAGTGAAACTTTTGATAATTGTAGAGGTAGGCTATATATTTATTGGGACTATACCTTGAGGGTCAGTGACTAGAAAAAGTGGAACCTTTGGTATTCTTTAACAAATCCTTCTTACTTTTAATAAGGAAGTAAGAAAAAAGATGGATTAGTAAGTTTGCAAGCAAAAGACAAAGGGAATGAAATCTTCACAATGGAATACTTTCTGCACTATTAAACAAAATAAACCTGATCTTATAAAAATACATTTGCTCGCAGCAAGATTTGTTTGTTTGTTTTGGATCAGATAACCAGTGTCAGGAGTCACTAAAAAACTCACATTTATGACCTTTCAATATCAAGATTTCATCTGGGTTAGAAAGAGACAACCTCTTAGGCTGAGAGAACAGACTGATTAGAAACTTAGTTTTTTTTTTTTTTCACTTATATCATCTGTCAGCTTTTTAGGTAATTTGATTGTTAAAGAGTGAGTTGCTGGGGGAAAAAGGGAAAATATCAAATTAGTTTAAAATAAAGAAAAATGTTAATGTTTGTTGAATGACAAGTCAGTATGAAAACAAGACTATAATTAAACAAATGACTTACAATACACAAAAAATAATCAGAATTGACTGTGAGATCAGTAATTTGAACCTTGGAAGATTAGGCAAGCCAAATATATTTGAACCCCAAACAACAGAAGAAGAAAATGACTGCTGAGACAGCCTTTCTAGAAACTGACGTATCAGATGGTCTTCATCAGAAATTTGAAGCAACCCAGTATCCAACATTACTTCACTGTGACCTTCTATCCTCGCTACTGTTTCTTGTGGCCTTAAGGTAACTGCCATTTAATCATTGGTGGGGGAAAAGAACCTAGAAAATAGTTTGTAAATGAAAGTCTAAATTATAAAAGCTATCACCAGAGAAGATCCTGTCATTGTGGTTACTTCAAATGGAGTTGATGGAATAAGAGTAATGAAAAAAGATCGTAACAAACCACAAGTCCGGTCAGCAAAACCTACCATTACTCAACCTCTGAAGTAATCGCTACTTTCTGAAGCTTACACTAGCGCTAGGTTAGTGTAGGACTACAAAACTGCAAGGACATAGCCTTCAGCTCCATTTTCACTTGTGGCTGTAGCAGAAAAATTACAAGAGAGTAAATGAGAATACAAATCAAAGGAAATATTCCAAAAACATGATAATAATCGTCACACATTCATAAACCATGGTATTTGATAATTTTTCTTTCTCAATTTGAATTTTTAAGGTAACTATATTGTTCCCTCTTCACCATTGCCTATTGAGGGTTTATTTGGAGAGCATGTATCTTTTTTTAAAAAATAGTATAATAGTTTATTTTTACATCATTTTGTGCCTTTTTCCATTTCAGTTGTAATCCCCGTGGGCTTCCTATCACCAAATCACCATGTGTCATCACCATTGTCCAGTGCATTTCCCTCCCCCCACTGTTTTTGATCCCACCCCCATCCCACCCCTGTAAAATGTCTCTGGTATATAATTGTTCATTATTATTATTATTTTCTCACCTGGCCCTTTATATTCCTGAGCGAAACCACCTGGTATTTTTCCTTTTTTTCTGGCTTCTTTCTCTAAGCATGATCTTTTCCAGCTCCATCCATGTTGCTGCAAAAAGCATGAGTTTATTTTTTTTGGTTGTTGAGTAATATTCCATTGTGTATATGTACCACACCTTTTTAATCCAGTCACCTACTTTTGGGCATTTGGGTTGCTTTCATGTCTTTCCAGTTGTAAATAAAGCAGCAATAAACATGTGGGTGCAGGTGTCTTTTTGAATCAGTGGTTTTGTATCTTTTGAGTAGATACTTAGGAGTGGGATTGCTGGGTCATATGGAAGCTCTATGTTAAGCAGTTTGAGAAACCTCCAAACAGTTTTCCATAGTGAAAACAGTTTTCCATACTAGCTTGCATTCCCACCAACAGTGCAGGAGAGTTCCTTTTTCTCCACATCCTCGCCAACATTTGTTGTTGCTAGTTGTTTGAAGATGTGCCATTCTCACCGGGGTGAGGTGATATCTCATTGTGGTTTTAATTTGTATCTCCCTTATTACAAGTAATGTTGAACATTTTTTCATTTGCTTGTTGGCCATCTACATTTCCTCTTTGGAGATGTGTCTTTTTAGCTCTTCACCCATTTTTTGATGGAGTTGTTTATTTTTGTTGAGTTTCATCAGTTCTTTGTATATCTTTGTGATTAATCCTTTATTGCTAGTTCTGTGTGAGAAAATTTTTCCCAATCAATGGGATGTCTGTTTTTTGTAATGTTTCTTTTGCTGTATAGAAGTTCTTTAACTTGATGTAGTCCCATCTGTTTATCCTTTCCTTTACTACTGTTGCATTGGGTGCTGTATCTTTACAAAAAGAACACGCATCTCTTAATTTATAAATCATAAGACCAAGATAATTCCTTCCTACACTGATAAAAGTGAATGACCCAGGTATATGGACTTCATGTTGACTATAGCTCTAGATTCTCTCTGTAGGAGGAATGGGAATATTTTATGGGCACATTACAGATGTTTATTGATAACATGGATGACCAGAAGGCAGCACCATATAAGTGACTGCTAGTGATCATTAGTATTCTTTTATCTCCCTTCAGTATTAATAGAAACTTTACTGACAAAATGTGAATGACTGTGTAAAGAATATGTTTCCCAACCACCCTTGAAAGTAGGTGAGAACATGTGACTAAGATCTGACCAATAGGATGTTAGAAAACAAGAGTATGCAACTTTTGGCAAGGCCACCATATGGACATTGCTCATTGTAGTCACCTTTACTGTTCTGCCTGTCTGCTCTATGGAGGATAATGCTATGTGGCTTTTGAACAAGTAAAACTTTCTGACACATCAGAAGCTGTCTAGCAGCAGCTTAACCTGTACCTTAAACATTTGTAATCTCTAATTATAGTTTACCTGATTTGAATTGGAAGCATGAATTCTGGACAAAGAGCCCGACAACGTCATCATCAAAAGGAAACGTTTTCTCTAAGAACTTTGGATATATTTTAATATATATACATTTAACTTTTTTAATGAATTACAATGTAACCAGTTTTTTTTTTAAGATTTATTTATTTATGCATACAGAACTGGGGTACAGGTCAGAGATGCGGAGGGTGAGAGGATTCACCAGAGACAGAGTGGGGAGCAGAACAGGCAGATAGACGAAGTACACTGCTGAGGGGAGCAGTGGGCGGGTCAGGAGAGGTCTGCCATACCATGTAGTCACCTCGGGGGCAGGCGGGGATCGAACTCATGCTGAAGTGGCTTTAGCGTGTCAGTGCTGTGCTTTAACCCCCTGCACCACCAGGGAAGGGCTACAATGTAACTAGTTTTAAAGTGATACAGAAATACAATTTAAGGCAACAGATTTTTTTTATATTAAGCTTTTCTTTCCTGAGAACCAATCACAACATTTTTTGTGTCATTTCTTATGAATTTTTCAAAAGAAAAAAGTAATAGAACACAAGATGGTCTTGAAAATATTACTTCTTTTTTTACACAAAAAAAGACTGTAATAGAAGAGTAATTATGAAAACAGTAATATGTCAATGATTATTAGAATCCTTTGGTTTAGGAGCTGGTTACTAACTGAAGTATTGAACTCCTTTTTCTCCCACTACCTGAATCACCTTTTTATAAATTGTCACTTTATTGAAATTTCCTTAAAATATATAATTGGAGGATGTCATCTATATTCTCCTGGGACCCTGGCAGGTACACAGAAAGAAAGTAAAATTTTATTACTATGATCACTATAATATAACATACAATATAAAATGCTAAAGATCCAAAGGAAAGATAGCAACCTATGTAACGCTGTTATGGTGATAGGGTTAAAGGTGAATCTATTTTGTTCCTTAATTACATTTTGCTATTAGGTTAGAGTTATTTTACTAGTTTGAAAATGTAAAATTGTTGCTAGGATATTTTGTCAGGTGAATTTTCTTAGCTTGCTATATTACCTAGATAAGAATGAATAATTAGCATGTTAAGTTTATGTAAATTTCCATAATCATCTGCTTTTTCTTTTTCTGCTCCAGGGCCACAGAGAATTGCTAACGAATGTTTTGGAGGCACACTGACTTGGTTTTAGTCAAAGTTTTTCATTCAAGCAAAAGAAGTAAATTCACCAGTGTTTAAGTAGATATCCAGAGTTCACTGATTTTTGGAAGAACAACAGGAATAAAAACAAATGGAGCTTCAAAAACATTATCCAAGCTGCAGACCAAAACTCCTGTGAAGACTTACGATTTAGCTATTAGTGAGCTTAGATTCTGTATCTTGCCTTGCTGATTCCCAAGTGTCTGACTTTCTGCAAGTTCTTCCGTGGTCTGAGTCTTGCTGTGTTTGGCTGTCCTGACCAATGGCCCTGCGTTTAAAGCCAAATAACTCTACCACCATTCTCCCTGCAAGGTGAATGCTGAGGACCACCATCTTCATGGGACATTCACATCTCACTTGACTCCTCTACTTGGTAGATCTTTACCATGTGCTTGTATTTCTGCCACAGGAGACAGTGGGGGAGTTGAGTTCTAACTTCTTTGTAGGGAGGGTGTGGACAAGACATAGTGATAGATATTTCTCCAATATGGAAGATGTATTTGATTGCTACAGCTACCAATACTATAGACTAGGTGACTTAAACAACAAAAAATATATCTTACCACATTTTGGGGTTCAAATTCCCAGATCAGGGTATTGGCAAGATGGGTTTCTTCTAAGGATATTTCTCTTTGGCTTGTGTGTATTTCTTTCCCATCTATGTTCTTACCTACTCATTTTTCTATGTGTATATGTCTTACCTCTTCTTAGAGGGACACTAATCATGTTGAATTAGTGCCCACTCCTAGGAACAAATTTTACATTGTCATTTCTTTGAAGAACCTATCTCCAAATACAGTCAAGTTGTAAGTTGTTGGGAGCTAGAATTTCACCATGTAGTGGGAACACTGTTCAGGCTATGTCATAAAGTATTTGAAAAGTGTGATAAGTAAATGCAATGAATGATCCTGGGTTGGATAATAGGTGAGAACAATATTCTTATGAAGAATGATATTGGGACACTTAGATACATTTGAAAAAGTACTGTATATATTAGATATGTGTTATTAACTGTGCTTAGTTAAGAGAAGGCCTTTGATTTTAGGAAAGGCAGACTGCAGTATTTAAAACTAAATGACCATGTTGCTTTCAAATGATTCAGAGGTAGAAACTATGAGATAAAGTGTTGTACTATTGTAACTTTTCTGAAGGTCAATTTTTTTTTTCAAAAGTTTTCTTGAAAGAAGCTATACAACTACAAATCTATATGATGATACATCCATTCCCCTTAATTTCATTATCAACATATACTACTCTTCATTGCTTAAAATTCTGAAATAAACTGTTCCTATTAAGTTCAATACAACCATAACTCTGAATAAATAGAAGAATTAGATGCTTCTTCGTGGTAGGGGAAATTCTACATGATGACAAAGTCTATAGAATTAGATTATATAATCATCGTTAGGAAAGTCAAGAAAGTATAAGGCTGGAGTATAAAAAATATTTTCCACTTAGATGTAGAAGTTCTTCACAAGGATGATAAAATGGATTTAATTGGTTGTCAGAAACAAAGGTGGGTTTTAGAACACAGGATGAATGTGAAGAAATGAGCAGGAAGTCAGTAGAGTTGAGAGGTAGAAAATATGAAGATGAGCTACTTATGCCATTTACTTCAAAAGGAAGATGTTTGCATAGAGGGGAGGCCTCATACTGTCTCTAGTCTGTTGGACATGAGTCAAAGATGACCCTGTCTGAGAGCAGTACAGTAGAGACAATGGCCTAAAGGATAGGTCAGGTTGCGCGTAGAGATAAAGAGGAGGCAGGGGAAGACAGTTCTTAAAAGAACTCATAAACTGTAGGACTTTGCTATTGGTTGGTAGAGATTTTAAAAAATCTGAATGTTAATTAGAAGTATGACTATAAGGTGTACTTTGTACCACCAATTTTTTTCTACAATTGTAGAATGTGGTCATTAGCTGATTTTAAAGATAATATTTGAGAGAATATTATTGTATAGTGTCTGAAGTTGATCACCAAAGCAGTCAAAATATATTAGAATTTCCATTATTGTTAATATGCCTTGAAATCATAGCATTCTAAGGTTTTGTTTCTTTATAAGCTTTCTAACCATTTCATTTTAATTACTTTATTTATAAATGATAGAAAGCAATAGAACACAAAAATTTAATATCTGTAGGTTCTTTGGAAGATTATTTTAACAGCAAAAATAATTAAGTAAATAATACCATACAAGAGGATTTTAAGCAAATGCAAATGAGACCTTAAAGGAATTAGTATGCTTTGGTCTTCACACATGTATTTATCACAGGGTTCCCTGACTCTGTGTTTATTCACATCTGGCAGCTAAATCATAGATCCAAATGCAGAACGTAACACTCAGGAACATTATGTGGATTTGTGACACTCCCTGGAGGACTTAGGGTCCATAAAGTAATGAATGGATGATAAGAAGGCATAAATATGGTATTTTCATCTATGACAGATGCAATCTTGCTCCAATGTTATTTATATTATATAAAAGAAAACTCAACCTATTTTCTTCAGTCAAACTGAAAGGAGGCACCCTTAGGGATGAATAAGTGAATAGCTCACTATTAATTTTCAATTCCTATGAATTCAGCTTGGAAAACATCAAGTTTAGAATTTTTTTTATGGCTGCTGCTTATTGATTTTATACTTGTATGTGTGAGAAACTGGAGCCAAAAGAAAAATGTGAAGTGAAATCATGATAATATTTTCATTTTTGCATTATTCTGAGTCATGCAAAACTTACCTAGCTTTGTATTTTTTTTTTAAAGATTTATTTATTTATGCATACAGAACTGGGGTACAGGCCAGAACTGGGGTATAGGCCAGAGGTGCAGGGGCGGCGAGAAGCTTCACCAGAGACAGAGTAGGGAGCAGAACAGGCAAACTGACAAAGTACACTGCTGAGGGAAGCAGCGGGCGGGTCAGGAGAGGTCTGCCACGCCATGTGATCTCCTCCGGGGCAGGCGGGAATCGAACTCATGCGAAAGTGGCTTTTAGCTTTTCAGTGCTGCGCTTTAACCCGCTGCGCCACCGGGGAGGGCCCCTTGCTTTGTATTTTAATGAACAATTAAAAAATCAGAGAATAGTTCACTATTCATATAAAACCTGAATTGAGCCTCTTAACTTCCTTCGAAGTTTCATCCTTAGTTCATGTTAGGGAGGTAGAATGGTGGTGTTCTGGAGAGAATGGGGGTCTTAAATTTAGAGCATTATTGTTCTGGCATTAACTTGAGAGCAGTACAGTAGAAACAATGGCCTAAAGGACAGGTCGGGTTGCAGGTAGAGATAAAGAGGAGGTAGGGGCAGACAGTTCTTAAAAGAACTCAAACTGTAGGACTTTACTACTGGTTGGTAGAGATTTTAAAAAATCTGAATGTTAATTAGAAGTATGACTATAAGGTGTACTTTGTGCCACCAATTTTTTTCTACAATTGTAGAAAGCCTATCTTGATAAGCGGGATTCAACTAGGCAATGACTAAAGTTTCTACAACTCCCAAATTTTAAAGGTTTGATAAAGGAATATCAATCAAGATATTCCCTAACTTTTTTTTGTTGTTGTTAGTCCCAAGTTTTTGAAAATAATTATCATTAAAACAATAGAAGTTAAGTCATTATTTAAATGCTATTTTACAGTGTATTAAGGTTGGGCCAGCCACTGGAGAAACTGCTCTGACTTCATTTTCTGTATTGAAGCTATTCTTGTTCAAGTAGAAAAAATGGATGGATTTTCTAATCATAACTGTTTCTTAAGGTAAGTGCAGTTTAGATTAGAACTTTAGCTTTATATTTTGATAAGTATATAAGAAGGGATTTATAAGAATATACTCTTAGTATTGTGGTCATGAATGGCAAAATATTTAATAGGCGACATTAGAGGACAATTTACTACTATTATTTCAAAAATCAAAATCATGATGCTTTGTGATGTGAAATTGTTTTTCTCCAAGTAATCCTATCGTGACAGGTGGCAGTCATATTCTCAACTCTGAAACATTACTAAGAATTACTACAAGGTACTAAATTACACTTACAAAATTAAGCATATTATTATTTCTGTAATCTCCACCATCCATTCTCTCCTTACTCACTTAAAAGATCTGAAGAAAGTTACCAGAATGTGTCTACCAAGGAAGAATCCTCAGTTAAATTAAGTTCAGCAAAGTTACTGGGCTTCTTTCAGATTGTTGGAATAATCTCCTTAAATAATTTGCTCCTGTCCTGTTTAGGATATAAAACATAACAGGCAAAGAGGACAGATTTTCATAAATAAATTTAATATAACTAATTTGAATTTTACATTAAAAATTTGATCCAATTTCAAAAATATTTACCAGTGTTAGTTTTTGTGGTTTTAGCCAAATAAGTGACCAATGGGAAACATTTTGTTATTATCAGTGCAAAAGTGTGGAAGTGTCTCTGTACCATATAACTTTTTAGAAGATTTTAAATTTATATATTTTCATAAATGTTGATTGTGTTTATCTCTGAGTTTTGTCTAATATACCCCAAATAATTTATAGGTAAAATAAATGATTTAATCTTACTCCCAGGTTTTCCTTTTACATGAAAATGTAATTATTAGCTATTTTGTAAATCTTAAATAGGATTTTAAGCTTTTCAGTTCAATAAGCAATGAAAACTTCAAGTTGCATAATTTTAGGGTTTCTTTATATAAAGTATTCAGTGTCCTTCCAGTAGTATATCAACTTAAAAAAATCCTCCTGACCCAGATAAAATCTACTAGGGAAAAATATACCCCAAGACTAACAACTGTTTTAATTTATAGGCTAGAACTGATTAAGTTATAATGAACTTATTTTGATGAGCAGTGTGACACAGTAGCTTCTCAGTACACCTGAACTTCAATTAGGGTTCCAAAATTTCCAAAATATAGAAAATTCTGCATATGTTATAGAAAGTTACCACCTTTTGAAAATGTTGAATTTTAAAATTTATTTTTTTACTTACTTACTTTTATTTTATAATTTTTACATATTATAAACCTATTTAAATATCTAATATGGTCTTAAAGAACTGGTCAGGTGTTATATATTATCTTATTCTTACTTTCTTTTCTCTACATCTTATTTAAAATTCAAGCAAATAAACCGTTGGCTTTCTTCACTGGCTCACTGTCTTGTTTTTTTTTTTTTTTTTTTTTTAAAGATTTATTTATTTGTGCATACAGAACTGGGGTACAGGCCAGAGATGCGGAGGGTGAGAGGATTCACCAGAGACAGAGCGGGGAGCATAACAGGCAGATCAACGAAATACACTGCTGAGGGGAGCAGCGGGCAGGTCAGGAGAGGTCTGCCACGCCATGTGGTCACCTCCGGGGCAGGCGGGAATCGAACTCATGCGGAAGCGGCTTTAGATTTTCAGTGCTGTGCTTTAACCCGCTGCGCCACCAGGGAGGGCCGGCTCACTGTCTTTTAATGCCATTATCATTATTTTAACTAATATCGAATGGATGCTAATTCTTTCAAGAAAAGGGCTCACTGTCCTTTTATCCATAGTGTTCTACTGCATTACTCTGCATTTCTGAATTGTATAGTAAAGTAAGTTTTAAATGAATTAAACTTAAACAGATATTTTTTGTTCATTTTTATAATCAATGTGGAATATTTCTTCATTGCTTTTTGGCATGTCTATACTAATTTTTCTCCTTTTTTTTTTTTTTAAACACACGTACCTCACAACTCTCACATTAAGTGCATCCTAAATGCTTAGGCATGCTTACTGTTCTCCCTCCCAGCATTATCTTTCATTAAAAATGACAGTAAAGTGGCCCTCCCTGGTGGCGCAGCGGGTTAAAGCACAGCACTAAGAAGTCAAAGCCACTTCCGCATGAGTTCGATCCCCGCCTGCCCCGGAGGTGACCACATGGCGTGGCAGACCTCTCCTGACCCGCCCGCTGCTCCCCTCAGCAGTGTACTTCGTTGATCTGCCTGTTCTACTCCCCACTCTGTCTCTGGTGAATCCTCTCACCCTCCGCATCTCTGGCCTGTACCCCAGTTCTGTGTGAATAAATAAATAAATCTTAAAAAAAAAATGACAGTAAAGTGAAATTCTTTAGGTTGAAATGTGCTGTATGTATATAGTGTGTGTGCAAATGCTAGTATATAAACATGAAGACACTAGATTTTTTAAGGTATAGAAGGTTGTTCACAACTTCACCATTTTCCAGAGACACACTTTCCACTGGGACAAAGCACAGTTGTCCTAGAAATCTGATATAGCCACAGTCATTGTTTGTAGTGTTCAACAACAACAACAAAATGAGCATAAAGTGTATTTGGAGGAGTAAAACTCACTGGAAGAAATGAAGTGACATATCTTGTGAATTAGCTAGAAACTGAGAGGTGAGAGTAAGAGTTGAAGAGATGTGAAATGTTAACATAGGACAAGACATCTGAGAGGATTGTGCATAAAGGGTATTGGTTTGCAGTAAGTGTATGATTTTTTTCTCATATTTGTCATTGGTGTATATCTCTCCTTTCTTTTTGGATGCTGCACTTCCTACTTGATATAAAAATTATATCGTCTGTCATTCACGTTCGTTATTGCTGGTGTTCCTAGCATGTGTAGTGGGCTCAAGGACTAACTCTGGTGATGCCCTCAGTGACTAGGAAGCCTATCCCTGCACTGCTGGTGTCTTCCCAGTCTATGAGTCCTCATTCATAAATAAGCCTTAAGATCCTATAAATACTGTCATGTTTTTTCAAATTGTACTGCAGCAGCCTTGATATAAAAACAGAACAGTGTTAACAAGCCTTCACTTGTACTGATAATGTGCAATAGTAGATATGAGATTCAATTCTTAGCATTTGATCTTTTTTGAGAGGCACTTCAACATCACAGGTTTAAATGTTTCTATTGATTTTCATGTCTGGATTTACTGTGAACATATAACCTCCAGTTAGCCTAAAGCAGCTTTTCTGATTTCTTAAGCAAAACAACAAGTGAGAAAGACTTAACAACAGCAGTCTAAAGATGTGCATGAGTGGAGTGTAAAAAATAATTGTATTTACAGTAGACATTTTGGGAGTTGTCAACAGTTCAATTTTCAGAATATATTACAATAAATGTAAATAAATTTTGGATCAGATTAGCTTGAGTTAACTTGAAATTACTTAAAATTGCACATTTCATATATATATGTATACACACACATACATATGAAATTCATTTTAAGAATTCTTTTGCTTCTTATAGCACAATCCTACAATATGTATTTCTGCAGTATTTGTTGTAATTTCAGCTTTCATTTCTGATTCTATTTTTTTGAGTTTTCATTTTCTTTAGAAACCTAGCTAAAAGCTAGTCAGTTTGTTTATTATTTTAAAAAAGATTTATTTACTTATGCAATGCAAGAACTGTTAGAAGTGTAGGAGATAAGAGGATTCACCAGAGAGTGTGGAGCAGAACAGGGAGATTGACTAAAGAACACTGCTGGAGGGAGCAGCGGGAAGAGAGAGCAGGGGTCTGCTGTCCCATATGGGGCAGGTCCCTGGCTTGTCAGGGGTGGTTCTTACCAGGTAGGGGATTCAACTTGTGCTGTAGTGTCTGTCAGTAGCTTGATGACAATGTGTCTTTAACCCCTGTGCCACCAGGGAAGCCCAGACATGACATTTTAAAAATTCTGATATGTTTTCTTATTTTTCAAATTCATTTACATATCTATTTACATTATTGTTCATTTTAAAACAATGTTTACTTCTCCCCCACTTCCTGTGCATCATCACCACAGTCCCCCACACTACTCCCTCCCTCCTTCTGATCCCTCTTTGTTACCCTCCCCTGTAGGATATCTCTGATATGTCTTATTTGGTTCTCTTATATTCCTCCTGTAAGTGAGATCATTTGATATTTTTTCTTTTTTCTCTAACTTAATCGCTGATAATATTTAAAAGAAAGAACAAGAGCAATTAAAAACATCAGTGGCATTGTCCCATTATCATAATAGTCCTCACACTTCAAAAAATATTTTGTTGTTGCCTCTGTGTAGGTGTTGGCTCAACACTTGAAATGCAAGATGTCTCATGAAACTAATAGATAAAACATTATCACGCTCCTGTTTATAATGCAGCTGTGACTAATAAAGGGACTTTCAATTTGTTTTCAAAACATTATTTGTCAATATGAGACATTTCTTTTCTGTAGGTTTTTAATAATATTATGTTTGACATTCCTAAATGTTATTCCGTAGCTTTATACTAAGTTATATTAGTAAATGTGTTTTTATATAAAAAATTAAAACATTACAATTTTCTCCTGCAAATGGAATTTCAATAACTCACAACAATGCTTATAGACACTTTTGTTGGTTTTATTTTCTGTCATTGACACACAAAGGATCTACATGAAACTTTCAACAGAATTTGTCTGTCTAGGTTATAGGCTGCAATGCATGAAAAGAGATCAGTTTGAGATTGTAGCACAGGCTTACTCAAAGTAACACAGTCCAATGAACATCATTCAGACTCCCATACATGCTAGCCATATGATCTTTTATAAAGTAATAACACAATTTAGTCTTTAAGGTTCATTGTGAAGGTTAAGGGAGATAATAATAGTTGTCAAATAATGAAAACAATATTGGCATATGATAAGCCTCATCAATGTCAGCTAGTCTTTTTTGGGTGCCAGTATTACTGTGGTATTAGACATTTCTAAGCCTATTGATACAATATCAAAACTACCATCATCTTGGACAAAAGATTGTCTTAAGTGGTTTGTGTATACTAGTAATATAGTCTTTAAGCTGCATTTCTATTGTTTTGTTTTGTCCTTTTAGAATGGCAGATAAAGGTTTATTATATTTAATAAAATATTCCTTCCTTCCTCCCTCCCTCCTCCTCATTTTCTCTGTCTCTCTTCCTTTCTTTCATTCTTTATTAGTTATTTAGCTTCTTAATTACTACTCTCTCAGTTACTGTAGAATACATGTAATTTGAATATGTACATAAATTTGGAGATGTATAGAAAAACAAATGGATGCACTAAAAAGATTAATGAAATATATCAACACAAACTAGTGATAGGGATGAGTTTTGTTTATGCAGAATGCTACAGCTATATGCTAAATATATCATAAGTTTATATTACCATAATAATGCATTTCTCCCTAGCTATTATTCTAAGTTGCAGAATATCACATGTATATTTAATCTTCCTTCAAAGAATCTAAGCTTATTTACATGTTCTAAACATAGCATGGTTTTAAGGATATTTTAATATTGGCCACTAATTTTACACTGTCAGAATGTTTTAATGTAATTACACAGGAATGTAGCTACAATCTAAGCTTATTTAATGTATGTTTGCTCTATCTGACCTTTACTGTAGGAACACATAAAAGAAAGTCATAACATTCTCCAAAATTTCTAGTGTGAAGAATGAGCAGAAATAACAAAAATTTCAGCAAGAATTATTTTGTGTAGCAACAACTTGCAATCTGAGCCATTTGGCAGTGAAAAAAGAGAGGATAACAAAGCTAAACAAACAGCCTTCTTGTTGCTCTCTTTCTTAATCCCTTTAAAATAAAATAAATAAAGCATTTCAAGGAAATAAATTATTTCCAAGGATCACTGTACCTTCTGTACGATGACTGTATTTACTTTCAAGTAATAATGCTTAGAGATAGTATGTACAAAAGTCGACATAATTATTTTCTTTATTTGACTATGGTGTCTGGATCTTAGTCAAAGGACAAAGTGCAATTGGTTTGTTTTTCAAGTTATTTCTTATCTCAGTTGTATGTCAGAAAGATCATAGTATTACTGTTTTAATTTTGATTGTTAACATAAAATTGGAACCCAAAGTAAAGGAAAATTGTGAAAATTAACTTGTTACAAGTATAAGAGAACAAAGCATGGACATTATGATAATGTAATCATTGAGAATATGTGAAGTAAAATGTATTTTTAAATACACAAAGTTAATGCTTTTCTCTGAAATCTCCATATAAAAATTGAAAACACAACCTTAATAGAAGACAGGCACAGGTAGTATATGAAGAATTGCAACTCAGGAAATTAATAAAAATAGTATCAAAAGCAGTATTAGTAAGATATGAAGCTCATTCATTAATAGTCTCTATGATAAAATATCACTGAAAATGTTGCATGAAGGACAGTCTTTGATAGGATTATGTACAGTATAATAGCAAGATACTGGAATTAAAATTCACTGAGAAGATACATCTTGTGAACTGAAGGGTAAGAAGATAATAATGGTAACATTAATAATAGTAAATAACAGGAATAAAATGATTCACATAAATAGAATCTCCATCAGCAACCATTATTGTAATTATGGAAATGATAAGCTAGTAATATACAGTAAATAGCTAATCTTTATTGATTCACTGTTTAATTTCTTTTTACTTTAAAGGCTTTAGAAGTGCTGTCAATAACAATAATGTGTACATGGGGAAAAGTTACACTAAGAAAGAATAGGAAAAGAATGTACTGCATTGTATAGTGTACAGCATTTCTAGAGAATCTTAAAAAATGTTATATTCTATTGTTAAAGAAAAAGTAGTGTATTCAAAAGATTTTTCCCCCATTTCAAATGATTGCTGTGGGATTTATTTTAGCACAGTATATGAGTGTTCAGGAGATGAAGTGAGAAAATGCAGCATCTCAGCTCTCTTTAATCATGAGGATTGAGGATTATTCTTCATCAGTAACACCTGGCAGAAAAGAGGCAGGCCAACAGAAGGCTGACCCTACAGCAGCCAGAGGGGCAGTTTTCCTGCCCCCAGCAAAGCCAGCCCTGAGGGTAAAGGAGCAGTGAACGAAGGTCCAGATAACAGCAAGAGCAAAGAACTCACATCCTGACTGTAGAAAATAGATTCCATGTTTAGCTCATGGTTTCTGTCATCCAAACCTTCTTCCAGGGAATGAAGGCTAATTCTCTTTTAACATCAGTGAAAGATGAGAATGTAAAGTGATGAGTCACTGGGACACTCTATTAATGGCATTGCAAGAAAAAGAAGTCACAAGGAAACAGCTTTCCATTTTTCTGCAATTGACACAAAATTGACAAGAAAATCTTAGCATTTATAGTCTGGTAAACACAAAAGAACAAACTCCCAGATTTTATTTCTGTTTGTACCTAGCTTTTTTATTAAAGCCTGGATGGCTTATTTAATTGAACTCCTATATGACCGTCCTTCATTTGTACTTACAATTAAAAAAAAAAAAACACACACACACACACACACAAAACTTTTTGAGCCAGTTATTTTGCTTTTTTTCTTCTTGCATACCTTCCTCCCTGCCCATTCCTGTTTCTGAAAAATCTGAAGTCTGTGGTGAAACCACAGTACTTGTATTATAAAGTATTAACCAAAATATCAATTTAAATTTCGGAGTTAGTTTCATTCATTCTTTCAAGTACAGAAATTCTAATTTCTGTCATTAAATATAAGACCCACAGGTCTTTCTCTTCTACTCTCTTTTCTCCTTTACCCCCAAAATACATCCTCCATACACCAAACTAGCTATAATACTTCCAATCCCCATCTTTATCCTCTATTCAATTTTTTTTTTTCCTCTGGTACCTAATCTCCTCACTCCCACACTCCCATAAACTTTCCACTGTCATAAAAAACAAAAAGTCTGGCCCTCCCTGGTGGCACAGCGGGTTAAAGCACAGCACTGAGAAGCTAAAACCACTTCTGCATGAGTTCGATTCCCGCCTGCCTCGGAGGTGACCACATGGCATGGCAGACCTCTCCTGACCCGCCCGCTGCTCCCCTCAGCAGTGTACTTTGTAGATCTGCCTGTTCTACTCCCCACTCTGTCTCTGGTGAAGCCTCTCACCACCCCTGACCCTCTGGCCTGTACCCCAGCTCTGTATGCACAAATAAATAAATCTTTAAAAAAAAAAAAAGTCAACCAAATAAATTTATGGAGTGTTAACAAGACAAAATTCAACCAAATAAATGTGGAAATCTAATTGGTTTTGTCACATGATTCATGAGTTGGGCACCATCCCATCTAACTAGCAGAAGGGAACCAGAGGAGTTGTACAAAAGGGAAGTTTTTATAGTTAGAAAGAGGATGGTACAAGGTTATTAGCAAAAAAAAAAAAAAAGTTTGTTTCTGGCACAGCAGCCTTCCCTTAGGTGTGAGGAGGTAATGCATATTACCTCACTAGCACTGATACCAGTAAATTCCAGATTTATTGATTTGAAATTCCATTTTTGGGAAAGGGTTAAATGGCAGTTAGATCAGGTATTGAGGCTTGGAGGGGCTTGGTATGAACAACCAATCAACCTAAACCATTTTAGGCCTGTTTTTTTTTTTCCCCCATTACTAGTAATCTACCTTTGAGTAATGAAGTCTTTGTTATATATAATGTTGATTATATTGTAATCAACAGCCTGTTTCCCCCAATCACTGTATTCTTCTTCACAGGTGTTTCTTTGATAGTTTGTCTTATTGGTCTTGTCTCATAGGTTAAGAAAGCAGTTGGTCATTGTCATTGGCCACCACTGTGGCATCTAAATACCAGCCATCACAGAGGCATACTCTTTGCTCCTTGTCACCCTTGTACCTTCTTCTGCAAGGACAAAAAATGTGCCTTCCCAAGATATGTCCTTTGGGAAGGCTATATTTGTGGGGTGGGGGGTGATTATGAAGATTGTTTTTGAAAACGATTTGCATATAAACTTTCTGTAAGGTCATCTCTCTCACTGGACTGGGAATACCTAATCTCCTTATCAATGGAGAAGTTGAACTTAAATTTGCACACTTTTGTTACTGTGCCTTGGTAAACTCCCTGACTGACCATATCCCTTACTTCTACCCAGGCCCCTTTGTCTTAGCTATTTGAGATGGTGCCTGAAACCGTGTGGCCAGTTACTCAGTCATGCTGGGTCTGTCCCGTGGGTATAGGAGGTATGCATGTTATCATTGAACTTATTTTTGGCTCTTTTTCTCCTAGTAAGCCATGTGATGTTTACTTGATTATTTGGAAGCCTAGAAGGAGCCAGAAAGTTTCAGGGACATTTCCTTTGTGTCTCAACACTTGTCATCATAACAGACCAACCAGGCAGTTTTATCCTCAATATATTCCTAATGCCTTCAGCACACTCACTCTATATCTCTATTCACACGTCAATGGACTCTTTTGCTTAATTATGTTTTTTTAACGCTGTAATAAACACTAGAAATATGTTATCTTTTTTTTCTACTTTTGTGAAGAACTACTTTTGGGAAGAACTCACAAGTAAAATTCTAAGATGTTTAAAATGTGCATTGTGACATACTAATAACCTGGTGTACATATGTACTTTGTGAAAGGATTCCTCCCTTTCAATCAACACATCCATCAGCTCACATTTTACCCCTATTCTTTTTATTGGCAAGAACACTTAAACGCCACTGTCTCAGCAAACTTTGACTGTACAACAAAGTGTTATCCACTTTATACATCAAATCCTCAATACTGGGCCCTCTCTGATGGCGCAACGGGTTAGGACACAGCACTGCAAGCTGGCTGTAGCCACTTCAGTGTGAGTTCAATCCCCTGCCCACTTGGGAGGTGATCCTCTAGGCAAAGTAGACTTCTCCTGATCTGCCTGCTGCTCCCCTCAGCAGTGTACTTCATCAGTTGGCCTGTTCTGCTCCCCTATCTGTCTCTGGTGAGTCCCCTCACTGCCCCTGCGCCTCAGGCCTGTACCCCAGTTCTGTAAGCATAAATGAATAAATCTTAAAAAAAAAAATTCTCAACTCTTACTCATCTAAGACTGAAAGTTGCACCCTTTCTTATACCACCTCTTCAAGGCCAGTCCTTCAACAGCTGGAGTTGAAGCTAAAGAAAAGTCACACAAGTCACAAGTCACACAAAAGATTGGAGAGCCCAGGACATAACAAAAACATACTAAGGAAGAAGAAACATGGTAATCCACTTACCTATGGGTCCCAATTTATGCTGCTTTTTTTTGCCTAAAAAGTCTTCCTCACTTTTGTGATGATCTAGCAGACTCCTATTCAGTCTTCAAAATCCATACTAGAAGGTTACTATTTTTTAGTTTTATTCTCCCCACAAGTAGTTAATGTATAAAATGCACAGATTAACATAATTTATCTTTATATTCTCAAAGCTCTTCCTGTGACTTACACAGGCAGTAATATAACTAGCTTTCATGTCATATCATAATTATTTTTTAGCACTTCTGTGTCTCTTATCAGACAGTGAGATTCTGAAAGCTATAATGTATGTGTTATTTGTATGTAGATGTATATTCTTGATTTAACACTGCTTACATACAAAAAAAAAACTAAACAAGATGTTGAAAAAAGCTTAATTGTGTTGAATTAAAAAATAGAATTTAAAGAAGTTGGTAAAGATTTACTTTGCAGTAAGCTATTATTGGTATTCATCATATTTTAACAGTCATTTGTCCATCTGATCTATTTAAATGAGAATAAAATTTTCAGGAATTTGTTAAGTATAAGAAAGGAGGGACACAAAACTATAATTAACTAAAACCTCAAAGGAGAATATTTTCTGCCTCCTTCATAGATCCCTGCTTCTTCCTAATCTAAACTTCTACCCATTTCATAATAATAAATATTTCAAATAATCCACCAAAATGCAACACTGTTCTGTCATTTGACTGTCATTCAGATGAGAATACCAGTTACCACAAAACATCAATAATGACACATGAGATAAATTCACTTCAGAACACCCTGCTCATTTTTGTAGTACTATGTTTTAGTAAAATGATCAGTAGGGCTCAGTAATGCAAACGATGTATTTTGCTGTCACTCAGCTCTCAAGTATAGAGAAGTTATTGAGAATCGACACATTGACAATTTCTATGGTCCCTCACAGGCAGCTGTAGATCTGAATCCTTTTCCTGTTTCCTGATGTAGGGAGAAAAATGAACACTGAATGGTTTGTGTTTAATTTCTTTGAGGGGGAGATATAGACTTAGTTAAGTCAAGGAGACAACTTCCCTATTCTTTAGATGATTAGTAATGGTTTTGACTATGAAGCTAAATCAAATGTACTTCATTTGTTCCAATGTTGTCTTTCATTTCATAGTTTCGCACTTATGTGCCTCTTGTTGGTATTTCCTGGTGGGACAATAACATTTGTTAGCTTCTTAATGGTGTGTGTGTGAAACACAAATGTTTTGCTACTTCTCTCTCAGTAGCACATGGGTAAAGACATATATAGAATAGAATGAGAATATTAAGAACAGGAGGGGAGGCACACATAGAGAATTGATGCATTATAAAATTACAAATAGAAGAACCTGAATAGTATGAAAGAATGATACACTCTAAGTGGAGCATACAATTTTTTTTAAAAGAATAAAGCTCTAAAATTTGGCTGTTCAGGCTATTGTTAATTAGATAATTTAAGTATAAAAATTAACTACTGATTTAAGCTTTTCCTTTATCTATATTTTATGTCTGTTGTTGATTTCCTCTAAGAGCAAAACGATCTCACAGTTATTTGATTGCTCTACATTTTATTCTGGGAGCTTTGTATAAAATATAATACAGTACAGATGTCAACTCAAGAACTAAATAGCACATATTTCTAAAGAACCATAAAAAAATATTAACACTATAGAAACAATGACTCTGTAATTACTTTTTGCTGAGGAGTGAGGTTAAGCATTTATCCTTATAGAGTCCTAATACACTTAAAGTCAGATCTGCCCCTGTGGTCCTTATCCTTTTGTTGATGAATGCATTGTGCAGGTACCTTGTATGGCCACTACAGTATTTGAGGTCATCCTATACTGTTAGCACAAATGGTGTGAACAATAGTTTATATGCCACTTAACTCCTTGGGAGAAACGGTTAACCTTGCTAGAGAGGACAGATCAGTCATGTATAGTTATTAAGGTCTAGAAGGGTTTGTTATGCTCTGAAATACTTTTGTACAACCACAGTATACTTTTGTGTGAGGCCTATTTTAGCACAGAAGCTAAGAAAGGGAGAAATCACCTTTGGAATTTTTACAAAATATACAGTGAAATAGATGATAGAAGTTTCTCAAAGATACATTTCATTAATGACACCTACACTGCAGAGGTGGCAAAAATTTTCCCTTTAGAAATAGACTTTCTAAAAATATGTTAATGAATTAGGAGTAAAGGCTTTGCAGATGTAACAAAGCTTTTGAAAATTTTCAACTTGCTAAAAGGAATTCAATCTGATCACTTTGTTTAAAGATTTCAGAATCATCTTATTATGTTTTAAGTGACTGCTTTTGCTATGAAATGAAGGGCCCTTATTAAATTTACTCCAGGTTATTACCAGACTTCGTTTAAAATTAACTTTCAACCACTGCCCTTAGTAACTATGTATTTTTAATCTCAAGGGTCAGCTGATGATGACAGTCTCAAAAGGAATCAGCAAAAACACCTAGAAAGAATCTTCTGTTTTTCCCTGCTTCTAATGAAGTATGGAGATTATAGCTCCTTATTCTTGATGAGTAAGGGTCTGTAAGAAACAATCAGGATTTTTGTTTAATTGAACAGAATTGGATTTCATGTTTTTGTGTGATACAAATTTTAAACATTTATAATACTTCACAGGCACTGGAAGATAGTTAAATATTATCATAATAAAAGCATAAGATAAGTAACATTTTCTAAAAAAAGTCATGTAGAACATAGATGGTCCAAAAACCTTTGTTTTCTTTTAGCCTCAATAAAATAGGGCTATATTTTTCTTGTGGTTTATTAAATTATTAGCAAGAATAGTGCATTTATAAGGCATTTTGAAGCAGTAGAAAAAGAAATCAGTTTACTACCATTGCTATTTAAATATCTTCTAACTGGCAAAATTAAACCACGTCTCTTTATTTATTTATTGCACTTGTAAAAAGATTAATGGGGATGTGATTCCTTGAGGCTTTTACATATAACCCCTTCACAAAGAACAAAATTATACAGTTTGGCAAATGAACTAAATTAGCTACATTTATTTAAATAATCACTATAGAGGAAACAATAAATCAACAACATTCTGCACAAAAAAAGTGTTTACAGAGTGTCTTGTAATTTGTTTTATCAAGGACACAGACTTTTTGCTCTTAGCTAATCTTGCTTCTAACATTCTATTATCACATCAACCATTAATGAGTATTTGCAATAGAAATTTAGCTGAAGCTTAGGAGCAGAAAAGTAAGAATAACTTCCACCTTCATCGTCAGCAGTTACCCTGAAATACATTCTTGTAATAAACATTTTGTCAAAGGTGCCTAATAACGTCAGAGACAATCAGAATTAAATGGCAGAGCTTTGTTAAATCAGGAAAAGGGATGATTTGAATGGTCATAAGCGTGCAATTATCTCAGCCTCTCTATATTTCAAAGGACTCTGTCCATATCTCAGTCTATATCAAAAGTAAGTGAGTAGGGGGAGCTCTAATGCTGAACCTGTGATATATTCATAAATCAGGACTTTCAGAGGCTGTCACAGGCCCCATAATGAGGGTCATTATTCAGGCAGAATGTCAAAACTACTATCAAAGGACCTTCTCAGAATTACAATCATTCTGTTTCTTGTTAAATAAGCAATGTAGTACACAAAAATGGCAAACAAGAAGCAGGTCAATTTGATACAGTGTGAGGGCACAGAGATCTCTAGAGTAATTTACCCTCTGGGAATTCTGATGGCTGGTGAGATGAATTATACACACCTTCAAAAAAGATTAATGGTAATAAAACCCTTTGAACATTTTCACCAAAAAAGTCCTATCAATAGCTCATAAGCAACTTTAGAAACAAAGCTGGAAACAATAAGTTTTGCTGTGGTTACACCTAAAATTCCTGGCAGAGATAGAAAATGTGATCCTAGAAAATTGTCAGTTGTCAATGTGCCCATGAAATATAAATTAGATTGACTTATATTATTTGGATATTTAAAAGGAAAAAAATTTAAACTGAAAAATTTCCATTAGATTTATTTTAACCACATTACTACACCTATAAACATCCTGTGGCAACACATGTACATATGCATACATCCATATCTTCTATATGGATCCAGAAACCCCAAAAGATTGCACAGTAATGTAGTAAAGATACAATTTCCTGCAGTTCATACTTCCCTAGTAAATACAGTGATATAGTTAAAGAAAGGCATAGAAAGTAAGCTTATAAATAATTTCATTGTTTGAATATCACCAGGGGAGGAAACAGTCTTTAGTACTATATGACTATTAAATGTGCACGTAATCTTTTTTTAACATTTTCAGTGAAATTAGCAAGCCCATGTTTTCAATATATCCTAATTAACAAATACACAGTAAACAAGTATGTCAACAGATATAACATAAATTAAATGCGTCTAGATGGACAAGAGCTTGGATAAACTTTCATATATTTGTTGAAAGTTAAGAATATATGTAATCTTTTTGGAGGATAATTTGACAATGTAAATACAGTGTCACAAAAAAACATTCATTAAAATTTGAGTCCACAATCCACTTGTAAAAATTATCTGAAGGGTATAATTATGTATAATTAAAATTCTATACATCTCAAAGTACAAGCCTGGATAAACCAGCTATATAGGCATCAAATAAGGAACTTCTATATAGCCATCAAAAAGATGCTGTAGGAAAAAATTGTGCTGATGAAAAACGTTCATTAGACTTTGCTAATCAAATAATGAAGTTTGCATATAAAATTAGGCATTAAATGATAATTTTGACATCTAAGGCTTTTTTTTAATTTTTGCACTTTCTCATGTTTGATTTTATACAGTCAGCAAATACTGCTTTTGTAATCATAAAAAATATGTTTTACGTGAGTATGTGTTTATGAAAGAAAACACATCATTATTAAAAGAAACCATTGAAAGCTCAGTAGTATGATTTTTTAAAAAGCTAAATAGAAAACAGTTGTCTAAAATGAAAAATTTTCCTTTACAGCTTCTTCAGTGATGTGAAAATTTATTAGGAATAAATAGGTTTATTTAATACCAACTATTGCTTTTCAATGAGTCTAACTTCGGCAGTTTTTATGTGATATACATATGTATGTGAATTTTTTAAAAAAAATTTATTTATTTATGCATACAGAACTTGGATACAGATCAGAGGTGCAGGGGTAGTGAGGATTTACCAGAGACAGATTGGGGAGCAGAACAGGCAGACTGAGGAAGTACATTGCTGAGGGGAGCAATGGGTGGGTCAGGAGAGGTCTGCCACACCATGTGAGTCACCTCGGGGGAGGGCAGGGATGGAATTCATGCTGAAGTGGCTTTAGTTTCTTAATGCTGTGCTTTAACCTGCTGCACCACCAAGGAGGGCCCTTATGTGAATATTTTTATGGTTTTATTTGGAAATGATTTACATTATGTGGGATGGAAAGCATGATCTATGAAATATTTGAAAAATTATTTTAACACTTTTGTTGACAAAACCGATTAAAAACAAGTGGGTCTAAAGAATGATTTAGTTTTTAAACTTTTTATTTATTGGCTACAAAATAGTATTAAGCACCATTAGATAGTATATTTTTTACAAGAGAAGGCAATGCATAGTTTTAAGGTGGCTACAAGGTGTTAAATCATATGCAATGTTATAAACCAGAGTTACATCAATAAAAAAGAAAACAATGGTAAAACTATGTTTAATGCTTCAGTTATTAACCACAAAATAAAAATAAAATATAATTAGAATTGCCATCTGTAAAAAGCAGAGCTGTTTCGAGAGATGTGAGCGTTCAGAGCAAAAGCTGGCAGGATTGCCTTAGAAAGAGCAGAGTTCAAGACAAAATATGTTCAAATGTAGGCTTCATAGTTGCTAACTCTTCAGCTTTGAACTACTACTCACTGTCCTGGAGTCTAATTTTTCTGTTTGTAAAATAAAGATGATGCCCTTCTCTTGACTTCCTCTGAGTGTGTGTATGTGTTTTAGTATGTGCCCTGAAGTTTCAGGTTGTCTTTAGGACACTTAAAGTAGTCAGGACTTCATAAAATACTATAACTTAACAGGACATTTAGCTGCTTTTTTCAAGCAATTATCAGTGGTTCTTTCTTTTTTTATTGCTATTCAAAATAATTTTTAGTAGTTTGGTATCTATTGTGAAATCAAGAAGCCCTTAAGATTTTTAAGTAAGTGAAGTAAATTCAGTTTGAACAAATGCTTGTGGTGATCAGTTCTAAGACAAAGTAAAACATTTAGTTAAGATTGCATTTCTACCCAAACTTTCTTGTATGGTTGAAAGAGGATTACAGAATCCGTTTATTCTTTGTCAAACTGAGTATTCTGTGACAATAAATCCTATCTTGTGACAATAAGTCCTATCTTGTCCAGACTTACTCTTTAAGTAAAATGGTATCAATGAAATAATCAAAAGCAAACCAATTATGTTCTGCCATCTTTTATCCATCTGTTTGGATTTAACTGTCTATTAAATAGTGTTTACATATGAAGAAATGTTCTATTGTATGCAGAGGTACTCAATTATTTAGATTATACATTTGAATAAACTGTGCAGTGGAAGGACTACCCTTGTAATATAGGACAATTACATTTCTGTGCATAGTTTACAGATTATTAAACTAATATCAATTCGATCCACACTACCAGTTCCTTGATTCTAACCTTTGCCTTCGAGACTTAGTAAGCTACTACGGGAGCCTAGTTTCTACCCCAACAATTAGCAACCCATGTCAATCATTTCAAATTATACCATATTATGCAAATTGGTTTTGGGAAAACGATTGCATGAAAAGATACCACAAAAATTTAATTTCAATAAAGATCATAGGTGAAGTTTATAGCTGCTTGCTATTGCTTGAGGATTCAGCTATTCTCTGGTTAATAATCAACTGGTCTCTTGTTCCAGAATGACTTCTCCACACAAACAGGTCAGGAGAAGCCTCAGCATGAGTCTCCCCAGCACACAGGTATGTCTGTTCCACCTCAGTTGGGCACCTCAGAAATGCAACTAAGATTTTTACTTTGTTATAAATATCTTCATTTAATTTTTCTGAAAATGGTGGTTTGTTATTAAAATATGCTTATCACAAAGTATCATTTAAAATTTTATCTTCAAAGAATTGAATTTTTTAAAGATAATTGAACAAAATAATGTTTTTCTCTCATTTTCACATTTTAATTACAAAATAAAAAGTACTTTTAAATTACAAAAATAACATCCATTTGTTGTACCAAAATAGAGATACTCCTCTTCTAGTTCCTTTCACTCAGTCATTATGTAGTAAGTTTGGGCAGATTTTTAATGTTTACAAATACAGGCATTATTTTTTAAATTTGCACTTCATAAAATAGGATAAAGAGTGACTTGAGATAACCTGAAGTCTAGATGTGAAAAACTGGTGACTTAATTTCCCCTTTGTCACTTTTTGGAAAATTTGCTTTAATACTCTATTTTCATACACACAATTTGCATCACTTGTTTTTATTCCCCACCTGTCTACAAAAAGCATTTAAGTTAGCTGTGGGAGACTCTTGATTATTAACCTGTTTTTCTTTTTAAACAAATAAATTGAGGGTCAGAGAGGATAAGTGTATTCTCAAGATCAGACAATGAGCCAAAGCTATATATGGGAGTATCAAAATGTTCTTCATTCTTTGCGGGTATTTTCCTCTAATCTCTACTGGGTTCCTATGCCATAAATAGGCAAACTGGTGCTGAAATTTTTACATTATATTTATGTTTCATTGCATCATAAAATTCAGGCAGATTTTAGAAGTTCTCATTATTAACTATGTTCTAGCCCTCATGTAAATGCAGAAAGAAAATGTTTTCTTTCTGATAACCTCTAAGTCTCAGATCATAAAATATATTCTATTTTGCATATCATCAGTGTGAAAATGGTCAAATTGTCCAGACTATAAGTTTCTACTTAATCAATTGTTAATCTTGGTGTTACTAGGTTGTGAAGGTATGTTTACTTGACTTTATGTAAAGTAGATTCTCCTTGAAAAACTGATCCAGTCAGTTGGAAGATCTTCATAGCAGACCTGAAGTTTCTCCCAACAGATAGTATCTGAGCTCCTTTCCAAGGGTTTCAGTTTTCCTTCCCTGGTATTCCACCCTTTGTTTTTTGGATTTGTTTAATCAGCCCCTCACCATGTTCATATAAATTCTTGCTATCTATATTTGTGTGTGTGTATTATATATGTGTGTGTGCATGTATCAGGTAACAGATAGGTACATATAGAGATAGCTACTCTATCATTATAACCCTAATTATACAAGTTCCTGCTATATTAATCAGTAAATATTTTCTTTTCTAAATTGACAAATATATAAGTATGCCATGTTCCTTTTGAAGCTATATATTTTTATTTGAATTTATCATGTTACTTACAGAATTTTTTTTCTAATATATATAAGTATATTATTATTGAGAAACAAGATTCTCAATAATAATATGTCTATGCCTCTTCTTGTTAGGCTAGATACCACATTGTCTGCTGTGAGTAATGTTGACTAGCTTCTTTGGTTACAAAAATATACAAAGAAAGGAAGGGCTCTTTAAAAAATAATATGTAAGAAAGAGTATACATTTACATAGTCTGTTCTGAGTTGAAAAAGAACTTAAATCTCTCTAGACCTCTATGAATCCCTTATTTTAAGTCTCCAGTGCTGTAAATAATGAAATAGCAATACCTTGCAAGCATTGTATTGACTATCGTTTCTCTTTGAAGTGAAGATTTGGCATATGAATTACTTAGATTCTTTTCTCCCATTAATTAAAATTCATATATACTTTTAGAAAGAGGAAGATGTTAACATTTTTCCTAATGACAATTTATTTATATAACGTTGTTATTGATCAACCTTCCTACAGGAACAATGACAATAATAGCATCATTGCCACATATAGAAATTAGAATAAAAAACTCCTTCATGGCTAAGAGAAGGAAAAATATAGGACAAGTCTTTTCATATAGTTGATCAAATACAGAGATTTTTAAGAGATTCCAGTGTTAGATTGGTTCCAATCTATAGAATACATGACACCAAATAAAACCTTTCCTATACTTGTCAGTGAAAGAGCTTATGACAAGTAAAGGACTAACTGCACAATCTAGTATTTTATACTACAATTATTTGCATTTCCAATGAATGTTGACTGAATACCACAGTCAGGTAATGTCAAGGTGACAGGTGTGCAGGAGGTGATTCTGATTCATAATGCATGTAACTCAAGGTGCATTTGTGCACATCAGACCATATCACGGTATATATCAGAAATGTTCTGGGACAGCAAAACATTTAGGTAAACAAGGTTTTGTGTAATCAAGGGAGTTTCAGGGTAAATGATTCATGTCAAGAGACATGACCTAGATTTGGGTAGGAGGTAGTTTTGAATTGAGGGTTTAGGATCTGTGGAGTTTTAAATACATAAATGTAGGATTCTCAGATTTCATTAGCAATATTAATGAGTATTTTGGCTTGCATTTTAAACACATCAAAATAAGTTATCTGGAATTCTTCAGGTAATGAGAGAGACAGTAAAAAATTTAAGATATAAACTTGTAAATGTTTGAATAAATATTTTCAAATATAATTAGTCTTAAAGTTAAGTACTGGCCTATGTGAAAAAATGACTCTACCAGTATGTGAGAATTTGGGCTCTGCTGTTGGCTCACTAAATTTATGTTTGAGTCTGAGAATATCAAAAATAACTTCATACACAGACTGAGGTTTTTACATAATGACTCTTTGCACTTCATTTTTCCTGTTTATTTCTGATCCAACAATCCAGATAGAACCACATGAATTATTTTGCTGATTGATTGCCTGAAAATGTAGGTTTCTGATCTTCACTACATGCTTCCATGCTGGTGTAAATAATTGCTTCTCCTATAAGAAATAGTAATCTGGGCCCTTCCTGGTGGCCCAACCAGTAAGGATGCAGCGCTGCAAGCTAGTGTAGCCGCTTCAGTGAGAGTTCGATACCTGGTCCCAGAAGTGACCCCCATGATACGGCAGACCTCTCCTGTCATGTCCCTTGCTCCCCTCAGCAGTGTACTTCATCAATCTGTCTGCCTTGCTCCCCTCTTTGTCTCTGGTGAAACCTCTTACTGCCCCTGCATCTCTGGCCTGTAAGCCCATTCTGTATGCATAAATATATAAATCTTAAATTAAAAAAAATATATAGTAATCTATTCTACATTGCTATTATGGCAAGAATCATGGACATTGAGTTGTAGATGTACTTAGACTTTGTAAATTTAACCTAAGAGGATCAGAAAAGAAATGAGTCCTTCGTCCAATTTTACAAACTTTGCCTGTGCTTTGCCTCTGAAACTTATTTATTGAATCATTTGGTTTCATCTAAGCTGGTAGTGGGGGAGAAACTTTTTTTTTTTGGATATGGCACAGCTTTCTCTGGGGACTTGCTCTTGGGTGAAGTTTATTGGCTTAGGAATTACTTAAAAGAACTGTTTTATACAGTTTTAGAGTTTCTTAAACAATATAATTATCTCTACTATTGAGAAGATTTCAACTATTTATTTCCCTCAATGCACTGGATAATAACCAAAACCAAATGTCTTGTCTAAATATAAAGTTTATTGATTCATGTCTCAGAGTCACTGGCCTTTGTGATTTGTCCCTCTCTCCTTTAAAGTACATTTCTTAGTTTAATGACTTCTGATTTGATTGCTGCTTCTTTTTTTATTTTTAAGGTAAAATATGTCATGGTTGCATACTAAATTTCCAATTCAAATTCAGGACTTAAAGGATTTTAAAATGTCTCTGGTCATATATCTATACTATTTTCTTATAATCTGGAAGCCTGATTTTTCAATGATATAAGGAATAATCGAATTGAAATGTTATTTAAGACTAAGCACATGACGAATAACATGATTACTATAAATAGTTTATGAATTTGTGGCAGTTCTGCATATCTTACTGGTATGCACAGTAGAATTATTTGGTTAAAAGTCACTTATATTTTATCTTTGTCTGATAATCAGCAACTCAGTGTGCATTCACATTTATGTTCATTTTCTTTTCAATTTTTAACAATTTTTAGTTAAATTTCATTATGTAAATATTTAATTAGATAATCAAATAAAAAACAGGCACATTTAAAGAAGACAGTTTTTAACATTGTCTCATTATTTTCTCTCAATCTACTGTAGGTAAGTAAATGTCATGATTTATCCATTTTTTAAGATCCAAACACATATTTATACTCCTCCCATATTAGATAACACTATTGCACACAACATATACTTAAATTCCCCTTGCTTTTGATCACTTAATACATTTTACAGATATAGTTTAGTAGAATATAGAGATGTTTCTCATTCTTTTTTATGGATGCATAATATTCTATTATATTTTAGTACCAGAGATAATGCTGTCAGTTCACTATTAAGAGGCATTTGACTTGTTTCCCACTTAGATTTTATATGTGTGTGTGTTTGTGTGAGTGTGTGTGTGTGTATGGTCAGAGTGTCTTTGGTACTGATAGTAGAAGGCACTCAGCAAGTGTATGCAAATACATGTTTTCTTACCTTAACCTTGCCACCTAAAAGTACTATTAAACTTTTACAGTGATGCCAATACAATAACTAAAAAATATTGGTTTCATCTCAATGTAATTTAAACTTGTATTTATTAATTTATATGAAGTTTCTTTTGTATCTTTTAAGTGGTAGTGTTATTTTTTTGGTAAACAGTACATTCATTCTGCTTTTTTATTTGTGGTTTGCTATTTTCCCCCTTATGTCTGTGGAAGTTCAAAACATATTAAAAGAAGAACTGAGGTATACATCAGCGGTGTGAGGATGAGAGGATTTACCAGGGACAAAATGGGGAGGAAAACAGGCAGATCTACTGAAATGCACTGCCAAGGGGAACAGGGTTCGAGATAGGATAGGTCTGCTGTGCCATGTGGACTACCTCCCTGCCTGGGGATCAAACTCAAGCCATTGTAGTGTGTCTTCTGGGTTGTTAACACTGAGATTTAACCCCTAGGCCACCAGGGAGGCACTAAGAATATTTTTGATCATGATATGTTACACATATTTTCCCCAGTTTCTCTATTTTTCTTCTGATGCTTTTTGCTAGGCAGAAATATGTGTGTGTACATGTATGTATGTATATACATATATATATTGCATTATATGTGTGCAGGTATATGTATGTGTATTTATGTATATGTAGCCATATAATCATCTATCTATGTACCATCTTTTTTGTTTTGTGTTTTAGGTTATAGTTGGCTAGATGTTTCCTGTACTCTTAGTAAATTAGTGTTTATTTTATGAATTGACTCTTTTTATTTAAATCTTCACTATGTTTGGAAATTATCTTTATGCTGGGAAAGTTATATTTATTTAAATTTAAATTTCACCTGGCTATCTATTTACTCCAATAGCACTTCTTAAAATTTCCATTCTTTTATAACAATTTAAGTGGTCAATATATATATTTTGTGTGTATATACTATTAAATTTACATATACAATTATATACAATTGTTTTAATTTGTTTATTTTTATTATTTATTACATCTGTCTATGTGGTAGCCTTAAAAATGTGACCACAAATTATTTGAAATTTTACCCCCTCCCAAGAGGGGGAGCTTAATTTCCCTACCCTTGAATGAGGGCTGTATTTAATCACATTATTCTAGACAATAGCATATGGCAAAAGTTATGGTAGGTAACTTGGAAAATTATGTGAGAAATGACTCTAGCTTCCACTTGGGTTTCAGGTTCAATTCCACTGTCTGTCTGCCTCGCTCTTATTTCCTCTTGTCACTCAATCTGGGATACGTCAGTTGCTATGTCATCTGGATCGATTGCGCATTCAGAGGTCTGCAGATCCAGTCTACTATTTGACTGCAATCTCAGGAGACCTAGAGCCAGAACCCAACTAAACAGCAACTATCCTGACAGGAAGTGGGTGAGATGATATTTGTTTTTTTTTTTTCCAAAATGCTTTATTCATCACACCAAAATAGTAATATATATGGATTTGCACGTCTTCTTAAATTACAAAAAGGAAATTCATTCCCAGCATAATTAATTTTTTCATTTGATCCTTTATTCAAAAAGGTCAGATGTGTCTTAGAAAAACAAATGTATTCTAGATATGCTAAGAATATTATATCCTCTTCTTTTTATCCTTTTGTCATTTATGCAATACGTGGGTGTGTTATTGTAAAAAAAAATCACAAAACTCAGAGTTGTATGGAACAAAACATGAAATTCCCTTTATATTACTATAAACCCCTGACACACTTTCCTAGAAAAAAATCATTGTCAACAACTTATGGTGTCTTTTTATTCAAACTATACCTCTCTATCTTTTTTTTTTCTTTTTTGAGCTAGTACTAAGAATAAAGTGTCTTCATACATTGATTACAAGTTTATACACAATTTTCATTTAAATTTCTAAAAGCAATTGAGCAACATTTAAAACATATGACAATATGTTTTAAAGCACTGTGAATTTGCTTCTTAAGTAATGAAACACTACTGAAATATTTGAAAGCTTGTAGATACCATTTCTTCATTGGTAAACCTTCCCTCTTATGAAATTATGATTTCTCATTCTGATGCATTTATTTAAAATTATAAAATAATTATACATCCCTAACCAATGGAATCATATCACCTGTATTTTTTGCAATATTTCTTTTCACTCAAAACCATGCTTATGAGACTTACCTATACTAATCCATATGTAGGTTCATTTCACTACAGAACGATATTTTATTGTGTGTATTTGCACATGTGTAGGTGTGTACATACATGTAGCTTGCTTCCAATATTTGACATTGATGCATATGGTGATATAAAAATGTGTGTGTGTGTGTGTGTGTGTGTGTGTATTTTGCTGGAATCTGCAAGTGGAAGAGATTGGGTCATTGAATATGTGTATCTCCAACTTTGTTAAATATGACCAAATTTTACTCCAAATGTTATTAAACTTTCTACCTGAAATGTGTGAGGTATCCATTTATTCCTCACACTATAAATTATTTTCAGCTTTAAAGATTTTCACTAACTTGGTATTTAATACATAATGATTTTAACGCACTTGTTATAATTTCTATAAAACAATAGCTCTCAAGGTTAACTACAGTATCCCTAAATATTAATGTTTAATACAAATATTTTGAAGACATCATTTATTTATTAAATAAAAATGTGATGTGAAAGTTTGGAATTGACTTTCTTAGAATTACTTCATTTCTATGACATGTAATCATATTCATTGCTTTAAGCTCATCAATTCTGAGATGGTTTTTATATTGTTTAAAGATTTATTTTTACTGGGCCTTCCCTGGTGGCACAACAGGTTAGGTTGCAGCACTGCAAGCTGGCAGCAGCTGCTTCAGTGTGAGTTCCATCCCCTGCTGGGAGGTGATCAACATGGTGCAGTAGACCTCTTCTGTCTCACCTACTTGCCCCCCTCAGCAGTGAACTTCATCTATCTGCATGCTCTGCTCTCTGCTCTGACTCTGGTGAATCTTCTGACGGCCACTGTACCTCTGGCTTGTGCAATGAGTGAAAAGATTCATTATAGACGGAGGCAGAACAGGAAGATCTCCTGAAATACACTGCTGCAGGGAACAGTGGGTAAGACAGGAGAGGTCTGTTAGTACCAAATGGGTTAGCTCCTTGGCTCTGGATGTAACTCATGCCACAGTGGCTGGCCATAGTTTGATAGTGCTGACACTTTAACCTCTGCACCTCCAGGAAAGTACCTTTAGGGATAACTTTTAGCACAGTAATAGATAAGTAATAAATCCTTTCTACTCATGAATCAAAATCATACTGTTTTAATTGCATAGGCTTTATAGTATGTTTTAATTGCTCTTCATTTCCCAGGTTTTCAAGACACCCTTTAATTTTTTATCAAGTAGCACCATGTAATTATATTGTCTTACTCCAGACAGAAACATAATGGCATTTTATTGGGGTTACAGTAAATGTATAATTTAACATAAGAATTACTGCCTTTGTGTTGACTATTTCTATTTAAATACATAATATATTTTCCCACTTATTCCAGGTCTACTTTGTGTTTTCTTTTTTTAAGATTTATTTATTTATTCATATAGAACTGGGGTACAGGCCAGAGATGCGGAGGGTGAGAGGATTCACCAGAGACAGAGTGGGGAGCAGAACAGGCAGATAGACGAAGTACACTGCTGAGGGGAGCAGCGGGCGGGTCAGGAGGGGTCTGCCACGCCATGTGGATCTCCTCCGGGGCAGGTGGGAATCAAACTCATGTGGAAGTGGCTTAAGCTTCTTAGTGCTGTGCTTTAACCCGCTGCGCCACAAGGGAGGGCCCTACTTTGTGTTTTTATGAGTGTTTTCTAGTTTATGTTTTTGTGTATTTCTTGTTAAATCTCATTAATTTTTAGCGAAGTAAATTTACATATATATATATATATGTCCTAAATGGAGACCTTTCTCTAATAATCCCTTCTCTTTTTGTCTTCTCTTGTTCCTCTTTTGATTTTTATATATGAATACATTATATATATATATATAGTACTATATATATATATATTGTGTAAGTACAGGGATACACAGAGTCATGCCTTTTGGCCTCTCCCACAGCCCCAAAGTGAATTACTTTATGTTCCAATCCTGGGAAATTATGAATATGTTAGATTAAATGAAAAGGCAAATTAATGTTACAGACAGAATTAAAGTTGCCAATCAGCCAGACTTAACTAGGAATATTATCTTAGCTTTGCAGGTGGGGCCAATATAATTACAAGAGTCAGAGAAAAAGCTGAAGTGAAAGAAAAGAAAGCCAGAGTGAATATGGTTAGAAAAAGGTTGAGTTGTTAGATTTCTGTTTTGGTCTTTGAAGATTGACGCTCACAAGAAATGGAAGAAGGGTGGATTCTGGAAACTAGAAAAGGCCAGGAAATGATTTCCGCTGGAACCTCCAGTTTACCAATACCTTGACTTTAACCTATACAGTAACTCCTTTTTCTGTCTTTAAGCTATTGTGTTTTGGTAATTTGTTATAGCAGCAGTGGAAACCAGTATACCTGCATATTTATATTTTATTGTTTTTAGTGGTTTATCTAATGATGCTTTTCATATATATAACTGCAATATATAACTGCGTCATCTGATGAGACATGCTGATTCCAGTCTGCATGATTCTGAGTGCTTTGGCTAATTACTCTAAAACAATATAAAAACAATACAGTGGGAATCTTTGTCCTTTTCTTGATTTTACTTGGATTATTAGTAAGATAGTTGAACTTTTTCAAATATTTTATTATAATTTTTATTGTAGAAGTTAAAGTTGAGGATCTGCAGTTTTACTTTTTGGCTTTTTTTTTTTCCCCCTCATAATTTGTAATCTCTTAATACTTTTTTTTTCAAAATTAAACTGAAAAGAGGGATGGAAGTACTGGCAAATGCTACAACATGAATAAGCCTAAAAACACTATGATACACAGAGAAGAAAAAACTAACCAAAAGGCCACATAGTGTATGTATACAGTCCATAAATGGAAGTGCCTATAGGCGGGAGGGCCACAGATCGCTGTTATTTACCCATCACCCAAAAATTATTTTGAGAAAAAAATTTTTTTTAAAAAAAAGCTCGTCTAGTCTTTCAACTCATTTGGACTAAACATGCCACTTAAGATTCACTCACCTCTACATACTACCACCGCTAGAGTACTTGTTGGTATTTCTTTGGATTTTTTTTTTTTTAAGATTTATTTATTTATTTATTCATACAGAACTGAGGTACAGGTCAGAGATGCGGAGGGTGAGAGGATTCACCAGAGACAGCGTGGGGAGCAGAACAGGCAGATCAACGAAGTACACTGCTGAGGGGAGCAGCGAGCGGGACAGGGGAGGGGTCTGCCGCGCCATGTGGTCACCTCCGGGGCAGGCGGGAATCGAACTCATGTGGAAGTGGCTTAAGCTTCTTAGTGCAGTGTTTTAACCTGCTGCGCCACCAGGGAGGGTCGGTATTTCTTTGGATTTTAAAATTGTAAATTGTCCCTTTTGCCCTCCATTTCGAGTATAGTGTCATTTGTTTATGTGCCTTTGTGTTGCTGCTCATTTAACTTTGTGAAATAATTTTGTATTTTGTTTTAATTATTTCACAAATGTCTTTCATTTTCTGAGTTGTTATAATTCTCATTTATTGTGCTCTTTCAAGTCTTCTATTTAATTTAGTTCATTTTGAAATTTTTGGTTGCAGATTTTATCCAGGTGTGAACATTTTTGTGGTTTGCTTTTATTTTCCAAGTGGATGTTATTTTCTTTACTATCTTATTTCTTATATCATTAAATGGGATTCCTTTAATATTAAACATTTTTTTATATAATTAAAACAATTTTTAGGAAGAAGTGGTAAGGATAGTTTTCTGTTTTTATAACCCTAAAGATCCTAGTTTGGTTGTTTTGCAGAAATATCAAAATACTTTCTGAGATTTGCTTTCCTTCCCATTCTTCCTCATTTTTGCCTGGACCCTCTCATTATTTTGCACTTATTCTTTCCACCATGCTTAATTTATATCCTAACCTTAGTAGTTTGTTTTTTGTATGTGTCTTTGTCTAAGTTCTTCTATTTCTTTTTAAAAAGCTTTTAGTTTTGAATTCATGTACTTAAGATTGCTCAGACTTTTGCTACGAATCCCATATTCTCACTGCATTATGTGAATAAACTTTGCTCTGTTACAGCTGCTTTTTTGGATTGGGCCAGGTACCCTTTCTAAAAAAGTGCCTGTTAAGGGCCTCCCTGGTGGCGCAGGAAGTTACGTCTCAGCAGTATGAAGCAATTCACAGCCAGTACTCCATAAGTTCAACACCCAGCCAGGAGCTGATCCACATAGCACTGGTGAATCCTCTCACTGCCCCCAGCCCCACACCTGTACCACAGTTCTTATATGCATAAATAAATACACCTTAAAAAAAATCTTTAATAAAAATATTCTTTGTCAGATTTTTTTTTTAGTAAAAAGCATAGAAATTGGCTGAAATAACTTGAAAATTTCTTCTGTAATAAAACCAATGTCCAGGAACAGAAATGAGATCAATAGAGATTCCTATGATTTATAGTATTATTGTATCTGTCACTTGAAAAATTATATATAAAATGTGTATATTGTGAAATTAGAGCTTTTCATCTTACCTAGTTAAAGAAAAAGCAGCTCCTCCTTTTCTCTGCAGCTTGTAATGTTAATTTCTAATAAAATAATAAGTTTTAAAGTTTATATTGTATCTCCACTATAAGTAAAGATATATAAAGGAGAGACGAATCTCTCCTTCCTTCTCTCTCTGTTTTTGATATGTACAAAGGTAGAAAATACCTATTATATAACAAAGAATTGATTGTTTTATGTGTAGTTCCAGTATTTCTGTTATAAAATCAACAAAAATGAGATTATAAAATTAAATATTTTTATTTTAAGCTCTTTCCATTCATTAAAAAAAAAGCAGGATTTTGAAGATTGGTGTCCAACAATAGGAAGACATTGAAAATCATTTTTATAAGCAAAGACATATGGAGGATGGTGTAAAAATCTCTTAATTCACAGATTCATTGATTCAAAAACTAGTTGGAGTAATTCTTCCTCAGTGAATATTTTAAAATATCCCAAATAAATATTCTATATGGTTAATATCATAATCTTATTTAGATACATCCAAACCTGATTTTCAGCCCTGGTGACAGCCTGACTTTTTAGAATGATTCCATTTCATTCTAAATTCATTCATTTTCTGAATGAATTTCCTAAGAATCATACAACAGCCACCTAGTTCTTTAGTTATCACTTAGACTGACAGTGGGTTGACTGAGCAGTCAGAAGAGTCTATTCCCTAATCTCTTTTCTAAAGCTTGTCTAGACTAGGTTTATGCTATTATTTTGCTTGAAAATTATTTGACAAAAGGTATCTAAGTGTGGAAGAACTGGGTGTTTCCTAACTGAAGTTTTAAGAGAACAATTTCATGAAGTGACCAGTTTCCATTTGGAGTTCTCTAAGGAGTCTGGCTCACCTTCATCATTGATCTTTCTGTTTGAAGTGTTCATTTACCATCCTGACATAATCTAGGGCTGCACTGCATGATGTTGATGATACTTTTGTCAATGTGAAGAATGCAGTGCCATTGTTATAGAAATCGTACAAGAAACAGAGACCTTAATATGTACCATCTGTTTTACAAAAAAGCTCAATGTGGTAATGCATTTGCAGTACCAGAAGCAATATCTCTAAGACATGAAATGAACATATGTTGTCTAAGAGCCTTCAGGCTGACATTGAAAAAGAGAAAAGATAGTACTTCAAGGCAAATACTGTCCCAGTAGAAAGACTGCCAGATCCAATATGGCTCAGTCTATTGACAAGTCTCTGGTGAACAACTTCATATAAAGATTTTCACATTGTTATGGGTTGTATGGCTCTCTGGCCCATCTTTTCAGCATGGGTAAAAATAGTAGAAAATACCCTTTTGTCACTCTGGATACTTTTCTGTTTCAGAGCAACAGATGTTGTCAGAAAATGTCACACCAAACAATAAAGAGATTGAATGATTATTTCTAAGACTGAAGTGAAACTGAAACAATATCTTCAGTGAGTGAGCAGCTAGTTTTAAAAACAGCTGAAAATAGAACTACTGAAAGCTGAACCAAAATATATAGCTATTAACATAGATGTAAATTAGGAATTTTATGAATGGACATTTATATAATTTTCATATATGTACAAATAACAACTGAAAACATGACATTTTTTCTAGATAAATGCTAATATAAAATTTTAATATTTTACAATGTAAAGTTTAAGTACATATACACAGATGAATATAACAGTACATATTTAGTCATAATTCTGGGTATGTATGTTATTTTTATTTTGGTAAGCACTATAAGAAATTATAGAGCCTGAATGGTCAAATGATTGCTTTTTAAACCCACTAGGAGGAAGAATAGTTAACTTGCTTAACAAGTGTTAGTTTGCTTATAATTATGTTCCACAGAGTGAATATGGGTTTAAGTATTATGTCATAATCAGGCTTAGCTCTTCATAAACATGTCAATATGAAATATATGCCTTACATTTTAAAAACAGTTGAAAAAATACAGCAGTGAACTGGAAGCCAGGAGATCTGCCTCTGAGTCTCTAATCTATGTTTATAAGGCACATGACCTGAGGTCAGTCTGACCTTGGTCACTCTTCAAGGCATCAGTGCCTTCACCTGTTAACAAAGGGGTCATACTAAATATTCCCTAAGATTATAAGTTTATGTAAGAATTAAGTAAACTAAATATTCCCTAAGATTATAAGTTTATGTAAGAATTAAGTTCTAATTACAAATAGACAATCCCTATGCATTTTTAAGTGGAGGAAATATATTATCCAAAACTAAAAAAGATGTATGAAAATAAAACATTTTTTCAAATGGAGGAAAAAATGTTTAAAATATAAAGTCAGGGTAATTACCCCAATTTTATGTATGTTATCCTTAAAAAAGCTACACCACGTCTGTTTAAACACAGTATTCATAGAAGAATCTATTTTTTTTTTTACAAGATCATGAAACTACATGAACAATTTTTTCCCCTTTACTTCTAAATTTTAGGGAAAAGTACACCTTTCTTTGTGAATAGTCTGTTAGTACTGACAGGTAAAAGACTATGGTGTTATGCCCCTGATTTAATAACAACTATACTTTTATGTTTTCAAAACATTTTGGTATCTAGAAGTAATTTTTTGATGATCATTAATATACAATTATTTTTAAGTAAACTTTTTCTTCCATCTAATTGATCTGTATGTAAGAATGTTTATGGGTTGCCGAAGGCCCGGGAATCATCTCAACTTCATCATGAGACAGTGGCTTCCTCTGCTAACATCTCTAGTATAAGTCTTGGATTATGCTTGACCTAAGGGGAATCTGGATTGTTCACTGATGTTTGTCTGCTATATGCTACAGATTGTACTTATCATGAACTTATATCCAACGTCTGAGCCCAGATTTGTATAGGGAATTTTTCTATACTCTATTCTGAAGTTTTACTTTTACTTTAATTACTGACTTCTAAATCCTTATTCATGCCCTGAATCTAGTCCGTGATCTCTACCACCTCCTTGCTATTTTATTACACAGCTTTACATTATTTATTGTGTATATTGTGCTACTCTGAAGGTTGCACAGATCAGTGAATGCTCTGGTTACCCTCAAATTTAGAGCTCTGTTCAAATTGTTGCCTGTTCTCTAGACTTGTCAGCTGTCAGGGGTGGATCAACAGGAATTCTTCTTTTCACTATGGGTCAGAAGAAAGCCACTGATGAAATTCACTTCCAGCCACACAAAGTTCAAAGGCACTTGCCTGAGTGGTGTGTGTGTTTATTCAGGAACATGTGGATCTGATGAGTGCTAGGAGATTGGTGCAGTATGGCTCAGATGCAAGTCGTTGAGTATAATTGATTTTTAATGGGCTGGCTACCTGCCACCAGATGTTCATCAATTAGGTAAGCTTTAAAAACCAACACAGCTGCTTACTTCATGCTGACTATCCGGTGGCTGAGGTACTGTTACATAGAAGTCATTTCTGGGTAGGGTGACCATTCGTTTAGTTTGCTCTCTCCCCAAGATGTTCCAGGGCTGTAATTGATAGCACCCCCTTTTTTTTTCTCTCTCAAAATGCTGCAAATTGGACAGTAAATCGCCTGAGCATCTTAACCTATTTATACTGTGTTATGTACTGTACAAAATACACTAGATGAAGACCTTACCATGTATCAGAAAAAATTCATATTAACCTCATGTACAAAATTGGTCTTAACCCCGAATATCATTAAATTTTAGAGCTCAAATGACATTTAGATCTCATTTAATCCAATGCTTCTTAGGAACTGGTTTGGTGAATTGGTGAACAGAACTCTGCTTCACCTGCAGTTTTTTGAAGTATCATTGTAATTTCTTGCTTTCTTTTTTTCGTTTCTTTTTCTCTATATTGTATATCGGTATAGAGAAATGAAGTTAACCAGGTTATTTATGTCATGGCCGCTGTGGTATTACCTGTGGCCGTGATCGCGTTCATGCAGAAGGAGCGTGGGCATCACGTGCTTAATGGTGGGCACCTGGAGGATGGCGTGTGCGCATGTGCAAGTGTGCGCAGCCGGTCCCAGGTGGAAGAAGCTCAAAAAGTGGCCACACCCTGAGGAAAGGGTGCCCTGTAATTTGCTGTCTCTGTGCCCGCTTGTCTCCCCTTCTTACCAGTAAAACCTGTGAAAATGATGCCAAGGGCACCAAAATTCTCTGTCAAATCGCTGGAACCGACTGTGAAGCTACGCGGCTTAGGATGGTTGTAAAATACTCCGGCTGGCTTTCTTATCTTACAGGTAAATGTTTCAACCAGAGAATAATTTTCTCTTCTTTGTATTAGTGTCCTCTGTACACAAAGGTGATCAAGTGACCTCATAGTACTTTAAAATGTAATACATGGTCATTCAGGCAATAAGTAAATAACTTCAAATATTTTTTTTTTAAGATTTATTTATTTATGCATACAGAACTGGGGTACAGGCCAGAGGTGCAGGGGAGGCGAGAGGCTTCACCAGAGACAGAGTGGGGAGCAGAACAGGCAGATCAACGAAGTACACTGCTGAGGGGAGCAGCGGGCGAGTCAGGAGAGGTCTGCCACGCCATGTGGTCTCCTCCGGGCAGACGGGAATCGAACTCATGCAGAAGTGGCTTTAGCTTCTCAGTGCAGTGCTTTAACCCGCTGCGCCACCAGGGAGGGCCGTACTTCAAATATTTTACAAGGTAATTTTATGTCTACAAGGAAGAACACAGCGTTTTTATAAATGGATTTTTAATATCATCTTAGTTATGTCATCTTTAGGGACCAAATTTATCTTTAAAAAACGAAACGCTCTTCATATTGTTACCCTGTGCTGCTCTGGATAATGGCTTTTTTTTTTTATTATTAAGATTTATTTATTTATTCATACAGAACTGGGGTATATAGGCCAGAGATGCAGAGGGTGAGAGGATTCACCAGGGCCAGAGCGGGGAGCAGAACAGGCAGATCTACGAAGTACACTGCTGAAGGGAGCAGCGGGCGGGTCAGGAGGGGGTCTGCCACGCCATGTGGGCAGGCGGGAATCGAACTCATGTGGAAGTGGCTTAAGCTTCTTAGTGCTGTGCTTTAACCTGCTGCACCACCAGGGAGGGTCCATGTTTCAGTTAGTTTTAGTTAGTTATTTCTTTTAGTAGTGACCTTCATATTTCTAAGTAATGCATTTTCCTTTCTCTTACATTTTCAGTGTTTGTTTTCTTCCTATGTCAGGTTTACAACAATCTTCCACCACTAATAGACATCCCTTCTCCTCATCCTTGTAACATAACACAATTTTATTTAAAGAATTGATGTTTAGATTATTATCATTAAATATTGTTAAAGCTGAGCAGTATATCATGTAGCCTAGATTGAGTAGCATTCAATAGTCATGATTTCTTTTATAGACATCTTTTTTCTTAACTTAGAAATATAGTCACTTATTTTCTTGTTTTATCATTATTTCTAGTTTTTATTTGTTTAGTTTTCTGTGTTAGCTATCATTAGACAACTCCAACTTTCTCTCTAAACTGTATTTTTCTCTCAAGTCTTTTAAACACGGAGTAATTTATATTCTTTTATATTTTCTTTGAAATCGTCTCTTGAGGACTTGGTCCTACTGCTCAGGAAGAAAGCACAACTGTCATTTTTGTCACTCAGTGTTGTTGTTGTGAAATCCAATGCCATCCTGCTACCTCAATTACCACAAAGCCAGTGGCATAAAATCATGCAAAATTATCTTACAGTTTTGGAGAACAGAAACCTAAGAAAAGCTCTCACTGGGATAAAATGAAGGTGTTAAGTAAAGTTCTGTTATACAAATTAAATGTTAGGGCATTGTATTTTTCTTTCCTCATCGTTATTTTAAAATTTCTAAAAATTTCTTCCTCATACTAGTAGTACAAATACAAATCATTCTTAATTTACACAGTTATTAGAGTGAAAACATTATCATTGCAAATGGAAGTTTTATATATATATATATATATATATATATATATATATATATATATATATATATATACATGATTTGGATTTACCAACATTCTATAATGTAGTCTTAATTTCAGATTTTCAATGACATAGCCAGTGATGCCTTATTTTACATTTCCCCTTATTTATAAATTGGGTTGATTACAAAGAGAAACTGAAATTGTGTTTGATATTTTTGAACTGTGATTACCCAAATATCAAATATTTTTTGAAAATCAAAACACCTAATATGCAAGTAATTTCCTTTGTGGAGGACACCAAAGACAAGATGCAATCCTTAATTCTTCCCGGTGAAATGCTCTTCATGTTAGAATGTATACACTAGATGGCCAAACAGTGCTGCTCCATCCCAGTTTGCAAAAGCATGTGACTCACAGAGTTAATAGTCCTGGGTCAAACAGTGGTGACTAATAAGGCTAATAAGACTTATTCTGTGTTGGAGCTAACAAATACCTTTATCAGTACTTCAACCACTCTGCTCATGTGGCCTCATTGTTAAGATTATGCCTTTCATCTATGGAAACCAATCCCTTTCATATACAATTTCAGCAAGAAGCTTATAAAATGTGTATTAAAGCAGTATTGACTTGTCTAACAATAAAAAGTACAATTAGGCTTCCAACACAGAGCATTTCTAATTTGCATAAAAACCTCTCTAACCTATTCCTTTTACTGCAGAATATAACCAAGAGGTTATATTCTGTTCCATGCACCGGTAATTACTCTAAAAATCACTAGATAGATGTACCTATGTAATATTGTTCCATTCTTTATGCAGATCATTAGAGCTAAATTTATATGCAAGAGATATCAATAGGAAAATACTATTAAAATAATTAGAAAAAAATGACCAAGCACAATAGATTTCTTTTACATAATATCACATAATGTAATAATTTAAGATAGTTTCTTCCTAAGAGCCCATATCATGATAAAATTCACCTCAGAGTAAGACTAAAGACATTCTCCTATCACATCTCCAAATTGGAGCATCTAATTTACATATTCTGTAATTTTAAAAGAAAACTTTTAATTCTCAGAAAGAGTAACTATGGGCAGATTTTAAGTGAAAAGTGATAAACCAATCTGAAATTTAGAGGTACGTATATTGGAACATTTTCATTTTCAGAGTGTAGGCTGTCCCTACCTCTGAGTTCCTGCCATACAAATGCATGTCTTTCTTGTATATCTGGGAATTTTAATTCCACTTTTAAAACTTGTACTACTCTTGTGATTCTGTGCTCTTTGATTTCCTTAAATAACACCTCAGAGGAACAGTACAAAATGTGACTGATTCTCCGTTTCTTTGCAATGGTGGCATGAAAATACTTCGATACCACAGCTGATGAGCCTTCCCATGGTTATTTAATAAAGAGCAGCACTGCTCCACCAGAGTAACACAGAATGACATTGCCTCAGGTCACTTCAGGGCATGTCACATCATGTAACAGAACATAACCTGACGTAACCTGATCCAACAGGTCAGGTGCCTGTTGCCTATTTGTAAGAAATACTTTTTATTTCTCCTCCAAAAGAGAGGCCATGTCACCTTGTATAAAGAAATGTCAGTTCTAGCTCTGGGTCCAAGAAATACCAATGGAAATAATTTCCTTCCCAATTACAGTGGACTCTGTTCAGCATTGAGTTACTTACAGTACATGTCATTAGCAAGAATGTATTTGTGATTATTGAAAGTGAGCTGAAGGAAATCTGCCTTAATTAGCACACATTTAAGACTGGACAAAAGTAGAAATAGAGACAGAATGCCGTATTTTTTTTAAAGGGCAGTAAAAAGAGGAAAGGAGTAAGAAAAAAATTATGAGATAAGGATTAGTTAACAAAATAGCTTCTTTTACAAGAGTTATGATCTCTAGAAAAAACAAATAGATAGACAAGTGTTTATTTTTTTAAGTTACTTTTAACCAAGGTAATTGATTAGGAAGTTAAATTTATGGTCCCATTCCTGAATTCATCAATATAGTTATCCATTGTGCTGAGTGCATTTAGGAATGCACAAGATGCACAATTCCTAGTGCATCTTCAGGAGCATTAACTGAATGAAGAAACAAAATGACATATATTGAACTCTGCAGTTGTGTAAATCTTTAAATCTTGGCTATCTATCCATAAATCCTAAAGATGCAGAGAAAGAGAGCATTGCCTGGAGTAGTAAAGAAGACCAGAGACTGAATTTATCATTACCTGCTTTGAGTTTAATTTTGTAATATCACAAGAAAAGCTAAGTCTAATTAAAGGTAAAGACAATTGTAGTCAACTAGGCATGGGAGACTTTTAAAAACATAACCTGAGGTTATCTACAAAGGGAGTTTCTTTTTAAAATATTACTTATGTAGGTAAAAGAAAGAAAACTGTGGGAGACATTGCTCAGGCATTTTAAATGAAAGAGAAATAGAGCAATGCTATAAAAATTCACTTACAAGAGGTTAACAGTTTGTAAGAGGATCACCTAGATAACCAGTATTCTTTAATTATTTGGATAACATCAACCTTGTCTTATTTGGCTTTCATCTACTAGGTATTAAAAGAGAAGAACTAAGGAAAAGGAACACTTAAAGATATAAACCAGCTTTTGTGAGATAATAGTTTCAGTTTGTTAAGTTAAGGGTGATGCTGTTTCTTTCTATATCTAAATGGGAAAACACAGAATCATGTGTAAAGAGTAAAATTAAGAAGGCAGATTTTTATATTTTTGTAAATAGTTCTGCCAGTTCATCAGTAGCATTATATATTTTTTTCAAATCAAAGAGACATATATCACATTTACTGGTATGCTGTTATTGTCTTGTAACTCAAACATGAGTCATTTCAGAATTATCCATCAGTTTCAATAATTTTTCCCATTATTCACAGCTTCCCTCCATTAGTTTATATAATCAAGATTTGACTGTACATATATTATAGGTAAAGGACTATAATAATCTAATATATGCATCAAGAAAGAACCATTAATAAATGCAGATTTCAGAATTCAGTTCTTCACAATTTTATTTCAAGAGACAATAGGATTTCAACTTAAATACAACCAGTGCTTTCAATATAAGTGTATAATCTGTTATGCCTAAATATAAAATATTTGAAGTCTTAGATATATGTATTTTCTTGTGTTGCAATGAAAGGTAAAGGCTTTTATCCAACAGCAAATGTTCAGTTAGAAAAATAACTTTTCAAAGTAATGTGATATTCTGGTTACTAGTTATCTCTTAATTCATCTCTTTTGTCCTAGATAGGTAGATATCTAGGTACATAGTGTGACAACTATCTATGCTTCTAACCAATTATATGACTGATTCAATTGAAACTGGAAAAGAAACACTAAAATAAAATAACTTACTGTTTATCTTCAGCAAGTAACCTGGTACTTAAAGATTGTCAAACTGTTCTGAGATCATTTCCTTGAGCACAAAACTGCAGAAGTATGCAGAAGCTATAAACTATAACTAAACACTACTAGGAGCTTTGGTGACTCATATTCCACTTAGATGTTTCAGCATGTGTCATCTTTCTTGATCACACTCATGTTTTGCCTGTTTCTCTGATTGAGAAACAGTGGGGACTTGGTGAGGACATATTGAGTCATCTCCTTAACTCCACCATCATCAGTTTTGGCATTTTACACGTTGGATGACGTCAAATCATAAAATGGCAGGTTCTGTAATTTAACTATTAGCTCTTAGTAGGTGCCAACAGAATGAAAATATTTCTGATACTGTGATAAATCTAATGAAGCAGGAATTCTTCTCTTTTCCCACCACTACCAACTCTACTAACAGAAGAATGAGCATATACTCTTCTAAATTTCACAGAATGTTTTCTCTGGCACAGTACAATAGGAGAATAAGAATAGATTGTTCTACTTTTCTTTGGTTTAAAACTTAGTTCACAAGGCAATGTGTAAAGATTTTCACAGTTATAAACTAATAAGTCTGCAGGATTTGTTGCACTTATATAAGGGAGCCAGATTTGAAAATAAAACCACTTTTTGTTTGTAGACACAATGATGAACATATGGTCAACACCTGGAATTTATAGACGACTTTACCTAATAAAACCTTCTGAGACATTCCAAGAATGACAACAAAGTGATGGCATGGAACAGAACTGCCAAAGGTAATCTTCTTCACCTTCTGGTTCTTTTAAAGCAGAAAACATAAAACTAACAACTTAGTGCCCCCCAAATGCTTATGAAATGTGCATTAAAGAGGTGGGAGTACAACTTCCCTGACAAAGGTGCCATTATATCATGACTGTGAGTGTCTTTCTGGATTGTCTCAGAGCTGGTTTATGAGGAAGATGACTGATTGGTAAGCATACTATTAAAAAGTAGAGTAAGATAGAGTGCAAGATCAAGTTAAAAGATTAGAATGTTTTACTTAGAACACTTCTATAATGGAATGCTTGCTGAAAGTGATAAAACCACAAACAGCATTGTCCTTTGATTTTATATAATCTATTAAATGGAACTGCAACTTAGGAACATGTCATTTGCAAGGTGACAATAGGTTCAACATACACTTTAAAACTGAAATTCCAAATTAGGGTAAGAGAAGCTGATGCAGTCCAGATTTTAAAAATACCATTAAGGTATCAGAAAAGATATATTTTAAGATATTTAAGATTACAAATGTAAATCAAAATAATACATCGACAGTATTTTCAGTATTTTACAGGCCTTTTACAAATAATAAGGCTTATTTTTTAAAAATATTTTTATTTATGTATACAAGGACTGGAGTCTAAGCCAGAGGTATGGGTGGGAGGATGGCTGAGAGGAGTCATGAGAGGCAGAGAGGGGAGCAGAACAGGCAGATCTCCTAAAATACACTGCTTGGGGGAGCATCAGGCAGGACAGGAGAGGTCTGCTGCGCCATGTGGGTCACCTCCCTGACTTAGGGTTGAACTCAGGCAGCAGTGACAGTAGCATGATAGTGCTGACACTTTATCCCTGTACCACCAGAGAGGCCATAATATAGTTTATTTTTGTAAGTAATCAACAAAATAAAAATTAACTTTAATCCTGATTCTCTTCAGGTTTGGACCTCAGTAGTTTACATCTAAACCAAGAACCAATATACTTTTAATGATATTCTTCAGTTCCCTCTTTCCTTTTCCACAACCTCTTCCTTTTCTCTAAGAGGTTAGAGTCAAATGGAAATAAGGAAGAGGTTATTGCACCCACAAACATGTAAAAGTAAAATAATCGACTATTGATTAACAGGGCTAAGTGCTATAAATACCTCAAAATTAAAAAAAAAGCATAAAATAACATTTCTCCCTATTGTATCTTTCAGATAATCAAACAGTTGATACCCTTTACAACTATCAAATAATAAAATAACACAAAGAAAATTGTTGCTGCAGCACACAGAAGAGAAGAAACCACAGACTTTTCAGAAGAGCTGAACTTATGAAGAGGTACAGGGGAAGGGTCTGCATACCAGATTAACAGAAATAGAAAGGGCTCTTTGGTGGTGAAGATGATTTGAGGCAGGGTTGGATGTAGTCAAGAGCCAAAAGTGAGTAAACTTTGAATTACTTTCCCTTTGAATTCTTTTCAAATAGCTTCTTATGTTTACAAAACTCTTCTATCAGAATCAAAGGAGATGGTATTATTTTTCATCTATTTTGACTTACTAGTTTTCTAAAAGAATTTATAGAAGTTACTCACTGAGGAAATCACCATTGAAGAATTTAATTTATTAATGGGGCCTAACCTATCAAGAGGATACTGTTGTTGTTTTTTTTTTTATTCACCCATATCCCACCCCAAATTTTCGTTCATCCAAAGGAATAAACACTAAGATAACTTACAAAACACTAAGAAACTTACAATGTTATCTTTATCACAATTCAGTAGTCATAAGCCACTGTTTGGTATCTAATGTCTAGTAAACAAATTTGAAATATTAGGAGCTAGAATTTCAGTTACGAAAAATGATATTAAATGGAAACCTTGCAGGTTTTTACAGTGTCTTCTGTTACACATGTGTCTTGTGTTTAGAATTCCTTGGCTTGATATGTTCTGATTAATTTGGTATAAATTTGAATAACCCTTATAAACTTTAAAATGAAGACTTCATAGCAAAAACTAAATACAGTTCTTTGGCAAGAATTTAGATCTTTAGCTAACCATTTAAAGTTGGGGTAAAATAATAGCAAATAAAACTCAAAGGAAAATCATAGCAAAGAGTGACCAAAGAATTAGGAGGAGAGTTTGTAGCAAATACTGGTCATAGAAAGCATTAAAATTTCTTAGCCAGTGCCAGTCATTAAAGTTAATGGAAAACTCATAGCACCTGCTAATAACTGAAGTCAATAGAGAATTGATAGCACATGCTGATCAGCAATGTTAATGGAAAATTCTCACGCCAAACTGCTGGTTTTCAGATGTCATCTTAGAATAGCAAAAAGCTGTAAGTGTGAGTTTTGACTCTTATGTTGACATTTTCTATTTCTTTGTATTATCACGTGTATGTGATGTGAAATGGGCACAGCCTGTTTTGGCGACAGGGGTTAATTATGACTCCAGATGTATTTGCAAAAGTGTGTTTCTTGTGACGTTGGTATGCAGAAAATAAAGTGATCACCTGCTAATTGTGCATAGAACCCCTGAGAGCTGTCTAATAAGTAAACTAACCCGCATATTTGAAATTGTGAAAGACCCCTTTTAGTTCTTAGCAAGTATCATATGCTACTGATTTTCTCTATGCAGAAGGAAATCAACAATCTCAGATAATATGTAGTATGAAAATGTAACCTTTTCTGTCCTCTAAGTAAAGAGGAGTTTTTTTACACTTGATCATAGCTCTGAATTTAATTCCTGATTTTTCAGATTTTCTGGGTTTAGTCATTAGGTTAACTGTAAAGGATAAGCTATTCAGTGATCAAGATGATCATCCAGGTAAAAGTATTTAGACTACCAGGAGTTATGTGTAAACACTAAATCAGAGTAATGGCACACCTTTTACTGCAATCTCACAGGTTAAAGTTTTCCTAATTATTTCTGTCCCTTCCAGGTTATTTACCTGTGACTTGCCTATCTTTCCTATTATGCTATACTCCATCCTATTTGTGTACTAAAAATTTATTTATCCTTCAGTGTCCAGCCTTAATCCCACTTCTATTATGAGACAGTTTTTGATTACCCCAATATTGTTTGTTTGCATTAATGATCATTTTCTGCATCGCAGTTTTGGCATTCAGAGGCTCCTGTATTTTGACATCTATGGTTATCTAAAGTTAATCAGCCCAACCAGTATGTCACAACTATACAATAAACTCCTTTTAATAAAAGGAGTCTGGTATTTCTTTGTTTTGCCCACAGTGCATAAGTCTCAAGGGTTTCCAGATAAAGTGGTAACATTGCAAAAACAAGTGAGAGGACCTTTGAAACTAAAGTGAAATGTGTAGGTTTAAGTATTAATTAACATGGTCACCTTGGCCCTCCCTGGTGGCTCAGTGGGTTAAAGCACAACACTAAGAAGCTAAAGCCACTTCCGCAAGAGTTAGATCCCCGCCGGCCCAGGAGGGGACCACATGGCATGGCAGACCTCTCCTGACCCACCCGCTGCTCCCCTCAACAGTGTACTTTGTTGATCTGCCTGTTCTGCTCCCCATTCTGTCTCTGGAGAATCCTCTCACCAACCCCCTGCACCTCTGTATGAATAAATAAATAAATAAATCTTTAAAAAAGTAATTAACATGGTCACTTAAAAAACTTCAGAGCTTTTCCAAGTAACATGAGCCATATTAGCATTAGTTTTCTCATTCAGTAAAATGGGAGAACCCCTGGACTGTCCACCTCCATGTGGTTAGCAGAAGCAGATGAAATGGCACACATGAACAGTCTTTGCATGATTTTAAAGACTACTTCATGCATGGTCAGGTACTCAAAATTATGGCTTTTAGCTGCTGCTGCTGAGGGAAGATGGAACACAAAACCTCCCAAATATGTAATTATAAAACAAATAATATAAGACAATGTAGAAGCAAAAGGAAAACAAAGTGAAACATGACAGTGAGTGAGGTCCTATAACTCTCTTGGGAGAAATGATCTGTGTACTGGAGCCCAATATATGGCATTAGCTCCATATGACTAACAGTTCACATTTCTATTAAAAAGCCAATGTAAGTGAAAAATCAGTTTTAAGGGCTAGTATGTTGTATTTCATTAATTGCTCTACTTAAAGCTTTATTTTTGTCCTCTACAGAACAGAATAACCTTCTATAGAATAAAGATTTATGAGGACCAATATGTGAAACTAAACTTATTAAATATTGACCTAACACAATTTTCTTATTTTGACTAAATGACAAATAAGAATAGCTATAAATCTCAAGTTCACATACTATACTGAAATTACAAAATAAAAATTAGATATATATGTAATGAAAGAAAAATCATAAATACAGGGTATAAAATTTAAAACAGACTTATTTAACTAGGGTACAAATCATCTTTTTTTAAAATATATTTTTAAATGATTTATTTATGCATACAGAAGTGGGGTACAGGCCAGAGGTGCAGGAGTGGTGAGAGGATTCACCAGAGACAGAGCGGGGAGCAGAACAGGCAGATTGGGGAAGTACACTGCTGAGGGGAGCAGCAGGTAGGCCAGGAGAAGTCTGCCTGCTATGTGGGTCACCTCCGGAGTGGGGATCAAACTCATGCTGAAGTGGCTCAAGACTCTCAGTGCTGTGCTTCAACCTGCCACACCACCAGGGATGGCCCCAAATCATCTTTTACTTAACTAGAAGCCTAGGTAGATTTTTTTACTCTGAATGTTGTTAAAGGCAGAGAATATATAATGGTAGACACAAACCCAAATACTTTTTAAGGTCATACAGGCTATGTGAAAGGATTAAATCATAACTCACAGTAAGTGAGGAAGTAGATGTGGGCAATGGAACAAAGACTATCTGTAAACAAAAGAATTCAGATTTGAAACACTGTGTGTGCCATGAAGAAACCTCCATTACAAGTACCTGTAAATTTTGGATAGAGTTCTAGATGTTAAAAAAAGAATAAAAAAAAAAAAGCTGAAAAGGTCAAAAGCAAGAAAAGAAGATCTCCAAGAATCCAGAATGAGAGGGAACCACAAACTAGAGCTATCCTAGTAGCTTTGGAGGGTATAGTGTACCTGAATTTTCATGTCCAGTAAAGATAGGCAATAGGATCTTGCATCTGTGAAGGGCCAAAAGGCCTCCTGAAGAAAACCCCCCATGCCTAATAAGATGGTAAATTCTAGAGAAAAATCATTAATACAGGGAGATAAAAAGATTTCTCTTAGTTTTACCTGGCCTTAGGAGGGGAAAATAATGCCCAGAGAAGTTAGCCATGATATGGAATGGTATATCTTATGACACTAGGTTTAATTTTATGTATCTCATAACATTGGGGTTCAATTTTATATTATGTCCACACTCCTAAGCTTAAATGTATATATAAACAGTGTACAGGACCCTTTGAGTCCTGGGACTTCCAGCAGAAACAACTAAATTACTTTTTGAGGAATATCACTTTAAGTTATGAAGAGCCCACAGATATACTCAGAATCTAAATTTTATAACACTGAGGAAAAACAGTACACATAACCCATAGCAGAATTAGATTTCTAAGAACTTGATAGATTCATTGGGAAAATGTCATAAAATGGGTGAAGTGGTAGTGGGAAGACCATGGGGATTACAACTGAGATGAAAAAAATGTACAAAATGATGTAAAAAAAATATATATTTATAAAATAAAAAAATATGTTGAATTAAAATTGTTTAAAGTAAATATAGTCTTAAAATATTCAAAACCATATAAAAAAGAAAGAATATAGTAATAAAGAAGAAATAAAGTTCAGGCAGATATTCTAAATTTCAAGCTAGAATTTCTAGAAAAAAAAATAGAGTTTATGGTAAGTCTTGCTATTACATTTTCACCAGTTTCCAAGGCTTCACCCTCCACTGCAAATCTCGGGGGTATTTAAGCCTTTTTTTTTTTTTTTTTAATCTGTTCAGGAACACCCACCATAAAAAAAGAAAAAAAAAAGTTTAAGGAATTTAAATGTTCAATGTACACTTTAACAATGGTTAGACATGAGTAAAAGAGATAAAACTAAAAATTATTTCTGAAGCAATTTATTAAGAATTCAGCACAGAGAGATAGAAATGTCAAGTAAAAATTAAAAGACAAATACAAAATAAGAAGTCCAGTCTATGTACAGATGCCCTTCCTGAGGCCTGAAATAGAATAGAAAAGTATTATCAACATTATCCCTATACAGAACAAAGACAGAAAAAGTTTACTGAAAACGTGATTGCTCAGATTTGAGAAGACTGAGTGCTAGGAAAGATAAATGAAACAAATATACATCTTAATGAAACTATAGAATACCCAGTTCGAAGTTCTTAATCTTATCAGGTAAGAATAAGATAGTGTACCCTAAAGATTCTCCATTTAAAATGAAAGAGAGTGAATTTCTGTAAAAGAAAAACTGTGAAAAGAAGTTAGATTTTCATTCCGAGTAGAACTGGAAACCAATGTGGGATTTTGGAGATGTGAATAGTGTTAATTTATATTTTAAAATACCCTTCTAAATTGTGTATGTTATAATGGAGCTTCTCATTTTATTTCAGTGTTAGTGAGATCGAGGCAAGGGAACAAGTGCTCACATGGGCAAGAGGGAGAAGCTGGTCGATGGGTTTGCTCAAGAATTGAGTATGAGAACTGAGGAAAAGTGGAAAGTGAAGGAAGGTTTTGGCCTGAGCAGCTGAGTACATCATGCCACTTAGAGAATGCAATGGGAGGAGCAGGTTGGGGAAAGGGGAAAATTTCAAGACATTTTTGCCCTATATTGCATGTTTTCTATAGATTGGGCAGTGTGATCAGCACTTGGTATCTATTAACTCATGTAACCTCCACCATAACCCTGGAGAAAGATACTGGCATCCTCCTTTGAAAGATGAGGAAGCAAACGTACAAATAAGTGAACTATCTTGGAGCATGCCACTCAGTTGTTGACATCAAAGTCCTTATTCTCAATGAATGCTCTCATTTGAGATATAGATATATAGAAAGAATCTCTAAAAGGAGAAAAGCTAGAACAGTGGCTCTCAACTCTATATATTCATGGTCCATTCTCAAATACTACCACATTTAGCAGAAATCTTACCTGAGCTGAGCTCAGCAACATAATCATCCTATGACCAAGTCATGCCTCATGATGCTAACGAAAGCACCTAAAGCTATAGAACTTTCCTGTGGTTGCCCTTCAGTACTATGTACAACATAAGCGAAACTCTTCAGTGACCTCCACCTTTCAACTTCTCTTTGAGTTAGGAGAGAAGATGCACAGATGACAATATCAGCGAGTTCATCAGAGTATAGGCTACGTTTTTCTGTACTGGCTCCACTGTACGTTTATTACCCAGAATAGTATCTCACACACACCAGATATTTAAACATTATGTGTCCAAATAATTTAAAAGTGTACCCGCTATGACCCCACATGCCTGAATGAAAGGCTTCACTGAAATTGCTCTTCCAAACAAATAAGAAAAATAGAAAAGGCATCAAAGGATTTCCCTCTTGATATTTGGAGCATGGGGGAAGTTGTGAGATTGTCCTCACCACTCTAAAATCCATAAAATGTAGGGTTTGAGGCAATGATCAGTACTTACTGAAGGGCTCAGGAAAGTACTGCCCTTGGTTGAGCGTCAATTTTCAATTAAAAGAAAAGGGTGGATGGAAGGAAGAGGCATGAAGGGGAGGGGAATTTTGTTTTAATGAACTGATAATTTCAGAAAGGTCAGTGGAAATAATTGTTGGCAGGAGGTCAATAGTGAAAGGAAGAAAATTAGGGCATTAAGCAGCTTGTAGAAGCTTGATCTGTACAGCATATGAAGCTAGCTTAGTGAGTTCTGCATCTATAGAAATAGCCAATGAAGATAGATTTAAAGAGCAAAGTTGTGGTTTATTCTTAAAGCTAATGGACTGTAAAAGCTCAATCATAGTAGGGTGTGATGATGTCAGACCTCAAATTATTGCTCAGCATTAAAAAAGAAAATCAATTTCCTTAGTAATTCTGGCATATTTTGAAGACAATTCTCACAATCTATGATTTTTGCCTTGAGTCTTGGATTGTGTAGTATGAGTCCCTCATATTTGCTGCCCTTTGAACTTGAGCAAGTACTCAGTTTCTAGAATTCTCTATTCAGAACAGTACCATGTGGCTAGTTTGCTAAGAGATCTAATTAAGTGTTATTTCTTGAATTTTTTCTTGGATTTGGGAGAAAATTTACGTTAGACAGAGCTCTACATAGATGGTTCAAGATGAGATTTGCAGGATCCCATATGTTTCCTACCTAGCATAGTTATGGTTGTATGTGGTGAGGACAAGTCCTGATTGAGTCTTTTACTCTTAAAACTTTAAATCCCTGAAGCAGTTTGAAAGACTGTTACTCCAGTGGGTGATGGAAAGATTGAGAGGTGCCTCAGTTACTTCCCTTTAGGGAAAATCATATTGGTTCAAAACAGGTGGAAGCTAAAGTTACAGTCTTTGACAAACCTTATAGACTATAAATTTTGAAAAGCAAAAGTCTTTAATCTTTTATTATCACATATTCTTATCATAACCATTGTTGCATCAGGCAATGCCACACTGATAAGTAGAGGGGAGTCCTGGAGCAGTCCACATAATGCAGGATGCTGCTCAAAAGCAAGATCCTGGCCATTTTATTGGTAAACTACTCATACAGCATTAATCATATGAGGAAGTAGAAAAGGAAAAGGAGAAGTAGAAGAAGCAGGAAGCAGGGGAAGGGTGGAACTGTAACTCTCATCTGCTGATAGCTTGGTATGTAGATCGCCTTGATTCCCAATTGTGGGGGGCCTTGACCAGCAAGGTGAGGGGGTAGAGCCCCAGGGACAGCGTGAGGAAGAACTTGGACACATCTTTCGCTGAAGAGAGCTTTTTTTCTTCTTGTTTCTTGTTACAGTCATAGATAGAGCATGAGGGCGATACAGAAAGTACCGGCCGGGGGTGGTCTTGATGGTTTGATGTCTCAAAGGCCAATGGGGTTGAGGGGAGGGAGCCATCGTCATCTTAAGGGAGTCAACACTTATCTTGGGAGCCAGACATAAAACCTATCTCAGGCACCGGAACTTGCTGAGCGTGAAGGGAAAGGGAGTGGGGGAAGGGATTCGGGTGTGCTGTTTTCTCAACCGGGATGTTTACCCTAAGTTCCGATCAAGTGTTGTTTTGTACATAGGAGGCAAGGTCCTGGTCTCGGTCCCCGACACCCAATCAGGATTTCAATCTTATCAATAAGGTGTTTCACTGAACGGCTTCTGGGGTCTTTCCTTATACATCACCCCCCTCCCACCCCCCCACCCCCCGTTTGGCATTCATGATCATACTTCTTCATGCAGACCCTTCCCAGGGTGATCCTTTATGCTCTTAATTGATTTGAAAGGTACCTTGTAGGGTTGGGCTTCTATGACCAGGCAGTTCTAATCTTGCTTTAGGAATACAAATGTGCAGGTAACAAAATGGAACCTGGATAGGCTTCTTAGGATTAGCAGACCCACAAACCATTGTAAGCAAACTGTTTCTTTTCTAATGTTGAAATTCTTTGCCTTTCTCCATAGTTCTTTTTTAATCTCTTAGACAGAAAAATACTGTACTCTATTTATAAGAAAAACCTTGAATTCTCCAACTCATTTGGTATATAGGTTCTCATGTTCTTACTGTGTAAGAGATGTGTATATCAGAGAGTCAGAGACAGAAGAGTATGTAGACATGTATTTACATGTTGTCCTCAACATAATTTATTATATCTTTAATATTTTAGACAAAGTAAAAACCAAGATGATAATATAAATTGTTTAAACAGAATGTTAACTAATGACTGTTATAAATACAGTATGATTTTCCTTATTTTACAAATTCTGAGACATTGTAAGGAAAGGATCTTATCCAAATCTTTCTAAAGAAATGACCCAAGTATTTCTATTGCTACTTTTACAATGGTTCCATGTGGGTGGCCTTTTATTTTGCAGGGCATATTAATCTCCTGTTTTACGTGACAGTCACTACTGTGTGTCATCTCAGTACAGGACAATAAAGTGACTCCAGAGTTTCCTGCTAAACTTAGTGACCAGACTTCTCTCACTGTGACAAATGTTTATGGATTCTTCTAATTACACGTCTGGTTTAAAACTAAGATACCAAGAGAATACAGTTCTCTTTTGTAAAGTTCCCAAGGTTTTTCTATAATAATCAATTACCATAATGAGTTTTTTTAAAGCTTCCATTCATCATTTTCTTAAAATATATAAACTATGGGGATAAAGATAAATAGCCATATCCAGCTTACCCTGAGGCACTCTACCAAAGGTCTCCTTTAAATCAAAATCAACTGGAAAGCATGTTGAGTTTTATTTCAAAGTCAATCCTGCTTAGGTTAAAAATAATGGGTAAAACAAAAAAGGAGTAAAAGAAAATCCATGACAAGTTGGCTTCATAAGAGGACACTAGACAATGCATCATTATCCCTGTGGTTTGTTGTATTTGTTAGTGGGTCTCACTATTTGGCTTTGGTTATGTTACTAGGAACTAATTCTCCACATGGACCTTTTCTATACATTGACCTATCATCTCCTTCTGTTCTTAGAAAAACAATACCCAAACTGGAAGTTATTTGGCATGTGTGTGTCTAAATCGGGGTTTCTCAGTCTTGGCTGGATTGCTATTCTGGGAGGCTTCTTCATTATGGTGAGCAATCTCCTTGTGTATTGTGGGATGTTTAGCAATATCCCTGACCTCCACCCACCAGATACCTGTAGCAGACCCACATCCCCTGAACTGTGGCAATGAAAACAGTCTCCAGATTTAGGCAAGTGTCCCTGTAGAGCAAAGCCCCCTTTCTATTTGGGAATAACTTCTCAAAACTTTCCATAGTATTTGATGGGAGAGACTCTGTAAAATATTTTGGTGGCATAAAAATATTGAATTGAGAAAACAATTGTAAAGAATAACAAGATGATTGGTCACTGTAGCTAAAAGGGGACGAAATCTGGTAAGATTGGGTGATGGTGGAAGAGATGACACTGAAGTCAGGTTATTACTATATTAGTTAGCCAAGACTATCTTTTTTTTTGGTTACAATTTCTTGAATGTGGATTTTCTACCTGATGTATTCTTGAAGTTCTTTTCTCCCCATTTCCCTCCACTCTCTTATTTGATCATTTTACATCTCATTCTTTATCATCAACTCTAGGGTTGTTTCAGTTTTTATCTCTCTCTAACTTAAGATCCTAATTCAAAATAGCTTCTGTGCATTTGTACCTCAAATCCTCTCAAGCTATATTGTTTCCAGGCTTTTAGGCTCTCAAACCTGTGCTGTTAGACATAGAAACAAGGATTTTTAGGAAAAAAGAATATATATTGCTTACCTTTGCTCTTATAGTTTATTTTCAGATTATTATAGTCTACTTTTTACTTGATAAGGCAGAAAATATTGTACACCAAGATTGAAATAAAATTTTGTATTTAATTTTAGTTTTGCCTTGTTTTAGCAGTACTATATCAGGCATCCCACATTTCTGCATTTGTCTTGTTCTGTAAAATAAAGCTTCCTCAAAAAGTTCTTCTGCAGCTTAAATAAGATACTATATATACGGAGTGTGCTTGTGTTTGTGGGGGGTCACCCAATAGCTGACATTTAATATGAATGTAATCAAATATATTGTTTTCTTTCCATTGTTGCTACTGCTGCTACCTTGGATAAGGTTCCTGATCTTATCAGTCTGGTCTATATTTTCTTCATAAATCACCTTCCTACCCGTCAGTCCCATGTTATTGTTCATGGTCTCCTACTAATGTACATGAAATTGCCTGTTTTATCTTACCCTTATTACACTCTGTGTGCTTAGTCTTTCTCTCCCTTTTTCTTCAGCTCTTGCCTTTACTCTCCTGACTTTCATCTTTGTCTTTTATTACTTTGCATGTTGCTTTAGTGTACGGTTCTATGGTTACTAAATATATGAATAGCTTGTTAGTATATTTATTGTCTGCTTGTGTTTATACATTTGTGAACTGTCTGATCTTAACTTTTCTCTTTTCTGTGTTCTTTTCTCATTGATATGGAAACGTTTATATTTGTTGAAAAAGTGTTTCAGTTTGCAAATGGAGTTTTTAAGTGAAAGTGGAAAGTAACAAAATGAGACATTTATAAAATTGAGCATAGTAAAGTTTTTAAATCACCCTTATTTTACCTATAATAAAAGGATAAATTGCTTACTTTAAATAATTTGTTTATATGTGAATACATAGAAAGAATGAATAGAACTACAACATGTTAAGGGGGTATTCAATAGAACTATAAGATGCTCAAGGGGATGAAATTAATTTTTATATTTCTTTTTTACTCTTAAGTTTCTCTTAAAATGTAATGAAGTGTAATGCTTTTGCAGTCAAAACAAACTAAGCAAATGTAATTTTTTTTTAAAGGCAGATATGCAAAATTACTTGCAACTGCAGTTTTTCTTAGTTGGGGTTTAGCAGGTTCTCTACACATTGGACACTCAAAAGCTGTCCAATGGTAGTGTGAATAATTCTAATGTGATTTCTTGAAAGTAATTTTGATATCTGGGGTTTTCAATTAACAGCATGACTGTATACTGTAGTGAGACAGTCCTCCACAAGAGTCTGGTTTAAAAATGGTAGATTGAGAACTAGAAGAATAAAGCTTGAGTTCTGCCTTCATTTCTTATTAAGAACATTTTCTTAGATACAAAGTCTTCTCTAGATATTTAGCATGTTTCCATCTCTTCCTTATAGGTATGGACTCAAGAGAAAAAAGAGAAACAATTAGAAATACACTGCCCAGTAGTATTACATGTTTTCTATTTTATTTTTATTTATTTACCTGCAAAACTTTGTTTTTTAATGAAGTGTGGTATAATATTAAGTCATACTACACAAAGGCTATTCCCTTAAAATATTGCATATGTTATTAACATAAAAACTATTTCTCTATTTTTTCATTACTTGTTGACTTCTTAATTCTGAAAACTTCTCATTTACTCTTCTCTCATACTTTTCATAGAAATATTTTAGATAACCCTAGATGGAATCCTGAGTTCCAAATAGCATCTTTGTGGTTCCTAGAAATAAGTCTAAACATGGATTGTCCCAATTAACCTTAAATTGAGGATGTCACCTACGTAGCTGAGGGAAAACAAGAGTCATCTTAAAGGGTGGGTATAAGCTACTTGAGCTCTATCATCCCCCTGTAACAGTATCTTTGGAATATCATAGTCCCTTCTAGACATAATTTTTAGATAAATGATACATGATTTGGTACTTATTTATGGGGGGAAAATGACCGGGTTGCCTCAAAATAAAATATATCCTATGACAATGACTTATACAGAACATTGAGTTTATGGAAAAAGCAGTGGTCCAGAGAAATAACTTCTTTATTTATGTCAAAGATTTTAAAAATGCTACATTTAATTTTAATATCATGATGAGCAGTATTCTTCCTGCCTGATAGGCCTCATTACACTGCTGCATGTACAGTATTTGCCTTGTTTAACAATTTTTATCAATCACTTAAACACAGACAGTGCATTTTAAAAAGTCCAAAAAATGTGATGTATAGAATACAGTTTTTACTCCTGCGAATTTGCTCTCAGTTGTGAAGAATAATGAAAAACAAAAACAAATGTATTGTGGTACATCCTGTACCTACCTATGATTTAATTTATTCAGCAACCAAAGACAATGTGTGTTAAAATTTTATAAAAACTGTAATTTTTATTCATCACAGAAATATCTCTCTACTTTTCTTCTTAATAATTGCTTTTCTTTACCTACCTAATTAGATTCATTAAATTTGTGTGAATATCATCTACGATTCACTTTTAGACTTCGCTGATAATGCATGATATTTTTCACTAGTGTGATGCATGTTCCATCAGGGGCCTCTTTCTAAGGATGTAAAGCATGTAAACAAACACAGTAGTGAGGTGAAGAGTTCTGAAACACCAAATAATGTCTGAGTCAACAAGAGAAAAAAAGTTATGAATCAAAATCTTTCAGTTTAATAGAATCTTTCATAACTCAAAGTACTGCATGATTCTATTATTTCATTTTCACTATTCCTCTTTTAAATATTCGACTGTAAATTTTATTAATATTTATCTCTACTTTATCTTTATTCATAAATATTCATAGCACCTTCTGTCTCAAATATTGGCTTTACAATTTTTTTCTTGTACTATCATATAATGCTTCCAAATAAATTTGAAAACACTGGCCTCAGATTAGGTGATATTAAATGGATATAAATATTGGTCCCAATTCTGATTCTCTTCAAATACTATAACTTCTCTGCTAAAATATAACTATTTTAACTAAGCATTTTAATAAGAAGTTGTGGTGAAAATAAGAATACATTTCTTTCTACTAAGAATTTGTGGCTTCATGACAATGAAATAGTCAAATAGTACTTATTTTTATTTTTAATTCATTTATCATACTTCCATCCCAGTAGGATATAAGCTACTTAAAAGAACAGGAACTTAGTTAAACTCATGGCCATAATTATAACAATGTTTTGGTATAAGGGAAACCCCCATAAATGCAGAATTAAAGTGACCTATATTATTCACATTTCTAAAACACCTTAGCAATTCTCATTAATTAAAAAATCTTTTTTGTTTCATTAAAATATATTAAAAGTCACTTCATTCATATTGAGGAGTCTTAAGACAAAAGAATACCACCATAATTCAGTCATATTAGAGCTCCTTTTATCTTATTCTTCCATACTGAAGACCTATTAGAAAATAAAAGAATTTGTGTGGATCAGTGATAAAACAGTATTAGAACCTTCTGGGATAATTCTCTAAAATGCTGTACAGTGTTTTAACCATGTGTGTCTCAGGGACTTAATAGGAGTTATGCAGCTAAAACTAGTGTGTAGATTTGCATTAGAAAAAGTCCACTAAAATATTTAGTCCTTCTGAATCCTGCTCTCTAATGCAATGTTGTCTCTCTGGTTTGAGAAAAAGATGTCAGCAATAACTTTTTATAACAAAACAAATAGAGTCTCAGCACCTTCCTGGTCAATTGTAAATATATGATCTTTAATAAAATAAGTATAAACATTTCTTTGCCAAAATACATTAGTTATGAGCTGCAATATGGCCATTGTCCTATATTTCTTCTAAATATAAGGTGTCTGCTGTACCAGATTATATGATGACTTCACAATATGGGCAAATGTTCACTAGAAACCATGAGGTGGTTTCTAATAAAGCCAGCTATTACATAATATAAAAATTATTACACAATAATTCATTTCAACAATTCCAAAATAGGAAATATTTGAAAAAGTGAATAGACTTATACATTAGACCCTCTACATTTTTTGTCAGTATTTTAGCTACACTCACAGGTATTTTATTATCTTACAGAATATCAGTGACTGCAAAGTCCAACCTTTTTCTTTTTCCCTGCAGATGAATGAAACTAGAGATAGTGATTAAAATATTTTTCCTAATTAAAAAATCTATTATATGTGGTTCTAAAGTCATCATTTTACTTTCTGTATCTTATTTCTAAAGTATATTTGAATTCATTGTTATAAAATTTACAGTTTGTTGGAAAGTGTAGACTTTACCCTATTCCCACTCACACTGAAGTGAATATAAAATGATTCAACTGTAATCCTGCTAAGGCTTTGTATTCATAGAGAATATTCATTTGTTATTGAGCAAGTTTCATGATTGAGCAAGGTTTCAGATTCACGAAGAGTCTATTTATAGTGACATGACAATATGTAAGAAATCAGTGTGACAGTCACAGCTCAGAGACAATAAACTGCTTTGGCCATTAGCTCTGAGCTTGACTGCAAGACAGGTTCTTTTATATCTAATAACCTATAGAATCTGTTTAGTTCTTAAGCCACCCATCCAGAGAATTGCTTGTTATTATCTGGAACCTCCATGGGTAATAGGCAGTAGAATCTACTCTGTGAAATTGGGATAGATTATTTGAACCTGAAGTAAGGTCATCTTTGTTCTTTTTTCTTTCTTTCTTTCTTTTTTTTTTTTTCCTGTGATAGTGCTAGACCGTTACCACTCTTCCATAGTGAAAATTCAGAGTTTGTCACTTGAGGAAGAGAACATTATAGGTTATATAAGAAAGAGGACCTATAGAACACAGTTGATCCAATAGTAAGGGGGAATCTAGTATGTAGTTATTTTAAATTTTGTCAACTATATTTGGTGAAGAGTTTGATTCATTTCGATATTAGAAAATCATAGTTAATGGTAACTTTTAATTGTTAAAATGCTTATTGAAATTAATAAACGGTGTATATCTATTTCTTGGTGTAGTTGAGTAAATCATTTATAGTAATTATTTTTAGTATCTTCATGATGCTCATGTAGTCTGTAATACTTATATTGTGCAATATAATACTGCACATATAATGCATGGTATCTATTATTATATACAACTTCCCTGCATTATTAAGGAAGTAACTTCAACTGATGGAATGAGATCCAGCAAAATGTTTTCTGAAATGAAAACTTATCAATGATTATTTTTTTCTAATAGTGATACTTATATGTGCAGAGGAACATGTTAGTAAGGTTCTTCAACTTAGATCAGTTAAATCTGGACAAGTGGACTCAGCACCAAAAGGTAAACTTGTTAAGCCTTGTTAGGTAGAAAAAAAAATTACTACGGGGTTGAGTCAACTGTTAGTAGTCTTCTAAGATGTTCTCTTTCTTTCCTGGTGATCTATTTCTCAGGTTGTTCCATGGAGAGGCACTTATTTGTAGTAGAAAATAGCAAGGGTTGTAGAATATGTTCATGGCTTACAAACCTGCTTCTACCCCTCAATAATTTGTGTGACTGAGTAAGTTGCTTAAACTCTCCAAATAGTGAAAATAGAGTAATAATAATTGTTACCTCATCCATGCAAACCTCTTAATCCAGTGGCCAGCATACAGTAAATGTACATTAGATATTATTATTATAACATCATTAGGCTAGTATGACTTCTTTGACTTGTCTGTGGCTAACTCAAGTAGTATTTTTGCTGTTCTTTAATTACATCCCCAGATTGCTTTTGTGAAAAATTTTTTGTACTTATATTCCTCACCATTTTTGATCTATCACTTGCTCTTTAAGAAAATGATTGACAAGCCCAGCCTTACAACCTTGACTTCTGATATGATAATTTATCTTGGTTCTCTTGACTATATTATTCTCTGATTTCAGTTAATTCTGCTTTACCAAGTAGCAATGAACCATATCTTTTTGGTCCATGTCTTAGATCAGACACACAAATATTGTCATAATTTATGTAATAATGACAACATTTACTATATTCAGTCCCAGGTCTGGTTAGGAAACTATCGCTCAAAGGTATTCATTGGCGAGACTGTTGACACAACTATGACATCAGCTATGATTATCCCAACTTGAAAAAGAATCCCAAACTTATTACTCAGTTCATTGATCAGAGATTATAGCCCCAAATCAGTATGTCATTTATCAAATGTTTATATTTGGAAGGAAAAGAAAAAAAAAATTCAGTTATAGTAATTAGTCCACGTAAGTCTATCGCTGTGATTTGGAAAGATTTCTCAGTGTTTGCCACAACAATAACATTCATTTATCTCTGTCTCCTGACCATCTTTTTATTATAGTTCTAGCCACTGATTGTAGAACCTGGATTTAAAGATATCACTTTGTAAAAACTCTACTAAAAACTTTTGGTTAAGCATTCACAAAGGTGTTGTGATGCCATTTTATTTTATAAATCTCAAACTTTCTGCTCAAAAGTCCATGGATTTGGAGCAGTGTGTACTTGTCTCACAGAACTTCAAAGTTCTGCCACTGTTGTAAGAATTTGTACTGTGCTGCAAGTTGTTTGAAATGAAGAGGAATTTAGGGTACAGTAGTGCAGTGTTTTTATTAGGGATCAGCACCTTTGAAAGGGCTGAAGCAGAAGTGGGGTTGGGCAAAGTCTAGCTCTGTCATTGGATGTTGGCTACTTTGGAAGGGCAAACCTTGACCCTGACAATAGGAGGTGGCCTAAAAACAGCAATTCTTGCAGTAAGACAACACGTTTTATCTTGGGGATCCAGACAACTGATTATATTTTGGGCATCAGATCCCTAGAACAGAGCAATGCATATAGCATTCTGTGTTCAATTGCTTCTGCCACCTCGTTCCATTAATCATTACCACCTCTTGTCCCACCTGGCCTAATAATTCCAAGGGAGCTAGCAGGTAAGCTCTGTGCTAACCTGTTTGTGTAATTCCTTTATGCAGCTGAATAAGACTGCTACAAACTTCTAGGTCTTATGGTTAGTCTTAGTGTCTGCTAACATTGAGTGTGTATCTTTAATGATACTGTGGTGTACAGAACCTTAAAGTGTTTTGTCCATCATTTGTCTGCAGATATGGAGAAACAATTTAAAGCGCAGCATAGTTGTCAGAGGGAACAAAGGGAATCTTTTTTAAAAAAAAAATCAAAACTTTCTTACTGCATTTATCTACAAATCCCATATATTATCTACTAAACTATGCCACCTTCATATGAAATTGCACAAATACCACATCTGTAAAGATAAGTATTTTAATTTGGCATGTTGATATATTGACACCATACTTTCCAAATCATCCTCTTAAATGACACCCTCTGTTTCCATTTTACCTTTCACTTCCTTGAAAAGGCTTAATGACATTGATAAGAAACAGTGAAGAAATTGTACATAACAGGTAGGAAATCTCAGCAAAGATTTGGAAGGAAGGGAGGAAGGAAAGAAGGTAGGAAATCAAACAGTCTTGGAGTTTGCACAGTATTTTGTTGGTAAATATATGCATTAAATTTGCCAGGTTAAACTACTGTGTTTGTTGTATTAAAAACCTTTTTGTCTTTCATAAAAATTTCTTGACTACATAGTCCCAAAGAGCAACCTTTAAAATATGTCATTAGTGTGAATTGATAGTCTCCCTACCAGCTATTCACTCATTTTATAATTTACAATATACAGTGACATGCAAGTGGATAAATAGTAGTAGGTTTTATTTAGTTATTTTTTGCTAGCACAGAACTTTCACATCAATACAGTTAAGAATTTCATCAGCTACCTGTTATCAACAAATTCTTCATTTGTTATCACTGTCATTAAAACACTTATTAGCAAGTTGTATTCAGTATAAATTTTACACATAATCCATCCAATTTTAATTCCTATTGATGTTTTTTTCACAGAATGTTGTTGTTGTGTGGTATGTTCCCTTACTGCTTTTCTCAGGACTCATAAGCATTTCTATAAAACACTATTACTGCAAACACTATTACTACAAAGTTATATTAAGATTTTTTATTATTTATTTATTTATGCATACAGAACTGGGGTATAGGTCAGAGGTACAGGGGCAATGAGAGGATTCACCAGAGACAGAGTGGGGAGCAGAACAGGCAGACTGACGAAGTACACTGCTGAGGGGAGCAGCGGGCTGGTCAGGAGAGGTCTGCCATGCCATGTGGCTCTCCTCCGGGGCAGACGGGGATCAAACTCATGCAGAAGTGGCTTAAGCTTCTTAGTACAGTGCTTTAACCTGCTGTGCCACCAGGGAGGGCCAAGATTTTTAATTAAGAAGAAGCTTTACATATACTTACATATTTTTCTTCTATGTTGTATCCCTGATCTGAGATTCCCATCTTTCCCTCTGACAACCATGCTGTGCAGAACTCAACTGAATGTGCTGGCTCTGTTCCTCTCTATTTCACACATGGGACCTATGTTCGATAGGGTCTGTTTTGTCATCAAAGATTATCAGGATAACCTGATCTTGGTGAATGACACAACTGTCTGTCCAATGCATAAGAATAGAATTCTCTGCCACCATGATCAGTCTTTTTCATGGTATAATTATAATGTACGCTAGCTACTGGTTTCTCAAAAATCTACCAATCTTGTTGAAATATATCAAATAACTAAGGTGGATTATTGTAACTGTAGATGTATAGGTAGCCCCCCCACCGCCACACACACACACACACACACACACACACACACACACACACACACACACCCAGCCACATTGAATTGTAATCTCTTAGAGATGGAACCTAGAAATCTGCTAAAGAAACCCTATAGTGACCCATAGGCATTTGAAAATTTGAAAACCATTGAAACTTATTTTTAGTCTATGACTCAATATCAAAGAACTCTTGATAATGTAAGGACCCTGTAGGTATCTGGTCACAATGTTTTTGTCAGTATCTATTTTGAAGTAGCCTCTGCTCCAAAAATACTACAGTGGAAGTTTTTGTGTGTATGTATGATAGGGAGAGAAAACAGTAATCCAAAGAGTGGTTCAAAAGCAAATCAAACAATTACTTAGGCCAGTAAAGTAACAAAATTCAAATTGGCAAAGATAACCTGAATGTAAATGACTTGTGGGTTCCTGAGTTGAAGCTGACTAAGGAGGTAGAGTCTCAGTTTTCTGTTATTAGTCCTATTGCTTGAGGCAGAGGATGCCCCAGGCTCTAAGCTCATGTAGAAGGCTAAAGATCAGGCTCTCTGAAAGAAGGTTTTATGCAAATTGTGAAGCTAGGGAGGCAGGATAAAGAACCTTTCTGTGACCAAAAACTGAGCTATGAGAGAAAAAACATTAAGTCAAATCAAAACAAACAAGTCTCTCTTCAGAATGACTCTATAAACCTAAATTCTAAAACAAATGAATTACCTGCAAAGGGAAACTGCCAGCATGATTAACAAGATCAGAATTTAAACACGGTTTTATTTTAAATAAAAATAATATAAAGGATCCAAATTGAAAGGGTAACAATCTCTGCCTGTCTGTCCCATCTCTCCCTGTGTCACTGCCCTCCCTTGTGTCTTCTCCTAGTTTTCCAGTTCTCATTACTCTTCTACCTATCTGTATTCACAGTCCTGGAAACAGGTCTATTAAGTCATCTTAATGTGGGCCTTTCTGCTGGTGCAGAGGGTTAAAGCACAGCACTAAGAAGCTAAAACCACTTCTGCATGAATTTGATCCTGGCCTGCCTCAGAGGTGATCCACATGGGGGCAGACCTCTCCTGACCCACCCACTGCTCCCCTTCACAGTATACTTCTACAGTCTGCCTGTTCTGCTCCCCACTCTGTCTCTGGTGAATCCTCTCACCACCCCTGCATCTCTGGCCTGTACCCTAGTTCTATAAGCATAAATAAATAAATCTTTAAAAAAATTCACAATGTAATTCAGAGATAATATTAACAAATATTTTACCAGAAAAAAGTAGAGCATTACTTCACTTGTACTTATAGGAAACTGAGATGAAATTAATGACTGAAACTAAAAGTTAGTTCTAAGAATAAAAGAAAAGCAACAAAAAAGTTTTATTTGCTTATATACTTGGTCACAAGTCTAATTTCTCTTTGCTAACACGTGTGTGACCTTAATGATACTGTGGTGTACAGAACTTTAAAGTGTTTTGTCCATCACTTGTCTGCAGATATGGAGTAACAATTTAAAGCAAAAAAAAGTCTAAGCTTTCTCACTGCAGAGCCTACATTTTGCATATTGTACCATCTCCTTTAGAAGTAAAAGTGATACAGGAGATTTTGTTATTTCCCCTGAGTCACAGTCAACCACACAGGGCTCAACAGCAAATCATATCTCAACTGATTGCTGAGGAGGTGACCAGGAGATAAACTGACTGAGGAGACCTAGCCATTCAGAAAGCAGTGACATGAATTATCTGCCCCCAAGTGATGTCTTTTTATGTGAGACATAATAACATCATTCCAGAAAATGGTTTTCATGACCTCGTATGTATTGGATATCCAGGAATTATCTGCATGAAGGCATTGACAAGAAGATAGGTATGGTGGCCTGGACTTGATTTTCACATTAAACATGATAAAGACATGTAACACATGGGATATTCAATAAAATATTTTTTTTTTAAAGATTTATTTATTTGTGCATATAGAACTGGGGTACAGGTCAGAGGCTCAGGGGCGGTGAGAGGCTTCACCAGAGACAGAGCGGGGAACAGAACAGGCAGATGGACGAAGTACACTGCTGAGGGGAGCAGCGGGCGGGCGAGGAGAGGTCTGCCACGCCATGTGGTCACCTCGGGGGCAGGCGGGGATCGAACTCATGCGGAAGCGGCTTTAGCTTCTCAGTGCTGTGCTTTAACCCGCTGCACCACCAGGGAGGGCCTCAATAAAATATTTTAAAGGTACCTGAAAAGCAGTAACAAAAATTGCTTTTTATAAATTCTAACCTCAGTTTTTATATCAATCTCAAATTCTACCATAATTATATTTAGTTCTGTGATAATATGATAAGTAATACTTATGTTGCATATAAACTTGCACACATTATATGTACTGTTTGGTTCTCTCATGTTCAAGAGGCAAATACTTTTCCTGGTTTTATCACCCACATTAAATGGGAAGGAATCTATTACAAGAAACTAAGATTGTCTTAGAGTAGACTGTAGAAAGCCATTAATACTCCTTTGATTTTTTTTCTTTCACTCTTTTCTTCCTTATTCATTTCCTTCTTCCATCTTCTTTCCATTATTTTATATTCAAATTTTCACTGGAAATTCATTACATTTTTCAAATTTTTACTCTATACCACTTAAGTGTCTTGCAAATATAACATCACAGAGACACTTTAACCTAATATGTATTACTTTTAAAAGCATTACACAAAGAATTGTGTGAATATGTGGGCTGCATTAATTTTGCCTGAAATAGAAAGGAAAGTTTAGCAGAAAAACTGTAAAACTACCTGGGGCTTGGATAATTTGTATATGTTTGCCATGTAGAGAAGTAGGGGAAGATTGTTCCAGGGTAAAGAGGGAGGTGGTCTATGAAGAAGATACAGATATGAAACAGCATGTTTTCAAGCAATTATAACAAAGTTAAATTGGATTCTTAGTAGCAGTAACAGTTTATCAGTTTGAGTAGAGTGAGATGCTCAGTTGTTTAATTAAACGTACTGTGCAGATGTGTAGGTGTGGTTATACCCTGTAATGTGGGTGGGCCTCACCCAATCAATTGAAGGCTTAAAGAGCAAAAACAAAGAATAGAATGCTAGAAATTCTGCCTCAATACTGCAGCATATAACCCAGTGTGTATTTCTTCCTCTACCATCAGTTTGCCAGTCTGCTCTACAAATTTCAAATTTTCCAATATCCACAAACACATAAATCAATATCTTAACCCCAACAACCCACCATACTCTCTTTTCCTCCTATTGGTTTGTTTCTCTGGAAAATTCTTACTGGTACAAGCACAAACACATAGGATTAGCTTGCTATACACACTGTTATGGTACTGATGTACTCCTAAGTGTAACCATATGAGTGAGGTAAAGATAGAAACTGAGATTTCTTTAAAAAATAAAATGTTTTGCTTAAGGCCAGTCAATTAAGGATGGAGTTGTGATTTGAACCAATTTTGTAAGACTCAAGTTCTTCACTTAAAAATTAGACTGTCCCACTTCTTTAGAATAGAAGTTGTAGGGATCTAATAATATTCAACATTTATATAATGTACTCAAAATGAGAAAGTTCAGCCCTTCAGAACATGAAAGACAGAATGAAGATCAATGAAATTGCTTGAAATTAGTGACATAGTCTTTTTGATAAACTACTTGATGGTTTTTGACAATCTTCATCATTTGCCTGCCAGATGGCTTCTCTTAGACTTAGTAAGCTTATTGATTAAATCGAAATCCCTTCACTTACGCTTATTCCTTGAGTCTTTCACATTGAAGCATGATATAAAATAGTTATTGTTTAAAGATGAAAATTATTATAATGAGATTGGAGAAAGACAGAGAAGGAATTTTTAGTAGGTTTTATTTAACAATAACAAACTCATTTCTGCTGAAATGTATCAGTTAGCTACCCTGTCCTCAAGAAAGTAATAATCTAGTAAACATGCCCCAAAGTAGTTATCCTATAGAAAAATAGGTAAGAAATGTCAAATGAGACTTGGAGATACTATTCTTTTATCAGGAGGAGACATCCTCTGTGCTTAAAAATATTAGCAAACGAAGAAGTAGATGCTTTAGAACTAAGATTTAAACATCATCTTTTTTGCTCCTTTTTGTTTTGTCGTTGCTTACATGGTCATGATTTGAATTGTTTTAAAAGAGAATTTCTTGCAGCAATGAAATATTAATTGCATTATGAAAATAAATTTTCCCTCATTTTATCACTTCCCAAACAGAAAGACTTTGCTGGTTCATATCACCTAGTTCTTGAGATTCTGAACTGTGCTTATGGGACCTGCTTCCTGACTAATTTCTTCTCACATTCACTATATTTTAACTTTCACTGCCAGATTCATCTTCCTTTCTTCCCCATTCCTCTTTTGAATGGTCAAAAAGAAGGCTGGGTATGAGAGTCAAAAGAATGTTTTTGGAATTCCATAACCAACATGAATTTACTGTATATCTTTGACACAGTCTATATTCCTATAATGTCAACATTTTGTTGCTAAACTGCATACAGTAGATTACAATTAATAGTCACTCTCTTAAATTTTTCAGTGCTTTCTCATTCCACATTGTATAAATTCTCAAATAGACGTTAGCGTGAAAATGACTGCAATTTGGTCCTAACCTATTTGTCCGTGACCACTTGGGCTGCTATCACAGAATACTGCATGGGTAGATTATAAAGAGAAAATTGCTTCTTCCTTTCTGAAGACTGGTGTTCAAGTCCACGTGTAGGCAGATTTGGTGCTTTGTGAGTACTCATCTTCTGATTCATAGATTGTCTTCTTTTTGCTATACTCTCACATGATGCAGGAGACAAGAGAACACTCTGTGGTCTTACTGGTAAAGACTAATCCTGTTCATGAGGGCTGTACCCTCATGACCTAATTGCTTCCCAAAGGTTTCACCTCCAAATACTACTGCAATGGGAATGAGATTTCAGTATAGAACTTGGTGGGGGTTAGGAGCACAAACATTCATTCTGTTGTGGTAAGTTTCCAGTCTTTCTCCAGGGTCACCTGAGCAGGAACCCTCTGCTAAACTAATCAAGTGTTGCCCTAACAATACATCATTTTCCCCCATCAACTTTGATTCATCTGAGATAAACAAATTTTTTTTTGACTAAAGCTTATCCAGCATATGAGATCCTTTTTTAAAAGAACGAGATTTGGAGTGGAGGTGGGAAGACAGTCAGAAGAGGGAGAAACATTATGAATATGGCATAGGCTATAGGTTCTGGAAGGGTTCCATACCCTTTACACATCATTTGAACCCCAATATTCAGGCTGTACACATTGCACTCTTTAATCATCTCTATTCTCTTTTCTTGCTTATTAAAATACCAACTCCCACTTTTAAATAACACCTCTACTTTGAAGATTGGCAATTGTATCAAGCCCATTTTAATATTTTTCTCCTCTCAATTCCTCTAGCACTTATTATCTGCACTAGTCTATATTATATAGTGTTTTATATAGTTACTTAAGATGACATATGTATATGATTTTATGAAGTATCTAATTTGACTACTAATTTCCTGGGTATTGATGTCTTTCAACCCCTGCTCCAATCCAACAGTGTTTTTATATATACAAGTATTCAGTATTTGCTTATTAATTAATATCAAATATAATTTCCAATATTCTGTTTCAGTGAAGACAGATGGCACAGACTTTATTGTATTCTATTTAAATATGAATTGCCCCAATTATAATTTCAAAGGCACTAAACCCACCCAATTAAAATTAGACACTTTTTATTTACATGTCATGTAAAATGTATTAAACAAACTAAATTGGTATGAATAATAGAATTCTAAAATTTAATGTTCATGAAAATTATGGGATTCTACCCTTTTTTTAGTTACTTTTCAATACATTTATGTGAGGGTAATTTTGTTAAATGTTTTACTAAACAATCAGTTCAATGCTTTTTATAGTGCCTTTGCCTAAAGAACTCTAACTTTTAAAATAGAGTGTTAGCCATATGAAAGAAGTTATATTTCTAAATGAAATGTCATTAAAAGCAGAAAGAAGAAGAGCATTATGAACCATGTCTTAAAGTATCCTTCCTTCATTTGTACTGCAGTTGAAATGTATTTCTTAAGCCCTTGATGTGACTATATCAGCAAAATATAATAAATTAACATGAGTAATCCTTTTATTATACTATATCTTTTTCACATGAAAAGCATATAAGTAGGCATGAAATACCATGAATTTTCTCCCCCTAACTGCATTATATAAAGAACTGTCATAGACATATGAAGTGCTTTTAATCTGAATGAACTTCATTAGCTTTGGATTTAGTTGTGCATTCAGGGTACAAGTTGAAAGGTCTACCTGTTTTTTCAAGCTTTTCTTGAAGCTTGCTTGAGCAACACAGGAGATATAAAGATAGGATAGGTGTTGTAAGAAATAACTGTAAGAGAAAGAACTTTTGAACATTCACAGATATATTTTTTAAAGATTTATTTATTATTTATGTATATAGAACTGGGTTACAAGCCAGAGGTGCAGGGTCAGTGAAAGGATTCACCAGAGACAGAATGGGGAGCAGTATAGGCAGATTGAGAAGTACACTGCTGAGGGGAGCAGCGGTTGGGTCAGGAGAGGACTGCCGCACCATGTAATCACCTCCGGGGCTAGGGATTGAACTTGCACTGAAGCAGCTGTGGTTAGCTTACAGTGTTGCATCCTAACCTGTTGCACCACCAGCGAGGGCCCTCACAGAGATCTTTTTAACAAACGGCCCATTTAATCTAAAATTGATCAGGATTTGTCTTCTGGGGAACTTCTAGATAGGCCCTCAGGGAGTCTCCATCACCTCCAAGAAGCCCAGACCAGGCATGAGGTGTGAGAGCTGATGGGAGCAGGAAGAAGTCATTATAGCCATGGCAGAAACAGCTGACATCTCTCAAGGTCTTCTTCTGTGTCAGGTACTATTCTGCAATATACATGTTACTATTGAAGCCTCACAAAAATGTGTGACATAAATACGGTTATTTTCCTCAATGTATACATCTCATATGAAAGCCAAAGAGGTTAATTTACCCCAGCCTGTTCTGTTAGGTACAAGTGGAGTTGCAATTTGAATCCATATAGTGTGACTCCAGAGGCATTCTTAGGTTATGGTAGCATGCAAAGTATACCACATAAATGCATGGCAAAAAGACAAGGACTTTGTGTTCAGGAAGTTTGCATCTTATTGAAGAGTGATGGCTATCTAAGGTACTACTATGTACTTCTTATGAGTAAAATGAAAAACTAAAAGTAAAAAAAAAAAAAAGTGTTTAAAAACAAAGATAAAAGTTGTGTCCATATGGGAGATAACTCTGCTAAGCCTTATGTTGCCCTGATGCCTTTAGAAATAGTGGTGGCAGGTGAAATACAGGCACATGCAAATGTGTGTGTGAGTGTATTCCTGTTCTTAAGAATTCTCAATTTGATAGGGATTTATTTGGGTAAGTAAATAAGTACAATTGGCAATCAGAATAGGGGAATTAATACATAGAGCACAGAGCCATGGAAGCACAAAGGATTTTACCAATACTGGTATTCAGAAGGCCTTTCTGAAGGAGGTGATGATGTTAGACAAGGAATAAGTAGTAGTTTCTATGTCTGATGGTGAGAGGAGGAGGGGGAGAGATGCCAAGTACCAGTAAGTGTAGAAGCAAAGTCAAATTGCTGGATAATCCAGGGTACATTCAGATAATGCTGTATGATCTGCTATAGATAATTTGAAGGACACTCAGGTGGAAGAAAAGGTATGGTGTAGGTGAAAATAAATCATGCACTTAGGTTGAAAATGAAGAGGTGAACTTACTATAATACTTGACAAACCATTAAATCTTTAATTGGAAACTATAGAACTCACCTATGGTTTTTCTGTAAGGGATCTTGCTCAGAGAAGTGCTAGTAGATTTATTATATGGAGCTCCAGGAAAGGGGAGACACAATACAGCACTGGGTGTCCAGTCTACTAAAACTAATGAAAGAAATTATTATAGCTGGAGAACTCCCATAATTCCCTTTCAGATTCTGTGTCAAAGAACAGGACAGAATTAAACACACTTTGACATGTCAGTCTGCAACACAGGTATTTTAGTACATTTAAATATTTCGCTGTTATTACAGAAAGTGGGATGTCTTTTAAATAAAATAATGACCTTATTAAACCACTATTATTAAGATATGTACAAGCTTCAACAGCATTTTTTGATGATTAACTGAGTCATATATAGTGTACATAATAATGTCTGACATAATTGTTATTACTGTTATCATTTTTATAAGTAATAGTAGTGTCCCTGAACTAGGATACTTGTCTAATTTAGCAATGCTTTATGAACAACTACAGATGTTTGCAAGGTGCCTGATCAGGTTTGTGGATACAGTGATGCCTGTCAGTAGAACTAATGGAAATTCACAGAGATACTCTAGCATCTGCCATCAATGAATTTACCATTTCCAAGTACAGAAATCCACCAGCTTGCTTAACAAGTTTATTTTCACAGGTGCACATTCACAAATACGAATCCCATTATAATTAGGAAGAACAACATGATGAGGCTACTTGGCACTGAGATCCACAATAAAAGCAAATCCTGCTGTCTTTAAGCCAGTGGGTGTTATCCTTGCCTAAGAACCCTAGGATCATGCCCTTAATTAGCTAATTACTTAGAAATTAGAAAGGAATCACTTAACGAGAGCACACACCCCATGATACAAATGACATGAGTGGTGAGTAAATTTATTTTCAAGAATTAATAAAGAGTGTCAATGAACTACATATGGCATTCATGTGTAATTAAAAACAAATTAGTGTAGATAAACACTAAACATGCCAGTAAATTAATCTTCCTAATTAAAACAAAATATATCCAAAATTTTTGATAGAAAACACATGTATTTTCTGTACCAAATATAGAAATGATTTCCCTCTGTTTGACTCAATATTTGTTTAAAATAATCAACAAGATTGTAGAAATATATGAGGGACAGTTCACTTGCTGAAAGACCTTGGTCAACAATAACAAAAAACAACCCCCCTCCTAATTTGTTTTGGCAATTTTCCCCTCTGCTAATTAAACACAGTTTACTTGAATAAGAAAAAATAATCTGCTTTCAGTGGTGCTTCTGACTTTTTTTTTTGGAGTTTTCTGTACAATAATAAATACAACATTCCAGATGTATAACAGGAAATAGAATCACTTAGATTTATGAAGTACTCTCCCTTGTTTCCTTGCAAAGGAAAAAATCCTGAGCTTGGTGGGCTATGTTCTCATGTTAAAACAATCATAGCGTATGCGCTCTGTGAAACTCATGGTGAGCCTCAATTAACAATGAAATATTACCAATCTAACTGCTGAAGAAGAGTAAGTGGGGATATAACCAAGTAATAAGTGTGATACTCCAGGGGAAAATATAATAAATTCTCAAATCAGCTATGATTTACTAATTTATTTGAACCTCATTTTTACTAATTTTTGGCGTCATCAGTGATGGCATGTACTTATCTATTTGCATACTTATTTAGTTAGTTACTTAATAATTTTCTCCACTACTAATTGAAGTAATCTATAGAGGCACAAAAATAAAAGATAAAAATAAAATAATAAGAAAGCCATAGAAGTTGGAAAAAAATCAGGTTAAATGAGATAAAATAAAACCAAGTCAAAAGTTAATACTCATTATAATTTCCAGACACATTTAATAATACCAAAGTACATCAATAACTAGAAGATATCTTTTCAGAAGAAATAAAAATTCCCTTAGAGGAACAACCAATAGACTAGGAGTTGATTTCTATGCAGCAAAAGTACAAGCCAGAAGACACAGCAAACTGCCTGCAGTATGCTCCCACCTACAAAACTTTTTTCACCCAAACTCAACAGAACTGTTTTTCAAGAAGAAGAAAATATTAAAATTTTATTAGTCAGGCCCTCCCTGGTGGCACAGCAGGTTAAAACACAGCACTGACAGGCTGGGGCCACTTCCGCATGAGTTCGATTCCCGCCTGCCCCAGAGGTGACCACATGGCGTGGCAGACCTCTCCTGACCCGCCCGCTGCTCCCCTCAGCAGTGTACTTTGTCGATCTGCCTGTTCTGTTCCCTGCTCTGTCTCTGGTGAAGCCTCTTGCTGCCCCTGAGCCTCTGGCCTGTACCCCAGTTCTGTATGCACAAATAAATAAATCTTTAAAAATAATAATAAATCTTAAAAAAATTTTATTATAAATTTTATTTATTATTATGCACAAATAAATAAATCTTAAAAAAAATTTTATTAAAATTGGAAAAAGCAGATCCTCATTTAAGAAAACTCTAAGCATTGAATTTTATAATAGATCAAATGTTCTAAAATAGGAAGTTTAAGATATATAAAATGACAGTAAGCAAATCTTTATTATCAAAAGTACACAGAAAATATCCTTTTAAATATTAATATATGCAAAACAAGAAAATGATAGTCATTATCACTGTTGCCTTTTAGCAATGAATTGCAAGTCCAAGACTGTGCATGAAGACAAAAAAATAAATAAATAAAAGATTGTAAAAGTAAAATAAAATGAAATCATATTTCTATCTTAAAGCAAATGTAGAACTCACTTGTTAGTAGTTTAAAGATCAGTAAACTATAGTTAGCAAACCTGAGGCCTGCTTTTATGACTTTATTTGCATAAGCAAATAAAGAACACCTTAAGTCATTCCTGTTATTTTACCACTACACATTTAATTAGTCGATGCTTAAAAACAACAGCAACAACAGCAACGAAAACCAACTCATCTAGCTGCATTTGTGCTGTCACTGTAGTACATAGAGTAGTTGAGTGAGATAGACAATGACCTGCAAAGTCAAAAAGTACTCTAGAATGGACCAGCAACAAACACAGAGAACAGACACAGAAACCCTAATACATGTGCACCAGGTTGTAAGGCTTTTTAGAGCACCACTGTCTTTAGTAACAAAAGTCAGTTGGGGGGTGAGGTGAGGACAGGAAGGGGGAGTAAATGTTTATTGTCAGGAAAACTGATAAATTGTGTGTAGTCACACAGCAGAAGATTGTATCAGGATCTAGAAAACTATTCAGGTTCAGATATTAAATGCTTTAGGCTTTGTGGGTTACCTACAATCTCTTCTACTTGTTTCTTTTTTTTCCCTTTTTTTGTAATCCTTTAAAAATGGAAAAGAAACATTCTTAGCTTACAGACCTTACAAAATGGGGGTGGGGTAAAGTGAGATGGGATTAGAAATTAGACATGATCTGTGGGTCAGATGTGGCCCACAGAACATAGGTTGCCAATCCATGCTATGTGACACTGAAAATCAGGGAGTGTACATTATACCGTTTTTTAAAAGGTAAAACAGAGCAACCAAATCTAAGTAACATATTTTGTTGTGATAGTCATTGTGGTAGAGGAAGAGGAATGACTATAAATACGTCCATGAAATTTCCTTAGTCATACTCTAGTTCTCAAGTGGAAGAATCCCTGAGATATTTACTATTTTTTTTTTAAAGATTCATTTATGCGTACAGAACTGGGGTACAGGACAGAAGTGTGGTGGGTGAGAGAATTCACCAGAGGCAGAGTGGTGAACAGAACAGGCAGATCTACTGAAATACACTGCTAAGGGGAGCAGCGGGCAGGTAGGAGAGGTCTGCCGCACCATATGGGTCAGCTCCCTGGCTGGGGATAGAACTCATGCTGCAGTGGCTTCTGAGAGCTTCAGAGTGTGGTGCTTTAACCCATTGCGCCACCAGGGAGAGCCCAATCTTTACTTTCTATATTTCATAAGTCACATATATGTTTCATACATTCTTGTTATATTTCAGATTTGTATAATTGAAAATATCATTGCATCCCTCAATGATTTATGCACGCACACACACAGCACACACACACAAATATACATAGACACACATGTATCTACATATTGCCATAAAATTTTAAATTTTGAAATACTGGATAAAGGAATATACTTCCTGAAGTTTAAAACAGTTCATAAGATTATGTTTATATGATTCAAAACAAAGCCTCAATGGTTATATTGTATAGCAGGAGTAGTTATAAAATCTGTCAGGGTATGTATATATTTTTTAAATATACACATTACGCAAAGAAATTATAAAACCTCAAAACTATAGTTCACCTAAAATAAATACGGCATTGTATACAGGGTGTTGGCCTGGTGCTAAGTAATTATGGGAAATAACGTGAATGTGATCCTTAAGTTATACAGGCTTATATCAGGTTTCTGCAAAAACCATATAAAATTCCTCTTTCCAAGGGTCTGCAGGGGAAACACAGAATATTAATTTCATGGAGTTCCATTCCAGTATTTCTATAAGAATTATATGTCTGGATAAAGCAGTTACTACATACTAGCACTAATATACTTGAAAACATTCCATGAATTGAATAAGAGTATTTCCATCCAAAAAGTGCCAAATAACAGGTCACCTCAAGTGAATGGAGAAAGGTATAATTATGTGTGCATTTAATACCTGTAATGAATTTGACTTTGAAAGCTTTCCATTGTTTATATGTCATATACTGGTTATAAATAAAATTTTAAAAGGTATAGCACAAAGAGAACATTAAAACTTCAAAGATTTTATATACATATATATGCTGCATTTGTTATGTTACGATGACATACTATATTATTCAGTTATATGAGATCTCGACTGCCAAACAAAATATATTTGTTCAATCTGAAACTATGGATTTATTTTTTCTTTCTGTTCAAATTATTTAGATTTAAGGTAGCATTTAAGCTACCTTTAAGCCTGATGCATGACCAGACAAAGGCTTAAAAAACACTCTCATACTACAACTTAAATTATGAGTTTATGGAGAAAAACATCACTTTATAATAAATTGAGGTGATAAAAACTTTGTCCTTTAAGATTTCATGGAAAATATGAAGTAATACTACCTTATGTTATTCAGATAAACTGAATATATTTCATGAGGAAAGCTTTTGCTTAAAAAAAAATTGTAAAAATAAACTTATGGGCAGTGTTGTAGATCCCCAAAGACACATTTTTAAGTTTATGTGCAAATGATATTTAAGAATTGGAATGAATAGCATGGTAGGTGTCTCTCAAGTTAAGACAACAACCTATGTAATAGCCCTGAATTTGTGGCCTTTTCCATAGATTTGCCCTTTATTGATTATGTTGGTCATTGCCAAGAATATTAAAAAGACTATGTATGTATTCACAAGTCACTAAAAAGAAAAATCTATTAATTACATACTCAGTGTTTAGAATATATTGGTCACAAAGGTGAAAAGATAAGTCATTTAAACTTGAGAATCACTGCATAGTTGGTTAAAATAATACGCTACTAATACACAAAACTGTAAGCTATATTATGAACAAGTTTATATTAAAATATTTCATTGTCTTAATCGCTGTTTTCTCTACCCCCACTTTTTCCAACCAAGATCGCCAAAAATGTCTCTTTATAATATCTTGATAAATTTATATTGTTTTCTGTTCTTGGATATATTTGTAGTAAGTATAAGAGAAAATATCTTAATGACTGTGTTTAATATATTCAGCTTTATGCCAATGCAGCTATAAAATGTAATTAAAAAAAAAATTTGATGGCATAAAGGGACCCAGGAAGGCAGAAATTCTTAGGGCCCACAAAAGTCATAATGCAACTTTGAGATTGTTAACTAAGCACTCTCAAAAATGAGAGTAATCCTAAACAGTTTTTTCAGTGGCATATTTTATTTCATTCCTGTCATTCACTGTTTCTTCTATTTTCCTGAAAGAATATAAAACCTTCCCCAAATCTATCATTTACATATAATTAGCAAACCTACCAATTAATACTTATTTTAAAAGAAACCTGTTGTATTTACTTTTAAATAGCATATGTTTTAAAAATAACCTGATTCACAAATACATTCACATCAAGAAAACATTTTTTTTTCTTAGCAGGATTTTAATGACTGAAATTGCACTCAATAAATAAATACCTTTAATGAATTTGTTGAACATTCATATAGTTTCCAATTGGAAATGACGGTAACATTGTAATAGTAAATATACTTGCTGTAAGTTTGTCCTTATCTCAACTTCAGAGGAATTTCTAAAGTGTACTTATTGGTTCATGGGGTCAACACCGTTTAAACTTGTGATTAACTTTCCATTTTGATACTTTCAGATCTGCAGAAAAGTTGTAGGGAAAAAAATTTTAAAAAATGCAAGAAACTACTCTATGTTTCTTATCTAGATTCATCAGTTTTGTCTTATACCCCGTTTCCCTCGCTTTCTCTCTCACACACACACACATACACACACATACACTCACTCACCTACTAGCACACTTTAAAGTGAGTTGATTAAATACCACCCTTTGACTAATATATACTTTATATTTTAGTGTGATTTTTTTGAAAAGGAAGCATCTAAGGGTGTTCTATAATAAAACTACAATCTGCTTATAAAAATCAGGGTTTAGGGCTCTCCCTGGTGGTGCAACAGGTTAAAGCACCACATTATGAAGCTCACAGATGCCACTGCAACATGAGTTCAATCCCCAGCTAGGGAGCTGACTCACATGGCGTGGCAGACCTCTTCTGACCCGCCCACTGCTCCCCTCAGCTGTGTGTGTTTGTCAATCTGCCTGTTCTGTTCCCCACTCTGTCTCAGGAATCCTTTTACCCACCAAACCTCTGACCTGTAAGCATAAATAAATAAATCTTAAAAAACAAACAAACAAACTGATTATCCCGTTAAAAGAAAATAAATCAGGGTTTAACACTACTCTCACCCATTACACAGTCCATATTTAAATGTCATCAACTGCCCCAGCAATGCTCTTTAGAATTCCTCACCCCCATCTCCTGTCTCACAGACCAGAATCCAATCCAGAATTTAGTATTTTTTATTTAATTTCCTTTAATTGTTTCAGTGTCATTCTCATCTGTATAATTTTTAGGTTTTTATATTTTTAATCAACCAACATGAAATAATAAGGCTTCTACTGGATAAAAGCATTTAAGTTCAATTTTCATGTCTCAATAAGATTGAATATTATTATTTTATCTTTCTGATCTGGGGATCACATTATACATTTTACTCTTATTTAAAAAGATTATTTATACATATGAGAATGGGGTGTAGGCCAGAGGTACAGGGGGTGTGAGAGGATTCACCAGAGACAGAGTAGGGAGCAGAACAGGTTGAGCTTCCTGCCTGGGAATTGAACTCAGGCCACAGTGGCTGGAGTTAGCTTGATGTCACTGAGACTTTAACCCCTGGGCAATCAGGAAGGCCCTAAATTTATTCTTTATTAGATTATAAGTGATGCCAAATGCTTTTTTGTATATACAGCTGGTTTTCTTTTCTCATTATTTTGCTTTTATGTTTCCTTTTCTATAAAGACCTTTGTCTTGTCTTTTTTTATTGATATACAAATATTACTTATTCCTATATAATACAGATGTTAACTTTTGCCAACAAATATTTCCCCTTACATAATTTATGACACTTGATGAGAAAAACTTTTCATTCTTACATAGCGATACAGATTCCATCTTTTAGTTATTCTGTTTTTTGAGTAGTTTGGTTTTAGTTCAGTAGAGTTCTCTTTGTATTTTTTTCTTCTGCTACCTCTTGTTTTATCCCCGTCCCTCAGAGCAAGGCCTTCTTACTGACTGGGAAATATGGCTGCTGTCTCCCCAGGAAGGTAGAACAGAAAAGGGAAAAGGGGCAAAGGCAGTTCCATCTCCTAAGACAAACCCTGCCTCTGCAAGACCTAAATATTCATTTAATTATTTTATTTTTTTTAAAGATTTATTTATTTATTTATACAAAACTGGGGAACAGGCCAGAGATGCGGAGAGTGAGAGGCTTCACCAGAGACAGAGTGGGGAGTAGAACAGGCAGATCGCCGAAGTACACTGCTGAGGGGAGTAGCGGGGCGGGTCAGGAGAGGTCTGCCACACCATGTGGTCACCTCCGGGGCAGGCGGGAATCAAACTCATGTGGAAGCAGCTTAAGCTTCTCAGTGTTGTGCTTTAACCCGCTGCGCCTCCAGGGAGGGCCCCCATCTAATTATTTTATGGCTTTTTCCCATCGGCTTTTTAGCATTATAAAATATATGGTTGGCATCTAACCTATATTTTCACAAACTTTAAGTACTTAGTTTATTTTCCCACTGACTTGGGAAAATATTATATTATCTTACATAATATAATATTGATATTACATTAATTACAACTTTATATTATATTAATTACATCATGCTACATAATGAGCCAAGTAAGTTTATTTCCAAATAAATATATTTTTTTAAAGATGTATTTATTTATGCATACAGAACTGGGGTATAGTCCAGAGGTGCAGGAACAGTGAGAGGATTCAGCAGAGACAGAGTGAGGAGCAGAACAGACTTTTGAAGTACACTGTTGAGGGAGCAGCGGGCAGATCAGGAGAAGTCTGCTGCATCATGTGGGTCAGCTCAGGGCGGGATGGAACTCATGCTGAAGTGGCTTTAGCTGCTCAGTCCTGTGCTTTAACCCTCTGTGCCACCAGGGAAGGACCCAAATAAATATTTTTAAGAGACAATTCATAGAATTCTAAACTAGAAGAAACTTTTGAAATCATAGGATATGATTGATTCATTAATGGAGATAAAAGAAAACATACTTTTCTGGTGACTCAAACTGATGATTTCTTTTTTTTTTTAAGGAAGTTAAGATTTTTGTTTGTTTTGCATCGTTTTAGCCTTGTTATTTTAGCCTTGTTATTTTAGCTGTGAACTTTCATAAAAGAATTTAGAAATATTTATGTGCAACTGAAGAATTTTTTTCATAAAGTTAAAGGGTAGCAACTGTTTTGGTTTTCCCTTTTATATTTTACCTGGATCACATCTAAATTTGTTTATTCACTTAAGTTCATTTTTAGTTTGATTCAGACTTAAAAATTTGATGCTAAAGAAGGAAAATTTCTCTACCATCCATTAGCAAGATATCTAGTGTATTTGGACTACAGCTTGCTACACATGCACTTTTATGTTACATAAGATAACACATTCATTGCCAGACAGACGTTTTAGAAGTTAAATGAGTTTTAGTATAAAACTGTCTAATGAAACAGGCAAATTTAGACTTGTTTAAATGTCAGTAAAATATTAGGTATGATATGCTCTGTGCCAACCATTTAAAATTGTTTTTGGAAGGATAGAAAATTAATTGTTAAAAGGAGAATTTAGTGACTTACAGTACTTCACAATCAATGTTATCACTTAATGCATCTTTTGGCAATTATTAAGCCCTAGGGAACATGAATATCCTTATCAAATTTGGAAAGACACTAAGAGAAGTAGAATGGACTGCCACTTGCATTTACATGTGGGCATGAACCCAAAGAAAAGTGGGGGAGGGGGAAGAAACATAAAAAATGCCCTCAGGCTCCATGCCTGAGGCAAATCTAATGTGCAGTCACCAGTCTCCAATAACCTCATTTTCTTCATTAATCTGGTGTTTTATTCCTTTTTTTGTGTTTTTGTACGTGTTTCAAATTTACAGACAGCTAGATTAAAAAATATCCATGTGCATTATTTACTTCTTAGATTGTTAATTCAAATGCATAATTAATAAGAAAGCCTTACCAAATTTGTGGAAGAGTTTGGGATGGTTAAGCTTGTAAATTATGGAATGACAATAGAAGAAAATAATTATTCAGCACTATTGCAAGATACTATTCTAAGCATTTTTTAAATTTAATCTTTCAAATGGTTTTATGAGATATTTACTAGTTTTGCCCCCACTTTACAGATCTAGACACTGAAGCAGAACAAACCATTCAGTAACCATTCCATTATCATTTTAGTTTTAACTTCATGAGGAACTGTCTAAAATATCTCCTTTCCATTATTGAGAAAGATAGTTATTGGTATAATTTCACCTTTTAATGTGAATATTTCAAATGTTCCTCTTTTTAAAAATGAGATAAATGCATTGAAAGTATCAACAGGCAAAAATTATTGTAGATATCTGATATAAATTGCTGTCTCAAATGTTGATTAAAAGAGAAAGAATGTTTTAAAATATTTGGAAAATCTGAACAGTCAGTTTCCTGTTATGTAAAGGATTCATATTTTGAGGATTGTACATGTTCTGGAGGTTGGAGGTGAGAAGCAGAAGTCATGTCTGGTGATGTGAGGGATGCAGTGAAAAGGGGCTGGGAGAGTCTTTCCAGGGGAAGGCCTGGGACAAAGGGATCTGTATACCAGAATGTATTGTTTTCTTCCATTTCTTGCCTTCTAAGCCACAATTGAGATAAGCTCCTCCATAATCTTAGAGTACTTCATGAAACTAAGGAAGTATTGCTTTGTTCATTGCCTAGCCAAAAATGTATGGTTATAAGAGTTTGAAATGGCTATTGAGTCAAGGTCAAATCATCTAATTTAGCAGGTTTGCTAGCTGAAATTAATAGTTGACTCTATGTCTATTACTACATCACAGCAACATCGTTATTAAGTGTTCCCAGAAAATCATGTCAGGGATATATTTTTTCACTAAAATAATCACAAAGTTTGTAGTTTTTAATAGTACATGCACTGTGATTATGGTAAGTAAGATATGGATAGTTCAAGGTAGAGAAGGTATAGTAAAGTCAAGTAGGAAATAGTTGACTCTGAGGTTTGAGTGTTACCAGAAATCTCTCTCCCTGCTCCCACTGAAAGTTATATACATCGTCTTTTGGTCAGATTGCATGTGAACACTGAAAGGTACAATATATTGGAGAAGGAAAATAAAATGGAAATAGTTAACATTAACTGGACACTCTCTACTGTCTAGGCTTAGGAAATGTGAATTTCTATAAATCCTCACAGCAACCTATGAAGAAAATTAATTGATAGTGAGGTTAAATAATTAGTAAATTCACATTGCTGTTAAGTACTAGAGTCAAGGTCCAAACTTCAGTTTCAGACCCAAACATTTTATATTCAAAATTTATGCACAGTTTAGAGCAAGAGCCTACAATTCGTATTTCCCCCCTCCAAAAGTTCACTGAATTCAGTGATACTTTGTGGTCTTGCTCCTATGTTGGTCTTCCATTTTCTTTTTCCATAAGGCATTATTACCTAGAGGCAAGAACTTAAACTTTGGAAGCACAGAATACCAACTCTACCTTTATTACTTACTGGCTGGGTAGCCTTGAACAAGTTACTTGACCTCTCTGGATCTCAACATATTTTCTGATTTAGTTTACACAACTCGGTGATCAACTGTAAAGTCCTGAGCTTCTGTATATCACTTCTCCTTAGATTTTAAAGTAATGACATTTGGTGTGACATGCATCAGAGTCTCCCAAAGATCTTTTAAATATACATTTGATGTGTCCCACTTTAGATCTACTGGATTAATCAATCTCCAGTTGCCATCTGATATAAGTATAATATGAGCTACATATGTAATTTAAAAATTGCTGACTGCCACAGTAATAAGTGGTTAATATTAATAACTTTAATATTAATCCTGTATATACCAAATAGTGCCCTTCAATATACAAAAGTTATTGATGAACTATTTTGCATTTTTAACTTCAATCGTTTGAATCCATATTAATTCATATCAGCCACATCTCAAAATATCAGTAGCCACAAATTTAGTGTTTTCTCTGTTGGGACAGTGCAATTATAGATTTCTGTGTGGTTTGGTATTATTTTGGGGAAGGGATTGCTATTTTTTCCCCTAGTACAGTTGGGGTGACATAATATAGTTCAGCCCACATCTCTATCCTTTCAACCTCCTTAAAAAGCTATTATTGGGTTTTCCTCCTCCAAGAAAATACTTTAATTTTATCTGGGATACCACACTATTCCAAATTAACTTTGGTTCATAACACTATGTATATACAAGGGGCACAACTATACAAAAGAACCCCCGAGAAATAGATTATTGGCAATTCTATACATTCTTCTATGTTCCTATTTTTACTTTTACTTTTTTGTTTTATACAAGTATGTTTTCTTTCAAAATTATCTTTGTTGCAGGAATGAAGAGTTAAATGAAAAAAGTATTGAAATGGAATTTGCTAGTAAAGATAGATACCTACCAACATGATCTGTTCATTAAAAAGAGAAGACTAACATTTTATCAGCTTAATTACAAAGTCCATTCAAACATAATTCCCTGTGTGCTGTAGAAGTTGATTCTTTATAGTGTACAGTTATCTTTACCCAGTCAGTACATGAAATAAACTAGTTTCTGGTTCTCAGCTCAAAAAAAAATTTTTTTTAATGTTGTAACAGATAAATATAGCATGTGAGCAAACATGGTTTGCTGCTCAATTGTTCAAAAATGTATTCACACAAACAATTGTTGGGGTAATTATTTATGCTAAAAATATGTGAAGTTGCAGTGACTCTGCATTTGAAGTCTACTATGTGTCATTTGTTTTATTCATGATAAACAGATCATTTAGTTGGAAAAATCCCATCTGCTTAGATATATCTCTTATTATTTATGAGAACCATGTTTAGGAATGCAGGCGGCACATGTGCATAATTAATCCTGAAGAGAATTAGACATTGTTTGATTCACAGCTGAATGCAATTAGCATTAGGAAGTTTACATATGTTGGCAATAACACAGATTAGCAACTAAAGTGCTTGTTAAAAAATTTAACCTGAGGCTGCTGGAGCAGACCTCTCTTAATGATGCTTTAAATGTTGTTGATGAAGTAATAATCAATTTTGTTTTATAAATAGTAAATCAAGAATTTAGGTCTAATTAGCAGTGCTACAGATCACTTCACTTACATATCAGATTACTTGTGATGTGTGCTATGAACTTTCTTTGAGTCTTGTGTGCAAACAGTTGTTATGGGGAAGACATGATCCTATCTAGAAAAGGAAAACCGTTTCCCAGCTAGAGGAGTGGGATGTCTCCATAAGGACTCCTCTAGGAATGCTTAGCCTGAGAGTTCTGTCCTTGTCTCTCTGCAGTTTTTAATTGCAGAAGAGAGAAACAATGCCCTTTCTTTCACATGCAGAGCCATTAGCCAGCTTTACAGACTGTGAAACAGAGTCATCTAATGGGGAGGGAGGAGAGAATGGAAATGACTAAAATGAAGCTGAAAGTAAAATTGAGCTGTAATTGTTTGCAGTTCAACTTTGAGAAGTTCACCATTAATTAAAACGTTTCTGCACCACTCACCACCAGACTGGCAAGAAAGAAGTAAGGCTGCAAGCAAGGCAGCCCTGTAAGCTTCAAAAAATAAGCAGGGCCTTTTTCAGGGACCATTTCCCGTACACAAATGCAGCAGAGTCCCAAGTATGTAGGTGGGCAAACTAACACCCACCATCACTGACAAGTCCTGAGTGGAAACTTGATTCTTCCTGAGCCGCATCATAAATTAACTTTATATATTTTTAGAATGTATAGGAATGTAGGCACTCCTTTGGAACATGCACCCTACTTCATAGTTGTAAGTCTCACTTTGTTTTCACATTTGAATATATCTGAAATGTGCATGCCTCTCATAATGATGGCCATCTTAGCAAGCGGCAACATTGTTCCCCCGTGATACATAAAATAATGCAAATAACATCTTGAACTCAATTAGTATGATCCTGTACTGAATACCTCTTCTGTGCAGGCACTATGCTAGGGATGAAGGATAAATGAGATAATATAACACAAGAGGACTCAAATAAAATATGTACAAAGAGCATGTTCGCAATTATAATTGGAGAATGCTAGCTTCATTGACCTGCGGTTCACAAAGCAGGTGAATGGGAAGTTTTCCAACAGGGTCATATACTTCTAGCCATCACCATTCTAGTGACTCTTTTAGATAATAAGCAGTGACAGTGGATGGGTCTGGAATGTAAACTCAGGAGGCAGGGAGTCTTGTGTGTCTCTCCCTTCAGGTTCCCAGCACTAAGAACAGAATTTGACTGGCCCATAGTAGTCGTTCAGTAGCTACTCACAGAATGGAAGATACCATGCACGTGTTGCCTTTGCCCAGTAAGCAAGGATAGTTTTTACACTTCTAAACAGTTAGGAAAGAAAACCAAAGGAAGTACATGTTATGACATATTAAAATTTCATAAAATTCAAATTCCTGTCTGTAAGTAAATTTGTATTGACGTATACCCTCTTTCATTCATCAGGCTTGTTCTGTGTTTTCTTACTATGAAGGCAAAGTCTTTGTAGCAGGATTTATGGTCCAAAAAGTCCAAAATATTTACTACCTGACATCTGCAGAAAATATTGGCTTACCCATACTCTAGGAGATTGCTATCAGAGAAAAAAGCTATGAAGAATTAGGTACAGGTAGTTGTTCTGTGCCTCATCAACTCCTTCACTATAGAATTGCCTCATTCTTCTCATCCCGCCAGATTAGGAAGCTGGATCCTCATCACTGATGACATACTTGACAATGGGGAAGCCAGACCCCATTCTAAGCCCCACCTCCACCACCCCCACAAGCTATAAATGTCCCTTGACCCTCATAAAAGTAAATTAATTTTGGCTCTCCCGGTAGAAATGCATAAGCTGAATTGTATACATTACAGCTTAATGATAATACCTCCTGGTACATGATCAAATTTGGTACAACTTTAATCCATTTGGCTTCAATCCAAGAAGACCCATTAGAGAAAGTACCAGCTGAATTTCATTATCAAAATACTTGATGTGCTATGTAGTCCTGAGACATGAGCCTAGAGAGTGCTATGCTTTTAATTAAAGATTATCTATTCTGAAGATTCCCTCCTCATTCACATCTGCTGTGTGCTAGAGATTTTCACTTCCCTACTAGGAGTACAATTATTACAAAAGAATCATAGAGCCTGGCCTGGCAAGGCAGGGAGCCAACACAGTTTGAGGGCATCTCAGACCTCGGAGGTATTGCAAGTGAATCAGCTGGCCACATGTTCATCTGGATTCTGGTACAGTCTGACAGTAGACAGAAGGCAGTCATTTAAAGGGAGGAGTATAGGAATATTGGCAGAGAGGACACATGTATGCATGCAATGCTCTCATTCTCCATTTCTCAACAGCAAAACCTGCAAAAGAAAGTAGCTAATTTTTCTGTTATTGTAGGTTTGCTAATATCTAAACAGCATGGAGATAGGATTCAGGTATGACTTATTTGTGGTTAAATGCATCTCCAGTCACTAGTTATGGTACTAGTTATGTACGTAATCAATATGTCTTTTTGATTAAAGGAAGGTAACCCTGGCAAGCAATAATAGCTGGGTTCCCTTAGATATTTCCTTATTGTATGAACTTATTTACTGTCTCCAGAACTGATGATATCATAGTCTTTAGGAATGTACAGATAGGTACAGATGTGCAAGAAAAAAATAACCTCTTCCAAAAAGAGTAAATGGGATGAGGACTGATTGGTAAAAAATAAATGAATAAATAAGTCTTCAAGATAATATAATTCAAAGCTCTCTTTTTAAGGAGTTACTCCTAAGTACAAGTAGTTATTTATACAGTATCTCAATGAGAGTGAAAAAAGATCTAGTCTAAAGTTGCTTCCTTTTCTATTGGCATAAATATTTGAAATTTTTATAAAGAGGATTTTACTAGTGTAGCTTAAGGTGTAGCAATTTCTAAAAGTTTCTATTAAAAAGGAAAGATGTTACCCAGGAGCATTTTAATTCAGTATTCACTCGTTTATCACCCGTTAATATTTCAGAATAAATTAGTTAATAAGGTCATTCGTCTCTTAAACACACAGAGGTGAGGGAAAAGTGTGATCGCAAAGCAGCAGTGAAGCATTGGATTAAATACCAATGTTTATAGTATAAAAGTTTGTCAACAGGTCAAATCTATAGAGTCACTTGCCAGGAAGCTAATAGTAACCTCAAGGCACTTAGAAGGAGATACTAAAAGTGGGGAAAAGATGGCCTTTCTCAAAGACTACTAAGTCCCAGCATGTATTTTCCCCTTCTGCCTTTTAGTTACAGACACATACATTAACACACCCTCATGTGCATGCATGCACAACTCACTAGCTATTTTCCCGCTGGTTTTATAATTTGGTATAGCCTAGTGTCTAAACCTAGCCAGTGAGAGCTGAGTAGCAATAATACTTCAGAAGGGATGGGGACTGACTGGTAAAAAATAAGTGAATATATAAATCTTCATGATAATGTAACTTCCTTCTGTAAAAGGAAGCAGATTTTTCACCACTGTCTCTTCTCCTTCAGTATGCTAAAAAATAAGGATATGGTGCTGGTAATCCCAGAATTTGTTTGCCATGGCTGCTATAACAAAATACCACTGACTAGGTGATTTACACAATAGAAGTTTTTTTTTGTTTTTTTTTTTAAGAATTTTGCTTTCAGGTGTTTTTCATTTTAAAATTAAGGTACACTCATTTACAGCACTATATATAATCCAGAGGTATAAGATCACGCCTCTTCGGGTGTATATTATTGCTCACACTCACAACTAGTTCATTTTATCACAGTTCCCAGAGCCATAAGTCTACGATCAAGATGCTGTTTATTTGGTCTGTGGTGAGGACTCCTCCTGGCTTACAAATGACTGTGTCCTTACACGACACTTCTGTACACACACCCACATCCATGCTCATACATAACCCTCTAGTTTCTCTTCCTTTTTTTATAAGGATACCAGTCCTGTGGAATTATAGGCCCACTCTCATGACTTTATTTTAATTCTTACCTCCTCGTAGTACCTTCCTGCAAATAGTCACATTGAGGACTAGGGTTTCATCTATGAATTGGGAGGGCCACGACTCAGCCCATAACAACCAGCCTTCTGACATTTGCTGAGCATTGGTGGAACACCATGGGATCCTGAGTGACTCCCTAAAGTAGAAGTATATGGTCTCCTTCACTGTTCACCCCTCTCTGGACTATTCTGTCTCGGCCACTTGATTGACATGTTTATTGCTGCATGTAGAGCCCAATTAATAGGGGATGAAAGAAAACCAAAGGGATATTTCCTCTCTTACAACTGAGTTTGAGGAAGTCCTTATGAAAGGAAAAGCTGACCAGGTCACCTATCCTTTTATCTGAATCTCTTTTTTAATGTATTTTGTGTTTAATACTAATCTATACCCAAATAGACAAAGGCTTAGAAGTTATAGCCTCATCTTCATATAATAACTGCCTAATCTATGGCATTTTGGATTTGTTTTAATCCTAGTTGGATATAGATATGACAATACCAAAGGTATAAGTTTATATATGAATCTAATTATATTTCTTGTTTAGTTTGTGTTGCTAACTTAAAATATGGTACTCATTTTTTTTAAAGATTTATATATTTATTCATACATAACTGGGGTACAGGCTAGAGATGTGGAGGGTGAGAGGATTCACCAGGAACAGAGTTGGGAGCAGAACAGGCAGATCGACAAAGTACACTGCTGAGGGGAGCAGCAGGTGGGTCAGGAGAGGTCTGCCTCGCCATGTGGATCTCCTCGGGGGCAGGCGGGGATCGAACTCATGTGGAATTGGCTTAAGCTTCTAGTACAGTGCTTTAACCCGCTGTGCCACCAAGGAGGGCCATTTTTTAAGGTAAATACCTCTGTAAAAGTAAAATTATTTGCTGTAAAACTAAACTGCTCCATGAAAATTCCTACTTTAGAAAACTTAGAAAATAGGGGAGTTAACTGGGTTTCTTTCTAGGATCAGAGAATGTTCTAAAAGTGGATAACAGTGATGTTTATGAAGTTCTTTAAGTATACGAGAAATCATAGAACTGTACTCTTTAAATGAGTGGGATAATACAACATGTAAATTATATTCCATTCAAGTTGCTAAGAAAATGGGGAGTGAGGGTGTGAGGGGTACATGGTTCTGTCCATTGAAAATGTTTCCTTACCATATCCAGCCCCAGAGACTCTGTTAAGTACTCTTAACAAAGGACCATTCTTGCATATTTTAACCTTTACAGCAAGTTTATAGCAACTGTCTAACCCTGAATCACTTCAGCACATACTCTTTTGTAACAGTGGTGTGTACTCATTTATACATAGTAGAATACTCTGAACTCCTGCTCTCCTCACTCAAATAGGAAGAGGTATGAATGTTTTACACAACAAAATGCCTAGAAGGGAAGGAGAGGGCCTGTGCTGGCACAGAAGCTCAGCAGGGCTGGCAGTGACACCTTACCTTCTCACACTGCACTGTTCTGAGCATTTCACTCTTTGCCATATGGCTTGATGATTCAAGTTCTTCAAGTATCTTCTCAGGTCTGTAAGCTTGGAGAAGGGAAGCATTTTGCAGAAGTTTTAATTTGTCTTTCCTTGTACAGACATAGTCCTTATGGGTTTTCCTAACTAAAAAAGTGATGTGGGTATAGATAGATAGATAGATAGATAGATAGATAGATAGATAGATAGATAGATAGATAGATTATATATATATATATATATATAGAGAGAGAGAGAGAGAGAGAGGGAGATCGTTCATCTCTTCAATTACCCAACATCTGTTTGTCTACCCCACCCCCACTAGTCTACTCACTCTATATGAAAAGTACTTACTCTTCATACAGGACATGGTTGCCAGATCACATTCCATAACTATCAATACATTCAGCTGAAGTCCAGGATCATGTGACTGAAGCCTTCAGCATTAGGTCCTACAAATCTCCTTAAAGACAGATAAACTTAAAAAAATTAATTATTGGCCCTCAACCAGCTGCTGAAAACCCTCTCTCAGGGACACAGCTATCTACTTATTATTAGATTAAGTAATGATTAGGTCTGATTACCAAATATGATCATATAAATACAAATTCCCATGAGGCAGCGGCTTCTAATATACAAATGGACAGCTCAAACACACATACATAATAACATTAAGCCCTTACTAACACCTATATGTAATATATATTCTCATAATTTTTTAGAAAAGATTTATTTATTTATTCATACAGAACTGGGGTACAGGCCAGAGATGCGGAAGGTGAGAGGATTCACCAAGGACAGAGCGGGGAGCAGAACAGGCAGATAGATGAAGTACACTGCCGAGGGGAGCAGCGGGCGGGTCAGGAGAGGTCTGCCACGCCATGTGGATCTCGTCTGGGGCAGACGGGATCGAACTCATGCAGAAGTGGCTTAAGCTTCTTAGTGCTGTGCTTTAACCCACTGCACCACCAGGGAGAGCCTATATTCTCATAATTTTTAACAATTTAGGCAATTTTCCATTTCTCCCAGATTTTGCTATTATACAAAAATCCCAAACAAAAAGCTGGCAAATTAAAAGAAAAAAAAACACAAAAAAAACTGGAACTTGAAGAAAAAAACCTAAGTGAAAAGTTCTACAACCTGAGAATTATATAATAAGATAAACTGGTATACTGGACATAAGAAAGCAAAGTCAGCCTTTGTGCTGGATATTGCTAGTGTGCAGTGGTCTCAGTGGAACCAAACCAGAAGGGAGACTGAAGTTTCTAACTTGTAGGGTAGCTAGCCTGAAAACTAAAAGAGTAAGCATGCCCTGTGCTTCTCCTGCCTGAATTTACTGGGTTATAAATGCCGTGACAAGAAGATAGAAACACATAAAGATGGGATTTTCTGCCTTTGGAGTTGTCCCTTACACTATGAGTGTGCAGGGTGTGTGCACACACATCTTGTTTATCTGTTTCACTAGGGTTCTGGTATTATTTAAAAATGAAGATGAATATTAATTATATACTTTTACTAACCCAGTTGAATTAATTGGTCCCTTATATACTTTATGCTGAATTTGATATCCCTGAATAAATGAACACTTGCGTTATGTGTCTGTAGAAGATTCTTAGAATACTAAACAATAATTTCCTTGTAGAAATTGTTGGAATACATGTCTTTTTAGCCTTAGTATCTGGTTTGCCTCAGCCTATATGTTTATTCCTCTCTAAAACTTCCTGGAGTATTGGTGAAAGGCAATGTTAGAGCCCCTACCTTAAAATTTCGTAATCTCCCCATCTCACTTTAGCTTAATTCCTCTTCTTATGTCTCCTTTAGATGTAAAGAATAGCAGGTCATTATTTTTCTATGCTGTTCTTGAACTGTGAGAGTTAGACCTTTCTTTTGTCTATAAATAATCCAAGTTCCTTTGCTTTAACTTTCCTTTATGGTTCCAGCTTTTCAATCCTTTAACAATTTCATTGAGGTCTCCCATTAATATAAATAGTCATTTTCACTTTTTTTCTCTGCATGATTATTTGAAATGGTATTTCTAAAAAGAAATTAACATAACTTTAAATGGTTTTACACTATGCACATTACAGGGTCTAAAGAAATACACTCTCAAAGTTCAAAAAGACTGGTGATTACTTCTGAAAACTTAGGCTAAACTAGGCAGCTCCAGAAAATGGTGTAAAATAAATGATGTAGATTTTATTTGTCAGAACAAAAGATTTGCAGTGATAATTACAATTTGGCAAGTCTATTGTGAAACCACTAGGTGTAGGGGAAAAAAAAAAAAAACCACCTACAGCTTATATGGGATAATAGAAACAAGAGCAATAAACTGCATGAGATTTTTATGGGAGAAAAGTCACTCAAAAATCTAAAATCCTTCTTTCTTTAACAAAATTACAAAATTAGTAGATGAAGGGGAAGTATTTAGTTTAACGTAGGTGCCTGGTCACCTATAAAGTCACTTCCATAAAGTTTTGCTTCAAAATGCAATTCAAGTTATCTATGAATAGAGAAGTAAAACTGTGACACAACTGAAACCTTTTTGCTTAACAAATGCATACAGAGATTTTGAAGATAAGTATCAGGCAAGGGAATATGAAAAGAAACATGCTTCAGTGCCTAGAGAATAAGAGGATATCTACCAAATACCTTGCAGCTACATCTCCCCGGTCAACTTGCCCCTCAAAGGCCACAGCTTTATCCTGTGGTGGAGGAAGAACACCAACAATGTTGCAGAGCCCAGAAAAATCAGTCATATATGAGGCAGAGAAATGGGATGGGAGATGGACGAGCAAGGTTGCATACATGATGAGGGAGAGAATCCCCTCCTAGAACCCTATAGCCAAACCCCCGAGAAGTATAAGAGATTCTTTGGTGGAGCAAATCAAGAACTCCAGTGAGAAGACCCAGAAATGGTGACACTGGAAAATTTCCTGAGGTAAATAACCATGTTGAAAATCTTGCCCTTATACCGAGATTTCATCCATTTTCTCTTTCTCTCTCATTTTTTTTTTTTAATTTGTAAATGTGCTGCCACTTCATTCTGAATGAAGAGTCAAGGAATATCACATTTGAGGCAAGTCTCCAACATGTGCAGTGAGGTAAAGAAAGAAAAGAAACTGGGAGAAAATAAAGACAATATAAGGTCCAAAAATGTCTTTTAAAAGTATTATAAACACTACTATCATCTTGACTGACAAGAGGAGATATTTTACCTATATATTTACCTATATATTTAATAAGATGTTATTATGAGAAGGAAAAATCAAAAATCAAGGAAGAACTGTTGGAATTTAAAATATGACTGCTGCCAGAAATTCTCCAAATATATGAAAAATGTCAAGTAAATGTCACAAGAAAAAAAAAGGACAAATAAATAATATATAGAAGACAAAAGCAAATACATTTAAGATATAAAAATCAGAAATCAAGAACAAATAAAGTAAATCATTTTTGATAAAATTATCAACAATCAATTCAGATGCATTCTTCCCACAACTGAAGTGCCCAGATCGCTGCAGGAAAAGGGCCCACAGCAGGGCCCAGCCTAGTGGAAAAGGATCTGACTAAGGCAGATTGTTGGAGACTTTCAGAAAAACAATAATTAAAAAATGCTTATGCTTCCCCTCTTTCCTCTTTACTTTCTCTCTTCCATTCACTCCATATAATCAAAGTGTAGTTTTCTGCTGATGATAGCAGATGTTATATAAATATTGTTAATATTTTTCACTTCTGGATCAAAAACTGAGTTAATATTACAATTCTTTTCTAATGATTTTTTTTTTTTTTCTGGAGTACAAGCTAGAAGAAGGTCATGAGGAAGTGCTTATGAGTGAAGATTATATTGGCATTTGAAAGTTCTAGAGAGGCCCTGGTTGGTGTTGCAGTGGGTTAAAGCACAGCCCTAAGAGGCTAAAGCCACCTCAGCTTGAGTTCTATCCCCACCCAGGAGGTGACCCACACGGTCACTTCCCTGACCTGCTCTCTGCTCCCCTCAGCAGTGTACTTC
>NW_004567106.1:50315456-50387330 GCF_000260355.1 Condylura cristata | reverse complement strand
CCTCTCACTGCCCCTGCACCTCTGGCCTGAACCCAGTTCTTATATGCATAAATAAATAAATATTAAAAAAAAAACAAAAGTAATGTTATGAGCCTTTTAGTACTTCGTTTTTTTTTTTTTTAGAAAATTGAATGCAATTAAATAAATGCTAATATGAAGAAATGGGTTGAGAAGATTATACTTACTTCTTTCAGCCAAACTGACCAGTTAGTTTTCTTATTTGTATAAACTGAACATTAAGTAGAAACTTGTGGATAAATTCATTTATTATTAGGTGCATAGATTAGGTCACAATTTGTAAAGTGTTCTTTATAAATATGATGTCATTTTATTAGTTTATAAGCACAAAGTTTTATTATGTTTAACTTGGTTTTCACAACTGAAATTTTTGGCATATATAAAAATATAAATCTCACTTAAAAATTGAAACCACATAAAATCCCTGAAGAAATTAGAGAAATATATTTAAGCTATGTCTTTATATGAAGACTTCACATATCTACCCAAGACTTTTCAGTTTTGATTCTTGTTCCTTTTTGCTTTCATGATAACTCTAAAATTTAGGAATCAGGTGATTTCTGTGGGTAAACACGGCTAAGAGATGCTGACCTGAAAGGTGCTTCCAGAAATGCTTGACAATACAGTCACTGCAAACTCTGAACCCCAGGTTCTCTGTGCTCTGGACCTGAGAAAGACAGAGGACTTACCAGGGACAGTCTAAGTTGATTATGGACCAAGACAACTATTAAGGATGAGAACAGTACAATTCTACAAAATAAAGCTACACAATTCTGTAACTCTTTGGACAAAGGGGAATTTTCACAAATAATTGCCTGATCTGATGCAAAATCTAAGTGGCACATAAGCTATTCATGAAAACCAATGGAGAAAACTGGTTGTTTGGCAAATAGAATAAAATAACAACAAAAAATTTAGTTCAGTCTTTTTACTTTTCAAACAGGTTTGTTGCAGTCTCAGTTCAAGCATCATAAAAGTAAACTGCTTTAACCCAGCTTTTGGAAATACCTGTTTTCTTGTTACTTTTGAAGACTTAAAAGGGAGCATACCATTCTGAATTTCCTAGTGACTGCTGTATTTGTAACAAGATGAGACTCTCTTACTTCAGGAAACAGTCAAAAGCAATTAAGGACGACGGTGTGCATCACAGCAGAATACATTCAGACAAACTGATTGGAACATCATACACTATGTTCTTGGCAAAACGTACCAACGAGGAGGAGATGTCACTGTCTTAGTAATCCTATGATGGCCAGAGAAGGACAAATAGTTGTTGTTGACAAGTGTTTGATCTTCATAAGTCTGCAGCTGTGACAAGCTACAAACTATATTTTATTCTCTACTTCTGTGATCCTTCAGCCAGATAAGAACCAACACCTGGCATCTTTTCAAATTTTCTTTCTTTTTTTTTTTTCCTTTTACATCAGTGGCAAAAGTTAAAAAGGTAACATGAAAAGAAAGATGAAACAGGAATACTGTTCAAATTGAAAGACTGTAGTTTCAAGTTTCCGTCCTGTATCAAAACATCTCCGCCTTACCTTCTTTTCCAGTCATCACAAATGATGGGTATAAAGAGATACACAAACATCAGTACAATGCTGTGTGTGTACTGCAATCCAGAAATCACAGCTACAAAATTATACCTGACATATCAAAAACCGACAGTCACATCCTCAAGATTTCCTTCGCTTGTTCCCAAGGACCTTCTTGATTAATAAATCTGACACATAAAAAAGCATCTATATGACTAAAGTGCCAGTTACTGGAAAGACCGTTTTGATCTATTTCTCAACTTTTAGAAGAAATATTCTCTTTTTCATGATTACAGGATCCGTTCACTGACTGCCAGCTTTCAAATGACCACCTCTTGAAGTTTAATTTTGTTTTAAATAAATATTGTATGCATGCAGAATAATTACGATGCTCTAGAGAGATACTGTATAATGACATTGATTCTTTTTATCTGAAAATGCCAAGGCCTTAAGGCTGCAACATCTGCATTTGCCATAGATCTGGGAAGGTTCATTCCATGTGTTAAGTTTCAGAAGGGGCATGCTTAGTTTCATTAAGGTGCTAGTGGTATTTCCTAAGTAGACTCCAGTTTTCATGAGTTTAAAGTTTCTTACCATAAAAGATATCTGATCTAAGTTACAGAAAGGAATTCAGTGACTGTCACATGAATGTTTTACATTTATGTGTGTACATGTAAAACACACTCACTCATGAACAAAGCATATCTTTATTTAAAAAATAGGAATCTAATAAAATTTAGCTGTAACTGTACAAAAATCCTCTTCACAGTCACCTTTTCAGTATTTGTAATATCAAATATTTGTCAGTTTCCTACCAAATTCCAAATATATTATCATGCATATTTTTCATTTATTTAGAAACATGATGAAAATAAGGTAATGATCAGAGAGAGATGCCACTAGTATGTCTAATCTTTCGTTTTCTCTGTTGGATATTTTAAAATTATATGATTGCACTCATAACTTAGTAGCTGTAGGCATTCATTACCAAAGGGTCATTCTATATTAAGGATGCATCCATATCAGACACCTGTTTAAATATATTGACTCATCCAATATTTTGGTAAATCATATACTGCACCCCCCCCCAAAAAAAACACTGACATCAAAAATATTGTTAATCAGCAACCCTCCTGATACATAAATGTTATGTATCATTTTGAGTCACTACCTGTAACTCTTCAGGTGCCTCTTTTATTCTCCTTTTCATTTTTCTAGTAAACCTGTTTTTTTTTTTTTAATGTAAGGAAAAAATATCGTTACTCTTATAACAGACTTAACAAATTATTCGTCTCAACTGTTACTATTGACCAATAGTCTATCAAGGCTGATACCCTCTAATCCATAAGCAATTCTCACTCTTCTACATCCAACACACTCCTTAAGCCCAACAGTTGTCCATCAACCCCACTATTCTTATCCTGGTCCAATCGTGACCATCTATAACCTGGACTGTAGTTCTAGTTTCCTAATAAGTCTTTTTCTTTCACTCTTGCTTTTGGTAACAGACTAACCATGGTTCTGTATCACAGCCAGAGTTATTTTTCTAAGAACAGAAGCTAGACATTTTCGACCTCCACTCACAATCTTCATAATAAAACCCATACTGTTCTCTGTGGCTACTAAATGCCTACATGACCCACCTCTGGTATATTCCCCAGCTTCATTCCAAACTGTCTCTCTTCCTTTCAGTTTTTTCTAGTCTTTGTTAGATCTGTTTTCTTCAGCAAAGAAAGCTGACTCTTACCCCAAGGTCTTTGAACTTGTTGACCATTCTAATTTGACAATACTCAAATCAGAAGAAAGGACTCCTTCCTTTCTTCCCTTCCATGAGGAATTCTTCTCTGGGCACCTTTTTAAAAATGTCCTCTTCAAACTCATATAATTCAATACAAATAAATAAAAAATGGACTGAGGAGCTCGACACTTCTTCTAACACACAGATGGCCAGTGGGCACATGAATAAATACTGTCATCAGGGAAATGTAAACCACCTCACACCTGTGAGAAAGGCTTATATAAAAAATGCTGGCAAGGGTGTGGAGAAAAAGGGACCCTTATACTGTTTTGGAAATGTGGGCTGGCCTAGTCCTATGGAGATTCCTTAAAATATTAAAAATAGATATACCATATGACTCAACAATTTCACTTCTTGGTACTTATCCACAAAATGCAAAAATATGAATTCAAAGGGATCTGTGCATTCCTTTGTATATTGTAGCACTATTTACTATAGCCAAGTTATGAAAAGAGTCTAAGTGCCCAATGACGATGAGTGGGTTAGAAGGTGATGTCCACAAATGTGATAGAAACCTACTCAGCTAAAAAAAAAAAAAGGAAAATGAAAGAAAAAGAATTATTGCCACTGGAGACAACATGGATGGAACTTGAGACTGAGGGAATTATGCTAAGAGAAATAAGTCAATAGAAAGACAAATGCCAGGTGATTTAGAGAAAATAGAGAACTAGACAAAAAAAAAAAAAGAATGATTAAACTAACACTGTAGAATTGAGGCTTACTAGAAGGTGAATGGAAGGGAGAGAATAAAGTGGAGGGGGGCCTGGTAGCCCTATGATGAGGGAGTAAGGATGCTTTTGCTGGTGTAGTAATATACATCCAAAAAGGTATGAAACTGTTCTCCTAAAATGTATCTACTATTAAACTAATATTATGTTCATAAAAAAATACAAATAAGAAATGCCGTCCTTGCACTATTTATCTTGTTTTCTCTTTCTCCATTGAGTTTACTATGATAACTTAAGCCATGCATTTCCTTGTGTATGTGTTTATGGTAAATTCTGACCTCTGTTTAGTTCCTCAAAGTCTACAACTTTCTGTCCTATTGGTTCACATTTTCCAAAAATTGAAAATAGTACATGAACAATAAAAATAGAAAAGCTATGCGAATGCATGTAGAGGAAGTAAATGGCTGATTTTTTATTTACTATATTTTCATGTTTCAGACATGTTAGGTTGGTTTGTTTATGAACAGTTAATTAAGAAATCATTCAGCTATGCTCCTGGGTACTGTCATTTCTCAAACTTTTGATTGCCAGTGTTGTAGTGTTCTGCTTATACATATAAAAGCTGCTACAGGTGCCTCTTTCAACCTTGTCCATAGGGGCAATGATTTACACATTCAAAATATAATAGTTTAGGAGACATATATGTATAGTGATCAAACATTGAAAAGCACAGACAATGTAATTAATGCAAAAACTCTGATTCTGGCCTTTTCTTCTGAGCCCCACAATTATCTATGCAACTGATGACTGAGATCTTTTCATGTATATCTTGGAGGCACATCAATTTTAACATGTCTAAAACTGAATTCATTATTTCTTCCCAGATCTTTCTTTCCTTGTATTTCTTGTTTTAGTAAAAGTTACCACAGTCTTAACAAGTCAGCAAGTCAAAAACATGGGCGTCATCCTATAAGCTTACCCTTCATCTTCCTCCCTAGTCCCAAATCCAAGTCACTTTATTCTGGAGCTTTCATGCTTCTCTTGAACTCTCTGTTGCTGTTGTAGCTGAGAACTTCATCTGCTCAGTCACTCTTTACTATGTGCATTAACTTGAAACCTCTGATAACCATTGATATTTACTCTATCAGAGCAGTTTTTTTAAAGAGTAAAAATTGCACACTCACATGCTTTGTCAACCCAAGAAGTACAAATTAGTTATTGACTTTAAAGTTCTGACTGACTTTAACGGTCTGTTTTCTGTCCCCAGCTAAACTCACATCCCATTGTATGTCCCCAAGGTTTACTCTTCACCCACAATGGAGAATGCAGATCCTCTGTTTTTCCATACCCCATGACACTCTACATGCTTTCCTTAATTCTTGTGCTAATACTCCACTTTTTATAACTCCAAATGACCACTCATTCTTCAGGATTAAATATTAAGGATTTCTCTCTTATAATGTTTCTGTATTTCCACAATTTCTTCAGTCTGTTCCTGTCCTACAGAATTGATTTATGGCTGTGTAGCATATTCAACTACTGATACTAGAATTTCAGTTGCCTAATGTTAAATGAATATTCGTTAAGTTAATGGATAAACAAATAAAAAATTATATTGTTTCCATGTACTTTATCAAGTTGAATTTTTTTGTATATTATAAAAAGCATTTAAAAATAATTTTAAAATGTATACAAAATTAAAATACAAGAGTCTTGGTTCCTTTAAGAATAAAATGACTGTTGCTACTCATATGTAAATTTTCTATACATTTTTTTTCTTTTTTGAACATTCCCCTTCTTTCTAATTCTTTCTGTATCCATTGAGTTAATACTGATTATAATTAATTGTTTGAGATTCATGTAGATGTCACATGGACATTTATAGACATTCTGTTATAATTAAACATGCATTAATGGACATTTAAAACATGCCACAATTTTTTAATAAAGCTTATATCTGTGGTCCACTGCTGGTGAAATGACCCAATAATATATCAGAATGGTAGTTTGTAATTTTGATAGAGAACACATTTGGCTTTCAAGTTTTTAAATCAAGGCCCTTTTCCAGTTGGTTGAGTACCAAATGCTTCGCACAGATTCTCTTTACATATAAGGGTATTATCTATTGTTGTGGGGAGATTTAAGGACAGCCTAACTAGATTAGTTTCTAGTTATTGCCTAGGCATATATTAAAAATTATGTTAAACTGCCAATGGAAAATTTAAAGTAATAATTAAAAATAATGTTTAATCTTCTACCAAGTCAATTTTATTTCTAACTTGACCTTTATTAAGTTTTTGTTTATGTCTTCTTTTTTCAATGTCATCCTCTTTTTGGCATTTATTCAAATTTCTTCATATGTTTTACTGTGAGATTTTCCATCTATGTCTCACATTGGTCCAAGGTCCCATTGTTCAATATTTCACATTTCATCCTCAGAGTCTCCATTCTTTTTTGCTCTATTGGAGATTTGCTTAAGATCTCTGTAGGGGAAGTAAGGGTTCTGCAACTACACAATTTTCAAACTGAAACTCTGCTTTTTGAGAATGTTTTTCATCATCACTTATGATTTTGGAAGAATTGTATTACCATGTTGTGACTATGCATTTAATAGAATAATGTCTTTCACTGAACATATATAAATCTTTCATTTTTGACTGTTTAGTAAATATATTCATCAGTTTTATAGAACCCATATAAATACAATGCTTGCTAGTGTCCAAATGTACTCTCTTGTTCCTTCTCACAAAAGCAGTTTCTCTTACCAATTTTCTTTAACTGTTATACAGACAAGATTCAGTAAGGGATGTTCTTGGAGTATAAGAAAATAAGTTAATGAATATATCTAACTCCTAATTCTGGGGGGTGTGGTGCAGAAATAGCCATATCAAACTGCTAGTAAAAATCTGTTTCTACAGAAGTAAATCTCATTTGCATTATAGGCAAAGATGTTTGTTTTTTACTTGTTTTATGAATGTACCAGTAGCCTGCTTACATTGACTGATATGATGTTATTCTGAAAAGAACCTGGGTATCTTTTCTCAGAATCTGTATGGCAATCATGTGAGTCATCATATGCCTTCCTTTCTCCTGACTAGAGTCTTTCAGTTCTCTGGTGAGGAGGAGTCAGTTTGAGTGGTTTCAGTTGTACCATTGTGAAGTTGGTCTAAAAATTAAGAAGATTGATTATAAATATGATTATATGTATGTCATTTCTCTACCTTCCTATTTTACCTTCCTATTTATCATCTATATATAGATTATAAGGAATGAAAAAAAATTGCTTATTCTCCTCTTCAGGAGATCTGTTTATACCTTGGGGAGTGGTTCATGATAGAAAGAGGGATGCTGAACTTATGTACATCTATATATAATTGCATATGTTGTCTTCCTACTATGTTACTTTGTGTGGTTCATCTAACTTGTTAGATTTTCATTCATAGGTATTGGATTATAAGGCATTCTTGTGAGCATTAAATAGTTTAATCTGTTTTATATTATGTGCAGGCCAGAATTAGGTCCTAAATAAGTTGAAGCCCTTGCAGCAGTGATTAGAGGTTATGTTGTCACATTTTAAAACAGAGTTGTCGTCTCACTGGATCGCAATTAGAGAGGATCATACAGATGGTTTCATTAGTTGATCCAAGTGTTAGCACTCTATTAAACCAGAAGGAGAAAACCCTGTAGTTTCAGAATGAGCTTAATACGATGATACTCAATTTTGTCTGTAAAATTAGGACAAATATATTAATACTCTTCAGTGGAATGTAATCAAATCCAGCATCTCCAAAACATAATCTTCACAGCACACGGAATAAACCAAAATCATTTAAATAGGATGGAACAGGAAAATATGGCCCATTTGCTTGCGAATGGTCACTTTAATATAGAATGCACCTGAACTAGCTCATATATTGGCATTAGACAGGATTTTAAATCAACTGACATAGCAATGCTCAGTAACCACAAAAAAAAAAAGTCTTTGCAATACATTAAAATGTAAAGGAGTTCTACAGTAAATACAAATGATTTTTAAAGAATCAAGTGGAAAGACTTAAGCTATAAAATAATATATATAAATTCAAAAATGTTTTTTTCTAAAAAAAAATTATCCAGATTCTAGTTATTTAGTTAAAATTAGCCTTCTTCTCTTTCATAGATTGATATTGGTACTTCTCATGTAACAATTTACAGTTTATTGTCCATAACTTATTTATGGTTATCTCTAGCTCCCTATTATACATTCCATGCATATTCCCTGAAGGCTATTTTCCAGCAATGGAAGCCTAGTATATAATCTCTGAAGTGACAACATTGCCACATTAGGAGAACTGCAATGAGAACTCTTACAAACAAAAACAACTGTGTCCCTGAGTGGCATCTAAAGAAAGATTGTGAGGTGAAAAAAAGAAGTCAAAGATGTGCTGCTTAGGTAGGGTTTCTTCACTCTCAGGTCTAGAAGTGTTAAATGGCACCCCAATGTGAATTGGGTTGCCTGTCTGTGGGTCCTCACCCCCGCACTTAAGATTCAGTCATATTATGGACACACATAAAAAGGTTCAATAATGGATATATTTACAAGGAGAAAGGTAATGGAACAACCCAGGGAAAGAAGGAGAGAAATACAAGTTAAACTAGAATGTCCTACCAGTTCTGCTGACTTGGACTCCACCAGCAAGCTGAAATTTGATCAAGAACCAAACAACCAGCCACGAACCACCAGGCCAAGAGACCAAGATCCCCAGCGCCCACATGTTTGGTTTTCCAGTATCTGGAGTGGGGGCGGAGTCCATGAAAACTGTACCTGTTACAGAAGGACACTGGGCAACGTAGGGTCAATGGGCCACAGGTTATCAATGACCTTTACTGAAATGGTTGCTTTCTTTTGCTTCCTCCACTTGAAATGGCCTGAGTTTATTTCATGCTCTCAGGTACTGATGTTATCAGCATCCCAGAAGAAATAAAAATTCCTCATTGAGCAATAAGCAGCCCATTCCTGTGACCTGGAGGAAGGTGACACATTGTGTTTAGGCTGCTAGGTTACTGGCTAAGGAGGGGGGTCACCAGGCTCTTTGTTTCAGGCCTGACCATACTAATACAGTTATAGTTCAGTGAATGGTTAATAATGTTTTTGTTCCCCACAGCACCTTTCCCATGCTTTGGAGAATGTATATGTTCCATGAGTATTTGTTAAATATTTCCTTGTGGCTTAACTTGGATTAGGTAAATCTTCTAATTATGACAGAAAGGGCCGTGAGCAACACAGTCAGTCCATAAACAGTCTAAGCTGATCCCAACCTATGCCATCAACTACTCTTTCCCTTCTGAAGGGTGTAGGCCATTTGAGAATGAGAAAGTATTTGTTTAATGTGATGTAGTGAGTTCAGTAATTAACTGTAAAAGAATGAGATTTTAAGCTCAAGGGAGTGAGAAATTTAAATTTCACTAACCAGATTGTCCTTGGAGGAGGCTTTAGCAGCTAATCTAAGGAGGAAAATTTGTTGTTAAAAGCAAACATTAGAATATAATAACTAAACAAGTGGTTTGGCATGCGGTGCATTAATTGTGCTAATTGTAGGTTAAGAAGAGGTAGATCTCACACAGCTAAGTGTTGATTACAAGCTGGAAATTGCTGCGTAGGAATTGAGTTTCTGTGCTTTATCCAAAGTTTGCTTTTGTTTAAATCTGTTTGGGTGCAGGATAGAGAAGCATTGCTAGAAAAACAATTAAGTTAGTTGGTGACACTAGACCCTTGGGGAGAGTTTTAAAGGACTGTTGTGATTAAATCCTGAAGACACAATTTCTAACAAATACCCCTGCTTCCTGCATCTCTCTTAACAGTTTTCTCCACCATGACCCACAACACAGGGCATACTTAGGGTCACACTGACAAAGACTTCTTTCTTAAAAAAAAAAAAAAGAAGTAGTAAGAAGTAGTATCATGAAACCTATGCATTGTTAGGAATAAAATAAAGCATACATAAAAAGACATAAACTGCTATTTTTGTTCTTTGGAAAAATATCAATTTAGAAACAACCCTGCTTTTTTCTCTACCTTGTTTCTGTTAAGGACATTAGATCTAAAAAGGGTTTTTGTTTGTTGCTTCTTGTTTGCTTTCTCTCTAGTGGCTAGATGATACTCTGAAAATTCATAGTAAGTCTGTGACTAGAGAATGAAACTTTAAAATGGGCCGCAAGTTTCTTCTGAGTTTTTAAGGTCCCTTTATGCTCTCTGGTTCATGAACGTTTCTATTGTTCTAAGGGTTAAAAACTGCACTATCACAATGACAAGCCTTATTACTCAGTCAAAGTAAATGGATCACCACATAACCTTTCAGAAATGTTCTTCCTTAAGCTATTAAAACATTCCATGCCCTTAGATGACAACAATTTCTCTGCCTTTTGAAATTTCCTTTCTATCCTGCAGAGTTCATAGAGATATGCTTGGTTAAAATCAACTTATATAAAACTATGCACTGTAAATTCTGACACTTCTGTTTGAATCTCTTTTCAAACACTTGTCTTTGCTCACCATAATAGATGTCAGTTCTTCTGATGTAGTTCAAGCATGAGCTTCATATGAAGACTCTGCTATGTCTATTGCATTTCAGAAGCTACTACTCACTGAAGTTTTGTGCTGTTTGACATCAAAGATAGGCAAGAATCACCTGCTGAGTTCACATGCATGGAGCAAAACATCTTCAAATCACTTTTGCTAGACAAAAGTTTTTTTTTTTTTTAATATTAAGCTTTCACTATCATGTGCATGTGGTCTTAAAGACAAATGCAGTCCTTGTTAAGGTTGCAACATTGTATAATTAAAATATGTATTGGAAGCTCTGAATTTAGCTAATTTTAAAACTAAAGGTAATTTGTATAGTTGCTTCAAATTTTAACTTAACTGTTAAGAATCCATATTCATACAGACATTCAAAATAGGGTTTTTATTCTGTACACAGTTATTTTACTCAAAGGTAAAGGCACTTTAAACATTCTCAAATGAAAAGGGTTCTTTTACTATCTCTAACTTTAATAGATATCCTTGACATCAATTAAAGAGATAATTTAATTCAAAATACTGTATATAGAATATTTTTGAAAACTATAAACTTTATTTAAAAAACTGTAGTTAAATTTCAAAACTACTTCAAATAATGTTACAGGTATCCTTTTTAGAAAACAGTAACACCAATATTTTAAATATTTTACCAAGTAATTAATTTGGCTCATTCTTTATAATGGTCTAAAAACAAAGTTATAAAAGATATGTGAACATGAAAATTATATTTTTTTCATGTTTGTAAATTGTGGGTGAAATTTCTAAAATTTGTACTACAACATACCAAGTAATCAATCTCAATGAAAAGCTAACTGAATGATAGTAAAAAACAAGGCATCCTGTTGATCTTGCTTTGGGACAGGCCTCTTTAAAAGTTTCATTTTTAGAGGCCACTATTTTTGAAATTGTGACTTCCACAGGGCAACAATATTTTTTAAACTTTAGGGAGATATTGTAACACTTGTCATTTTGTCTTTGCTGTAGTTAGAATATATTATAAAATGCATATAGTTATAGAGTTTGAATGAAGTAGTTTAGTATTATTGTAAATAAAGGGACATTTCAATACAAACTGAAAACATCCTTTAAAAAAATCACTAAATTGTTTTACTTTTTGTGTGTGGAACTGTATTTGGGAATTCCTGCTCTTTTTTATTTGCTTGTTTTCATTCAACCTAGACTTAACCTGTCTTGATTTGTGGTCAAATCTGTCATTCAGTTCTAATTTTCACAGTGGTTAAGAGTTTGATTGTAACACAAGGATAGAAGACAAATAAGTAGAGGGTTTTTTTTTCCTTCTCCCAATCCAGTAAAAGAATGTAGAGATAGAGATAAAATGTCATGTCAATGCAGTCCCTTAGCTAACTAGTCAAGCAGAGAATGACCACTCAAGTCCAGAGTACCTATGTCTTTTTTTTATTGCAATCACATTTTTGAATTATCTTTCTATGTTATGAGAGACTGATTAGAAAATGTCTTCAGTTTTTACATCCTGAAAAGGGTATGGTTAAGAATGGAAACAGTTCAAACTTTAACAAAGGTTGTAACAGAGCAAATATTAACAGGAAACAATAGAGGAGTTGCTATATATCAGATAAATTCTAATTTCCAATTTATACACTAAAGTTAAATATCAAATTTTAAGTTAAATTTACCTTTTGTGTTTGTGAAGGATTGTTTACTGCCCATTAAAATCCAAATTCCTTGCTTCTTATCGAGGATACAACCAAAACAATTTCTCATGCAGCTAAGTATGTTCATACTAATGAATTCTTGCCGATTAATGTGACTAAAAGTAATATGTTCTACTTCTGGACACATGCCTGTCCCATAAAATTCTACATTGAGTTTGTACCCCCACAATCTTTTCCTCTTCAGCTTAAAAGGCTTTTATTGAAAGTTACAGTGCCTCTGGCAGCCTGGGCTCCTGAATGACTGCGTGAAAGAGAATTGCTTCTTTAACTTATTTACCCATCAAAATAGTTACATGAGCCTAACATAGACTTCTGTTGTGTTCACAGCTCAGGATAGGTTGTCTATAGTGACCTACATGTTGGAACCTATGAGTGAGAGGTTAGCCTGCCTATAACATACAATTAATTTTGTCTAAAGTTATCTAACAAACAGTACATGAAAAGCAAATAAAAGTTGGACAGGGGGTGCCTGGTAGTAGCAGGTGCCAACTGGCTGCCTGACAAGATACTAGGAGCCCCCCCAACTCCCACTCCTTAACACTGTGAGGCAGGTAGGTATTCCTCTCAAAACTTCTAGCTGGGAGGAAGGAGGAAGGCTTGCTGCTGCCTGCACCTTCAGAGTCTCTGCTTGTATGCACCCTTGCCTGGACTACCCCCTCCTTGAAAAGGCTCACTGTATAATGATTCACTGTGCCCTGTGTGTGTTACACAATCTGATATGCTCCCAGCTAGTTTCATGGGTTGCAATGCCTGCCTTCGTCACAATTCCCCTCACATCTCCAGACTCTACCCTCATAGCAAACCATCAACCTCAGTGTCACATCTCTATGAGAAAGCCCTGCTAATGCACTTTTGAAACATCTTGTGAGCCAATTTTAGCTTCATTTAGCATTTTTTAGTTGTGTTTAAGGGGGAATTTCATACAAGTCTTCCCAGTTGTATGTTATGAGAGTATCTATTCTTGATGGTTGTCTGCATCTCAGCTCCTTTCCTCAGGTGGTTATCTCCTACAACTAAAGCACCTCACTGCAGTTTTCTATGAATAGCCTGGACTTCTGCAGCTGTAGGGCTGGGGTACTAGCTGCTCACCAAGATGCTTAACATCAGGGTGTTTCAGCATCCCATCTTTGTTTTCCCTCACCCTGCCTACTCTTTGGTAAATAGTCTGTTTATTCAACCCAACTCATTACCCACTTTGAGTATGCCATCTGTCTCCTGCCAGCACCAAGACAGATAATATGCTCTTCTATTTTCTTAATATTTTCAAAAACCATTTCTTCATTGAAAAACAAAGAATGAATAAAAACATCTATTAATGTCTTAAAGCTACTGCAAGACTTCATAGAGATGGCATTTTAAAATTATTTTTAACATGTTGTCCAGGAAATAAAATGCAATTATTGAATTGTAGTTACTTATAAAAAAAAAAGATGAATAATGTAGTCTCTTTCAGGTTAGGAAGAGATGGATGCATTCATAGCTCATATACCTAATACAATGATATAAAATTGCTATTAGTTTATACAGATTGTTAATCATTTGTAAAACTGAATAATAACAATATCATATTATAGACTCACAATCTCTCATCCATATTCCATTTTCCACATACGTGAGAGAGGGATCTAATTGGTATGTCATCCCACTGCCTAAAATATGTTTTGATAAATTTAAAATTGTTTAGCATATAAGGCATATATACTCAAGGTTTTTTGTGATCTGATTTTGTGCCTGCCATTTTTATCTTACTGATTCTCTCTCTCTTTAAGTTGCAACCCAGTGTCAACTGTATCATGCCAACTTCTCACTCATCTCACTCAGCCTAGGAGATTCTCCTTTACTCCTGTCATTCTCCATCTTTTCCTTTCATCATCATCTTTTCTGGGAAATCTGCTACCTATCAGATTTGCCTTTTGTGTGCCTTATATTCCTACTCCTCTTTTGCTATAATTATAATTTTGCTGAATGAAAGTTTATCCAGAATGCCTCACTCACTCTTAATCAGAATTCCTAAAATGTGCATGTATTATTTCATCAATACATGATAGATATGTTGATATAAGCAATGTTCATCTATAGAAGTGAATATCCACACCAATTAAGAACTTTGTAAAAATATGTTCTCAAAAACAATACAGTTTATTTGTTTTAAGTAAATATTTTATGTTCTTCAAAATGACTTTCAGCAAAGGGTAGATTAAACCCTGTCTTTATGTTTCCTTTTAGATTTCACAAGCAAGAGTCAGCCAAAGTTATTATTTTCATAGTGAGATAACTATGAAAGTTATATAATATTATAAATATCTCTAACAGAGACCATAGTTTAAAATCCTAAAAACAAAAACGGTTATCCAGCTTTAACTGATCTGATGTCCTTATATTTTACATTTTTGCTTGATTTTATGTAGTTCCAACTTACTTAAAAATGTAATAATTACCAATAACTTGCATATAGTATACTTTTTTTTTTTGGTAATATAAGGAGTGTTGATTTTTTTCATCAGGCAAGAAGTAACATAAGTGGTATATGAAATCAAGCAGACACTTGCAAAAGAAAGCTCTATACTGCCCTAGATCTGACTTTATTGGCTCCAAATGTGCCAAGTGACCATCTCTCAACCAATCATTGTAGCAAAGGGAATAGGCTATGCAGATTTACTTAACCTAATGAGGCCCTCCCCTGCCATACAGGCTCAGAGTAGGGAAGGTGGTTCCCAAAAGATATGAACTGTTAAATATATGAAAAGATAATCATGCTCATTTGTAATAAAAGAAACACCAATTAAAATCACAATGAGATATAATTTTTCACTTACCAGATTGGCAAAACTCCAAAAGTTTGACAACGAGGCTGCTGAAAATCATGAACTGTCATATATTGCTAGTCAAAATGCAAATAGTTAAAACTCTTGTGGAGTTGGCACTATGTTTTGAGGTAAAATGAGCCTACAATATCATATAAATTTCAGGTTTTACAACTTTGTAGATCAGCGCCTGTAGATATTACAGGCATCACTGCATCTAGTTTCCACCTATCACTATACAGTTGACACCCTTTATATATTTTGCTTACCTCCCATGCAATAGCTAAATAATTTTATGTGGTATTAGATACAGAAACTGCACCCTTAAGAAGTCTAGCCTGATGACATACGTCTACAAATATGAAGCATGATTCCAAATAAAACCAAGTGCCCTTTGTAGTGGTGTGGCTAAGTGATGATCCCAGAGCTCAATGTCCTATTAGGTGATCACACAAAAGAATGCAAAAAAGATTTCGGTGGAATAATATCTCATGTTATTGTGGGAGGGCAAAATCAAAGTCCGGAGCAGTGAATATCGTTTGCCATTTTAGGGTTAAAAACTGAAATAGGAAAATGTATATGTTTGCTTTTTGATAGGAAACAATTGAATGATAAAAAAGAAAGTAATGACCACCTATGGTGAGGGAAGTTGACAGGGTGGAGAGGATAGGGATGACAGCAGATTTCACTGATATATTAATTGACATTTTTTGACTCTTAAACCACAGACAGCCCTAAAATGGAAAATAAGCCAAGCCAAATGAATCTAAGATCAAACCAGTAACATGACCACAAAGAGAAATACCAAAAATTCTTTAAAGTGTGATCAAAATAGAATGTTGACTAGATACTCTTAGTTGGATATATTCTAAAGAGAGAAAAAATATATAATCAATCTTCAACTTTATTCAGAAGTGAAAATATAAAAGTAGTTGAAGCAAATGTGGCAAAAAATGTTTCCTATGGTTGAACAGGGACTGTTGGTATATGGATATCCACTATAATATTTATTCAGTTTTTCTGTGTTTGACATTTTTCATAATAGAATGTTGGAAGAAAATTATGACCATTGTCTAAACCAAAAATTTTTTGAAAACTTGGTTCCAAAGTAGATTTTTAGAAAGTACAATAAAACATTCTGTCCCAATCCCAGAAAATCCAGGTGACTGTTTTGTGTCCTGAATATATGGAAAGACAAAATAAAATTAAAACACTAATAATAAGAGGGTAGAAAACAGCTCATTATTCGAGTTTATAAAAATTAAAGATTTTTCTTCAGTGCAGAACATAATAAAAGGAAAGATGGTAGAGAAGATAATTGTAATATCAAAAACAGTAAGCTATTAATATTCAAATTATAGTGAATCTCTGATAGTCAACAAAGAACCCAAAAAATTGGAAAATGAGGAAAAGAAAGGAAGTATTTTCAGAAGATAAACCAATAGATGTTCAAGATTATTAAAAATAAGAGACTTGTAAATGAAAACCAAGAAATCACACTTCACACATTGCAGATTCATAGACTAGAAGAGGTAGGGGAATTTAACACAACCTACCACTAGGTGGAGTGTCAACTGGTTTGAACATTCCAGGCAGCATACAGTAGTGACATCAGTCCTATTCCAGGGTTTAGATCTCACCCAGATTCTCACATGGGAAATGTGTACAAGAATGTTCCTCATAGTCAAAATCATGAATCAGTTCTCATGTACCAATGTGGCACAATTGTTAAAATATTCCCATTTGGGCCCTCCCTGGTGGCGCAGCAGGTTAAAGCACAGAACTATGAAGCTTAGGTCACTTCAGCATGAGTTCGAACCCCGCCTGCCCCAGAGGTGATCCACATGGCCCAGCAGACCTCTCCTGACCCGCCCGCTGCTCCCCTCAGCAGTGTACTTTGTTGCTCTGCCAGTTCTGCTCCCCACTCTGTCTCTGGTGAATCCTCTCACTGCCCCTGCACTTCTGGCCTGTGCCCCAGTTCTGTGGGCATACACACACACACACACACACACACACACACGCATTTGGCTTGTTGAACCTAACCAGCAAGGATTCCCAGGAAACCACCTCTGTGATAAGACAGATGGCTGTTACAATGACAGGGATATGATGTACCAGTTGTGGATATTCTATTATGCCCAACTACCCAACTGGAGTGTTGGGTCCAGTATAGGTCGCCATCACTGAAGGAGGAAATAGATACAGGGGGAACATTATGCAGCATAGCAAAACAGATGTGTAGCAGTTTGTTCAACTAACCTCCTGTAAATAGGGATTTATTTTGCTTTCAGTATTTTGCTACATAAATAATCTTACCCATTTGTTACTGTGATTTATGGGAAGATATTTTAAGAGTAAATTCCTCATAAGGGATTTGTTGAGTCAAAGTATACATACATATTAGTATAATTATGTAAGATGCTTCAAAATTCTTTCCATAAGGATTATTCCATTTGGTATTCTTATCAACAACTTTGAGAGGCAAGCCCATGCATATTTATATTTCATTTCTACCAAAATTTCAAAGAACACATACTTTTAGTCGTATAATTCTACATAAAGAAAGAAAAAGAGGGATACATTTTTGTCTAAGAAACAAAACATTAGTATAAAACATGACCACATGACCAATATAGATAATGATATGTATACATTAATTTGACTTAAGTACATCAAATACTTTTCTGACAAAACAGAAAAAGCAAAATAAACAAGCAAAAACTCAATAATAAGGGGAAGAAAAGAATACAATAAAGTGAATAATGCTCTTCAACAACACCAACAAATAATAATATGGTCACTAATGTGTAGAATGTAATCAAACTAAAGATCAGATAAAGACAAGTTTAAAACCTAACCCTTGAAAGCTGATTATAGAATTGAAGCATCTAGAGAGGGGAGGAGGTAAGAGAGGGATGAGAACCAAGAGGAGAGAAAGACAATGGACTGTGCTGATGGGGTATAGCCGACTTGGTGGTGGATACACCTATGTTATCAATACCTGATGGAAATATCCTGATAATCACCTCAGTTAAAAATAAAGATTAAATAAATAAATAAATAAAGACTACCAGGAAACTTCATTTGATAAAATTATTAGTATCTACAATATATAAACAACTTATATATGTGGGTAACACTAGGTCAAATAATCTAATTGGAAATATGTAAAGGGCTATTTATGTTGGTCTAATATTAAATGAATGCACAGCGAGTATGATAATATTAGCAGTCAGAGAAATACAAGTGAAAACCACAAAGACATACCATTACACGTCTACCACGTTGATAAATTATTCAGAGGAGTTTCAGTTCTAAATATTAGTTAAGAGGTATAGGGATGGGAATTTTAATCTACTGTTAACTAAAATAAAAATGTCATGACTATGAAATACAGTGTGGGCATCACCTAATCCGGTTGGCCATATGCATCCCTACACCCAGCATTTTCACACTTAGGTACATAGCCTGGAGTAAACCGTGTTCCTGCACACTAGGAACTGTCAAAATTGTTGGGACAGCTTTTTTTATAGCCCCCAAATTTGAAACAATTCAAATGTCCATACTGTATTGACTATCTTAGGTCTTTTAGTAAAACAGTATCTTTATACTACTCACTAAATAAGTGTTTCAGACTTTTTTTTTCTTTCCTCTTACGTGGCACAGGATGCAAGAGTAGTTAGTAACTCCCCTTCTCCCTTCTGCAAGGCCAGAGTGGCTAGAATTGGTTATTACCCTTCCCCTCCCCCACATCATTTAGATGTTGGTGGAACCCAGCAGGTTGATTTGGTTAATTGACTTCTCCTGAGAACAGACCTTATTAGGAGCATGTGCTCTGGCGTTTTTCAAGATGGTCCCTGGTAAAATCACAAGGGATTTTCTTTTCTCTGATATTTACTGTGAAACTGGTCAAGCTCCTTGATATGAAACTCACAAAAGTATGATGATTCCTCAATGAAGGGAATCCCTTAGAGTTTTTAGCTCTTTAGAGTTTTCCACTGTGAATTCCCAGCGATTCATCTGCTGCAGTTCTGATTTTCCTATCTCTGCTCTGCTTTCCATAGAAGCTTTGGCTTGTGAGTTTCTGCTCTGTAAGTAGTAATTCTCTTTATTGACATTTCTGTTTCCAATGTCATGGTAGTGGTTTGCCCAGGGATCTTGCTTCTAATGATCTAAGAAGAGCTGTTGATTTTTCCGTTTGTTTGAATTGTTAAAGCTTACAATTCCCTTACGTGAAGAACCTGGAACTGGGAATCTTATTTTTTAAATCAGGGAGTGGGTAACAGAGCTTGCATTATTATATATTTTAGCAATTAGAGTATGTACCGTATATATTTTCACAGTGACATTTTATCAACTGGGACTTTCTTTATTAGAAGAATTTGTATTGGATAGAAATTGAAGTCAATATGTATTTTAAGTGTATTAAAATTACTGTCTTATTATGTTTCTCTTGCACTTTTCAGCAGTATATCACCTGACTTGTCTTAATAGTGAAAAGTGAATCTGTTTTTACATGTAGGGCCCAAGTGTAACTTTTCTTACGAGTTGGGTTCAGTTCTTCAATGGTAAAAAACATGAGTGCCGAAGGTATCTACGTATAATTTCTGTCTTTCATGATCTTGTACAGCCTGGGAAGTAGAAGTTATCTTTTGAATTTGGTTTGTGAGTTTCTGCTCACAGATTGAATGCTTTCAGAACAATTAATTCTCCTTCAACCTACCTAAGAATATGAGCATATTGGAGGGTATTTGTTTTTCTCTCTCTAATTCCAGGCCTCCCCCTCCCCCCCTTTGGAAAATCCAAACCTCTAATTGTGACTAGAAATAGAGCCCTATTTCTCCTGGTTTAAAAATGAACCTGTGATTTATATGAAAATGACTATGTATCTTCAGTGAAATTTCTGTAAAGCAAAACTTGGTGTTCATCTTGAAGAATTTTATGCTTCTGAAATGAAATTAATAATATGTTTATCTTACAAGATGGAGTTGCCAACATTCAGTTATTTCTAGTTTTCAGCAGTTGATTTCTTTATTTGAAGACTTTCTATCAAATTCTTTTTTCAGCTTTAAATAAATAGCCCACAAATATCCTTCACTTACAGATAATATGGCTTGCTTGGATGGTGTTACATCAGGCAACACTACATGGTAAAAGCAACAGGAGTCATGGAGCAACCTGACTTGGCAAGGTGCTGCCGAGAAGGCAAAATCTGGTCCTTTTATTAAGTGAGTGATTTTATAGAGTCAATGACTTGGTGCAACAGAACAAGGAAAAAATTAGAAGGAAACAAATGCACGCCTAGGTTATCTAGGCTTTTGGGGGATATGAGTTTGTGGACCTGGATTAGTTTTATGCCCTAGGTTTGAAGTTAAGCTTCTGACCCCACTTACGGTCTGATCTTAGTAAGAAGGCATTCTACTGATCAGTCTTTGGGACAAAGTTACAAATTAGTGAAGGACTTCCCAGGAGTTCCTGGTCTTGCCTCCAGACATGTACTCATTTTCCCAGAGGATTAAACATCCTGCTCTTGCTTAACTTGAGAGGAACTTTTGCAGGGTGGTAGTAGTTTGCTTTCTTTAAGTTTAAGTAATTGGTTGAACAGGCCAAATGGACTTTGGACTAGAAAGGCAGAACTGCATAGCCAGAATGGCAGCTTATAATGATGTAAGGCATTTACAATATTCCCTATGTATGTATCATCTGGTTTTAAACCCACTCTAGCTACTAGTTACAGTCAAAATGAAGACTATAGTTAGATTTTACAAAGCAGTCCTATTCCTCATTGAGAAAAGGGCCATGATACCAGACTTGTACTTTACTAATACCTCTATACTAAGTCTGTTTTTGTCATCAATTTATGGCTATAGATAATCTCACTCATGTAGCAAATCCAAACCCATTACTGAAAACCTTCTACCAAAATAAGTTAGTCTCCTAATGCACCGCATCTTTGTGTCCTTTTATTTAGCTTTTCTTAGAATGCCTTGGTATTTCTCTCTCTATCAAAATGTGTCATATTTAGTCTCCAATTGTTTAACTCAAGTCTATTTGCTGTTGAAACTTTAATATTGGAAATAATAATGAATCTTCATCTTTCTATACCCTATCCTATTAGTCTGTGTCACATACTGACCTCCTCACTTATTCCCTGAATATTTACTGAGAATATTGTATACAACATAAATCTAGGTAATCAAAGTTACCTTCCTGGTTTTCAAGGAAGATGAGAAATATGTTAAACAAATGACATAATAAAGCCAATTCTACCTCTAGTGGAATCATAGAAATATTTATAGAAATATTTACTAAACAACTGAATAGTAAAAAATGCATCATTTTTCCAGGTGAATAATGAACACTCCAGGAGGAGTGAACTTGTCATACTGTTATAGGGCACCTCAATTCAGAGAGAGGCACCCCTGAAGCCCCAAAACCTGCCTGCTCTAAGTGGGTTCTGCCATCCGCCGCAACAAGACAAAACATATAAAGCTTTAATGAAAAGTGACTTTAATACAGTTAATATACAATATGAAACACAAAGAATGTAACTTCTAAATCAAACACCTGAAGTTACCCATCCCCTCGTGGGCAAAAGTCAACCCAAAAGGGATTGGCCCAAAGCAAGGCCTGAAAGCCTGCCACAAGACTAAAGCACCTTCTGGCCGGGACCCATGGAAAAGGGTCAGAAATGGCCAGACAAATCTGAGAGGAAAAGAGCAAAAGCAAAATCAATATAAACACTGCCATAGTCACCTCCCTACAGGTATCTCACCCACATCTGCCTTAACCAGTCCAGGGTCAGGAAACAAGCGCGGTTTCTTCATCACATGTTTGCTGCTCCATGTGGCTTCCTTAGGTCTCCTTCTCCATCTCCCTTTGCCTTCTCTCTTCTCTCTCCTTTTTCTCTGCTCAGTTCCACCCTCCTTCTGGGTGGGGCAGGGAACCTGGAACTTCCCTTCTCCTAGGGACCACCCAGTTACAATACCAATATGTATCCTTTATTGCTGTATCTTCATGTATTGACTTTCCACATAACAGTGAACAAAAAGAGCCAAACAGACAAAGGCTTCTCTCTTAGTATTTGTAATAGAGTAAGGTACCTGGCTTCTCATAGAAAATCACTACATAGGGAATGTGGGTCTGTTTTGACTGAACTGATTTGTAAGTGACCTGACTAGCTAAATAGTGAAATTATAATACAGTCAAGAGAAGTCTGCTCTTCTACAAGTAACATAAAATGGTTGGAGGCTGATGGTGTTGTGGGAGAATATGTTTGTAGAGTATCTTCTGTAGTGAGTAAAATGTTAGCTGTCGGACATTCTTTGTCCCCGATCACAGATTGGTTGGGCACCATATGTCGGAGACTCTTTGTCCCCAATCATGGATTATTGGGGGGCAGAACAGGCAGGGTCTCAAAGTGGGAAGGGCATCGGCGAGCGGAGATTCCTAGAAAAAGGGGAGAAAGGGAAAAAAAGGGGAGCGGGCGTGAGGAAGACACGGGAATGGGAGTTGGGTGCAAGTCTTCCTGCTCTGCCTTCAGCAGAGGTTTATTTTATACATTTCAAGCTGGGAGAGGGATGACATTAGCATATGAAATGAGCTGAGATCACAATCACCTTTTTTCTAAGAATAGTCTGGAATTGTTTTGACCTTTAGTTGAGATTATAACATTTTAAAAAAACAACCTATAAAGGTTAAAACAGGTACATAGATTCACAAAGTTTAAGACTAATATTACTATATTTACCACAGTGAAGATTAACCAAAATAAAATCCCTTGAACATTATCTATTACTTAATGGCTTTCATTCTCATAGAGACATCCTAGGGGATAAAGTAAAGTGAAGGCAGGAAGAGGAAATTTCTTATAAATCAAATTATTGTAAGTTTCTTTGAAAAACTTGTTAGAAAGTTTAAGTGAATTTTCTTGAAGTCTAGATGGTAGAAAACCTGATTAGCTCTGAATAGGAGACTTGGGTGAATTTCCATATCTAAAGACTAGATAGTAGGAAGTTGGAGTGGTTCTTTAGAAACTGAACAGAAGGCTATGTGAGATAGTAGAGTGATAAGGTTTGGGTTTTCCTCCTCTGGTAGTGAGAGAGACTTTGCAGTAACCAACATTTGTTTTTATTAATCAGCCAGCTGTCAAATCACTTTTGACTTCAAGAGGAATTTCTCACCCTGGTGCAGTACTTGCTTGTTAGGGCCAGGTAGCGCCTTATGAGGCTGAGACAATCCAATTGTAAGCTGAAGGTTGCTCAGAATATTTTGATATTATGATTATACCAAAAAAAGGAGGTCATAACATAAGTTAGCGTGGAAAGTCTGGTTTTTTTAGAGTATTTCCCCTCCATCCGTTACCGTGTCTGTCGACAGAAGTTGCATAGCTTGTCTCAATTAGCATAACTTTCTATCTCTTCTTCATCAAACCAGGAAAAATTTTATGTACACACACAAAAAATGAAGTTGCACATAACAATAAGGAAAAGCTATTTGTTGAACTTTAGGATATTCTTGAGGAGTCATTGCAACCTGGAAAGTATGCATCCCATTAGACAGGTTAAAAAACAAAAAGTTTGTCTTCTTCCCCAAAGTTCACCTTGTTAAGGACTCGTTTGCAAGGATTGTAAGGTTTGGATGACAGTGTTTTCAATACAATGACTACCTTAACACTTTGGTGAAGTTACTAGAACCTTGAAATACTGTGCTATTGACCTTATAGTGGAAAAGGTTGAAGAGGTGGAACTGCATGCTTTTGTTTGCTCCAGAATGCAAACTAGAAACTCCTTTGTGTAGAGAAACAAGGAGGCAAAGGAAGACATTAGTAATGAAATAGGAGTAACTCGCAGAAAAAAATTTGGAAGTGATGTGAGCTGTCATTGTTACAGCAAATACAATTTGGAACAGTATTTCTAGATCTCCAGAAGTAGAAAGACTAATCAGCCCTGGCTTACTTATAATCGTAGTTCTGATTACTGACCCCAGGATGAAAATGGGAAACACTTTTGTTTGTTGTCCCTACATTTCTGTAATATTCAACATACAACATATTTCTGAGTCCTACCATATTTAAGCCAGTGCTTGCTATTTCTGTCATTAAGATGTGGCCAAACGTTTTAGTGATTAGTCTTTTGTTTTAAATTTTTAAATTATTTTTGCATAGAAGAAGGGTGCAGTTCAGAAGAGCCCAGAGGTACAGCGGTAGATGGTAAGAGGACTTTAGAGGACAGTGTGGGGAACAAATAGGCAGATATACTGAAATAAGGTGCTGAGGAGAACAGGGGCAAAACAGGAGAAGTCTGATGCACCATATATGAGTGAGCTTCCTGGTCGGGGGTTGAACTCAGGCCATCACAATGGACTAGGGACATTGCAGTAGGCCTGTGCAGTGGCAGCACTGAGAGTTAACGCTTAGGCTACCAGGGAGGCCCTTTAGTATTTAGACTAAAAGACCTCAGCAACACTTGGGAATCTTTTGGGAAGTCTGTCTATTGAATATTTTAGAGAATAGGTTTTCAGAAATATACTAAGAGATGTGGTTATATTAGAGCACTCAAATGAAAGTGGAGTGGCCATTTAGAAAACATTTATCTTTATTAACTAGGGGTGGTAAGTGTTGGTGGGTAGCATAAGCCAATATACCTCACTACAGAAACTCTGAGTAGCCATCTAGATTATGAATATAAACTTTTTTTTTTCAATTCTAAATCTATTTTGATATATAGTTCCATATACCTCAAAAATTTCATAAGGGCTTTTGTCAGAAAATGGAGGAAAGGAACACACCTGAGTTAAATGAACATTTGTTCCATATACTGTATTTTTTTTCTCTTTTACATTTTAAAAGAAAAGGTTAGGAAAAGGAGAAAGAAAAAGGAGACCCCTACATTGACACAGGGCAGAGTGTTGTTGTTGCTGCTTTACCCATACACTGTGCTTTTAAAAGGGGGATGTTTGGTATGAAATAAATGCTAAAATTAAGACTTTTTTTTTTAAAGATTTATTTATTTATGCATACAGAACTGAGGGGTACAGGCCAGCGAGGTGCAGGGGTGGCGAGAGGCTTCACCAGAGACAGATCAGGGAGCAGAACAGGCAGATCCACGAAGTACACTGCTGAGGGTAACAGCAGGCTGGTCAGGAGAGGTCTGCCTCGCCATGTGGATCTCCTCCGGGGCAGGCGGGAATCGCACTCATGCGGAAGTAGCTTTAGCTTCTCAGTGCTGTGCTTTAACCCGCTGCGCCACCAGGGAGGGCCAAAATTATGACAATTTGAAAACAAATACAAACACATTTCACTATGTCATTTCATTTCAACTCTCCAAGATACATGTAATAATATAATGATGATAAAATATATAGGCTCTAAACTACTAATAATTACAATGAAGACAGTAATCCAGAACTGCTTTAACAAAACTTAAGAGTAACTCTGAGGTATCCCTCTGATTTCAAGGATTTTAATTCCATGCCAGAAAGGGAAGAAAGCCAACTCTATTTAAGGGAATATAACAAATTTCAGAATATTTAATTTAAAAAAAAAAAACAGGAAGCAGGGAAATAGTCACAACCCAGGAAAAATCAATCAGGAAAAAGTAGCACAGAAATCAGGAAGGAAAAATATGCATAATAAAAAGAGAACATGAAAAAGACAATTTTGGAACATCTTGAAATAAAAATGAGCAATATCTGGAGTAAAAACACATTGATGGAACTATCAGTATTTGAAATATTGCAGAAGAGATGATAAATATATTTGTAGATATAACATTCTGAACAATCAAAAAAATGAATATAGCATCATCATTTGGGAAATATTAATAATCTGTCATCCGTATAAAGTTTCAGAGAAGGAAGCAATGATGGCAGAAAAATATTTGAAAGAAATAATGGCTAAATATTTACCATTTATAATGAAGTTTATGAAATCATAGATAAAAAGGTTAATAAATAGTAAGAATAAACATGAATAAAACCATGAAAATATATATTACAATCAAATTTCTAAAAGTAAGTTATAGGGTGCAATACCTTTGAAACCAGACTCCTATGTTTAGAGACAAAAATTTAAAAAATACAGCAATTTTTTTTTGCAAGAAACAATACAATACTGAAGACAATGAAGGAACAACTTTAAAGATCTGAAGAAAAGCAAAAAAAAAAAGCTGTCATTCAAGCATGTTAAGCCAGTAAAAATCATTCAAAAATGGAGAAAAAAATAAAAATTTTCTTCAGGTCAAGACTCAGAATTAATCATGCATAGATGTGTATTATAAGAAAGTTATAATTATTCAGAAAGGAATATGCTACCAAAAGTAACTTTTGTTCTGCACAAAGACAAAGAAGATTAAAAATGATAAATATGTAATGAAAGTTTGTTATAATTTTGTTAAAAGACAAGTATTAAAATTTGCAATATATTGTGGACTTCACAATACTTGTCACTAACATGAATACTTCTCAGAAGAATCAGGTTGTGTCAGACTACCTACTGTATGTGTCCATTTATTAGTATTTTACTAGAAATAAAAGCAAAAGTGAGTGAAATACATCATAGGTTACCAGGTATGGGTTTTCAGTAGGAAATTGCAAAAAAAAAAAAAAAATTAAGAATGATGGAAATGCTTCTTGTAATGATAGCAGTAGCAATGGCAAATGATCATTTTATAATCTCTGATTTCAAATTAAATGGGAATTCCTCCAAATTTGTCACATTGGAAGGTGACAACTTGATGTGACTGCTTAAATCCTACCTTGAAAGCATACTATTTCTTGTCCTAATGAACTATTACATGCTGTACAAAATGTTTGAAATAATTTAGCTCCTTTTAAAATAAATTATTCTATTTATTTATTACAAAATAATAATTTTATCAGCAATGAGGAAATTTTTATTATATATATATATATGTTTAAAGATTTATTTATGCATACAGAACTGGGGTACAGGTCAGAGGTGCAGGGATGGTGAGAGGATTCACCAGAGACAGAGTGGGGAGCAGAACAGGCAGATTGAGAAGTACAATGCTAAAGGGGGCAGGAGTCAGGTCAGGAAAGGTCTGCTGTGCCATGTGGTTTAGTTCCTTAGCCGGGGATCAAACTCATGCCGAAGCAGCTGCAGCTAGCTTGGAAGTGCTGCACGTTAACTCATTGTGCTACCAGGGAGGGCCCTAATTATTTTTAAATTATTTTTAAATTTAACTGAGATGCTTCTACATATCACACCCACCACCAGTGGACCCACAGTTCTCTACCACATTTCATTGTGCCTCCTCTCAGTTTTATATTTCCTCCTCACATTCTCCACCTTACAGTTTCAATTCCACAGTTACATTTCTGGGGCTTGTTACTGGTTTGCTTTTGTCTGGCCTTTCAACTTATTTCTCTTTATTTCACATATAAATAAAATCAAGTCATTCAGTATTTGCCTTTCTCCTTCTGACTTATTTCACTTAGCATTTTCCCCTCCAGTTCCATCCAAAATGGCAAGGTTTCATTTTTTAAATTTTATAGCTGAGTAGTATTCCACTGTATATATACATATACCCACATTTATTATCTACTCATCTGTCCTTGGGCACTTAAGTTGTTTCCATAACTGGGCTCATTTACAGTGCTGCAATGAATATAGGAATTTGATATATCTTTGAATTAATGATGTTTTTGCATTCTTCAGTAGATACCTAGGAAAGGAATTGGTATATCAGGTGGCGAATATGTTCTTAATATATTGACCTCCATACCATTTTCCACAGTGGTTGAAACAGTCTATATTCCCATCAGCAGTGTATAAGAGTTCTGTTTTCTCCCCATTCTCACCAACACTACTTGTCTGTTTTTGAGATGGTCCATTCTCACAGGTGTGAGATGGTATCTTATTGTGGTTCTGATTTGTATTTCCCTGGTAAATCCTGATGAGCATGGTTTCATGTGTTTGTTGGTCATCTGTATATCTTTTTTGAGAAGTGTCTATTTAGCTCTATGCCCATTCTTGGACTGAGGTAATTGTTTTGAGTTCTATGAGTTCTTTATATAGCTTCATTATCAACCTTTTGTCCTGTGTATGATGGGTAAATATTCCCACCCATTCATTAGGGTGTCATTTGTCTCACTCATGGTGACTTTTGCTGTCAGAAGCTTTTTTCTTTGATGTAGTCTGAGGACATTTTTAAAATTTATAAGTACTTCCATGACCACATCCTTTGTTTTCATTTTTTCAGTATTTCTGTCACTGTTTACATGCAGAATTTATTATAAAGTGATAGTCATACTTAATGAACTGGGTTTTTTTCCTATAGTTTCTTTCTAATAACTTTACCTATATTATTATTTTAATGTATAATAACCATTTTAAAAATATAATAATATATTTTGGTACTAAATTAAATTTTTAGACTTTGCATATTATTAAACATTTATAGTTTTCATTAATAAAGTAACTCATTTTATCTTGAAAAGGCTTTATTTCCAAGTATAATTATTCAGAGATAAAAGGATTAGACTTGACTGTATGAATGCAGAAGGGACAAAATCCAGGGCCCATATTCAGACTATTGTGTCCAGTTGTAAGTTATTACCTAAATAGGAGACTTGATCTTTTAGTAGCATTGTAAATCTTCACTTGGATGTCTGTTAGGCACCTCAAATCAAGATGTCCAAAGCAGAAATCTTCACTTACCTCTCACTTACCAATGGCTTTGCCATACCTCTGTCCTCATTCAGAAGGTGGAACCACTGCTTGCTCAGTGTTTCAGTCATACCTCATACCCCAAACACCAATAAATCCTGTGAATGAAATGAAATGAAAATTTATCTGGGATCTGTTTCTCTGCTATCACTTTCAAACTAGCCAATATTGATGGGCATTTAGTACCTTTCAAAATTACATAAGGGGGCTCTGTTCCCAGTCTAAAGTTAATAAATGGAGCACACATTTAAGAGCATGATGTATCTAAGGTGAAAAAGTTTTGTGACAGGATTTTTCAAGTGCTAACTTATATTTTGATGTTTAAGTATTAAAATATTTTCAAGTCTGTGTCTATATAAGGTGACTCAATTTTTAAACAAGTTTATTAGTTGATTCTGTAAAGACTATCACCATCCTTAGATACTGGATAAGAATGAAGTAAGAATTCAACTTTCTCTTTTACTTTTAGTGCCCTTTATCTAATTTTTAAAAGTTAAATTCTTCATGTAGTCAATTCACAGCTTGACAATCTCAGGCAAACATACATTAAGAAAATTTCATCCTGAATGAAGGGCATGTCCAAGTCCAAAAATCTGTTTGAATAATTTGACTGATGAAAAGTCAAATCAGTCAAAAAATATTGTCAGTGAAAGTAAAAGTTGTCAAGTTTTTGACTGATAGTCTTCCATTTTTTTAATCTTCTAAAATCAGCTGTATGAAGGTGTACTTTACATGCAATGATACTATTTTTTTTTAAAGATGTGTTTATACATAAAGAACTGGTGTACAAGCCAGAGATGCAGACACCGTGAGAAGATTCACCAGAGACAGAGTAGGGAGCAGAACAGGCAGATTGATGAAGTACACTGCTGAGGAGAACAGCAGGCGGATTAGGAAAGGTCTGCCTTACCTGTGGATCACCTCTGGGGCTGGGGATCAAAGCTGCACTGAAGCGGCTGTGGTTAGCTTGCAGAGCTGTGTCCTAACCCATATCATCACCACGGAGGGCCTGATAATCACTAATTTTAAGTGTGTAATTAGATCTGTGAATTTTTGGTTAACTACCACCATTGAGTGTTCTCAATGGTTTCTAAGTACCTGAGCTAATTGAATTACACAAAAAAAGCTTTCCCTTCAAACTTTTTTTTTTTAATGGAAGAGAACACCATGTTACTTTTTCCATTTTAAACATTATTGTTGGTTATATCTGAATAAAATCTGTGTACCACATAGCCTTAATTTCTGGGGATCCAGATCATTGATTTTACCCTACACACAGAAGTTATAACTGCCTGATTCATTGTTTTTCCCAGAATTTTCATAGGTAACCATACATAGTGAATTTAATTCCTATTAAACTAATAATATTTGCCATCTTCCAGAAAGAATTGATAACTATTATTTGATTCAATTAATAAGATTCCAAGTAACTGGTTTTTATTATATACAAAAAAATATAGGTATCATCAGAAATATGCTCATTCCTGTTATGATCTGAAGAACTTAATAGGATTTCAGGAGAAGATCTGATGTGAAATGAAAAAAATGCATACGTGATTATCTTTTGTTTATATATAGTTGCATTTCTAAACATATTTATAAAATACTTTATTTCCTAATATAACAGATATCTTCACTATTTTTTAAGAAGTTTGTCCATTCACAAGTTGATTCAGAAGTCTACATCAGGATAATCACATGAAAACTTTCCCAGAAAAACTAGATGTTAATGACAATTTCAAAAATCTAAATTAGATATTGCTTATTTAAAATAAAACTTCACCACTTCTCAGAGAAAACATGTGAAAAAAATTTAAATCTTATCTGCTATTGTGTATATTTTCCTCCCAAACCATATTTGTATTATATAAGCAAAAATTTCCACTAATATTCTTGTCCAGGAAATTTCTTGGTTTAAATATTCTCATAATAGCAGAAATTTAAATTGGTCTTAACATCTAAATTTGCACTATACTGGAATTAAAGGAAATACACTTTCTAAACAATTTCAGTAAATATCATTACTTGTGCATATCATTTATTATGTTATTTAAACAAATTTGCATTCATATGTATATTTTCATTTAATTTTATGAAAGAATTTTGGGATATTCATAACAAGAAATTGAGTTTTTGAGTATTGCTTTAATAATCAGGCATTCTCAAGGTAAAATAAGACACCAATCTGAATTTAGTCTAGCCATTGACAACTTAAGATTAGTATAGAAAAGTTAACCACCTCAAGAAACAAGTCCCCACAATATGAAGGAAAGCAAATAACATAAGAATGTTTGCCTATAGGTGAATTAGTTCCAGCATGTTAACCATCCCATGATTTCCAGGTCATGGGGGTCATCAAGAAAGGCATAGCTTACATTGGCTTTGAAAGGCATTTTCTTCTCACATAAAGGAGGGACAGAACAAAATCAGCTTCAATAGTGAGCTGTGAGCCCTCCAGGATCAGCGGTCTTGCTCCAAAACCAAAGCAGAGATGGTTTGCATGCACCCCTTCTGTTTTATAGTGAAAGCACTGGTTTCCTCCCCACTGAGAACAGAGATAACAACCAGGTTGACCAGATGTCACATCACATACACATGCTTACACAGAACAGAGAAGTACACATCAAGTCCAGAATAGAAAAAAGGATTTCCAAACAAAGAGATGTCCTATCACAGGCTGTGAGGATTCTTCTTCTCTTTGCAGGAAATCATTCTAGACCCAAGACATATTCTTCAGTGACTGTGCAGTAGTTGAAAAACTGCTATAGTTGTCTGCCTTTCCGTAGTACCTTGGTCAAAATAGCAAAATAGAGGAGTCAGCAAATTACAGCCCGCAGACCCTGGCCTATAGCCAGCTTTTGTAAATAAACATTTATTATCATGTCCAATTCATTTACATATTATCTATGATACTTTGCATGGTATAATGTGGAGTTATGCAGTTACAAGTGAGACCTCATGGTCGGCATTGCAACAGCCACCATCTTGTGCTACAGAAAGTGCCGACTCCTGCGGTAGAACACTACCAACTACATATGGGTGAATGGGATTTGTGAATGTGATTTTGATGGTTAGAAATTTAAAAAGTTAAATGTATATCTGCCAAAAAATACTCTTGTGATATGCATATTGAAAGAGGGCACGCCAGAAGTATGAATAAAGTAGAATTGGAATTGTTGAATCCCCACTAGTTTGTGATTGCAGAAGTATGCTTCACATTTTTGTTTAAAAATCAAGCAAAAAAGACTCAACTGAAAGAAGAATGAGCTAGTTGGCCCTTACAGTCTTCAGTGAGTGATTCTTAACATAGATGAAGTTTTGCTTTTAGTACAATCAAATATTTCTGCTAACCCCCAGAAAAATGCTTCTAAATGTGCAAAGACTGACATTCTTAAAAGTAAACATGGTGTCTTTTCTTTTGGATGATGCCCATTGTTCAAATAATGACACTTCCTCTGACACTGACAGTGGTGAGTGGAGTAGAATGTCAGACTAAAATGAGACACTACGTTCCAGTGAAAAATTGGATCAAGAATCCCCTGACACCACATCAGCATTTAACAGGCCAGACTTACCTGCCATTCCAGCGTGAGCAAAAGGACAGGCGTAGGATCAATGAAACCATCACTAAGCAGGATTCAAATTTTTTCTTTTTCTCCGGGACACCTATAGTCAAAATGCTGGTTCTTATCTGATGATAACTAACAAACCAAAGGGGGGGGGGGTGGAATGCCACAGCCTAAGGAAAGGAGGAAATGTATATAATATCATGAAACTAGGGGGAAAAATATATCTTCCACAAATGCTTTCAGGATCATAGTCTACTTTTTCCCCTCATTTTTATTCCTTTGGTGACATTCAAGTCCTAGAAAATGTTTTTGAAAGCAATTATATTTCTAAAACAAGTTTTCCCAAACTCCCACAGCTTAACTTTTCAGCTTAAAATATCATGTTTTAAAAGGTGTTGGCATTCAGTTTTAAGTAACAAATAGCTGGGTCTTGGGAAAGAAAAGAAAAGAAAAGAAAAAAACCTGACAATTTAAAAAGAAAAATGTGTGTGAGAGAGAAAGTGGAGGGGGTTTGAGGAGGAAGGGCTTATTATTTTGTTTTAAATCACTGACTTATTCAAACAGATTTTTTTTTAAATCTGAATTAGCTTTCATTTTTTAAAATCAAATAATTAAAGGCACTAAGCAAAATGTATTCTTTTGAAGTTATTCATTGAGCAAAATATTCAGAATTGTCAGAGGAGTGTCATTATTTGAACAATAGCGTGAAAGCCAAGCCAGTCACATATAGGTTAGTTTTTATTTTTTTTAATTGTTTAACACAGTCTTACTCTCACATTCATCTGCTTCCCTAAATATATGTAAATGGCACTTTTAAGAATGGGAAATTCCTTAGAACAAAATAAAATTTTGAAAAAAAAAACAATTTTTTTCTTAATATATATATTTTACTTTTAACTGGAATGCTCTGGAATGAGGTATTCTCTCATAAATTACAGGGAAAAAAAGCTCTACAGAAAATTTACCCATTTCAAAATGCTACAAATTACCCCCTTTACAGTGCAAATACAAGGAAATTAGAGCTGATTTGCTGTCTGCCAAGGAATATTCAACTCTTTAGAAGTCAACAAAATTCAGATACTTGATGATAAAGCATCCACAGTAGGCAGTATCTAATCCATGGAGGGAAGGGGGGAGTGCAGTGTGCAGTGTAAATGTAGACTTTTCAACAAATTATAGTGGAATAAGGAACAGCCACGTGCAAAAAAAACAAAACAAAACAAAACAAAAAACAAAAAAAACAACATCTTAATGCCCTTAAACATTAATTGAAGGGCCCTCCCTGGTGGTTCAACGGGCTAGGATGCAGCACTGCAAGCTGGTCATAGCCACCTAAGTACAGAGTTCGATCGCCCACAGGAGCTGATTCACAAGGCGTGGCAGACCTCTCCTGACCTGCCCGCTGTCCCTCTCAGCAGTGGACTTCAGTCCATCTGCCTATTTTGCTCCCCACTCTGTCTCTAGTGAAGCCTCTCATTGCCCCTGTACCTCTGGCCTGTACCCCAGTTCTGTATGAATGAAAAAAAAAAATGAGGATGTGAACCAAAAAAGAAAATTCTACTTTAAAAAAATTAGCAAAAAATGGATAACAGATATAAATGTAAAATACAAAAATGTAAAACTGTTAGAAGATAGCAGAGGAGAAAATTTTGAATTGGTGATGACTTTTTAGATACGCCACCAAAGGAATGATCCATGAAAGAAATAATAAGCAGCATTTCTCTAAAATTAAAAGCTTTTGATGAGAAGAGAATGAGAAGACAAAACACAGACTGGGAAGAAATATTTGCAAAGACACATGTAATAAAGGACAGTTAATTGAAAATATTTAAAGAACTCTGAAAGCTCAACATTAGTGAAATGAACAAAAATAAAAACAAGACCTCAACAGACATTTTGGCAAGGAAAATAAACAAATGGCAAATAATCTCATGTAAAGATATTTCACGTTTCATGTCATCAGAAATAAATGCTAGTGAAACACACCTATTAGAATAGATAAAATATAGAACACTGAAAACACCAAATGCTGGTAAAGATGAATGATAGGAACTCTAATACATTGCTATTGGGAATACAAATGTGGCAGCTGCTTTTGAAGACATTTAGCAGCCTCTTACAAAACTAAACATAATGTTATGAATCTTTAGTCATGATTCTTGGCATTTACCTAAAGCATTTGAATATTATGTCCATACTAAAACTTGAACAGGAATTGGCTATGCTATGGAGCAATGAGAGTTCTCTTGTATCACTGGCAAAAATATAAAATGGACTCTACAGAACTGTTTATAACAGTTTCAGATAAAGTTAAACCTAATTTCTTGAGAGTCTATAACTCTACTCCAATTTATTTCAGCAGAGAAATGAAAACATTCATTGTAAAAATGTGCACATTTATGTTTAGTCTGTTTTATTCATAGCCAGAAGATCAGAACACCTCAACTTCAAAGAGATGAACAGACAAACATATAAGCGATTTTCAGTAAAATCCTCCTCAACCAGAAACATGCATGAATCTGAAACATATTATGCTGAACTAATGAATCCAGACCAAAGGATCTATAATGAATAATTTTATTTATGTGGAACTTTGTATCAGATCAATGATGACACCAAAATTGATCAGCTGTTTCCTATGACCCAGGAAAAGATGGTGGATAAGAATTTTAACTCAAAAGAGCACAAAGAAATATTTAGACATGGGACTATTGTCTACCTAAAGATTTACAAATATCTAACTTCATGGAACTGGATATTGATTGTCTAAATTCATTGGAAGTAAATACAGCTTAAAATTTTAATTGAAAAAAAAAATTTTAAATGATTTCAGGTGGGAGGTTTTCCTAACACTGCCCCCTAATACTGCCCCTCATTCACCTCAGCTCTGGATTTTTTTGACTTGTGCCCCGAGGACCTGGGTTTTAATTTAGGTTCCACTGTTAATTATCTTTGTGACCTCAGTTAAGCCACTCCATTGTCTTAGCTTCTTCTGTGGAAAATGAGAGAACTGGACTAGACAACCCTAAAGATCAACCTTTGAAAAACTGGAATGAAAAAATATATATAATTGAAACCTTGATGAGGTCATTAAAATGTTCTATCTCATTCATTTCACATTTAGTTTAGTAAAAGCTACACAAATTATACTTACTAAAATACACTTATTTACAGGACTGATAATTTAGTGCTGGAAGACTTCCACATTGAAAAATATTACCTTCAAGTATAGAAGCTAAAACTAGAGAAGATAGCAGATATGACTTAGATTAAGCCAGAAAGCAGAACTACCATCTCTTTGTGCCTATTTACTAAGGGTCTCAAAGGCAAGTGAAAAATTTACTTTCTCTTTCTGATTTTTTTTTTTAAAGATTTATTTATTTATTTGTGCATACAGAACTGAGGTACAGGCCAGAGGTTCAGGGGCCGTGAGAGGCTTCACCAGAGACAGAGTGGGGAGCAGAACAGGCAGATCCACGAAGTACATGCTGAGGGGAGCAGTGGGCGGGTCAGGAGAGATCTGCCTCGCCATGTGGTCTCCTCCGGGGCAGGTGGGAATCGAACTCATGCGGAAGCGGCTTTAGATTCTCAGTGCAGTGCTTTAACCCGCTGCGCCACCAGGGAGGGCCTCTCTTTCTGATTTTTAATCACCAACACTAATCATTATTAAGTCAACCAACTCTGAGGTTTCAGAGAGCTTCCATTATAAAGCAAAAAAGTTATTTTTAACCTGTTTGGTTATTGCATTTGAAATTTTGTCAATGTGATTAGATAGTCAATTCAACTCTGACTTTTCCACAATCATAATAAAAATTGCTCCTTTAAAAATACGCATAATTGACATATAAAATTATGTTAGTTTTAGATGTAAAATACAGTGATGCAGAATTTGTATAGAATGCAAAATGGTTACCACACAAGCCTCGTACATATAACCATACGTTGTTAAAAAGGGTTTGGATTTTTTTTTGTGTGTGTGTGATGAGAATTTTTAAGATCTACTCTTTCAGAAATGTTAATATATGCAATGTGGTATTAACTGTGTTAGGGTCCGAGAACTCGATCACCGAGAAAGACAGAGTGTCACGCAAGAATGCAATTTGCAAAGTAGAGTTTATTGGGCTGGCTAGCCAGGGTCAAGTCGTTCCCTGCCGGACACGCAGATTCAGGCAAGACCCCGACCAAAGGAAAGTCAGGGAATATATTGGCCTTTTTGGCCGTTACAGACGTCAGAGCCCGCGCAGATTCAACTTAGCAAATGGATTCAAGGATTAACAGACATCACAGCCTGGGTCACAGTTCAACCACCCAATGACAGGTTTCCAGGAATAGATTTCTCATTTCCTGGTGCTCCAGATCCAATCAACCTGGGCCACACCACTCCCATCATCCAATCAACCCCAAATGCACATTGTCCCTCCTCAACCCATCCTGCACTCCAGGGGTGGGGTGGGGGTGGTGGGGCGGGGAGGGGGGCGAGGGGGAGGTAGCCCCTCCATTCCTTCAACTATAATCACCCATTTTTTCTTCCTGTCTCTTCTGGCAACTTCTACTTTGAGCTTGTTTTTTGTTTTTTGTTTAGTTGTTGATTGCAAGTGTGAGATCATAAGGTAGTGTCTTTCTGACTTTTTTCATTTAGTATAATTCCTCAAAGCTCATCCATGTTATCACAAATAGAAAGTTTTCTTTCTTCAAATGACTGAATACTATTCAATTCTGTATGATATATGTGACATGTTTGTAACCATTCATCTGCCAATGAACACTTTGGTTTTTCTGTATTTTGAATATGTAAGTAATGCTGCAGTGCACATGGGGATATATCTTTTCAAGATGGTGTTTTCATTTATTTCAGAGAAATACCCAGAAGTGGAATTTTAGAATCATATGGTTGTTCTATGCTTAATATTTTGAGGAACCTTCATACTGTTTTCTATGGTGACTGCACCAATTTACATTCCTACCAACTATACACAAGGATTCCTTTTTCTATATATCCTCACCAAAATTTGTTATTCTTTTGTCTTTTTGGAAATCGCCATTGTGGTTTTGATTTGCATTTCCTTGATGATTAGGGATGTTGAGCACATTTTCATGTACCTCTTAGGCATTTGTGTGTCTTTGGAAGAATGCCTATTTAATGCACTACCCATTTTTAGTAAATTTTTCTTTTGGTTTCTAAGGGGTTTGATCGGTTGTTTGTTTTTTGCTGTTGAGTTGTATGAGGTCTTCATACCATTTAATTTTGAATTCCTTATCAAAACTACAATTTCCAAATATCTTCTCCCATTTGCTAAGTTGTATTTCCATTGTGTTGATGGTTTCCTTTGATGTACAGAAGTTTTTATGTTTGATATTATTTCACTTGATTATTTTCACTTTTACTCTCTTTGCTTTTGGTGTCCAGTGCAAAACAACAATAAAAAATAATTTATATGACCTATGTTCAGGAGCTTGCCAAAATATGCTGTCTTTTAAGAATTTTATGGTTCACATATTATATGAAAATCTTTAATCCATTTTGAATTAGTTTTGTGGTATAAGATAGTCACCCAATTTTGTTTTCTTGCAGGTGTCATTCCCAATACCATTTATGGAAGGGGTTGTACTTTCCCCATTGTATATTCTTAGCTCCTTTATCCTAAATTAATTGACTGTATATGTATCAGTTTATTTCTTGGCTCTCTGTTCTGTGTATCTATGTGTTGTTATGCCAAATGCCACATTGTTTTGATTATTAGGATTTTTCAACATAATTTGAAATCAGGGAACATGATTGCACTAGTTTTGTGGTTCGTTCCTGTTTCTCAACATTGCTTTGACTATTTTTGCTTTATGCAGTTCCATTCAAATTTTAAGATGTATGTAAATGCCATTGGGATTCTGATAAGGATTGCATTGAATATGTAAATCCTTTGGGTATGCATTTCAACAATATTAATTCTCCCAAACCATGAGTATTGAATATATTTCTATTCCTAACCTTAATCCTAGCCCTTTGTCAGGGCCAAGGTGAAGCAAGTGAGGTACTTGCTTCGGGTACAAAAACATTCCAAAATTGCAAAATCAAATAACATTTGGATTCAATAATTTAAAATAAAATTAATTGAAAAAAATAAGTAAGACATCAGAATTTAAAAAAAAAAGGCAGGATCAGAACCAAGAGAGAGAGAGAGAGAGAGAGAGAGAGAGAGAACTGAAATGCATATTCTGATTCACTCTGAGACAAATTATGTGATTGATAAGCTATACATTATCTAAGTATTACAAATAATTTCAGACTTTTAGGGGACAACTGACTAGAAATAAGAAAAAATTAGTATCTGTTGCTAAGAAGTTGTTTAGATCCTAAATTTAGAAAACTAGATTTGTGTTTTTTAAATACAATATTGTATATCATTTGAGACAGTTCTCCCCCATTTGTTATGACTTGCAAGTCCTCTATTTTGAAAGAAATTCTTTATTTCAAAAGATACTTGTATTGATTTTTATTTACTGACACTTTAAAAAACTGCATATTTGTCTTTTTGTTATGGTCATCTATAGTCTGACCAGTTCAGATAAACCTCATGTAATGCTTCAGTACCACTTTTGGCTCTCCTTAAGGCAGAAAAAAAGCCGTCAGGGAACTGTGTATATGAATAAACTCAGTTGGTAAAAAATGAAGGAAAAATATTTTAAAGCATTCTGATTTAAGAAACCTACTGTTAGAAAAGAGAGGAGGACAAGAGTATCAAACTAAAATTAACCTAAAGCCTGTGAGGTAACAACTCTCTGCAAGTCAAGAGTCGCACCCCAAAATGGAAGTCCAGATCTTTCTAGGGTTAGGCTACTGCTGGATTTTTTGTTTTACATTTTTGGTGGGGATTTCTTCTGCCAGAGGGGGTCTGCTGGACTTGTTTGCTATTGTCACCTTTATCTCTGATTCTGCTTATCTCAGGTTACCTGGTACCTGGGTGTACAGGTTTTATGAGTCCTGTTCCTTCTCTCTTCTGGAAAAAATATTTTAAAACATTCTTATTTAGGAAAGCTACAACTGTATGTTTTTTGTAGTATATTTGCAATGTTGTGATCTATGGGAAATGCATATATGGTCATTCAGTTCACAAAAAATATTTTTGATACATATTAGTCTTATGTTAATGAAGGTGATTTTTGGAAAGCATCTAAGGATGGATGCTGGTTGCCAGGGAAACCAACTGGAAAAAAAAAAAAAAGGTGGAACTTTCAGTTCTACCCCTGACCTCTGAGAGGGGCTAAGTGTTAGAGGTTGAGTTTAGCTGCCAAATAGGTAAGAAACCAAAGCCCAAGATGAAGGGGCTTGATAGGGCTCCTAGGTTAGTAAATATATGAAGATCTGGAAGAGAATGGCATCTCTGAGTAAGGCATGAAACTCTACAACTTTTCCCCATGCTTTGCCTATGCATTTCTCCTTTTCAGCTATTGATTCCTATTCTTTAAGTATACTTTGTTATAAACTGGTGATCTAATGAGTAAATGGTTTCCCTTTGATATGTTCTTCTCTTGAAGATTAATTTAGCCTGGCTGGCGTCCCACTTAATCCCAGTGTCCTAGGGATTAAGTCACAGAGCTAACACTGCTAAGACCTGAACCCACATATGGTTAAGCAGACCTCTCCTGTCTCATTTGCTGCTTCCCGCAGCAGTGCATTGTGTGATCTGATCCCTACTTTGTCTCTTGTGAATCCACTCACCCCTTTCTACCTCTGGTTTATATCTCAGTTCTTCTACGCAAAGGATATATCAATAAATATTAAAAAGAAAGAAAGAAAATTAATTGAACCTTTGCAGGCTGTTCTGGGAATCTCTGGTTTATAGTCAGTTGGTCAGAAGCACATATAATTTGGATACCAGGTATCTGAAGTCTGAGAAGGGGACCCTAGAAACCTCTGGTCAGCTGTTTAGAAGGTTGGGCTGTCCGGACCTTGAAACTAGCATCTGAAGTAGAGGACTGATTAAACCTTTAACCTGTGCAATCTGACACAATCCCCACTTAGACATGTCAGAATTAAGTTTAATTTACTGACAGACACCCTGCTGGGGTCTGAGAAATGGTTGTTGGTATGGGGAAACCTCAGCCCTCATATTGAAATTGAGACCACCAACTACACCGTTTAAATTAATTAAAGCTTGGTTGTTTAAATAGCAACCATTGCATCATATTTTTTTTAAATTTTAAGTGTTAAAGCTTTCATTGTATGTACTATTAATGAAACACAATAGAATATAATACAAACATCTTTAAAATGAAATTACATTAACAACTCAGTGAATGTTATTTTTTTCAATAACAAAAATAACTTAGTGGCTGTGGATTTGAACATTTTTCAACTTTTGAACATTAACTTAATTTTCATGCTTCTGTCTTAAAAATCATCACTATATATATATATATAAGATTTTTATATATGTAAGATATATGTGTATATATGACATAATATATATATATTTAAGATTCTTCTTAGAATATACACATATAATGCAGTATATTTTAAGAAGAATCTTGGGTTTGAGGCCAATAACTGTGAAATAATGCCAAAGGCATAAAAAGTCACTAAGATTCTGATATTATGTTTAAGGTCGAAGGCATAATACCAAAATAGAGGTAACTTATATGAGCGATATTTTTCTCTGTTTTGTGTGTGTTAAAAATTGTTCTTTAGTATATGTGAACTTGGTAAAGTTTTAGTGTGAGCTTTACAATCAAATGCATCATCTCTATTTCCTATATCACTGCTCTGTTATACCAAATGACCTGCTAATAAATATTTCTCTTGTATATAGCCACCAATAAGCAGTAAAGGGCTCTTTCTGACCATATACTCCCTTTATATATATGCAAAGATAGCTTACGTGTGTGCTTATTCTACCGATATCACTAGAGATGACTGAATATACTTACAGCTATGCTATTTGTAGGTATTGATATATAAAAATTACAGGAGTAAATGGTTCAGCTTTAAAAATTACAAGCATTTTGTAGCTTAGGGTTAAAATTTTCCTGCAAGGAGATTGATTAGTGAATCATCCATGCTTCTTCTTCTTTTTAATGATTTATTTTATTTATTTATGCATACAAGAGCTGGGTTGTAGGCCAGAAGTTCAGGGAGGTAAGAATGGGGGATGGGGAGCAGTACAGGCAGATTGATTGAAATAAACTGCCGAGGAGAGCAGTGTGCAAGAGAGGAGAAGTCTTCGCCATGTGGGTCAGCTACTTGGCTGGGGATCAAACTCATGCTGCAATGGCTGCAAAAAGCTTCATAGTGCTGAGATATAATCCCTTGTGCTACCAGGGAGCACCTCTTCCCATTTAGTATAGGTGTTTGTGTATAAGCAGGACAGTGAATAGTAATTGATATTCTTCCCTGTATTGAAGGCAGTTCTAACTATAGAGGAAGTAGATTAGTGCAAGAAAAGATGTCTACATCAGTGCCATCAGAAAGCAGGGTTACTGTCTAAGTTGGGACAGAGCTTATTTTATTTCTTGATAATTCTTCCTCCCTACAAAATCATGTGAGTTCCAGATATTCTCTGTTGTAGTTATCACTAGAATTATGTTATATTATTTTTTGTAGTAAGACTCTCTTTTGAATCCCCCCAATCTGGGAGATGTTTTCCTTAAATATCCTCTTCCTTCACCCTGGCAGCAGTTACATATTGTTATATGTAACTAAGAGGTAGAAATTAATAAATCTCTTTGAAACATTTTGTGTTCCAATTTGACAGTTGAGGTACAAATTTCCAAAGAAAGCAGCCAGGATTCCAAAGAATCTGATATTGTCTCAGCTTTCTAAGAGTTGTGGCCGATAGTAGAGCTTCAAAAGTGTCATCTCATCTAGCTCAGCAGAGACTCACTGAATTAGGTCACCCTCTTACAGTTAACATATTAATTTATATCTTTTTGAATTACCTCAAGCATAATTTTTCAAAAATACAATAAGAATAATGCTACAGCCTACACAACAAAATAAGAGTTATTCCAAGAATGAATGATTAAAATATCAGTGATATATTACCAAAGTGGCAATAGAAAGAAAAATCATATCATACTTACTAGCAGGAGAAACTTTCACAAAACATAACTCTCAGGGTGAAAACCCACAGCTAACAAACATATAGGAGAATTTCATCATTTTGAAAAGAATATCTATAAATAAACTAAATAGACAACAAATTTAATGGTGAAAAACTAGCAAGCTTCCTTTACGATGAGGTGCAAGGCAATTATGCTCTGACTTATCAATCCTATTCAGCATTATAGTAGAATTCTTAGCGCAATAAGACAAGAAGAGGAAATAAAAGTTTACAGATTAGAATGGAAAGGAATAAGATTGTGTATTCACAAAGGAAAGATTGTACTCACATTGAGTGGAAACACAAAACTCTGTAATAAAAAATAACAAAATCCCAGATCTAATATAATCATTGATTATAATTTTCAATATATAAAGTTCATATATAAAAATGCCAGCAAAATACAATTGAAGTTTGAAAGTTTTTAAAAAGTACCATCTACAATAATACCTGAAAATTAAATACTTGGATATAAATATAATAAAACAGGTGCCAGACTTATTGCACTATAACACAGTGGTGGAGAAATCAAGACAATCTGAATATATGGTAAGACAATCTATGTTTGTGGGTAGATACACTCAACATTGTTAAGATATTACTTCTTTTCACTTTGATCAACAGATTCCATGCACTCCCAGTCAAAATCTTAGTAAGCTATATCATGGAAATTGCAAATCTGATTTTGCAGTCTATATTAAAAGACAGAGAGTTACAATATCTAACAAAATACTGAAGAAGTTGAAGAGATCACACATTGCAGGATTTCAAGATTACTATAAAGCTGAGTGATCAAGAGAGCCTAGTATTGACAATATGCATAAAGTTTCTGTTAAGAGTATTCAAATATAGACCTATACAAATAGTCAACTGATATTTGACCAAGAAGGAAAATTGGTTCGATGGAAAAAGAGCAGTTTGTTCAACAAATGATGCTGGTAAAACTGTACATCTCTATGCCAAAACAAATAGCTACACTTGTGCACAAATCTTATACCTTTCACAAAAATTAATACAAAATAGATGATAGCACTTATTGAAAAAATACACAAACACATGACCTTGGATTTGGTAATGTTTTAAATACAATGCTAACAGCACAATTTATCAAAGAAAAAAATTATTTTGTCTTTATTAAATTTAAAAACTTCTCTGTGAAAAAATTATTTTTATTCATTTATTTTAATACAGGTCATAGGCTAGGAGAAAATATTTGCAAGGCACATATATGATAAAGAATTTTTGTCCAAAATATAATAGATACCTAATAATAAAAAATTCCATTTAAATATGTACAAGAGATCTGAACAGATAACTCACTAAAGAAAATATGCTGATATCAAATGATCTTATGAAAAATTCTCAAAATTATTTATCATTAGGGAAATGAAAAGTAACGATAAGATTCCACTATACTCTTACAGTGCCAGCTAGATTTAATAGCTGAATTTCAAAACTTACAAAACCAATTACTGATGAAGATATAGAGTAATAAAAATTCTTATTTACTGCTGGTATGCATATAAAATGTTACAATCACTTTGAAAGATCAGAAGATTCTTAAAAAGCTAAAAATACTCCTGCCATAAGTTCCAGCAGTCATTCTAGTACTTCACTAGTTTAAAATTTTATGTCCATACAAAAACCAGTACACAAATAATTGTAGTAACTATATCCATAATTTTCAAAACTAGGGACAAAATATCTTTCAATATATGGCTAGATAAAATAACTGTATGGTATGTCCATACTATGGAACACTAGTAGTCATAAAAAGAAATGAGGCATCAGGCTATGAAAAAAAGTAAATGAATTTTAAATGTATTCTTATGTGAAAGAAGTCAGTAAAAAAAAAACGAAAACAAAAAACGCTGTTACTTAGTGTATGATTCCGATTATAGGACATTTGGTAAAAACAAAGCTATAGAGATAGTAAACCAATCAGTAAATGTCAGTGATTCTGACACTGGGGAGAGAGTTGAATAGACAGGATAGGAGATATTTAATGTTAAGTCACTATGCTATACTGGTGAAACACAAGACATTAAGAATTTGCCAAGACTGACAATTTTACCACACAGAATAAATATCATATGTAAAAAAACAATTGTTATTTATTTAGTGGTCTAAAGATATTGCAATGTGTAATATATCTTTACTGAACAAGGAATAAGGTGCATATAAATGAGTGGAGTCTGTAAGACTAAAGGAAAAAAAAGTACTTAATGCTAAATGTGTAGCTGATGTACATGTGGGAACAATTCTGAAACTACTATGTATGTTATGTGTGTTGGAATTAAACAAGTAAGTGATTGGCAAAAGGTGGGAGACATTTTTCTTTGGCACTAAGGTTGCAAACAAGCAAAGGGAAGAGGCTGAAATGATCCATGTAGCAATGGTTTAGAGGTGGAGACATCAGTATGAACTCACCGTTAGCTTAATATATCCATAGATGGTTACAAATAAAATAGTCATAGATGTATAAACACATCATTGGCATATTCATGTGTGTTTCTGTTTTCTTTTAGCTGAAATGACAGATAGGTGATAAGCAATGCCATTCCATTAACAACTAGCACACATCAGATCTTGGTTTCTACTACCATTTTCTAATAAAAACAATAAGGGGTTAGTGAGGATGTGGATGATTCTATGTCTGGCTCAAAAATTAAAATGTGAGCCTAGAACACCTTGTAAGTGCCAAAAGTAAGAGTTCTAGGAAGCAGGAGAGCAATGTGGACAGATAATCACTCTGGTTGCTGTGTAGTGTGTGGTCTGCAAAGAGGAGAAGACATACATTTCAGAAATGCACTAGGGACGACCACTTCTAAACACAGCAGTTTCATGTGAACAGAGTAAAGTGAGGATAAGTTTGGTAGGTACAGGGCAGTTACTTTTTTTTTTTTTTTTGCCTTTATGGAAATGAAAATCCTGAATTACCCAGTGAGCTAGTAAGTACATTTTCAGGGCTCAAATAAATCAAAGCCAGGGCACAAATAAATAAGAGGAGCAAGAGGAGCAAGTATTTTTTGTTGTGTTATTTCCAAAAAGGACAATATAGGCAAAATTGGAACTTAGTCCATCTCTTTTAAATGCACTTTACACATTACCTTTTTTTTTTAAATCATGCATAAAAAGATGAAAATGAAAGTTTCCATAATGTCTTTACTGCTTCGTGCACTGAAGGTTTTAAGTCAGGTCTTACTCTCAAGGTAGCACATTGTTCCTGCAGCAAAAATAGACTCCACCACACAGTTGCTCATTTAAATCACCCATTGCTGCACAAGTACCTTCATGAATTGTAGGGAGGAAAAGTATTACCTGAAATTCTAATCATAAGTATCCACATGCTTACTTTTCTCCTCGATTTTAGAACTCATTCTGATTATTAAGGCATTTATGGTCATACAACTAGTGAGTCCCACTTCTGTTAAGCTTTCATCAAAGGGTCATTTTTTTTTGTTTTAATACCATAGTTAATTTTATATAATTTTGTGCCTTTTTTTCCATCTCAGTTGTAATACTCATCATCTTCCCATCCCCAAATAACCGTGTCCCATCACCACAATCCATTGCACTCACCCCCCCATTTTTGATCCCATCCCCCACTCCACCCCCATAAAATATCTCTGGTATATAGTTGTTCATTATTATTATTTTTCCCCAGGACTTTATACTCCTGCTATGAGTGAAGCCATCCAATATTTTTTTTCTTTTGCTTTCTGGCTTATTTCACTAAGCATGATCCCTTCCAGCTCCATCCATGTTGCTGCAAAAGGCATATGTTTATCTTTTTGATTGCTGAGAGATATTCCATTGTGTATATGTTCCACATCTTTTTAATCCATTTATCAACTTTTGGGCATTTGGGTTGATTCCATGTCTTTCCTATTGTAAATAAAGCAGCAGTAAACATGGGGTGCAGGCATATTTTTGATCAGTGGTTTTGTTTTTTTTTTTTTTTTTTGTCTTTTGGGTAGATACCTTGGTGGGTCATGCAGATGCTCCATTTTTAGCAGTTTGAGAAAACTCCAAACAGTTTTCCATAGTGATTGCACTAGTTTGCATTCTCATTAACAGTGCAGGAGAGTTCCCATCAAAGGGTCATTTTTTGAGAGGAGAATCTATAAAAATATTAGTAAATATTGTGCCAGGTAATTGGAATTGAGTTTGAATTTGCTTTTTTTTTTTTCTCTTGCTTTCTATTCTGCTTGTGTTCTAGAATGTGACCAGCAGTAAACCTACCTACTCTATTGTTTTTTTAAAACACAGAATATGTATGTGTAGCGGCTTCTTTGACTGATGTCAAGCCAGGGTTATACATCCAGTTTATTTTATGCCATCCAATTTAGATTAGTTTTATGAAGCAAAATCCAGTAGGGAAGGGGTGCATCACAACCTGGAACATCTGGCAATGTGGTCAGTGTCAGTAGGATAATCAGTTACTCCTGTGGCTAATTCTTGTCGTGACCTCTCACACCAAGTCAGGGCATAACGAAGGGTGATACTTAATTTGCAGCAAGAAGAAAGTCTATTTAATTGGACTAGTTGGCATCTCCCCTTTATCCTTTTCCTCTTATACTCCTTCTTATGTGTATAAGAGGAAAAGGATAAACATACTTAGACACACACACACCCCATAAGTGACAGAGTTTGACTATTTTGCTGAAAACAGGAACTAATTTTCAAATGAACAATTAATTTGACTGAAAACAGCAAGAAGCTTCACTGTCTGTCCTCAGGGAGAATAAAGCATTGAGAATCTTATGCAAAGACAATGCACTTCTCTGACCACTTAACCCCCGTGTGGTCCCTTCACCAATTACTACACCTGCTTCCATCTGGACAGTGGAGTTGCTGTGGGGTCACTGAGCAGCTCACATCTGGTTAGTATGTGTTCACATCGTCCTTCTGAAAGGTCAGTGCTAGATGGCAGTGAGGTGTACACCCTGACTTTCTCCTTCAGCTCAATTCTAATTCTACTTGGCTCAGAGTATGCCAGTTATAACTCTAGCCTTCCTATTTACATAGTATCATTGTAAATAATGAAAATCAGCATGCAGTACTCCCAAGGGAGTCATCTTTTTAAATCAATGGAAATTGAAAATGGCTTTTATTTCTCATTCAAATGGTTACTCTAGTACCTTATTATATTACAAGGAATATTTGAGCCAGAGAGTTAATGTGTAATGGAAAAATTCCAAGCTCATAATCAAGAAATTTGGGTTCCATTCTTTCTCCAGGAAACAAGGATGATAATGATATCAAACATTTACTGAAAGGCATAATTCTAAATATTTCACATACACTATTTGGTTTTATGTGCAGAAAACTCCTGTGAGCCAAGATTTATCATTACCCCTATTTTATGGGGAAATAACTAGAGCAGTTAAAAACTCATCCATAGCCTAAGCTATAAAATGTCAGAACGTAGGATTCAGCCTGGACAGTCGGACCTCATTGCCTCTCATACACTTAAACTGATTCAGGGCTAAATATATTGCGTCATGGACAACAAGTAACCAGGACTGATGCTGGACTTAGTCAAAGAGCAGACCCCAAAGCCCCTGCAGCACAGGCATTAATAATAGCTGGAATTGTCAGGGTGGAGGTTTGGGTGTCCTGGAGAGGGACCCGAGCACTAGGGAAGACAGAGACGCTTAGGGGACCTGCACCAACAGCTACCTACCACCCTACACAGACAGTATTCAGTAATTTAACAACAACAACATGGCAATAGGGATTACACAGAGTGAATATAAGCCTGGTGAGATTTGTCCCCAAATTAATTTACCAGCACAGAGTCTAGTCTCTGAGCACAAATGGAAGCAGAAGCCATCTTCAGGTGGCCCTTTTAGTTTCACTGCCTGTTCCTTCTTGTCCTTGAGCACATTGGAGCATATTCCTTTGCAGCCCTGAATCATTGCCATCTTGAGAAGTAGATTGATGAGGTACAAAACACACAAATGGTGTCATGCTCTGGATTAGTCTTCCTTCTGTCCTTTTTTTTTTAAATGCATAGCTAGACAATACAGTATGTGAACCCTATTTGGAAAATTTCATGATCTCTTCAAGATATTTGAACTTTGATAAAATTACAGAGGAAAAAGAGACATGTTCAGGTATGACTCATAGTCACACAAAAGAGATTTAGCTTTATAAGGAAGTTTCATATTTGAAGAATATATTCTTGTTGCTGATAATGGGAGAAAAAGGTACATTCATTTGCTGAGAGCAGAATATGCCCCTAAATAGCAAAGGAGTTTTTTTGTAAGTCACTTGCAAGTTAGCTAAGATTATGTCACTTATTTGATGGGTTTTAGCTTAGGGATAAATTTGAAGCTGTTATTTCTCTGGTGAAGCCAGGAAGGGAAATACAGACAAGGAAGGAGCAAAGAGACTGGAAAATGGGGCTAACAACAGATAGCTAACGTTTGTTGCATTGAATACTAACTTTTATTTTCAAATGTCTTTGAAGATGAAAGATTTTTGCATTAAAAATTTTATTACCAAGCCATCATGGAAAAAGAAATCTATGCCATGTCTGAACATTTTCTATTTTAAAATATACAAGTGATCTGTTGCCTATAGTTATTGCAGTTGTTTCTGTTCTAAAGTGCCTTAATCTGTAGAGTACATGGCATAAACTTCAAGAACTGAACAACATATTTTGGATGAGCACTGCAAAATAAACCTTGCTCTTGTTACTGTTTGACTTATGTCTGTCCATTTACAGAGATAAAGGCCTGCTTGTGTTGAGGATAGCTATGGTAACACAGCCAGATGACTCACTCAAAGCCTGTGTTATTCTGTGGCTCAGACTTCCTAATATTCACCCAATTACCTTCCCTGGTGTGTCTTCATTTTGTTTAAGTGTTTGCGAACAGCTTCAGGGAATCTAGTAAGTCCAAATGAGCCTTAAAATAGAAAAAGAGATGTGTCTCTGGAGAAAGGTGTGTCCTTCCTATAAGCTCTGGATTTTATTGTGGGCGTGCCAGCAGTATGAGAATCTGGTATAATACATGATGACCAGATCTATTTTATATTCAGGGAAGTCAGATGCGTTGCCCCAGTGGCACAAAGCTAAGTACACCACATAGTTTCTGAGTATGTCAGTTCTTTAGTGTATATTAAACCTTTCCAGATTCACCCTCCAAGATTGGCTGTTTGCCAGAATTTTCTCCGTTCTGTTGTGCAGTGGGCTGAATATTCCCAGGTGCCAGTGCAGTTTTATGTCTCGTCCTTATTTACAGTTTTCCTTAGGATGGCTATGAAGTGTGAACAATCAAGTTGCAGCATGCTGTAAAGTGCTTTCCACATAGACTTTATTTTCTATCACAACTCTGGAGCCTTCTCAAAACAGAAGTATTTATCTACAATATTAAAATACATTGGGAAATAGAAATTCAACAAATAATTATAAATAACTATTTTCTTTTTGAGTAAGAGAATAAGATGAACAGACAATCTAGTTCTTTCTCTACTGTTTCGTTAAGAATCATTTAATCCACCTTTATTAATTATTAAAATTTACAACACATACTATGGTTTGAGGACATTTTTACAAGAAGTGACTTGTAAACATTTTGATTATAATCTGCAGTGTATGTCATTTGGAATTCTTCTCAAAGCTACCTAATATGAATATAACTCATCTTTGGCGCTAATATTGCTGTTAGGGGAAAGGGAGTAACCATTGTGTAGATCAGCCATGCCTAAACACCCTAATAATGCTGTCACTTTCAGAAACTCTAACTCCCCATGGGATCTTCTCATTTCCGAGCACAGTATTCACCTAAGGTAAAAAACAAAACAAAATCCAATTAGAATTGTGTGGAGGGAAGCCACAACTTCCCAGGCCAGGTCCCTGTGTGTCCTTCCAAACATCAAACAAAGATGACCAACCCTCTGCAGCCAATAGGGGCACAACCTGTGTGGAAATTCAGCAGTTTAATGGGGTGAGACAATCTATCACTGTCTAAAATAAAATAAAGTAGGAGTGTTAAGGGGAAGGATGTCCTAAAGGAACTCGGCGGAGTCTTGTGGACTCCACCCACTACTCCAGCTTTCTGGACCCTACCCCCTACTCCAGCAATTGGAAACTATAACTCCCAGCAGTACCAGGGAGAGAACTACGAGGACCATGAGAACCCAAGGGCGGAGCTAATTAGGAATTCTGGGACATTGGGGGATAAATAGGGTGCAATTGTGTCTCTTGCTATCTGGCTCGGGAAATGGCTCTCTGGACCCCGTGACTTGATGTTTTCAGTCAGCTGAGCGGTAAGGTATTCCAGTTACTTTGTATCCTGCTCTCTTTCCTTGGGTTGTTTCCTATTCCTTTCCCCTTTTGTAAGTAAACCTGTTATTGACCCTTTTGTGTATTCCTACAGTATAACTGAATTTTTAGTGCGTGGGTGAGGCCCCACAGACAGGTGGCCCAGTCCGCTCTGGGCTACCCTGTAACAGGAGCACCCCCCGAAGACTGGTAGGAAATGTTTATTTCAAATTTAGAATGAACATGGCATTTTCATTAAAATGATGCTTTGCACTGGTCACATTTTCTTCTCTTAACCTTGTTTTTCATGTATGTCTGTCAAAATCACTCTCAAGATGGTAAGAATAATGTTGAAAAACAGAAGTGGTTTAGTAAGTGGGGCAAACGGGTGGTGCACCAGCGCTGGGTCACCACATTAAAACGCAGTTTCTGTGATGCTATCCCGATTTGTAGTGCTACCAAACTGATTTATGGTGCCAAGAGGGTCTGTGTGGATGACTTCTGTTCCTTTCATAACTTTTAATCTTTATTTTTTTAAATGTCACAATTTTAAATGATTTTTTCTGAGTTAGCCCCAGATAAATGGTTCCTGGGAGGACTGTGGCAGTGATTATGAGCCCACTTACACTTGTGGTTGATGGCACATTAAGCAATAACACTGATAACGTGCAGTGATCAGTACCTATAGCATTTTCAGCCTGACCCCATGATGAGGTTAATGCAGAAGACAAATAGGAAGGAAGCACATGCTCCATTTTTTCATGCTGTTACATAAATAACAGATAAACATCCTCCTGTTCACACCACATCAGAGCAGAGGGAAATGCTGCAAACTTCAAGCCATCAGTGACTAAAAATTGCTGTTGTCAGATCAATTTTTTACAGCAGACTGACCTGTTTGCAGACCATTTTTAATAGCACGGAAAGAGTTTGGGACTCTGGCTTGTTGTACACAAGTGATTTCCAAGGGACATTTTAGATGTAAAAACTCAGTCTGCCAGCATTTCCTTCTGCACCTCCCCACATCCATACACATGCACATATGCCCCATCAACTTCCACTGACACTTCTTCATTACCATGAAAAAGCTGAGGCAGTCATAGGGGAATTTGCAAAGCATCATTCCTCTTTTAAACCTAGGCCCTTACTGATCCCTCTACAAATGCTCTTCTGAATTTTATGCCTCAGTAAGAGTGAGGGTTTACAATTTAAAAGTTGTAAGATAGGAACTTCCCAGTTTATCTCTGACTTCTCCGGCCACTGGCATACTCATAGTCTACCCCCATTGCAGGAGCTGAAATGTTAAGTGACCTTTTGGGTGACCTGTCAGAAGCCACACGGGCACACTTAATAGGAAAACATGTGGGCTCAGTTACGTGGTGTGAGAAGATTGTCAGGAGTAATGTACCTTTTATTTTTTTTAACCCAAACACAGCTTCTGTAGTTTTTTTGAATGTTCAAGTTACACCTTCCCCTTCAAATGATAAAAGAATTCAGTGTGAAATTTGCTTTATAAACTTTTGTGAAGCTTCTGTGGTTCTCATATAATACTTCGGGAGTGTATATAGGGAACACATTCAACAGATTCCCTTGATGCCTTAGTGATCGAATGCAAGAGGAAAATGGTGTGTGGCTCTCATTCTTATTTCTTACTCAGTTCTCTCCTCTGTATCATCTGACCTGGTTTTATATTGACACCTACTCGTCAGTAAAAAATAACACCATGGGGTTATTTTATTACAAGTTGTAGTACCTTCAACACCAGTGAAAATTGCCGCTAAATATCAGGGATCTTATAAATGACAATGCTTCGCTGTGAAGTTCAAGTGGCAAATAGGGATGTTCTTTTTCTTTTCTTTTCTTAACATCCAAACCTAATTGGAGTTGGGACACTTTGGTAAATGTGTGTTTATTTCCAATATAGAAGGTGTCAGATCAGATTCATACGATAGATAATGAAAATACATTACAAGGCATTTCTCTTCTAGGATATATTAATATCTTTTAAAAATTCAAGTTCTCCAAAAGTTGGCACATAGTCTAGTAAGTATATTTATTGAAAATTAATTTTGCATAGAAGTCCTCTTGGCTATTTTTAAATGATAACTTTTCAGCCATATGAAAACATGCATTTTTGCTTATTTATTTTATTTATTTACTTTTTGTTTCTGGTCTCCTAGAACTCAAGTACAGCTTCATTTTCAACTAATACCCCGTGATGTTGACTGGTGCCTTCAGGCATTTCAGGGATAAAAATAAAATGACCAAATTATTTTATTTGGTAAAACAGATTTTGCACATATGCCACATTTTCTCCCAATAAATATTTCATAACTCTTCTAGAAACATGGTCTTATCCTTTAGCACATATGGGAGGCAGCTGATTCTAAACAAATGGATGTCCTAGAGTTCAGATTCTTCTCATTCAGGACCAAATTCTACTTCTCAGAAGAATCCTAAGTACAAAGATATGCTGGAAAAGCCATCACCTGCAAATCAGGAATTATTAATAGATATTTATTAAAAAGTACATTTCAAATTAGTTTGTATACTTGCATTTCAGAGAAAGGGCTGAAATATTTGTGTTTTCCTTGCTGGGTTGTATATTTTCCATTCTGTTGAGCCACAGTTCCAAGCTATTGAGCTAGTTCATTCACCTAGTAGAAAAGTGCATCATCCTAATCTCTCATGATTTAGCTAGTCTAGGAAGAGAGTGGGCATGCACAGAATAAAGAAAAGAGGAGGACTCAAAATTCCAATGATAAGTGATGATACCTCCTGAAATTATCAAGGAAATGCTGCTCTGGACAGAATTAAAAAGTAAACAAGAATTTATTCAAGGCTGTTGCAATAGGGGAGGATGTATAAACCAGACTTTGTTGAGAGAGATTTAAAACCAGAGATGCCCTAGCAGAAAAGTACTGGAGGACACTCCAGGAAAAAAAAGTGAAGTGGGAGAATCTAAATGATTAGTTCATTCTTTGTTCATAACACTTTCCAAGTTAGCTTCCTGTTTTCCTAAGAGACTGAGAGTTAGGAGCCCTTTCTTTCTTGCTTTTAAAAAGTCAAGTAAAAAAAAAATGCCTTTGTAACATTATATTAATTTCAGGTATACAGCATAATAACACAATGATTGTGAAATCATCACAGTGAGTCTAGTTACACTCCATCACTACTGAAAGCTGGCTTTTAGGACTTTCCTCTGACCCCTTTCATCATTTCATTGACCCTCCCTCTTCCCAACCTTCTTCCCATCTAATCACCTTTTTTGCTTTCTCGTGTGTCTCTGAGTTCTGTTTCATTTTGTCTCTTTTGGGGCAGTTACATTTCAAAGCATGGTTCCCTGGTGCTTGAGAAAGACAAGGGTTATAAAAGTGGCAAGAGACTGGGAGATTTAGGTGTTCAAGGGACAGATAAAGTATCTACAGTTGCAAGTTTTCTGACATAAATGGCTTGAAAGAAAAGGGAGGGCAGGGTCTATAGTTAGGAAGAAACCATTTAAAGTTAGTTTCAGTTAAGGAGAACGTTAGGGCTGTTCTTACAAAAGCTTTATTGATCTTGAGGAAAGTAAGTGGAGGGTCTAGAAATCAATCTTGAAGGATTTTAACTCCAAGTTTCCATGTATTTGAATTTTGGGCTCCCCCAAATGGATCGGTTTTCTTATGTTCTCTACCAGACATGACATTCCAAAGGAGAGGGAACACAAAAAAACCCTTGGGTCTTTGCTTGTTTCTGCTGTTCCACTGATTAATCTAAACTGCAGTTTCTTCTCCTGTCTTTGGTATTTCCATCCTGCATGGGCTTAAACTAAATTGTGCTGGGAGATAGGGATGTTTGTTGCGTCGGGCAACACCACACTGATACAGACAAGAGTTATGGAGCAGGCTACATAATGCAGGATGCTGCTGAAGAGCAAGCTCCTAGCCTTTTTACTGATAAACCATATAGCATCAGTCATATGAAGAAGTAGAAAAACAGAGGGAGAAGTAGAAGAAGCAGGGAAAAGGTGGAAATGTACTTCTCATCTGCTGATAGCTTGGTATGTAGATCGCCAATCAGGATTTCAATCTTATCAATAAGGTATTCCACTGTTCAGCTTCTGGGGTTCTTCATTATATATCAATCAGTGGCTCCCCTGGGCATTTCTGGTCATACCTCTTGATGCAGACCCTTCCCCGGGTGATCCAGCTTTATGCTCTTAATTGATGGGAAAGGTACCTTGTAGGGTTAGGCTTCTATGACCAGGTAGTTCTGACCTTGCTTTAGGAATACAGAATTGTAGGTGATAAGATGGAGGCTGCATAAGCCACCTAGCATTAACAGACCCACAGATGATGATTATTCTCTTCCAAATTTCCTTCCCTAAATTAACAAAGTTGTTTGACACTAGTGAAACAACTAGTGTCCTATGCGTCTGTAATCCTAGGTGGCTTATCCAGCCTCCATTCTAATAGCCCAACCCTATGAGGCACCTTTCACATCAATTAAGAGCATAACGCTAGATCACCCTGGGAAGGGTCTACATCTCAAGGTATGACCAGGAACACCCAGGGGGCTAAGGACGGATGCATAATCTTACTCCTGACTTACATATCAAAAGCTATGACCAGGGACAGTAGGGGGGGGGGGAGCAGCGGTATTGACTGATGTATAATGAAGAACCCCAGAAGCTGATCAGTGGAATGCCTTATTGATAAGACTGAAATCCTGACTGGAAGAGTCAGGGCTGTTCCACATACCAAACTATCAGCAAATGTACAGTTCCACCTTTTGCCCAGCTTCTTCTAATTCTCCCTTTCTTTTTCACTTCCTCACATGATTAACGCTGTGTGATTAGTCTACCAATGAAAAGGTGCTCTTCGGCAGCATCCTGCGTTATGTAACCTGCTTCACCACTCCTGTTTCTTTGTCAGTGTGGTGTTGCCCGATGCAACAGTGTCTTGTCCTAGCAAGAGTTGGGGAGAAAAAAGTATTTGAATATCAACACAGGTAATGCTTTATGCATCTCATTAGAAGCTACTTCTTGTAGAACTAATACCCATGATAATTCATGAGCAAACTTCACCTCCACCATCTCTATATCTGCTTTCTCCATTTCCTTTTGTTCAATACACTACTTACTACTTAACTATTTATTTCCTCCCATCAGCTCAACTCACATCTTTGTAAAAGGGCACTGATGCCCTTCGGCAACTACATCATTCTAGAATTTTTTTTTTTTGGTTTTGCTATAATCGATAGTTTCTCCTTCATATCTATAGTAAACTATATGCCTAGTGTTTATTTTCAGAACAGTCCAATAAAGAAATTGTAATTATCTTCTTCTTCTTCTTTTTTTTTTTTTTTTTTGGTGAGGACACAGCTTCACAGAGCAAAAATTATTAGACCTTAAAATTGGACTCAGGACTTTGACACCTGAGCCTATAATTTTTTAAATAATTATTTCTGTCTCTGGCATAATTATAATGCTGCATCATGGTACTAAAAGATTACATTCAAGTTAAGATTTGAACCTACTACTGCTATATTAAGGCTTATAATTCTTATAGATTTAAAAGAAATATATCTGTAAAATTTTGAAAAAATGATGAGCTGTGACTTATCAAGTGTGCAAAAACTACCTTATTCTCCCATCACATATTTCTTTTTAAGCTTTCAGTTTGTGATGAACTTAGCACTGCCAGACCTGTGAGAGCCAGAAAACAGTGGTCAGCTATTTATTTATTTAATATCATTGCTTCTTTATGGAGACGTGGAAATGGCAATGCCCCAATTAGCCCAACCTATGCCTAGCCTGAATTGATAGTTGTAGCAATGGATTTTTGTCTCTTTCCGTTTTTCTGGACAGCTCTGGAGCCATCAAAAGCCAAGTCTGAGAGACTTAATAAGGTTTGCCTACAGAAGGAACTAGAAGTAGTGTGTTACTTCTTTGCCTATTCCCTAGTCCTTACCTCAAGTAGCTATAAAACTGTTAAGCTGAAGTTTATTTATACACCATCACTAGGTATGACTAGTCTTTCTAACAACTTCTTCTTTGGGTCTCCAATGACTTTCTTTCTGTCCTGGATCATTTCTGTGGTTTGTGCCATCTTTTCCCCAGAGTTTGATCTTCTTGAAAAAATCTGTGATTCCTCTGGTACTCTGATTTAGGATACACATTCTCAACTAGAAACTCTATTGGCAACCTTCTGAACTATTTTTATATGTGAACTAATGTGACCTATCACATATTAAACACCCTAAATATTGAAATCAATCTATTCTGTAAATTAACTGGTCCATGACCCACAGAATTGTGACATTTGAAGGGAAGAAATAGATCTCTCCTACCTGTTTGTGGTATTGATTTTTTTTATCACTTAGATTAACTCCCAGAGGTTTCTGGTGGTCTCCCTCTCTCTCTATTCCTCACATACTGGAGCATATTTTCTCTCATTACATAATTATATATGTTGCAATTTGTACTAATAGTGTATTTAATACATTGATTAATTACATATTAACATACAAAATATCAGCTATTCATTTTAAATTATGTTACCTTAATTACTATAGTAGCAATTATTTTTCAATTTTTATAAACTTCATAAAATATTTTAAAGAATTTCAGATTTTGAAGTTTCTGAAATAACCCATGTTAACTCAATGAGAATTAGAAAAGAGGTGAATAGGATCAGTAATCTAAACTCCTCAAATTCCTATTGTTGTTTTTTTAAATATACTTTTGCATTGACTAATTAAATAATTTTATAAAGTTGTATAATAACATGGTACTTTTAGAATAAAAATGTAGTTTTCTAGTCCTAGAAAAATAAATTTTGGTTTAGAAAATCAGAAGTACATAATTCAAGAAAAACTATGTTCAAATTGAATGCCTTGGTTAATAGTTTTAAGCCAGGAAGAAGGGCATTTCCCAAAATCATTTTACTGAACAAAATTAAAATATTTGTAGTCTTTTAAACAATGATTTCAGTTAGACTGTATTTTTAACTAAATTTCAGAAAGAGCCAAAACAAATAGTAAATCGGTGCCCAGTAGAGAGAGAGAAGTCCTTGGAAGTCCTTTGAATCTGATGGACTCGATTATAATCCAAAGTTGTCAAAACTTATGCAGCCTAAAGGAGTTTTATAAAGTGTTTTGCACAATGCCTCGGACTTTTAGACAAATAGTAAACCTTGTTCTCCTCCCTTATTTACCCTTCACATTTCTAGCCATGAAGTGTGTATATTTACAGGAATGTGTATGAGTATTCCTCATTCTCCAGTATATGGAAAGCCTTTCTTTCGTTCTGAAAATCCAATTTCCATATTAATATTGGAGAGTTTCCACTGGTGATAAAATTCTCCTTCGAGGAATAAAAATCCTTATAAGAACTAGTATTACAGAACACAGATCAACAATCACTAAAACAAAAACATCTCAGAAACGAATCAGATGTTAAGGAAATGTTGTAAATAGAAAGATATGACTTCATTAAAGATTAGTGGAAGTATTCATTTTTTGAAATTTAGCTCTCCATAATTCTTTTATTTCCTCACAAATTGGATAATTAATGTGAGTTAGTCAAAATCCTCTATGGTTACAATCTCTGTGATTCTTTAATATTATAACTCTATGGGCTCATTTCTCATTTTCTTCCATACCTCATTTAAGGCTTGAAGTCAGTGGGAATTACCCCAGGCAAGATGAATTAGAGACTATCTGCCTAATCACTTAAGGCAGACTGTCAATTTTTAGAAATTATTAAGTACATCTACACAGTCATATGAAAATGTGGGTTTTCATAAAAATCCACATTTTATTATTTCTAATATATATAGGGAAATTCTTTATTCTACAACTTAAAGCCTCATAGCATCATCAGATTTGGAAACTATAAGTGTCTTGTAGATTATTTATTACTCATTTATTTAAAAAAACTTATATATTGAGAACTTCATGAGCCATAAATTTAACCTCTTTGTCAAGTTATTTAAACTTTCCGGGCCTTAGTTTCTTGTTTGGTTGAATGAAAAAGGTGAATAAGATGAAGTTTCTGTACCTCCAAACTGTAATATTTTATAGTTCTGGACTGATCACTGAGCAGATATTACCTAGCTAATTAGTGGCACAACCAAGACTAGAACTCTAGAAGTTAGAAGTTCCTGATTACTCCTCTTGTGCCCTTTGCCTATAACACATTAAGTTCCTAAATTTAAAAAATAATAATAATAATTTTTAAATTCTGAAAATGCTTCCCTATGTTTATAAAAGGTCACTTCTGACTTAGCAGTGCAGGGTGGATAATTACAAATGAGGTCCATTATTTAAGGTCAAAACATTATGGAATCTATTTAAAAATTCAAAACTCAAATTAATATTAGGTTTACCTATGTACAATCCACATTTTCTATCCTTATATTTTACAAGTGGCACAGTCTTTGGGTGTCACTTTTATATCCCCAACCCTTTGAATACAAACTTACAGGGCTTGAGCCTTATACCTGTCTCAGAGTAATTCAGGGCCTAGGTCACTTGAAACTGCAAATCAACCTATCCACCTCCTTCCCATGTTTCATAAAGGTGACAGCTTGTTAATGAACATGAGAAGCAACCTTGAAGCAGGAACTCTCTTCAGTACAGCCTAAGTCATGTACCATCCAATTTGCCATGTAAGGAGTGGCAGGTCTCATTTTTTCTGTGTATAGAGATCATCAGGTCTTGCAGTTGAGGGTCTCCCCTTATCTGCCATAAAAGTTGCCTGAATGAGGCACTTTATTAATGTCCACAACAAAGGGACCGCCACATATGAAGACAGCATCAGCAGCCTCATTCTGCTCTTAGAGGCTGATTCCTCATAGCCATGTCATCCTGTCCCACATAACGTAAACCTGAGAATCAGGATAGACTTTCACAGGAGGCAGGGAGGCAAAGTGGTAAGAATTTGGCCTCTGGAAGTGAACTGTCTTACTAGTTGAGTATCAATCTATCACTTACTAGTTGGGTTTCTCTGAAAACATCTCTGATCATCTTTTTCTCTATACAACTTTATTGAAATGCAGTTGGTAAAGAATATTGTATAGCTCGAAGGTGTACAATTTGGTGATTTAATATAATTATATGTTGTAACATAGATTATGACCATAGTATTCCCCACATAAAAACCATTTCTTTGTTATGGTATAAACATTTAAGAACTATTCTCTTGGCAAGTTCTATAATCTTTTGAGACTTCATTTCTTCATATGTAAAATTGTGAAGTTAGCATCTATCATATCAGGTTGTAGAGATTCAAGGATTCAGTGACTGTAGACTATTTAGAAATGCTGTCCTAACTTTCACTAGTTCTGTATCAAGCATTTTCCCTATTGTTTTAGCTATCAATCCTAAATCATGCTGTTATTCTTATAACTTATCTACCTAAAAACTTAATGTGTCTTTATAGTTCTATCTCAACAATATATTGTTAGTGAAATACTCTTTATGCTCTGTTTGTCTTATATGACTTTCATAACTCCACACCATAATGAGGTTTGCTATGTGCGCTATCCTTTGAATTACTTATTTCTTTTCTTTCCTATTTTTTACTTTCCTTGAGATCTTTTCTTATTTTCTTTGCATTTTATATAACACTTAATAATACTTGGTAGGTATAGTCATTATCAATTATCCAAAGTTCCATTTCTTTTATTTATTCAACATTGTTAGTGCCAATTGTACAATGGGCATAAGGTAACATGAATATAGCATGGCAAAGCTATAATGAAATCATACATGAAAAACAGTATTGGCACAAATAAAGTAGTAATAACTCTGCATTGGAGAGCCAAAGAAAGCATTATAAAGTATATTCTTCAATGGGATATGAAGGATTACTAGAAGTTTTGCAGATTCATGAAAATTACTAGGGTTAAAAGAGAAAAATATATTGATCTGCTCAGAATTTTGAAATAGGATAGCCAGAGTTTAGAGTAAACTCCAGGCAATGAAATGAATAATTATGGGTAAGTAATGATAATAATAGCTAACATTAATCGAAAGCTTTTTAAGTTCCTAATTTCTAAGTACTTCATGTCCATTTTTTTCTGATCTTCATGATAGCCTTAAAGAATATAAAATGTTAATCCAGTCTGACAGTGGGCTTCATAATAGGGCTGACAAGAAGCAGAGATAGGATTGCAATTCTTACCTACCTGTGTCCTTGCCTACTTTCCAGGCCTGCTAAATCTGTTAACTAACCTACTATTAATTTATGGGAGTCTAGTTAGAATAGTTAGGGAGAACTATTGAGAAGTTTTAACTTGGGAAATGTTTTAATTCAACTACTGTTTGAAGATAATCTGTGGATTGTCACATACAACCTTTATCTACCGGATACATACTATACTATTATTTGAAAGCTGGACTTATTCCTTCCCTAATTACATAAACTTAATGACTTCCAATTCAGTATCATAAACTTCATAATGTTATTAGAAGGTTTTTATTGAGCATCATTTTTGGAGGATAGATTCTGTGCTTGGTGCTAGTGCTTTTTGAAAGGGGTTTAGATATAGTCAATTTAAAAAAAAATTTTGTTAAAGATTGATTTATTTGTGCATACAGAACTGGGGTACAGGCCAGAGGCTCGGGGGCGGCGAGAGGCTTCACCAGAGAGAGAGTGGGGAACAGAACAGGCAGATCAACAAAGTACACTGCTTAGGGGAGCAGCGGGCAGGTCAGGAGAGGTCTGCCAGTCAGGAGAGGTCTGCCACGCCATGTGTTTACCTCCTGGGCAGGTGGGAATCGAACTCATGCAGAAGTGACTTTTAGTTTCTTAGTGATGTGCTTTAACCTGCTGCACACCACGGAGGGCAAGATATAGTCAAATTCTAACAGAAGAATCAGTGGCAATGGAGATGAAGAATGAAAAATGGGGGAGAGTAAAAAGTGGGGGTATTGAAAATGAATAATCAATGGAACAAAGCTTCAGAAGAATGTCAGTATGCTAATAACAGTTATTATGAGAAAGGATAAAATTACACCATACTTCAGATAAGGAAATTAACTTTAGATTTTGGATTTCAATTTAAATGATTAAATGTTTATTTAATAATTATGACATTCTCATTGATTTACTGGAAGTTAGAGTTACAAAAATGAAGATGTGGTCATTGCTTCTAAGTAACTTTTTGTCTTCTACAATAGAATTGCCAGAGAACTAATGGGGATATCTGATTTTATTAAGCTTGCTCACTCCATATCTGCTCAGCAATTAAATATTATTGTGCTTCCTTTTTCTAAATGTATCAGCCATTGTATTGTATATTGTAATATACAATATTATATATTGCGTATATATATTTTAAGAGTATGTATTATAAGGATATACATGAAGTTCATCTTCATAAGACTTTAGAAATTGTCATAAAATGCTGATCAATAGTCTTCAGAATTGCTACATGAGACATCAAGCTAAAAAAATATATAATTTCAGAATATTCCAGCATCAAAATTCTTTTTTAAATTGATACTAATAAATTCAGTCCATTCCCTTTGGGTATGTGCAGAGGGTCACCACTTGACTAGACCAGACAACATCAGGTTCTGTAATTCTCAATTAGAAGCTGCAGAGAAATGAAAATGCCTGCCTGCTCATCTTCAGATTTTTAACTTGTGTATGTATGCTTTAGAGATGTGCTTGTGTTTGTGGTTTAGCGTTATTCATACATTCAGTAAGAATAAAGAATAAGATGTCTTACATTTCCAGATACTATCTACCAATTGTAAATGCTAATTAACAAGTAAATGAACTGGAAAAACACCAGATGAAAAATCTTAATGAGTGACAATTTATAAAAATTGGTAGAGTAATACTTTCTTAAGAATTTTGTTAAATGGATATTATTTTCTAATATAATTTAGTATTCACGTGATAGTTTTTAAGTTCTATAACCAGAAAAATAATTAGCATTTTACTTTCACATATAGAAGACTTCGCAATATCAATTGCAAAATTTTTTTATCTTTAATCTGTGAGAATAATTTGTTTGAAATATTTTAATTATTGCAATACATATTAAGCTATGTATTTCATTTATTTTCTTAGCCTGCAAAGATCAGCTTCCCTAAAGCGTTTTTTCCTTCATTACACATCCTATTCTCCAATATTAAATCCTCATACTAAAATACAAGAAGTAAATGCTGTATTTTCAGTCTCCAAAAATTTGTCTTGGATTCAAGCCAGGTGGCAAATACTATGATATATGTGGACACAGAGCCGTAATTTTTCTCTCTGATTGTAAGTGGACTCAGTCTTTTTCACTTTTTGGGTCATAGTTATGTCTTATACAATCCAGCAGAGGGTGCTTCCTTTTTAGGGTTGGAATAGAAATAAATATAAGCAGCAAAAAAGTTAAAATCATTCATATTTTGTTTCCAGTGATCAATTAAATAACATTCCCATGCAGTTTTATGCATTTTCAATTAATCTTCCATTAAAGCACCACACATTTTAACCAACACATTCATAATAAGACACACCTGGATCGGTGTGTGTTCCACTGACATACTTGCTCCCTTGTTTTTCTTTTTAACTGGTAATTATGATATTAATAAAAAATTCCAGGTATTCAATTTAGAAAGTTTTCATTTAACATCGTGTTTTCCAGTCTGGAAATTAAAAAAAAAAAGTGTGACTAATAGCCACAAAAACATTTTTCTTTGTTATATTTTACCTTGCCTCTCTTAGGAATTCTATAACAAAAGCTGGATTTTATAGCATTCTCAGTACCATGGACCATCATAAAAGTGTGTAGAAATGTAATCTCTTCTAAAGAACAAAATACCCAGTTTTCAATAAATATTTCTAGATAGGAGCAAATTCTCAAACTTAGCCTCTCAGATTGATCACAGTTCAGTAAGGCTTCTCTCAGTGTTCTGTAGAATCTTGGAAACTGCGGGTCAAAACGAAATGGCATACAATGAAAGCAGGTCCTTGAATAAATTTTTGTTCCTAGTTGGTCAGCGTTGTTTTTTCTTATCAATGTTGTAATGAAATGTTGTGGTTTTTCTCTTTATCTGTTCTCACTAAGTCAGTTCAGAAGATTCTGGCCTTACATTGGGGGGTTTGCTAAGGGAATGTGAGACTCAGATTGACTTTGAACCCCACCCCTACAGGCACTTTGAGGACAGCTGGGATGTTCTCTGCTGTGGAGTTAATTTCAAGTTGATTTTCCCTCCCACCATTTCATAAACGATAATCCAATCAAATTTAATAAATAGGATATTCTGCAGTCAAACATTTTTCTTTTGAATTGTTTATTCCATCCCTTTCCCATTAGGAATTGTACATCTATTTGGAAGATGGGTTTAAATGGAAATACAACTTAGTAGGATATCTTTGAGTGCTGAACTAGTGCATACTGGAAACAAAGTGCTAAGAAAATGAGTTGGTTTGGTTGGAAAAAAATGTTTTATATCTGATGTGAGTACAGCTCTAACTTTAAATCCCATTAGAAAATGCAGTGATTACTGAACCACACTGATTGTTCAGGTAACAGATGGACATGCCACAATGAAATGTTTCCTCTTTTTATTTACAAACAAAGAGGCTTTTTATGTGGGCAAAAATGAAAACATTACCAAAGCACTAGGTGTCTAAGCTAAAATTCTTTCAGTGAACACAGAACCCTTGTATGTGCAGGCAACATCTTTAATATTTTTACATGATTTGGATATACAAAACATAATATTTTGTGATTTCTCTTCAAATGGGTTGGTTTCTTCAGGAAGAATTATGTACCTACAACTTAATGAGGTAATTAACTAGAGAACAAAAGGTTTTTCTTCTGTTTCAGACAAAATTTCTTTCTAAGACATGTGTTTTTTTTTTTTTTTTTTGGGACCATCTGCCTTGTACTCCATGACAGTTTTTGTTGTCAGAAATCTTACATCATTTTGTATAATACTAAAAAAACCTGACAAAACATTTAAAAGACAATTTAGGTAAAATGTGCCAAATGTTGTTATGTTGCTTTTATACATGTTTTAGATTTTCCAATATGATCAACTTTGACAAATCATAATATTTCTGCAGATGAAAGTTACTGAAGTTTATTTTGACTGACAGCTGTGTTAGGTGAGGAACCAGAGATCAGATTATAGTCAAGTGCCTTAGAAAAGCATAGTCAAAGGTGGGGGTGGGATGGGGAGGAGTGTTTATAATTTCAATATATTAAGCTGCATTTTGAAAGGTTGTGACTAAAATTTTGTTTCAAGAATATTGTCCACACAGTAGTATCATTGTATTCTATGAGTATCGACACAGAATTAAACTCAAAGTCACCATCTATATTTGATCATTCCACTAACCAAATATCCTCTTTCTTTTTGAAGTCCTTTCTCACTCTCTCTCTCTTTTTAAAGATTTATTTATTTATTCATACAGAACTGGGGTACAGCCCAGAGGTGCAAGGGCAGTGAGAGGATTCACCAGAGACAGGCTGACTGATGAAGTACATTGCTAAGGAGAGCAGAGGGAGGGTCAGGAGAGGTCTGCAGTGCCATGTGGACAACCTCTGGTGTGGGGCTCAAACTCTGAGATGGCTGCAGCTAGCTTGCAGTGCTGCGTCCTAAAAACCACCAGGGAAGGCCCTGAAATCCTTTCTCATGTAAGACATGTCACAGGAGATGAGAGGAAGAAAATAAATTGTTCCAAAGATTAACGGGTAGTTTATAAAATAAATTTGTCTCATTGATGTATTTACTTAGCCCATTTTATGTTGGCTAATAATACTATATTTTGGATATAGTATTTAGTGTATTAGGTGCTATAGTACACTGAATTCTACCCCCCAAACATACTCATGTCCTAATCCCTGGCCTCTGTGAATGTTGTTGGGAATAGGAATTTTGTAGATGGGATTAAAGTAAGGATCTTGAATTGTGCAGATTATACTGGGTTATCCCATGTAATGATTCTTCTAGAAGGGACACTGGATAATTCAGATTCAGAAGGAAACATGACAATGAGATTGAGATAAAGGTTTGCAGGTGCAATAAGTAGGACATGATTCAATGGACATGGTCTTGCCCTGGAATCTGGAAAGGTCTAGAAAATGGTTTTTGTCTACAGCTTCCAGAAGGAATATTGTCTTGATAATGTACTTTAGATTGCTTACATTTGAAACTGTAAAATAATAAATCTGTATTGTTTTAAGTCACTATTTTATGCTAATTTGTAGTATTAAGAATCTAATACTTAAAAGATAGTCATTAGATACTAATGATACTAATACTTAAAGACAGTCATTAGAAAATGTGTCAAAATTTGGGTCTATTTTATTAATTTTGCTTCTTAAAAACTGGAAAGTCAAGGGCCCTCCCTGGTGGCGCAGCGAGTTAAAGCACAGCACAAAGAAGCTTAAGCCACTTCCGCATGAGTTCGATCCCGCCTGCCCCGGAGGAGCTCCACATGGTGAGGCAGACCTCTCCTGACCCGCCCGCTGCTCCCCTCAGCAGTGTACTTCGTTGATCTGCCTGTTCTGTACCCCACTCTGTCTCTGGTGAATCCTCTCACCCTCTGCATCTCTGGCCTGTACCCCAGTTCTGTACGAATAAATAAATAAACCTTTAAAAAAAAAACAACAACTGGAAAGTCGAGTAATAGTTGATGTGTTACTACCTCATGGCAATGACTATTTGAAGCTGATTACTGCAGAACTCATAGTCTCTCCAGTTTTTCAGTGTCATCCTGCCACCCCAGTTAGTTTTTTTTTTTAAAGATTTATTTATTTATTCTTACAGAACTGGGGTACAGGAGGGTGAGTGGATTCACCAGGAACAGAGTGGGGAGCAGAACAGGCAGATCGACAAAGTACACTGCTGAGGGGAGCAGCGGGCGGGTCAGGAGAGGTCTGCCACGCCATGTGGTCACCTCCGGGGCAGGTGGGGGATCAAACTCATGCAGAATTGGCTTAAGCTTCTTAGTGCTGTGCTTTGACCCTCTGAGTCACCAGGGAGGGCCCCCCAGTTAGTTTTTAATCTAAAATTTGGTCTCTAGTATACATTTAAGTTTGTAAACTCTACTAGATAATGTGAAACTTCGCATTGTACTAAATATTCATTCTACATTTCTTTGATTTTGAGAATTGCATCTACTTAACTGGTAGTCTTTTTTTTTGTTGTTTGTTTGTTTTTAATTTATTTTATTTATGCATCCAAGAATTGGGGTATATATATATATATATATATATATATATATACGTATATATATATCAGAGATGGGGGATGAGAGGATTCACAGAGATGGAGTAAGGAGCAGAACAGGCAGATCTAGTAGAATACACTGCTGAAGGAAGCAACTATTGAGACAGGAGAGGTCTGCTGCACCTTGTGAGTCAGCAGCTGGGCTGGTGATGAAACTTGTGCTGCAGTAGCTGCCAACAGTTTCCTTGTGCTGGGATGTAAGCCCTTGCTCCAAAAGGGAGGCTCCTATTAGCGTTTTTACTGGCATTCTAGTCTGCTTACTAAATCTGAGAAATTTCATTCCATTTGCCTAATGATCTCCACCAACCACTTATTTTCGTTTATTCTTTACAATTTCTACCTCAAGCTTGTTTTTTCATTGGGTCTTGATTATATCCTTTTCAGTATAGGTGTGTATTGGATGAACTGGATTCAGGAGTATCAGGATGCAACCTGTGTTGTGCTTTCCAATTGCCATTGATCTTATCGCATCTGCCACTATTTCTTCATGAAATCTCAGGCATATTGGATATTCTTGGGTATTAACAAATAGCTTCATATTCCAGTCCATGCCAGTCTACTGTTAAGGTTCCCCTTCCCTTCCACTTTGCTTTAAGCTGCACTGGGCAAGTGGTGTGTCTATGTGTGTGTGTATACATATGTACATGTACATGGACTCAGACAGACACACACATGCTTATATTCAGAGTTAGTACTCCCTCCAGGATCTTTAAGATCTGCCTTTCCCAGCACTTAGAGCTCCTTCTTTGGCTACTGGTCCCTTCCTCCATCTTCAAAGGCAGTAGCATAGCAGCTTTGCTTTAGTTCTCACATTGCCTTCTTCCATCATACATAATGTCTTCCTCTGTCTCTCACTGTTACAAGAACCCTCTTGCTTACATTGTGGGGCCATCTGGATAATCCAGGTTAATCTCTCCATCTTAAGATCTTTAATTTCCTCATGTCTGCAAAACCCCTTTAGCCATATAAGGCAACACTTATAGATGCCAAGGATTAGAGTAAGAATGTTTTTGGGTGCCTTTATTCAACTAACTACATCAATCCTACAGAATTGAAGCCCCAAACGGAATTTTACACAAACCGACCTCCTGCTCACCAAATTTCATGTTCTTCCTTCTGCAACATCCTTTCTTGCATTAAGTGGTATCACCATTTGATTCTTTAAAAATTTACCTTTGGCTCTCCCTGGCGGTGCAAAGGGTTAAAGCACCATATTATGAAGCTCTCTGAAGCCACCATAGCACGAGTTCCATCCTGGACCAGGCAGCTGACCCACAGGGCACGGCAGACCTCTTCTGACCTGCCCACTGCTCCCCTCAGCACTGTACTTTTTCCATCTGCCTGTTCTGCTCCAAACTCTGTCTGGTGAATCCTCTTACCCACCATACCTCTGGCCTGTACCCCAGTTCTGTCAGCATAAATGATAAATAAATCTTTAAAAAAAGATTCACCTCCACTAATTTTAGATACTTGTTATCATGATTGTCCTTCTTCACTACTGTTTTCTTCGACTAGACTGTTATTGTTCACCTATTTTTTTTATACTGCATTTATCCACCCCCCCCTTTCCTTTACTCATACACCTCTTTTTATTATAAATCCTGATAACTCCCAAATTTACATCTCTAGCCATAATCTCTTTTTCAACCTTATCTGCAACTGCACTTGGGGCAGATTGTCTTTAAACTCACTATGTCTGTAAATCATCTTATTCTGTAGTTCTGCACGCCTTTAGTCCTTCTCATATTTCTTATCATTGTCTTCTGCTTTGTTCTCATTTCCACTGTCTGTATTTAGGCCCTGAGTGTCTTGTTCCGGGAATACTGCAGTACCCATTTGATTGGCAGACCATAAGTCCTTTCCTACTCAAATCCATTCTTGATACTACTGATAGATTTACATCCTGAAATTCAAAAGTGACCATATTGTTTTCATGTGAGAAGCCATTTCTGATAACCTCCACTATCCCTCGGATAAATTTAGAAATTTGACTCTCAACATTTAATGTAACTTTTAACCTGGTACAGCTATAACATTTGACATTCCACATTCTTTTTGTTGTTGTTCTCACCTTCAGCTTTTCTTGATGAATCTGTTTCTAGGAAAATGTCTTTTTATTAACTAATTTTTACATACTTGTGCTTGCACCCTTTCTCTCTCTCTCACACACACACAAACACACTCACTCTTTCTCACTCATTGCCTAAATAGCATTCTTCATTCTTCAGGTGCAACCTCAGTGACACTTCTTCTGAAATTCTTTTTTTTTTTCCATGTTGCCTCAGAACATTTTATATGTCTCCATAACAGAAATCTGTGCTGTTTTTACATTTCACTCTATCCATATACACTGTAAGCCATTCTTGTGCACAGGGATAAAACACTTCATTTATCTTAGCAACTCCAACAACAACCTAAGATTGAGCTCCTGAAATCGTATTTAAGACTTAAAAATTATGAAACAAACACCTGACTTATTGGTGGTTTAAACAGTGCCTCAGTTTGTTCTTTTAGAAAGTCAAGAGGAATATAACATAATAGTACACACCAGAATCAGTCTTTAAGAAACATTTACAATAATGCTGACATATAATAAGGGTTATAACAATAAATAAATAAATATTTGCTAGATTACACTGGTTGTTATTACATATACAAACCAAGATTTTTTTTAAAAAAATTAAGTACAAGCATATCTAATAGTATCAAAACCAAAATAATTAAAACATGCATGGAAAGGATGAAATTATTCATAATAAATTAGTACATGGTGTTTTTGTCATGAAATAAGAATAGAAATATAAGGGCATTTCTCATCTTGTTCCCCTGATGCTGGCTCTGAGCACACGGTTACCTCCCCAAAAAAAAAAAAAATACATCTTTGGTTGAATTAAGTCCATGGGACCACAAAGCAAAATGAGAAATTATCCTTTTAATTAGCTTCAGTAAGGTTCAATTAAATTATTTTCTGAGAATTAATAATAGAGGAAGAATTTTCTAGGTCTTCCTTTTAAAAGAAACATTTAAGTCTTTTTAAAAATCAAAACCATTACCATGAAAATTTCTTGACCAGAATGGAGAATTCTCAAGATAACTGCAATTAAAAAAATAGAATTAAGAAGTCTAATATTGGCATGATGTTTCTAAATTACTAAGATCATCATATAATTTGCCCAGCAGTCATTCTTTGAGCAAAGCCCTTTTAGAGTCAGAATTTAAGCAGGAAATTGAATCTGCAAAAGGAAGAATCAGTGAAGCATCATGTCTTTCAATACTTACAGATGGGTGAGTAAATGTTCAAGAATAAGAAATCATCAAATTTGTGGAGATAAGGGGTAGTTAGGAGGTACAAGAAGGAATAAGCATGAATTCCATCTGGTTTTATTCCATCCTCAATGTGAGCCCCAAGGAAAGTTACCTAAACTTCTTCACAACTCAGATTTCCTGTCTGAGACTGTGCTATATAATTTATTATAAATCTTTTACTTCTAACCACTTTTGTTTCTATGTTCAATAAACAGTATGCACAGTTACAGTACTTAAGTGATATTTGAACTAGTTTTAAAAGTAAATATAACATGAGTGATATTTTGAGACTTGTTAGTGAGATTCTTTTTCTTTCCAAGTAGATACTTGCCCTTTTTGGCCTAAGGCATCCATTTTCTTAGTGGGATATTAGGATTTGAATGAAAATATCATTTCACTTTTGACATTCAAAATGAGATTTTTTTCACCTAATTTATGAGATTTATCACCTAATTTATGGGCACCTACATTTGGAAATACAGCTGGATCCATCTCCCTTTTAGGTAAAAATAAAGCTTTTAAAAATAAACCTCAATATATATATATATATATATATTTTGATGAGCTCTTTTAATTAAGAGGGTATGTGGACTATATAAAACATGTACACATTTTCTGTATAAAATCTGAAACTGTAAAAGATAAGGTGATCGTAAATAATGTCAAAATAAAGGAGATATTTGCAAAGTATATGTAGGCTAGTAATATCCCAAAACATTATTCACTAAAAACACTAAAACTGGTCAAATGATTAGACAAGAAACTTTTTCCTTGGTTCCTTACTGTCTCTCAATAATTTTTTGACCAAGATTAGATAATATGAATAAGCTGTGTAAAAAATAAACAAATCCAAATTCCAATGAACACTAAATACTCAGCCTAGCAAATTTACTGCTATTGAATTCTAGATGCCCACATTCTACATCAAGCAAAAATAGATGAAGTCACTATTATTATGAAACATCTATTTTAGGTGGGTGTAAAGAAGACAATTAGACTGGAAAGACCTCTTCAATAAAGAGAACTTTTATTCAGAGACCTCAGTGAGCAAACCAGCATATAAATGGAAGCTATCATGTTACACTTGTTAGATTGGCAAATATGAAAAGCAAATGGGAATATTTAGTGCTAGTGGTCATTCAAGCAAATACATCCTACTACATATTGCTAGTGGAAATATGAACTGTTTCAACTAGTAATGTTGAAATTGCACACATTTTTCAACTCAATATTCTCACTCCAGGAAATCATCCCACAGAAATAACAAGAGCATCACGTTAAAAGCTTATGGACAAAGGTGTTTAATAAAATATTTATAATTTGTAGTAATGATGTCGTTTCTTATGACATCCAATGCTATATACAGTAAAATCCTAAATGTGAAAATAAAGTTTCAAAAGTTCTAGAAAAATGTACATATATATCTATTTGCATCAACCTTTTTGATTAGAGTATTCAGAGATAGACACATTAGCTACATAAAAATTAAAACTGTGGGCCCTCCCTGGTGGCACGGCGGGTTAAAGCACTGCACTGAGAAGCTAAAAGCCACCTCCGCATGAGTTCGATTCCCGCCTGCCCCGGAGGTGACCACATGGTGTGGCAGACCTCTCCTGACCCACCCGCTGCTCCCCTCAGCA